>NC_092632.1:26737982-27374517 GCF_039555335.1 Amphiura filiformis | reverse complement strand
CATTTAAGTGAAAATGCAGTTAAATATATGTGTTGAAAGAAATCAGCAATCGCAGCTGAGTGTATTGAACTTCCAGTTAGTGTATTGAAAACAAAACCTGAGTTTTACCTGACAACAAATCAAATTTTCTTGTAATGGCAACATCATATGGGGTACTGAGCATGCGCAGATCGTCATATTAACGTGTATGAATGGAAACACTGCAGTATCTCATAGTCATATTGTGTACGGTAAGCTTTTAGTGATATGCTTAGCCCGAGTCGCTCGGCCTATCTCGAACAAAATCGCCATGCACAGCTGTTGTAGAACGAGTGGATTCACCATACTATCATCACAGCAATTTTGGACACAAAGATATATACATATGTATTGTAATGTTTTGGGATGATGACGCCGTGCGCTTGGCACGCTATGTCAGACCATGGTAGGTATTATAGAAGGAGATTCCACAGAAAATCCTAATCCACTCAATAGGGTTAAGCCGATTACGCTATTCAACGCGAGTCATCACTTGAATGGATTTAATCAGTGCAGTCCCTCAAACACGGCCTTTGATGTTTATGATCGTTATGCGACAATATCGATCATCTATTTTAAAATTTAATCTAAACCGACCCCCCAGGTGACCCGTGCGAAATGGATGGTATTAGTGCCCTTTTGCATCGGTCACATGATCTTCGATTAACGTCATTGTGTTTCCGAGTTCAAGTTGATTTACTAGCGAAAACCTGATCGAATTCCTTCATTTCCTTCCAAAGTTACGGTGAATTTATGTATTTTTTCTGATCGTGATTAGTAATACTGGCGGGTGTCTGCGGGACTTTTAAACCAGTGGAAATGATTTGGAAAGGTTTTCCAAGACTGGCAAAGTTGTTTCTACGATCCGCCAAGCTTGGCCATAAGAAATATTGGCGTTATAAAATTACCGGAAGTAAATTGTTTTCCTTTGTTTATGGTCACGGCCACAATGCTTTGTGGGTAAAGATGACGTCATTCTGCTTAGAAGTCGCGATAACGGTGGTTCATAACTGGCCAAGCTCAATAGATAAGAAGCTTAGCAAATCGATAGTGCAACATTCATACCTGATTGCTCAGTATCGACTCATAACGATCATACTACAAACTGGGTTCGTGAATTCTCCTTCTATTACGGTAATTATACCTACCATGGTCAGACTGTGTTCATTTTTTGAAATTTAGTAGTATGCATATACACGATGGTTATCGCAAAGGGGAACCTTGCAATTACGGAGATAGTGTAAGTGTATAATATATTATGCCTGGTGCGTGTATAAATTAAATAATACTATTGCTAGCAGTAGGCTGAGTAACAGAGTAGCATGAAATGAATATCCAGCGAATTTCCTATCCAGCAGTCATGGCAGTGTAATATCAATATGTGTAATAAGCTTTTAAGCATTAAAATACTTGAGGAAACTTACGGCAGCATCGTTGCTTTTATCTCTACCATTTGAAAAAGCCATTAAGATGACATCGGTCATACAGACGACAAATGTCAAATTCTCCAAACGAAATAAAGAATGATCTTTTTGCTCCAAGATCAAGACCAATGCAATGCGTGGAAATTGAAATGGTTACGAGCTGTCGTTTGCGAACATTATTAAACAGCGCCTGTATCCACTTAAGAAACAGAAAATACAGGGTGCAACAAAATTAAGTTGTATTTTAATAGTTTGGATTGCCAAATTGTTTCTTTTAAGGTTTCTTTTTTACTTAACAGAACTTGAAAAAAAGATTCTATAATAACATTGAAATGTTTTGTCAGGCGAAAGTAGTAACTTTTTGCACAAGATTTGCAATTTAAAGAGAATTGGCCATTGCTCATTCTAGTGACGCTAGTGTATGGACAAAGTGTGCTTTTTCATTTAAGGGAACGTTCATAAATACATTGGTAGGGGGAGGCTGGAAAATTTTGATTTTGCTATGTCAAAACCTTTTTGACCCCCCCTCTGTCTGTATGTTAAACTTTTAGAACCCCCTCTTTATAGACTGAAAACTTTTGGACCCCCCCCCTTTTGTAGCTTTTTGTATACACCCAAACTTTTTACCCCCCCACACACACACCCCACCCCGCACACATACTGAAGGTATATACCGGTACTTAAAATACTCTGCTCTTGTTTACACTATAGGTAATGCTTTATTTTACTAGTGGATGAAACTTATTCATTATTGAAATGCAGTTTCAACCTTGTTACAAATTCAAAAAATCAGATCTGCAGTAGGCCCTACACTTATCATTTATCAGTGTCACTCTTACAGGCCTTATGTCTATAGGCCAATTAAATATAAATAAATTGCTTTCAAATCAGGTCTTAAAAGTTATCGCGGATGTATCAGGAGCGTAGCCAGCTTTCTTAGTGGGGGGGGGGGGGCAAAATAAAATTTCGGGGCACAGACGAAAAACAATTGCAGTTGCTTTACATACGAGGGGGTATCCAAAAGTTTTTGACATCACCCAGAAGTGAAAGAGCTATACCGATGAAATTTTGTCAGTGTAATCACTGGTCCTTATGTACATTATGGTCCAAAAATGGCCTCATAAGTATGTTTACTTTCTTCACAGGTGGCGCTAGATGGGAAGTAGGCGCATAACCTTTTCATGATAAGATCCTCCACTTTCTTGAGTTTTTTCACTGTGGCCGCATCATCCGTAAGTGATGGACGTCCACCTCTTGGCTCATCTGTGAGGGACATGTGACCAGTTTGGAAATTCCTTTTTCAAAAAGCAATAGTGCCATATGATGGGCAATCATCACCGTAGATTACTTTCATTTCATCTTAGATTTTCTGAGCATTGTAGGCCTAACCCTTCAAATGCATGAACTTAATCACGCTGCATGCCTAAATTTTCACCATCTTGCAGGTTATGCCCTAGCTACTGCCCATCTAGCGCCACCTGTGAAGAAAGTAAACATACTTAAAATTTCATCGGTATAGCTCTTTCACTTCTGGGTGATGTCAAAAACTTTTGGATACCCCCTCGTACATACCGGTTTTGTTTTTAGAGAGACTGTAGGCCTACATATCTTCGAGCTTCAAAAAAGCTTTACTGGATGATGTGCTCGCGTAGCGCGCAAAAATTGTGTGTATTTTACACTATTTTGGCCCATGATCGGGATGAAAAGGGCTTTATTGTGGCAATGTGCGTGCGTAGCGCGCAAAAATTTGTATTGTACTTTTTTGACCCCCTTTATGGGTGTCAAAACTTTCTTGACCCCACCTTTTGCCATGTCAAAAACTTTTTTTTTCCCCTTTTGGAAGGTCAAAACTTTTTTGACCCCCTCGGAATTTTCCAGCCCCCCACCAAGGTATTTATGTACGTTCCCTAATGACATAAAATTTGACAAATATTGTAGCTTATTGTAAGGAACACTTGAGGTTTTGACTTTTAAAACCTACATTTTGGTCAAAAAATGTGCTTGGATAGGTAGTTTTCAACAGATTTACCACATTCGCCTTGTTATATAACGTTGAATTGCGTTATCTGTTGACCTAATGACGAAAAGTGATAACTCCTACATGCTATCTTCAGTAGATAGCGAAAAACATGATACATCAAAATTGTCTAAAACGTGTTAAGCCGGCGAGTCATCAGAAAATGCTTCTTCGTGACGGGAAAGGCTAATTCAAAAAAGTGCGAGATATTTCGAGCGATAGAGGTGAAGTTTATGATGCTGTTACTTTGCAAATTTCCAATGTTTTTCGCGTCCAAATGTATTGGGAACTTTCATAATGATTGCATATTAACTATTTTATCATTTTGAAAAAAAAAGAAAATCTAAAAATCTAAAAAGATCGTACATTAAGGCTTTGAGGGGCTGTGCAATAATAATTACTAGGCGGTTACCCGTATTTGGCGGTTCTCGGCTGTCGCGATTACCTGGCTGATGGTGACTGCACTAACCAAGTTTAATGCCCATAGGATAGTTTTTACAAATTTGACCTCAGATGACCCCTTGTGACCCCAAAATGACCGTCCAAAAATTTGACTCTAAAAGTTGACTGTAGGCCTACCCACCAAGTTTCATGCCCATACGACAGTTTTTACTAATTTGACCTCAGATGACCCCTGGATGACCTCGGGTGATCTTGGCCAACTAACCGAAACAAACTTGTTCTGTCTGAGGTCCAGATGCACCCACCCACCAAGTTTGAGGAACGTGCGACCCCGAGAAAATAGGCGGAAAACAGTTTTTACTAATTTGACCTCAGATGACCCCTGGGTGACCTTGACCCACTAATCAATACAAACTTGTTCCGTCTTAGGTCAAGATGCACCTACCCACCAAGTTTCATGCCCATATGCCAGGTTTTAATAATTTGACCCCTGGATGACCTCTGGTGACCTTGACCCACTAACCAATACAAACGTGTTCTGTCTCGGGTCAAGACGCACCCACCCGTCAAGTTTGAGGAACGTGCGACCCCCAGTATCCGAGAAAAACAGTTTTTACTAATTTGACCCCTGGATGACCTTGGGTGACCTTGACCCACTAACCAATATAAACTCGTTCTTCCTCATACCAAGCTGCACCCACCCACCAAGTTTGAGGAACGTGCGACCCCTAGTCTCCGAGAAAAGAGGCGGACAGACAGACAAACAGATGTAGGGCCTACAAACAGATGTACAAACAGATGTACAGATTCTGGTGAATTATAGGCCTAGTATTAGTAAGATGAGCCCTGGTGGGACCGGGAGGGTAAAATTGAGGGGGCAAGAAAGTTTGGCGAGCAGAAAGGGGAGGGGAAGCAATTTTTTGCAAGCCAAGAGGGGGGATAGAGGAGGGCAAGCGATAGCACACATTTATGGGGCGCCTATGATAGGCGCTAAAAAAAGCTTAGGAAAACAGTACAGAAGCTTACAGAAACGCTTAAATTAATATGCAAATTTTCCTGCTCGCTGCGCTCGTAACATGCATCTGGACCATTGCAAATTGGGATCTCAAAAATTTGGCAAATTGATGTGTAAAAGGGGGCGGGGGAAAATTATTTTTGGCAGGCCGAGAGGTGGGGGGGTAAGCAATTTTGGCACGCCATTTGGAAATTTTAAACCCCGGGCCTTATATGTGACCGTACACCACGAATGAGCCGTAAATGTCCTCAATTGTATTCTGAGTTACAGTGTAAAATGGGCATGAAGGTCATATTCATAGGTATTTCAATTTGGTGCTACGTGTATCTCACTAAATGAGGTACACGTAGCACCAAATTGAGGTACCTATGAATACGACCTTCATGCCCATTTTACACTGTAACTCAGAATACAATTGAGGACATTTACGGCTCATTCGTGGTGTACGGTCACATATTGCACAGCCCCTCCTTACGATAATGTGAGAGATATGATTGTTTAAATATGTTAACATGGTTATTTTAAACGAGAATTTTGGGACACCCTTTATATAAAGGTTAAAGTTATGCTTTATTTGGGTTGAAAGTCAGGTCAATTGTTGTTTTCTTTCATGGTCGACCATATAGGGCACACACCACTAAATAATCGTCCCATTGAAATACACGGGAAAATACAAGAAAGTAAGTTTGTTTTTCTACCCCATGTAACAACATTTTTAATATATTGATCAAACCAGTGTCTTAAATAAAGATTAAACTTTTATTTTAATTTAATTTTTTGGGACAAGTTGAGACAAACTTAAAAGATACGAACTCCTGAACAGCGCCATCCCGAATTTCAGCCGACACGCTCGCCTCCTTACCAGTTCCGGCCATGATATTGTTCCGAGGGCCTATTACCCATGCACATTCGATTCAGAAAATTTTCTGAACAGATATGTAATGTTGAGCTCCTATTCTATCTTTTTTATCAAAACAACCAAGAGTCACTCAAATTTGGTTCCCTCGGGACGCCGATATATTTCGCATAGGTGCTATTTTTTACCGGAACTATGAAGGGTTACACCAAATGCGGAAGGATTTAGTGTAGTGCACCCTATACATGTGCATTGCAGCATGATTGTACTGTGCTGCTGTGGAAACCCGAATTGTCAAATTAATTCTAGATAAAAATTGGTCATGGCGTATAACTATAACACGAATAGTAGGCCTATGTTTCAACATGCTCTCTATTTTGCGTTGTTGATATTAGTTGTTGGAGCAGATTTTCCTTTTACAAACACCTCCTTACCATGGGATCAACGTGTAGACGACCTTGTCGACAGGCTTACTCTTGACGAGCTGGTCCTACAAATATCAAGAGGAGGCGCAGGGGAAAATGGTCCTGCTCCAGCAATTGAACGATTGGGTATTCTTCCTTATCAATGGAATACTGAGTGTCTTCGGGGAGATGTAGAAGCTGGTAACGCAACGTCGTTTCCTCAAGCCATTGGATTGAGTGCTACTTTCAGGTGAGGGTATGACAGGTGCAAAACTTTAATATGTGGTGGTATGATTATTTATTTAGGCCTATATTTATTTATTTATTTATTTATTTATTTATTTATTTATTTATTTATTTATTTATTTATTTATTTATTTATTTATTTATTTATTTATTTATTTATTTATTTATTTATTTATTTATTTATTTATTTATTTATTTAATTTATATATTTCATTTATTTATTTATTATTTATTTATTTCGACCTATTTATTTATTTGATTAATTTATTTATTTTTACTTATTTATTTATTTACCTTGTATATATTTTACTTTATTCTGTTCTAAAATGAATGGTTCCCGTATATAAAAGGGAAAAAAATCAATTTGTTCAATTTCTGAAATGATAAATTTCCCTAGTATAAAAAGGACTATTCGCGCGCCCTGGTAGTATTGCAAGGTCATCCAGAGCATGGAAAGTCTACCTAAATATGAATACAAGTTTTGCATGTACTGTTCGCCCTGGTAGTATTATTTGCAAGGTCATCCGGAGAAAGGGAAGTTTACCATATGCACGTTTTGCTATAGTCCGACGAGTAGGACCTTTTTTTTCTAAGTTACCAGACTGACTCATTTCACACTATGATCACTATCTGACATGGTGCAAGAAAGGCGAATCGCGAAAGTCCAGTGACCGCGCCGCCCCAAAAAATGGCCTAAGGGAACCTTCGGACTAGAGAGTTGTCTGCTTGTCACCGTATAATAGTCTAATTCCGGGGTCTGATTGTCTCAATATTTTGTTTTCTCATCAGTCGAGAACTTATCTTCAGAATGGCAGAAGCAACAGGAGTTGAAGTTCGAGCTAAACACACGTCATACATGGCTGATAAGAATTACGGTGACCATACTGGTTTAAGCTGTTTTAGTCCTGTTATTAACATTATGAGGCATCCACTGTGGGGGCGAAACCAGGTAAAACCGAATTATTCTTTAAGGCGACGAAAAAACCCTGTTCTACGGGCCCAACCGGCCCAGAATTTGCGTTTTGGAGATTTAAAGAAATTCTTAAAATCATGTAAAATCAACTGTTTTGGGCCATAATTGATTAATTTTGGCTGAAAATGTTTATAGAAAACGTGTTTGCAAAAAACTTCAAATTTGTTCAGAATCGCCAATCAATCAATCAATCAATCAATCAATCAATCAATCAATCAATCAATCAATCAATCAATCAATCAATCAATGATGATTATTTACTATACAACATTTCCTTTTTTGTAGGAAACCTATGGTGAAGATCCATACTTGAGCGGTGAACTTGCCAAAAGTTATGTTCGTGGTTTACAAGGAAATCATCCACGGTACATCAGGGCAAATGCTGGATGCAAACATTTTGATGCATACGCAGGACCTGAGAATATTCCAAGTAGTCGTTTTAAATTTGACGCTAAGGTAGGTTACCGTAATGAAAGTCGTTCACTCGAAAATGGGCCAAACCGAGCACCCTAACTTGAGGTCCCGGAAGGGGGGGGGCTCTTGATGTGGCAAGCTGACGCAGAGGTAGGCCTACGTATCTTCTGTGACAACAGATACACCTCCTGAAATTGCCCTTTTGAATGCAGTGCACCAAAAAGTGGAACTTTGATCAGTTTTTCTCCCACTTTTGGACCTTTTTATTGAAAAAAAAAAGAAGTAAAAAGTGGCCTTTTATTGGGGGGGAAGCGGGGTGCCACCGCTTCATCCACACCTCTCCTGCATTTGGGTCTGGATGTGAAGAAGTGATACTTGTTTAGAGTAGCAAATTAGGATTATTAATATTATGCCTATACTTGCTTATGGTATGGGACTTCCCTTGCTCCGGATGACCTTGCAATACTAGGCATACAGGGCAAAGAATATGCAAAACTTGTATTTAAGGCAGACTTCTCTTTCTCCGGATGACCTTGCAAATACTACCAGGGAGAATAGTATGTAAAGGTAGACCTTTCATGCCCCGGATGACCTTCCAAAACTACCAGTGCGCATAGTATGCATGCAAAACTTGTACCGTATATGGTAAACTTCCATTGCTCTGGATGACCTTGCAGTAGTACTACCAGGACGAATACGCATGTGGCGTGCCTGACCGGAGGGGGGATTCCACCCTGACAACTCAAAGAAAAAGAAAAAGGTTGCTATAGGCCTAATTCATATGGCAACAACAGTTCAATAATTTCAAAAATAACAGTACATGAATTGAACTTATTCATATCCCGTTTTTGTCGTTGAAGGTATCTGATAGAGATTGGCACATGACCTTTCTTCCTCAATTCCGTGAATGCGTTAAGGCTGGTAGTTACAACATAATGTGCAGCTATAACAGGTAAGATTGTATTCAGAAGAACACAATTACGTGTTTATCTCAGCAAAGTGTGTGTGTCTATAACGGCCGGTTCCGTACAGAAACACGCTCGAATCAGTATGGAATGTTGCTCAATGCTCATACACATTGATATGTAGAATCATGGGGAAATAAAAGCATGCTGATACTTTTCTAATAAAAATACAAGAACATGGCAAAAAAAGAATAGAATAAAGAGCAAGTAAAAAATAAATGCCACAAATACTGAGCAGAGCGAGCAATATAAGGCCTTAGGATGCTGATAACGTGCCTATGTCGTCATGGCTTCCATGGCCAGATGGCTGTTCCCAAATCCATACATCCAATTTCAGCACATACGTTGCGTTCAACTGCAACTGGTCTACCATGGGTTCTTCTCGTTTCGTGATTTTGTGTCCATCAGTGTACCCAAACAAGTTTGCACTTCTTGCTTCTGAAGCAATGCCCAACAAAGGTCGCATCAGAGCCTTTTGTATGCTTGCGATGCTATATAATGTTGAACATTTTGTCAGTCAATTCAAATGGGTTTAGCAGGTTAAATGTCATTTTGCAATTTTGCAGAACATGGACAATTCAAATAACTAATATGCATGGTATTTTTACCTCATTTTATTATCATCCATAAAGCATCAACGGTGTACCAGCCTGTGCCAATAAGAAGCTTCTCACCGACATCCTACGAACAGAATTTGGATTCAAAGGATAGGCTACGTTGTCTCTGATGAATTGGCTCTTGAGTTCGTCTCTCTTGACCATCAGTATACCAAATCGTATGAAGAAACAGCCGTATTAGCCATCAAAGCAGGATGTAACCTGGACTTGTCTGTTTTTGCAAACAATGTGTACATGACATCATCCAAGGTCGTCCAATCTGGTAATCTAACAAAAGAAGAGATTGTCAATCTGGCCAAACCTCTGTTTTACACCAGAATGCGTCTAGGTGAATTCGATCCACCTGCCATGAATCCATATATGAAATTGGACCTGTCTAATATACAGAGTAAAGAACACAGGGCTCTCTCGATAGAGTTAGCGATGAAAAGTTTCGTACTTTTGAAAAACGATGGAAATATTCTTCCAATGAAAGGAGGGTTCAAGAAAATTGCCGTAAGTAAAGAAAGTTCTTTGCACGATTTGAAGAAAATGTATTGTTTGTATTGGTTCTCTTGTGGGCTTCAAGTATGTCGCGAGTGTAGAGAGCTGGGCTCAGATTCTCGTTGAATGTTCTTATAGGGCGTGTATAGCTATGTATCAACCTCTATGTCTGTTTGGTGTTTGGCCGCGGTTGCCGTTGTGTGAAACCATACTGTCCACCAGCGACCAAGACTACTCGGCAGATGCGAATACATCATAAGTTTAGGCAGCTATCTGGGTGTCATAAATAATATGGATTTAAAAGCATTCGCAATCTTTAAGCCAGTGTTGCCAGGGTGTAGTCAACCGCATCCCCAGAAGACCGCGACCACAGCCCTAATGGTTTTAGACAACGGCAAAGCTGCTGCTCAATATAGAGAGGTTGATGTTGCAACCCATTTATGATATATCTTGCGAGATAACTTATAGAAGATAAATTTAACTATATTTGCGGGATATTTGTTTTCTAATGTCATTCTGTCAAAAAGTTATAGTGTTCCCTCCTTATATTTATTGCAGTTTGTCGGCCCATTTGCTGATTCTTACAAAGAGCTATTCGGCGATTACGCCCCTGACCCAGATCCGAAATTTGCCAAGACACCTCGTCAAGGGTTGATGAAATTGGCGTCAAATAACAGCTACGCTTCAGGTTGTACTTCACCGAAATGTACTATCTACGATCCAACTTCTGTGGTTTTGGCCGTGGACGGAGCTGATATGGCGGTTGTTTGTTTGGGAACAGGTATAAAATATTTTAAAACACAGACGTGGCATCGCCGTCCATTGGATAATCTCTGAAATTGTAGCGAAAGAAATCATATTGGTCTTTTGCAACCTTTGGATTTGGATTCAACCTCTATACTTTAACATTCTTGGCATTAAATTCCAGTAAATGCTATATGAAAAGGAACAGTATTGTAATCTTGAATCGGGAGTTTTAGCTGCTAATTATGATCTTGTTCAATTTAATACAGGTGCGTCAGTTGAAGCCGAGTCAAATGATAGGTCGGATATGAATTTACCTGGACACCAACTTCAACTACTCCAAGATGTCGTTGCAAAAATGCAAGGTAAATCAGTTTCCAACTACCATGAAATTCGTATATAGGCCTACCCAGTTCATATTCCTTCGGAAACACATTTGACTGTTTAAGAAGTGCTTCTAAAAAAGTAACATCTATATTTTGTTATATGTATGTTAGGAAATAAGAAACCTGTTTTGCTGCTTCTCTTCAACGCCGGACCTCTTGACATCACCTGGGCAGTCTCCAACTCAGGAGTCCAAGTCATCATGGAATGTTTTCTACCTGCACAGGCCACAGGAGATGCGTTATATCAGGTGTTTACAAACACCAATGGAGCTAATCCTGCTGGAAGATTACCGGCCACATGGCCAGCTAGTATGAGTCAGGTACGTAAGGTAGCCTAACATGTCGCAAAAATGGATTGGTATATGGTTTGAACTGCTCGATTGAGTAAGAGATTGACGGACTGAAAGTGGTTTGTAGGTTGTGATCCCTGGGTTGTGATATACCATTAAAATATAACGATGTATCAAATACTATAGTCCTTAATACGGCAAAGGTTCCAAGCCAGCAAAGACAGTTTGCTTTAGTTGAGTTTGCTAGATTTGAAACATGGAAGCGGAAAATCTTTAAACATGTATTGAATGTTACCGAAGTGTGCACAAGCAATAAAAGATTTGAATGCTTCATGACAACTTCATTTGCGACTTTGTATTTTCATACAGGTTCTTCCAATAACCAATTACACCATGAAAGGACGCACCTACAGATACTTTGATGGTGACCCGCTATTCCCGTTTGGTTACGGCATGTCTTATACCAAATTTGATTACACACAATTGACTCTGTCAGCGTCAACTATCAAACCATGTGATAATGTCACTGTGTCAGTAACGGTTCACAATATAGGCAAACTAGCTGGGGATGAGGTAAGTTGATTTTCTTCTTTCCGTAGTGAAGTCAAAACAATGTCTTTGAATAGAGGTCTATATTAGAATAATCACTCAGTGCCACTTATGTCATCTTGATGCCTTGAAAGGTAATCATTAATATAATGGACGAATACATGCAGTTGAAAAGTGATCCGGACGTGCTCGGCCCGGGTGACGCCGAAAGTATATACTCTCAAATCAAAGCCATAATGCATGATTTCCGTCAAATTTTAATTTTGATGTAAGTTGGGACATGTGTAAACGTTACAAATATGCCAAAAAAATCAGGTTCAGTGAAAAATGAATTAACCAATATCATATTATAAGATCGTACATTATGCCTTGGGAACAAACTATTTAATTTATTAATAATGTCCAAAATTTCTATATTTCGTATATAGGTAATTTCATATTGTTCAATTAAATCACACTGTGTGGTTCTTTTTGACTTTGTCACTGCAGGTTGTCCAGGTTTACATAAGCTGGGAGAAAGCCAGCGTTCCTGTTCCAGTGCACCAATTAGTTGAGTTCAACCGCACTCATCTGAATCCTGGACAACAAGTCAATGTGCAATTTCAGTTGGTTCCTCGTGTAATGGCCGTCTACACTGATCAGGAGGTCATAGAACCAGGGACGATCAATGTGTTTGTCGGAGGACAACAGCCGAATCAAAAAGTGAAACTAAGTTCTCCCGTTTTGAACTCAAGCTTTGTTATACAAGGAGAAATGACGCAGCTGAAGAGCTGTAAATACCCTGGATGGGGGAATTGAGTTTTGTTTTATATTAATCTTCACTGAAATTGTCACCATTGAATTGAACTATTTTGATATTCATTTTAAAAGAACAAAATAGAACTGCCTTTCAGTAGAACAAAGTTTCGTATCAATTGATGTAAAACGGGAATTAAGTCACGGTTGGCAAAAGAGAACTTCCCATAAATTTATGGGAAGTGGAAGGGGAAATCTGTAGAGTCATCATTTATAATGATGACTTTCGGCATACGAGTACATTACCAGTCGTTATCCACGGTCCCGAGGCTAACTGATATAACAAAGTGGCAATACTTTGAAATAAAAATGTGGCAATATTGTGATGTTACATTTTCTTTCTAACCAAGAAATATACATTTTTCAATATCAGTAGGTATTGATTTTATCAATAATTCTTCAAATGTCTTTTTTATTTTAATGTTTAAAGATTTAATGTTAAAAGTATTGAATGCTCAGTACTCAATACCATAGCGACCGTTTTCAGGGTAGCTCCTGTTGAAAAGTAAACATGACTTACAGCAATTATCATAATTATGTGAGAAATGCCATGGGCTATTCTTGACAATGTCATGGCCAAAATGTATGTCTCATGGTCGGTAATTTTTCCCAAGAATATGCAGATTAAATCCGCATTTCATCATTCATTCCGGTGTATTTGGGGCTCTTTTCAGATATAAAAGTTCATAAACAAATAACACATGTATGAGATACTACTGATCCATGATATTTCTCACACATGATAGGCCTAGTTGGTGTAGGTCACGTTTATTTTTCAAAAGTGGCTTGACTTGAAAAGGTTGCTATTTCATGCTTTACCCATGATTGGCAGCAACACTAAAGCTACATCCAATCGACATGGATTTGCGGCGCGCGCATTCTTCCGAGTAAAACTTACTTGATTATTTTTTTTTAAATAAAACATTTTTGTATTTTTAATATTCAGTCTGAAATCATATTTGTATGTCATGTATGTGGGTGTTTGTTTGTGTGTCCTGGTTTTCCTGTTGTCAAAATCCCCTAAATATAATAAAGAAACTTGAATTGTTTTCCCACCAAGAAACAATGAGAAATGAGAACATTTTCAATTCTCATTTCCTTTAGTAAACACAAGAGATTATAATACCTCCTTTACATCCTTTATCCTTGCTATAACACTAAAAGATTATAATACCTCCTTTACATCCTTGATCCCTGCTACAACACTTAAAGATTATAATACCTCCTTTACATCCTTGATCCCTGCTACAACACTTAAAGATTATAATACCTCCTTTACATCCTTGTTCCCTGCTACAACACTAAAAGATTATAATACCTCCTTTACATCCTTGATCCCTGCTACAACACTAAAAGATTATAATACCTCCTTTACATCCTTGATCCCTGCTACAACACTAAAAGATTATAATACCTCCTTTACATCCTTGATCCCTGCTACAACACTAAAAGATTATAATACCTCCTTTACATCCTTGATCCCTGCTACAACACTAAAAGATTATAATACCTCCTTTACATCCTTGATCCCTGCTACAACACTAAAAGATTATAATACCTCCTTTACATCCTTGATCCCTGCTATAACACTAAAAGATTATAATACCTCCTTTACATCCTTGATCCCTGCTACAACACTAAAAGATTATAATACCTCCTTTACATCCTTGATCCCTGCTACAACACTAAAAGATTATAATACCTCCTTTACATCCTTGATCCCTGCTACAACACTAAAAGATTATAATACCTCCTTTACATCCTTGATCCCTGCTACAACACTAAAAGCTTATAATACCTCCTTTACATCCTTGATCCTTGCTACAATACTAAGAGATTATAATAGTGTCATCCAGTCATTAGAATCACAAGGTTTGAATTAAATCAAATACTGGAACTTTTTTACATTTGTTTTTGCAACTTGCTACGTTGCGTCTGAAACCATCAGACTTCATCAGCCAACTGACCCGCTGGGTTGGTCATGTGACACTTTGAGACGGCTAGGGATCGAAAAAACCATACACATCGATGATAAGAGACAGTTAGATCCCCCCTCTGAGCCAGCGGTACCTGCGTTTTATGGACTCCCGAAATTTCACAAACCAGAACCAATACCTGTCAGGCCCAATGTGTGTAGTGTCGGATCTGTAACGTATAATCTCGCAAAGTACGCGGCTAAAATCTTAGGCCCCCTTGTTGGACAATCTCCGCACCACTTCAAAAACACTCAAGAGTTCGTTAACCGAATTAAGGGTATCACATTAAGCGAAGGTGAAACAATAATATCGTATGTTCACGTGTATTCCACCAGACTTTGCGCTGAAAGTTGTAAAGGAGTGTTTGAACTATAATACCACCTTGAGCGAACGGACAAACCTTAATGTAGATCAAATCGTGGAACTCGTAAGCATCTGTTTGAATACCACCTATTTCTCATACCAAGGAAAATTTTACAAACATCAACATGGAGTTCCGATGGGATCCCCAGTTAGCCCGATAGTTGTTAGCCTTTGTATGGAAAGTTTCGAGCAGCAAGCCTTGCAATCATACCCCGGTGTTAAGCCTAGACTCTGGTTACGTTTCGTCGACAATACCTTCGTGATCATTGAGCGCACCGGATTAAAAGGTTTCTTTCAACACATCAATAAGCTAGACGACAACATCAAGTTTACCCAGGAAAGTTTTAAAGACGACACGCTATAATTAAAGACAGAGATAAAAACAATTTATCGCGTCTGATGTCACTGTCAATTACGATCCTTGATTGGTTTACACAGGTTAATCAGCGCGTAAAAGGAAGACCGGTCTATCTGGTGCTGATCGGAGAAAAGGAATAGCAGCAAATGGCGAAAAATTCCGTACTTTTACAAGGCAAAAAGCAGCTTTTCTAGGCATTGTGGACATGGTGCCTTCACCAAAGAAAGTTTCCTACTATAAAGAACTAACTTTTGAGATGATTTGCATGTCGAAAGGTGCAAAATTAACAATAAGGCGCCCGGTTATAAATCCGCGTTCAGCAAGTCATCATCACGACACTTGTAAACAAACCGTGCTCGAGTTTGATTGACAGGTGACGTCAGACGCGATCAATTGTCTTTATCTTTGTCTTTCATTATAGCTTTTTTAGACTGCCTGATTAGTGTGAAGAACGATGGTTCGCTAACTTCAAATGTTTATCGAAAACCCACGCACACTGACCATTACTTACAATTTGGATCACATCACCCATTGATACACAAGTTGGGAGTAATAAGAACTCTACATTTAAATTAGTCATGAGTTTGTTTTTGATCAGATACGCAATATGAAGATTGATAAATCAACTGGTCTAGATGAATTTAATGTCAAGCTGCTCAAATTAGCTGGACCTTACATTTCAAATTGTCTTGCATATATTTGTAATATTATCTTTAAGTAAGTCTATTTTCCCTGATCTATGGAAAAAAGCAAAAGTAACACCAATCTATAAATCAGGTGACAAAACTGATGTTGGAAATTATAGGCCCATTTCTGTTCTTCCATTTGTTTCCAAAATTATTGAGAGGGCCATTCATGATCAATTGAATTTGTATATGTTTATGACTAATGCAGGTCTTCTCTCTGAAGATCAATCTGGTTTCCGTGCCAACCATTCAACTACCACAACTTTACTTAATGTAGAAGATTTTATTCTTAAGAACATGGATAGTGGATTTGCTACTGGTGTTATATTTATTGATTTAAAGAAAGCTTTTGACACGGTCAACCATGAAATACTTCTTAAAAAACTTGAAAAATATGGTGTTCAAGGCAGAGAGCTTCTGTGGTTTAAATCATATTTGTATGAAAGATCTCAAACAGTTAGTGTAAATTCTTCTTTATCTGATTTTGAAAATGTAAATATTGGAATTCCGCAAGGATCAATCTTGGGTCCTTTGTTATTTATTATTTTTTGTAAATTGTATGCCTAATGCTGTTAACTGTAAAACCATTATGTATGCAGATGATACAAGTTTAATGTGTAAAGGAAAGAATGTTTTGGAAATGCAAGCTAAACTAGAGTCAAGTCTTCACAGTGTAGCAAATTGGTTTCACGCAAACAAACTTACTTTAAATGTTGATAAGACCAAGTTTATGATCTTTGGTACCAACCACATGCTTGAAAAGTTTAATGATATAAATCTAACATATGAGGGTAGTTTTATTATTGAACGAGTTCATGAGATTAAATAAATATCTTGGAGTAAAACTTGATTCTAAACTTTCTTGGTCAGCTCATGTAGATTATTTATGTAAAAATGTTTCTAAAAAAATTGGTGTCATTAGGCGTGTTAAATACTTCCTGCCTCGTCAAACCATTGTTATGTTATCAAATGCACTTGTTATGCCTCAAATTTGATTATGGAAGTTCTGTATGGAGTAATTTTTCTAGTGAATTTCAAACAAGGCTGCAAGTGTTACAACATCAGCTAGCCAGGACAATTTTATCTGCAGATATTAGAACACCAATAAGTAACTTAATGAGTGCACTAAAGTGGTTAAAACTAAATGATAGATGGCAAAATCAACTTCTCGTTTTAGTTTTTAAGTGTTTAAGAAATATAGGGCCATCTTATCTATCATCCCAATTTGAATTTGTTCATGATAGTCATATGCATATTACCAGGAATCATACATCAAACTGGTTATACCAAAATGTAATTCAAATTCAGGCAAGCGTACATTCCATGTCAGAGCTGCTAATACTTGGAATGGAATTTCACCTCAAATCCGCAAAGAATTAAATAATATGTCTTTGTATCAATTTAAAGTGCAAACAAATATTTCTGCTAAATAACTTGTATTTCTATTCCCTTATAAATTGTACTTTTATAAGAACATCTTAACTTTAGTTTGTATTTTATATAATCTTTGCCATATGTAACCAATATAATGCTTTTGATTTATCATGTGTATTTACCGTTTATCAATTTATGTACTTTACATTATTTATAATTGTATGAGGGCCTGCTTGGAAAGCAGTGCTTGACACTGAAGTGGAATTACCCTCAATAAAGAAAGATTATTATTATTATTATTATTATTACAATACACAGCTGATACCATCATAAGCGAGAACGAACTTATCCCAGAGGAGAAAGACCACATCAAAGAATCGCTGATCAACTCCTTCACATCCTTGATCGTTGTTACAACACCAAGATATTACAATACCTTCTTTACATCCTTGATCCCCAGCTACAACAGTAAGTTAGTATAATACCTCCTTCATATCCTTGATCCTGGCTACAATACTAAGTGATTCACCCAGCACATCCTTGATCCTCAGCTACAACTCTAAGCCATTATGATACCTCCTTCACATCGGGCTTCCCATCCTTGATCCTTGCTAAAGCACAAAGAGACTATGATACTCCTGTACATCCTTGATCCTTACTACAACACTCAGTCATTATTCATAATACCTCCTTCACATCCTTGATTCTCAGCTATAACACTAAGTCATGATAATACCTCCTTGACTTCCTTGATCCTTGCAACAACAACAAGGCATTATACTACCTCCTTCACATCCTTGATAGAGACCTTAGCTACAACACTAAGTGATTATAACACCTCCTTCACATCCTTGATCCTTGCTATAACACTTAGAGATTATAATACCTCCTTCACATCCTTGATCCTCAGCAACAGCACTAAGAGATTATAACACCTCCTTCACATCCTTAATCCTCAGCTACAACACTAAGTGATCATAATACCTCCTTCAGTTGATCCTTGCTATAACACTTAGAGATTATAATACCTCCTTCACATCCTTGATCCTCAGCAACAGCACTAAGAGATTATAACATCTCCTTCACATCCTTAATCCTCAGCTACAACACTAAGTGATTATAATACCTCCTTCACATCCTTGATCCTTGCTATAACACTTAGAGATTATAATACCTCCTTCACATCCTTGATCCTCAGCAACAGCACTAAGAGATTATAACATCTCCTTCACATCCTTAATCCTCAGCTACAACACTAAGTGATTATAATACCTCCTTCACATCCTTGATCCTTGCTATAACACTTAGAGATTATAATACCTCCTTCAAATCCTTGATCCTCAGCAACAGCACTAAGAGATTATAACATCTCCTTCACATCCTTAATCCTCAGCTACAACACTAAGTGATTATAATACCTCCTTCACATCCTTGATCCTTGCTATAACACTTAGAGATTATAATACCTCCTTCACATCCTTGATCCTCAGCAACAGCACTAAGAGATTATAACATCTCCTTCACATCCTTAATCCTCAGCTACAACACTAAGTGATTATAATACCTCCTTCACATCCTTGATCCTTGCTATAACACTTAGAGATTATAATACCTCCTTCACATCCTTGATCCTCAGCAACAGCACTAAGAGATTATAACATCTCCTTCACATCCTTAATCCTCAGCTACAACACTAAGTGATTATAATACCTCCTTCACATCCTTGATCCTTGCTATAACACTTAGAGATTATAATACCTCCTTCACATCCTTGATCCTCAGCAACAGCACTAAGAGATTATAACATCTCCTTCACATCCTTAATCCTCAGCTACAACACTAAGTGATTATAATACCTCCTTCACATCCTTGATCCTTGCTATAACACTTAGAGATTATAATACCTCCTTCACATCCTTGATCCTCAGCAACAGCACTAAGAGATTATAACATCTCCTTCACATCCTTAATCCTCAGCTACAACACTAAGTGATTATAATACCTCCTTCACATCCTTGATCCTTGCTATAACACTTAGAGATTATAATACCTCCTTCACGTCCTTGATCCTCAGCAACAGCACTAAGAGATTATAACATCTCCTTCACATCCTTAATCCTCAGCTACAACACTAAGTGATTATAACACCTCCTTCACATCCTTGATCCTCAGCTACAACACTAAGTGATTATAATACCTCCTTCACATCCGTTATCCCTGCTACAACACTAAGCGATTATAATACCTCCTTCACATTCTTGATCCTCAGCTACAACACTAAGCGATTATAATACCTCCTTCACATCCTTGATCTTCAGCTACAGCACTAAGTCTTGATCTTTGCCCACAATACTGAAAGATTACAATACCTCCTCTGCATCCTTGATCCTTAGCTACAACACTAATTTATTGAAGCGGATTGCTCTGGAGGAAGTCATCAGTCTGCAGGTTAGACGAGAGTTATCCAAGGTCAGATTTCAGTACCCAGGTAGATCCCCCGCACGGAAGTAGCAAGGAGGTGGTTGAGATGAAGAAGAAGCTCAAGTGGCCAATAATGGAAGATGAGAAAGTTTGGCGTAAATTTGATGAAGATATCAGCAATCAGTATGATGCTGGAAAATACTCTGAAAGGAACATCAAAGAGAATGTTGGAAGCGATCTGATTTATGACTATGGAAAGATTTGAGAAGAACTGAAGGACACAAGAAAGGACAAAGACAGCACAGCAAGTCAATGAAGGTCTTGAAGCCATCGATCAGTGCGGCTTACCCGGAAAGTTGAAGCTGTGTTGCTTGCAATATGGTCTCATGCCATGGATTATGTGGTCACTCACAGTCTATGAGGTAGCAATAACTGATGTAGAGGCAATGGAGCGGAAGGTCAAGAAGTGGCTTGGAGCTCCACGCAGTTTAACAAACATCGCAATCACCAGCAGCCACACTAAGTTGACTTTTCCAGTGCGTTCTCTTGTTGAAAAGTTCAAGGTGGCCAAGGCAAGATAATTTATGACCCTTAGAGACTCAAAGGACCCAGTAATCAAGAACACCCAGCCAAATGTTAGGTCAGGGTGAAAGTGGACAGCCAATTTGGCAGTTGAGGAGGCAGGATCAAGACTGAAGCACAAGGAGATGGTTGGTGCTACCCTGCTTGGCGTCAAGGACTTGGTTGGACTACGCACAAATGGTGGTCGTCTTCTTCAGACAAGCGAGCTGGTTTCACAGGAGATAAGAGAGGCAGAAGAGGAGAAGAGACTGGCTACAATTGAACAACGCAACATGTCTTTGAGCGTGTTTTGGCAGATGGAACCTCTTCGCATCTCATCTCTGTGCAGGTAAACATATAATCTATTGCTAACACCAACCAACCTGAGCGTCTGGTATGAGGATCTGGACAAGACAGACTGTTGTAACATATACTGAGTGCATGTACACCTGCTCTTGCAAGTGATATGTATTGACAAAATGTTATCATTCTTATGATCTTCATATACAAATTACTTATTGACTAAATAATATTATCAAAGGAATCAAGTTCAAAGTTTGCTGTACTTGCATGCTGTGTTTCACATACGGTACTACAGGCTTTGACGAGACAAACATGGCCAAAAACCCGGCTAAATACATACTTTACATTGGGCTAATTTTAGTAACGTTGAAATTAGTGCAATGTGATTACCCGTTTCAAAATACTTCATTGCCATGGGATACACGTGTGGATGACTTAGTCGGCAGGCTTACGCTCGACGAGCTTGTGCTACAAATTTCAAGAGGGGGCCAATTTGCGAATGGTCCTGCACCAGCGATTGGGATATTGGGTATTCCTCCTTACCAGTGGTATACAATATGCCCTAGAGGTGACGTGCGAGCTGGTAATGCTACATCATTCCCGCAATCACTTGGTTTAAGTGCTACATTCAGGTGTGTATGGAAACTTGAGTTGCTGAGTGTAAATAATTAACTTCAATTTTGTTACCTGACAGAAATATATTTAATTAAAAACAAATATATGCCTATATGCGATGGAATTCATTGATATAAATAATCTGTACACTACTCTTATTACTGTAGCGGAACCGGCCTTCGGTATATATGGTAGCGAAGTAAGGCCTATGATGTAGTAGGTGTACGAAACATATCGTACCTGACACTGGCAAAGGAAACACTCTCACACTCACAGATATGAGATCAATTGGCTCAACACCTTTATTGGGCTTCGGGCTGATCCAAGATCGGAGTGGATTCAGGAGCGGAGAGCGGCGGCTTGGATGCTTAGAAGAGAGGAGAGCTAATTGACCAGTCATCGACCAACCATACTCACGGCTACAGGCAGACTGGCCCAGAGTGCTATTGCACTCCGCTTATATAGCCAATGAAACCACGTGACTGAAGGAGGCCCTCTATCGGCGACATCCATTTCCGCCACACACTCCCCTCCCCAAACCGATACGTCCCGGATCGTACATAGTCGGGCCAGGGCGGAAAATGGGCGGTGATTGTATTTCAGAGCTGAGCAAATCACACGCAACTGAATCGTTCCGACTCAGGAAGGATCGATCACTTACGCCTACTCGGAGCGGGGATCACCAAAAGAACCAGACAACGACATGCAAAAGCATGCGGGAGGATACGAACATGGAACGAGATCAACCATGATCGTGCATTACCCTCACCGGTGCTCATACACATTGCTCCCAGATTCAATCGCTGCTCCGCCGGGTCCAAAATCCGGAGTAAATGATGTTTCCGTAAAAACTATCATCTTTATAGTTAAAAGATACTCTTCAACACTTTATAACATATAAAAATATGTGGGAGAATTAACTGAATTTCCCAAAATATATCCAACAAGTAATTTGGCATATCCAAAACATATTATCATCAATTTTAAACTTACTTGTTGTCATGCTTTGTGATATTGAATTGTTAAACAAAGCAGTTCTACATAACTTCACAGCATGTATTATTATATGCTGGTAACCTGTATGACATTATAGTTACAAATCCGGAGTCGCTTTAAAGGAACTGTATAATTGCTCCGGTACTAATACCAATGATCATAAAAATGTTTTACTGCCACGATTACATGTGTATTTTAGTGCACACACAAATAATAGGAGTAACCATTTACTCCCTCACGGAGCCATCACATCAAAGAAAGAGCCGGCCAGTGAGGAGCAAGAACACAGGATGATTCATCATAGATCGTACATCTATGACAGGCTAACGCTCCTCGCTAGTGCACATACCACTCACCGGTAGACTCCCCCTCCGATCCGACGAATCCCCATCCGGAGCAAACAACGGTATCCTGTTATCATTTAAAACAACCATATCATACAAAATCAACCTGATTAAAATGCATGGCCATGCTCCTATAAGTACTTTACAAAATAATACAACAACATGAAACACTGTACATCTGTACATTGTAACTTCTATACAATCATGATAAGTCATGCACAGAGCAGCATGCAGTAATATGTTATCATAACATATGCTATATACATCATTTGTACATCTTTACCCTGTTTTAAACATGCTAAAATATTTTTGGTACGCATACAGGCTACACATTATAATCGCGCTAACTGACTCCGAAATTCCGGAGTTTGTTTTTGTATCAATTATTTCAATGATCAAGTGTTATTAGAACATTGTAAAATTACACAATGTTATGGATTAGAAAGGTGTAGATGGGGATGAAAAATGTATGTAGTGATATGTGGACGGATGATAAATGAGATGAATGGAATGGACAAAATGGAAATGAACAATTTAAATATATCAGCGGCACTCAATTATGACATGAATTACTGTAATACATAATTTTGGGAGCTCTAGATGCATGGTTTCAGTTCAAAGTTTTACTCAAAAGTATACTCTCTGGTGATGGTCTCTGTAATTCGCACCAGTTTTCCGCTGCGCTCTCCAACATCTGCAAGATGACTCATTGTGAGAAGTCCTGAGGCTCCGGGGGCTCCCGGTACCTCCCTTGGCTGCTCCGTAGTAGTAGTAGTAGCTGTAGTACTAGTCGTAGTGGAGGATGCCGGAGTCTTGGACTTACGCGCTCTCTTCTTTGGCGACATCCCCAGCATATCTCGGAGCCACTGAGTTATGCGCCGGATTTCCGAAAACTAAAATAATTTGAGCACCGGAGCATATGAGTCATTAATATCTTGGAGTAACTGTGCGCCGGATTTCCGGAGCTGAATATATTTGAGCGCCGGAGCCTGAAATTCACATTTTTGTTTAATTTTTCAACCAGTTTCTTAGTTGTTCGCCTTCGTACGGTTTGAGTCTGTCAAAGTGAACAACTTTGGGCTTCGACTGTGGCGATTTCTGTATTCTGTATACAACATCAGACAACTTAGTTGTAACTAAGTAGGGTCCATCCCACTTGATTTGGAGCTTTGGACATCGTCCTTTCTTCCGGACTTCCTGATGTAGCCATACAAAAGACTCTACTTGAATTGGCTGTGTTATGATACCTCTGTCATAGTTCCTTTTCTGTCTCTTCGCTGCTTGTTGTAGGTTTTCTCTAGCTCGGTCGTGTACAGCTCTTAAATTGTTCCGCATTGCTTGAGCATAATCTGTCTTAAACACTTTATCTGTTTCTGGCTCGACCGGAGTTGATGCTAAATCTATCGGGAGTTCCATCTCCATTCCATACAACATAGCATGTGGTGTTTCAGAGGTTGATTCCTGCACGGAGCTTCTGTATGCCATAAGAGCGAAAGGTAAAACTTCTTCCCAATCCTGTTGGTGCTTCTGTGGATCCAACAGGACTGCAATCGTATTCAGCATAGTTCTGTTGAATCGTTCTATGAAGCCATCTGACTTGGGGTTCAGTGGAGTGGTCCGTGTTTTGTCTATTCCAAGCAATGAACATACCTCTGCCATAACTTTGCTTTCAAAGTTTCTCCCTTGGTCACTGTGCAGAATTCTCGGACATCCGTGCCGACATATCCACTCATGTGTTAACTTATTGGCACAGGTGACTGCTTCCTGATCCGGTATAGGATATGCGTCCACCCACTTGGAAAAGTAGTCTCCGACAACAAGAATGTAACGATTTCCTGTCGGAGTTATGGGAAGGGGACCCAGGATATCCATGGCTATTCTCTGTCCCGGATGTCCTGCTATGTCTTGTTGTAGCTTGGCTTTTCTTCTTGTAGAAGGTGATTTCCGTTTGGCACAAATATCACATTTTCGGAGCCAAGAACGAATGTCACTGCTAATTCCAAACCAGTAGAACCTGTCGTTCAGCTTGTTCCTGGTTTTATTTACTCCCAAATGCGCTGCTGTTTTGGAGTTGTGCAATTCTTCAAGCACAATCTCTTTGTACTTCTCTGGCATAATTAACTGCCACTTTATGACTTTACCATCATTAGACTCCCATCGTCGATACAATTGACTTTCTTTCAGCTCTATTCGGTCCCATTCTAGATAATAGACCTTAGCAGCTTTTGACAATGGTGATACTACTGTATACTCCGGTTTCTTGTTTAATTCCTTGGCCGTCCAAAGCCATGACAAATCGGAATCATTTATCTGCGCATTTTTCATTTCTTCATTCGTCCATTTTGGTGCAGGACATATGGCTCTTACTTTTCTTGTCTGGTTTACTTGGCTCTCTGTTAATTCCACTGTTCCGGAGCTGTTTTTACTAACGGATGCTGTTCCATGCTTCTGCGTATTTGGAACTGCTGAGCTTTCTACTTGATCTGAGTCATTACAGCTGGCTGAAACAGATCGCTCGGTAGCACTTACTTGATCCGTGTGTTCACTTATATTCCTCGGAGCAGCTTTACTGGATGTCTGTTTCTTTGGTACTATCCTCGGACTTGCTCCGGAATGGCTCCCATTGCTTGTCTTAGTCGAGTCATGATCACCGTATTGCTGCGGGTGATGGTTGTCCTCTTGTCGTGCTTCTCCGGAGTTCGGAGCGTTATTTTGCTCCGGGGGAAATTGACACGATTTATTCAACATTGTAATGTCTCTCTTTGGCTCCGGCTCCTCCTCTATTGGAGTAGTGGTTTCGCTCTCGAGTCGCTCCTATTACATTGAGAGCAAGGTTTTCTGGATAGAGAATCGGCGTTTTGGTGGCTCTTCCCGGCGCGATGTATGATTTCATAGTCGTATTCTCCAAGTATCTGTAGCCACCTAGCCACTTGACCCTCCGGATTTCGAAAGTTGATAAGCCAACGGAGTGATCCGTGGTCAGTGCGGATCGTAAAGTGTCTGCCATATAAGTACGGTCTGAAGTACCGAACAAAGAAGACTACTGCCAGTAGCTCTCTTCGTGTGACGCAGTAATTCCTTTGAGCTCTCGTGAGCGTTCTGCTGGCATAAGCAATAACTTTTTCCTGACCGTTCTGTTCTTGGGAGAGCACAGCTCCTATCCCGTATGCACTGGCGTCCGTGTCAAGAGTGAATTGGCCGGAGTATGTAGGATATGCTAAAACCGGACTTGTTGTTAAGCACTGCTTCAATGCCAGGAAAGCCTCTTCGCAACTATTTGTCCAATTGAATGCGATGTTCTTCTGTGTCAAGCGGTTTAGTGGTCTGGCAATATCACAGAAGCTCTTCACATACCTTCTGTAGTAAGATGCTAAGCCGAGGAAGGCACGCACATCTTTGAGGCATTTCGGAGTTTCCCATTCCTGGATAACTCGGATCTTCTCCGGATCTGTAGCAATACCATCTCTTGACACGACGTGTCCAAGGTACAGCACACTCTTCTGGAATAACACACATTTCTTAGGCTTTAGTTTCAGATTAGCTTGTCTGAGTTTTTGAAAAACTCTCATCAATCTGTTCAACTCTTCTTCTATGGTCTTGCCGAACACTATCACATCGTCTAAGTAGATCAGAAGACTTTCCCATTGAAGTCCTGCCATTATGTTTTCCATGAGCCTTTCAAAAGTCGATGGAGCATTACATAACCCGAAGGGCATAACTGTCCATTGGTAAAGTCCTCCCCGCACTACAAATGCTGATTTTTCCTTAGCCTCTTGATCTAACTCCACTTGCCAATATCCGGAGGCGAGGTCTAGTGTTGAAAACCACTGTGCTCCGGATAATGATTCCAATGTTTCTTCAATCCGGGAATCGGATAAGAGTCTTTAACAGTTACCTCATTAAGCAATCTATAATCGGAGCAGAATCTCCGGGAGCCATCTTTCTTTGTGACTAAGACAATCGGAGAGGCCCAAGGGCTCTCGGATGGCTCAATTATCCCTCTCTTCAACATGTCTTTAACTTGCTTGTCAGCTTCTGCTTGCATAGCGGGTGCGAGCCGTCTCGGCTTTTGTCGGATTGGTGGAGCATTACCAGTGTTTATCCGATGTTTGACAATGCCGGTTCTCCCAAGATCACCATCTCCGGTTGAAAATACATCTTGATATTCCGTCAGCAAATCCGCAACTCCTGCGTGGTACTCTTTTGGTAACTCCTGTACGCTCGCTTCATACAACGTCTGCAGGTGCTCTGGTACATTCCTCTCCGACTTTTGTTTATTCATTTCTCGGTCTATCTTGTTCACAGTCTCCCAACCTACTACAGGGCTTACTGTTCCAATTGCTGTATTCTTCTTTACTGTTAGGTTTGACAGGGTTGGATTGAATACTCTGACGGGTATGTAATCAGGTTTTGTTGTATCCAAGTCTACAACCACTCTTGCCACCACAGCTCCGGCTTCTTTAAGTTTACTGCTCCCCGGTTCTAGGATTCCGAGTCCTTCGATTCCCGGAGTCTTATTAATTTTTCCAGGTATGAGCATCTCATGCCCCGGAGGAATTGTTATGTTCTGACGGAGGGTGACTTTGGCACAAAATGTGCGTGTACTCGATGTCTTAACGTTGCATTGCACAACCTTGTCTCCGAATCTCAACTGCTCCTTATATGGATCAATGGTGCATTTTGACATATACATGAAATCCATACCCAACATAGCGTCGTTTGTTATTTCGGCCACTACTACTGGCGTGAACATAGAAACGGGTCCAATGTGGACGTTCATTGATGCCCATCCTATAGACTTTAGAGGACTTCCATCTGCTTGTTCTGCTGCCTCTTTCATGGGAAAAAGAGCAGGCCTTGAGTCAACTGGGATACTGTTATACATCTGGACGGAAATAATAGTGTCTGTAGTCCCCGTGTCCACCAAGTATTCTACTGAGCAGTTGGCTATGTGTCCTTCTACAACTAGAGAGCGACCACGTTCTACATTTTCAGAGGTTGGGTTTATTGGCGGTTGTTGCTGATTTGTAGTCGCATTTCTGTTTACTGTTGGTTTTCCTGAGCCCACGCTACCGATTTCGACCCTTCCGGGGCTCCTACGTTGGGCCGAAAATCGTTTCCCGGATGATTCCATCCTCCTCTCGAGCTGCGAAACGTTTGAGGACAGCTTGCTTTGTAATGATCCAATGCTCCACACCTGTAGCAACCTCTTCCTCTGCCTGGGTCTTGTCTACCACTTCCTCGTCGCCTTCCGCTCACTCTGCCGTAGTTAGGAGCTTGTGGGGCTTCTGCCGCTTGTCCTTTCTCAGTAAACTCCGACTGTTTGCTCGACTCCGATTTTGACGCCTTCTCTGCTACGGTCTTCAACAACCCAATGACTTCCCTCAACTGATCCTCTAATACTCTATCACTCTGCTCTACACTTTTCACAAACTTCGTAGGTTGTTTTTGCTTTTCGGTTGTCAAAAACGCTTCTGTCTCTAATGCAGTCTGTAATGCTGCTTCCATAGATGTAGGGCGGGAGAGGTGCACCGCTGATCGTATCTCCCTATCTCGCATGTTACCCATGAAGTGGTCTCGTGCTATCCGGTTCCTAGCTTCTTCTGCCCTGCCGACGTAAGCATTATCTGTTAGTTTTCTAACAGCTTGTGCAAAATCTTGCAGACTTTCTTGTTGCTGTTGTTGGCGACCACGAAGCTGTGCCAAGTATAGTTCTGCTTGGCCGGAGAACGTGGTTTCTAAGCGCTTTACCAACTCCTGATAAGTAATTGTTCTCCACTCATCCTGCTGTCGAATTACACCTCTGGCTCGACCACGAAGGCTCATAAATAATTGCTGTGCCTTTTGGCTGTCAGTCCATCCGTTCCAAGTCGCGACAGACTCAAATTGGCCAAGGTATTCCTGTAGAGGCACGTCTCCTTTGAATGCTTCGGGCGTAATTTGTTTCTGCTTAGGCCGCTCCATTCGGCTCCGGAATTTATCCATTCCTTTTATACAATCTTCTCGCCTTAACCTCCATGGTCCGCTGTTGCGATGTGGCTCCTCTTCTTCGGAGTCGACAGATTCTGTATCCGACATTTCTTCTTTGACTCTTCTGATGTTGCCTTTATGTCGTTCTATGCTGACATTACCCGGGGTCATATCACCTCCATCCTTCCTTCTGACATCTGAGCTGACTACTCGATGTGATGTCGGAGCCCGTTTCTTATATTTCTCATGACTGTCGGATGGTACCTGACCCGTTAGCATTTGACGGAGCTCACTACTTTCTTGTTTCAAATTCTCCAACTCCAACTTCATTTGTTCTACCTCCACGTCCTGATGATCTCCGACTTGGGATCTTTGTCCATACTTAACACTTGCTGATGCATATGGAACCGCTGGAGTTTCATAGCTTTGCGTCAGCTGCTCTTCTTTCATAGATGTGTTACTCTGCATCGGCTCCCGGATAAATACATCTTGGTCGGATGCCGTTGCTCTTCTGAATCCCAGTGGCGTTTCAAATTCATGAACCATTCTTGATTCCATCATAACGCTCACATCTTCCATCGGGCTACACGACGCATCTTTTTGTGTCCTTTCATACCTTTTGTAACTCGATTTGTCCAACTGTCCTTGGTTGCGTTTGTCTGGCATATTGTTCAAGAGAATCGTTTGCATCTCCTGAAATTGGCGTTGCTCCTGCTCTTCTCCCGGAGTTGATGCTCTTGCATACTCCACGTGGTCAGCCTCATCTGAGCCACGAGCTGCAACATGCCTCTCCCCTACCGAGACATTGACCGTTTCCCCGTACTGCTGCTGAGGATTTCTTTCAGCAGGAGTCACTGTTTCTGAGCAGAACTCTGGCGGTGGCTCAATCCTTGGTTGGCTTAACTCACTTGCTTTTTGTTTCTCAGTTAATTTTGTCCGTAAGCGTTTAATTTCATCAACGAATATCTGCCTCTCGTCTTCACCATTCACTCTCAGTAAGTTGATCTCCTCTTGTAAATCCAAACTCCTTTTCGCTGCTTCCTTTGCTTCTAACTCCAACTGCTTATCACGCTCCCGGAGTCGTTCGATTTCCTCCTCTTGCACCTGGCTGTGGAAATCCTCCATCCAATCTTGATCATCGTCGAAGTTGGACGCCATTCTCTCTACTTGTCCTACAATCCCTCAGATGTTGATACTAGTCCAGTGTCACAAAAATCCCACCGCTGCCACCAAATGTAGCGGAACCGGCCTTCGGTATATATGGTAGCGAAGTAAGGCCTATGATGTAGTAGGTGTACGAAACATATCGTACCTGACACTGGCAAAGGAAACACTCTCACACTCACAGATATGAGATCAATTGGCTCAACACCTTTATTGGGCTTCGGGCTGATCCAAGATCGGAGTGGATTCAGGAGCGGAGAGCGGCGGCTTGGATGCTTAGAAGAGAGGGAGAGCTAATTGACCAGTCATCGACCAACCATACTCACGGCTACAGGCAGACTGGCCCAGAGTGCTATTGCACTCCGCTTATATAGCCAATGAAACCACGTGACTGAAGGAGGCCCTCTATCGGCGACATCCATTTCCGCCACATTACGGTCAAGCAAGACCAAAGGCCGGACCAAAGGCCGAAACACAATTAACACACTGTTCTCTATTTCAAAAACAAAATAATTACCTTTTTTTAAATCCGGACAGACATTACCACCCATTACACCATGTTCTAATTTTAGTTCATTGTCATAAATTTTCATCTCACAATAAGTATAAATGCACTCATTAAATTCTGCTATATGGGGATTTCCAGAACAGCAAGTAGATACCTGTTTAGCAATGTCATACAAGTAAGGGGAATTTCCAAGAAATCTCACGTACATTTGTACATGATTGGAGAATATCCCAAATTAGATCGATAGAAGCACAGGCCTATACAACATCTCTCAAGATATAAATGTTCATCATGTTAATATAGGCTTTATAAAATGTATAAACATTAAAAAGGCCAAACCAACCCATTTTCTTTTTTTTGCGTTCGCATCAGTCGAGAACTAATCTTCAGAATGGCAGAAGCATCTGGAATCGAAGTACGAGCCAAACATACGGATTACATTGCTAAGAAGATGTACGGTGATGACACTGGTTTAAGCTGTCTCAGTCCCGTAATCAACATTGCCAGACATCCATTGTGGGGAAGAAATCAGGTAAGCGCTATTTACAACATGCTTAAAGGGCATTTCGTGATCCACAGCCTCATCCCCCACTTTTCCCAAAAAAGTTGAGATTTTTACACCACTGGATACCTCTGGCTACATAATGTTTATGTACCAAATATTTCTTGCAGATTAATTCGTTTAGCAAAAATATCGCCAAATTTGAATTTCGTTCTGGTGCACCAGAACGAAATTACAACACATTGTCTATGGAGCAGTGTAATACACAATCATGCATAACTCGCAAACGCAAAATCGGAATCAACTGAAATTTTGGAAATAAGCTTTTTTCGTTGATATCTACTGAAAAATGTCATAAAAAGAGGATGCTAGGATCACGAAATCCTCCTTTAAGCATCTCCGAATTTGCAGTACATTATTAATTGTAGTAAATTCAGAACAAGAATATAGTATGAAAGAGCTAGGCATGGGGCAGACGTGTACGTGTATTCTGCTTCTTTATACTCTATATAACTCAGCAGGGAATCAAACTGAGAATAAGATGGTGTGAGAATTAAAACTTTTTAGAAAACAATGAGAGAAATGTTCTTGATTTGAAAGCTTGCCTGGTTAGTAATTCATACCCGTGATTACAAGAACAGATTTCAGCACCGTGTTTGAACGAAGTACATAACTTTCAATAGTAGCAATGCAGATTTTGACAAAATACCATAATTGATTTCCAATTCGTGAGTGCTAGAATGAGTTAATAGTAGATTTGAATCAAATTTTCCCTTTTTCAATTTTTCTATAGAAATCTGTCTTTATTCAATTGTGTCTTTACTATAGGAAACTTCCGGTGAAGATCCATATTTGAGCGGTGAACTTGCCAAAAGTTATGTTCGTGGTTTACAAGGAAATCATCCAAGGTACATCAGGGCAAATGCTGGATGCAAACACTTTGCTGTCTACGCAGGACCAGATAATGTCCCGAGCAGTCGTTTCTCATTCGATGCCAAGGTGCCGATTCTCCGATTAATTGTTTCACTATATTTTTTCCGTACAATATTATTCTGCACTCCTGGAAACATTGTTTTTAAACAGTAGGATGGGGGTTAATTAAGGCAAATACTTCAAAATATTTGCCCTGACTTATAATCCTCTTCCTACTGAACTATTTTGTGTAGCATGGAATACGAAGGGGGAGGTTGTAACTCCTCTATCCGGTGATACCAAAGTAAGTAAGAAAATGCTGCTGCTTGTAAAATAAAATTAGGAAATTCTGATAGATTTTTGGCTAAATTGATCGCTGGGATCACTGCATAGGACTTTAATGACAACAAGATCGCTGAAAATAACAACTGTTAAGTTGGCATCAATTAATAATTACCATAATGAAACACTTTTATTTTCATTAAGGTTTCTGATCGAGATTTTTGGATGACTTTTCTTCCTCAATTTCGAGAGTGCGTTAAGGCTGGTAGTTACAACATAATGTGCAGCTACAACAGGTATAATAATTCAATAATGACTATTGACATCGTTCACTCTATATGCCTACCGGCTGTCATTAATTGACCTTTTCGGTAAATCCCATAAGCCTTTGTGGGTAGACCTGAGATGTCGTCACGCCGATGCGCACACCGTTACTGCGCACTTCACGGCTTTGAAATGCCAAGTAACTATGTTCGTTACTGGTTCGTTAAACGATGTGCACATCGGCATGACGTCAAATGACGACATCTTACCAAGCCTAACCGCAAAGGCTTATGGGATGAAAGGTCAATTGTGATCGTTGCGTCGTCGATAGTAGCGTTCCAACAGTATTGATGAGTGTCACGTGAAGTACTTTTAAGTAAAAAACTTAAAAAGTAAAAAGTCCTTTTAAGTAATTTTAAGTTCAAACTTTTCCGCGACAAGACGTTTTAATTATAATGATTGATCATGATGATTTAGATACCTGGATTCGTAATGAAAATCTCTGCACTCTTGTTTTGATCACACACGAAAAGATTTGAAGATTAACATATTTCATGACATAGGATGTCACTATTTTTGTAAAACTGCTTTTGTTTTCTCTAGCGCCTTATAGATATCAAATGATAAAAGTTTAATATTAATACTATTAAATATACTGAACTATTCAATATGTTTTCCCTATAGTATCAACGGTGTACCAGCCTGTGTCAACAAGAAGCTTCTCACCGACATCCTACGAACAGAGTTTGGATTTAAAGGATACGTTGTCTCTGATGAATTGGCTCTTGAACTGGTATCGCAAAAACATAAATACACCAAATCATATAATGAAACTGGAATTTTAGCAGTCAAAGCCGGGTGTAATCTGGATTTAACAGTTTTACCCAAAAACGTTTTCACCACGATTTCAGATTCTGTCAAATCTGGTGATCTAACTAAGGAAGAGATTATTAAACTTGTCAAACCTCTGTTTTACACCAGAATGCGTCTGGGTGAATTTGATCCACCCAGCATGAATCCATACACGAAACTAGACTTGTCAAATATACAGAGCGAAGCACACAGGGCTCTTGCAATAGAATTAGCTACGAAAAGTTTTGTACTTCTGAAAAATGACGGAAACGTTCTTCCAATGAAAGGAGGAATTCACAAAATTGCTGTAAGTAAATATTGAAAGTTATGTATCCGAAACATTTATCAATATGCAATTAAAAAGCATTTTACTAAAGCTTCAGAAAGAAAAATGATTTTATCAAAATCTGGAAGTCTTATTTGGAAATTTTATTCAAATCTGGAAGTTTTGTGTCTTATTTGGAAGCGTTCTTAGTCTTTTCATTTGCCCTTTCCAAATCATGCTAATTTGGGAAAAATATAGACCACCAAATACAGTTAATTGTTTATATAATTTGCAGTTTGTCGGACCATTTGCCGATTCTTACAGAGAGTTATTTGGTGATTACTCCCCAACGAAAGATCCAAAATTCATAAAGACACCACGTCAAGGCTTGATGACGTTGGCTTCAAGCTATACATATGCGGAAGGTTGTGATACAAAGTGTGAAACTTACAATGACACGGCTGTGTACTCGGCTGTCCATGGGACTGATATGGCTATAGTGTGTTTGGGAACAGGTAATACTAGCAACTTTGGCACACATTGACCAATTATACATGCTTCCTGTAACATTCATCCACCATAAGCTGTGATGGATAGTCCCGTGGGTGGTGGTGCAGGTGCCAGACAGGCCATCTCCTTCTTTCCTACGATTGGTGTTGACTACTAAGTACTAAGTCTCCGTTGGGTAAACCCGCCTTTTCAGAAGTTTCACCCTCATGGTCGTTATCCTCCAACCTGACATTTTGAGAGTCAATTTGATAATCTTTCTATAGAAGCACAAGTTCGCGGTCGGACTGGGCTGGGGGCATGTTCACCACATAGAATTGGGATTATTACTTCATACAATCATGTTCATAATGTTCATACCAAGTCAGCTTTTCCTTGCTCAATATGTTACCATTGCTTCAAACAAATTTGCATTAACAGCTAAAAACGGAGGTTTTCTGTCTGTCACTGAGCCAGTGACCTTTGCCTGAGACATTCAATGTTGACTCTCAATACTACATGTATACTGTTTGACTCAATAAGTCGCTGACTCAGTTCAAAAAGACAGTGTGCGCATGTGATGATGACTATATCAGTATGAGCTGAACGTGCCTTGCGAGTTTGTTCATCCGTATAGAATTCCTCTTAGACATCTCATTTGAAAATACTCAATGTGGTACATCGTTGATTTATTATTGTCACTTACAGAAGAGGAGTAATTAGAAGTGTTTACCCAACACGGCCTCTACTTCTATTAAGCCACTGAATTGAACTTGAAAGAGAAGATCGCGAGTATACTTTTGCACCGAACTACAAACACTACACAAAAAGTATTGCAACATTGCTGAAAAAACGAATTCCGCAAACTGTAAGTTGAACATTGATTAAATATATCCTGTCGATTTCACATGACTTACTGGATGATAGAAATGTTCTTGCTGAAATAAGTACGATTAGGCTAATAAATGGGAAGAAAGATGTCACTTGTGGTGACATCATGCGCCTATTCCAGTGCTTACAATGGCGGAAAGACGAAAATCCGTTTCAATGCAGAGACGAAGAAACTTTAGTCACAAAATGTTCGGATGCCTTTACAATGGTTTCTAAATGGTTTAATTAGTTTCTGCCAGGTATCAGGAAAATGGCGGTGGATGTGTCGGGTGAACGAAATTACCAGCCTTAGAAATCTAACAAAGGTCCTTCCAGGTCTGAAGAATAAAGAAGAAACAAGGTCACGTGGCTAGCCCATAAGGCACCGGATGACCTTTAATCGCACCAAAATATTGTCTTAAGGGAGGTGTAATGAGCGAACCGTGGTTTGGATTCCAGAGGGAGGGTGTCTGTAAGAGGCACAGCCATCAGAAAATGAATAACTGAGATCGCGCGCCAAATAAACTTGTACCAATTATGAACCCTGAGGGCGCTGTAGTTCTTGAGCTAGAGCTGTTTGAAATTTTACACATATTGCTCACTGTAGCCCATGACCTTTGACCTCTGGGGTCGATGTTACTGCAGGAAATATCTAAGGGTCATGGGTCATCATTGTACCAAGCAAAAACCCTGAGGGCGCTATAGTTCTTGAGCTTAAGTGGTTTTAAAAATTTACACATATTACCCCCTGTAGCCTGTGACCTTTGACCTCTGGGGTCGTGGCTACCATAAGTTACTTCTAGGGGTCATGGGCCATCAGTATACTAAGTATAAACCTTGAGGGCGCTATAGTTCTTGAGCTAGAGATGCTTCAAATTTTACACATATTGCCCCCTGTAGGCCATGACCTTTGACCTCTGGGGTCGAGACTACCCTACGAAATTGTTAGGGGTCATGGGCCATCATTATACTAAGTATGGGCCCCGAGGCTACTTTAGTTCTTGAGTTAGAGGAGTGCAAAGAAGTGGTCTTAAGAAGATGAAGGAGAAGGAGAAGAGTCCGAAGACTAAACACAACAAATACAATATCTATGCCCCGTTGCACGGGCATAGATAACAGACGCACGGTTTCGAAGAAGCGACGCTCAGAAGCACAACGCCTTAGACCGCTCGGCCATAAAAGCACACAGTCTTCTCAATGTCAAAAAAATATATTAACCATGTTAACCTTTAACGTTACGCAATATTGGCACATGACACGGGCACATGTCTGCGGGTAAAGATACTGCATGATAGAAAGGCGTAGGCCCTACAAAGGGTCTATCCCTGAAGTTAATGGTTATTGACATGTAACCAATTCTTTGTATACCAGGGTTCTGCCAGCTACATTCAACCTATACAAAGAAGTATATTATTAGGCGTTGACGCAATCATGAATGCGGGAAGTATAAAACCATAGTCGCCACTCGTGCACTTGTTTGAGTCCACGGTTATTCCGAAAACAGCCTTCAACCCTGAAATCAGAGGTCGGTTTTGGGTTGTTTATACATGCAAATACAAACTAAATATATCATGAAAAAACCCACCAAGAGGACTACGAGACTTATTCAGAGCCAATCTACATTCTGTTATTTACAAAAGCCGACGATCAAAGTGAAATTATAAAAGGAGCAAGACCAGATATCAACGTTAAATCACGGTAAGCTTAAAATCGCATCAAAAACGCCAAAATGCAGTCACAAAATTTATAATATTACTAAATCACCAAAACGAATTGTAACGTAGGTATGCAGAAAAGAGTTGTATTAGCAATAACAAAGTATGTGCAAAAAGATTTATCTTTGGCATGTCGCTTTTTTGAAATATCACCAAAAATATCAAATTTTAGAAAAACGCCCCAAAATTTAAAACAAACACGAACCTTCCAAAATAAATATATATTAACACTCGGCGGCCAAGTCACTACCTGTCGCTGTGATTTGGGATAACTCGTTGCTTCCCTTCTCCAGATACCTGTACTTCAAGGTCGCTCATACCCCACGCCTTAAGTGTTCATAATATGTGTTTAAATGTCAATGTCCTTTATGGAGTAACCACGTGACCTTATTATTGCAATTGACATTCCTGAGTCCCACAATCCTTGCAATACGTCAGCCATATTTGAATTATTTTTATCCAATTACCACTTCCGTGCAACCTTCTTCCGTAAACATTTTCCTGATACCATGGAAGTAATACACAAGGAAGCTGGTCAAATACTACATCAAAGTGAGTATCATACTTGCCGCGATAAAGCAGTACAGTTGAAAGTGGAACAATTGAGTCAACGCATGGTCAACGTGTACCATGTCTAAAATCAAAGTTCCCGCTTAAAAATCAATAGCAGTACGAGGTCGTGTACTAAGTCCTGACAATGGGCTGTGTTATATTACCGCAGTACATGACTAGTTTTATGAACACAAACAGATTTTATAAAATCCCTACGTAATGGTCAGAATGCTATCAGTTTAATTTATACAATTTTATTAAAAATATGTAATTATGTGAAAACCTACCGATTAAATGTATATATATGCTAGACTTTCAGATAGCAGTTTTAAAACAAAAACTGAAATGAAATACAATTTATTTTATGCAAAATGTAAAGATAATACCCGACTCTGGAACATTCTGGTCAACAGCAATTTCGGGCAGCCCCGGGCACACGAATAGATGCGGGATTCATTTTATAATGTAAAGCATGTGCCAAGTGCGCATATCAATTATTACCGCTAATTAGCGGTTTAGACGTAAATGCATGATTTCCAATATTTTGAAGTTTAAGAAAATCTGTAAGTATAGGGTAGAAATCGATATTTTGATTGGATTTCTGTAATTATGGATCTACCAAAAAACGTTGACAACGTAAAGAAATCAGCAAGTTTAAAAAACCCACCTCGGCTCACTTTTTGAAACTTGGTCCCATTTTGAACACCAACAGCAAATCAGTGTTTTTATTTTATTTCAACAGAATACAGCGTTTCCAACTAGATTACAAGCCTACTTGTTATTCGTTTAATTCAATCATTAATCATGTTAATCATGATTATTATAAAACAAAACACAATAGGATATTGGCTTACCATGCAAGAACAAGATAATAACCTTTCAGGTCGTTCCAGAAAGCTTACAAATTAATATCGCATCTGCACATTAAAGATACCTAACACTTCTGAAAATGTTTTAAATTTATATAAATATGATAAAGTTTAAATCAGTAACTTTTAAATGGGACCAAGTTTCAAAAAGTGAGCCGAGGTGGGTTTTTTAAACTTGCTGATTTCTTTACGTTGTCAACGTTTTTTGGTAGATTTCTTTTCTTTTTATGAATGTAGCCAAGCGGCTCCAAGCTTGGAAAGTCATCAGGTTACGAAGTGCACCATAAAACGAATAAAACGAAAAATGGATGTTTGAAGTTGCTATTCTTGATTCATGAAAATAAATAATTAAACAAAACGTTATCAGTCGTTTATTTTTAAAACTTGCTCGTCACGCGTGACTGTAATGTTCAGAGGCGTACACAATGATCAATAAACATTTTGATATACTTTAATTATTCAAGGCTACGTAAATATGTAAAGAAAATGTAAATATGAACAACACACACCCAATGTTGACAATGCCAGAGAGACACACATAGAGTAAATCCGATTTAGGCCTACTTCATGTCGGAACTGGTAAATGCGCATATATTTAAGCCTATACTACGGAAGCGTCTAAATGCCCCAGATAATCGTGTTTTAATGTTTGTGGTTCTTTGTAGCCCTGCGGGGCAATCTACTTGGCTATCCGAATTTCGAGGTTTGTGGTTCTTTGTAGCCCTTCGGGGCAATATTCCTATTAAGCGGCGGTTGTCGGCGATCTTTCGTGGTTTGTGGTTTTCATCAAGCCCTGCACTCTATCGGGAGCTAATTTATAGTTTAAGCTTGTTGAATATCCATATTTCGTGGTTTGTGGTTCTTTGTAACCCTGTGGGGCAATCTAGTTGCATATCCAAATTTCGCGGTTTGTGGCTCTTTATAGCCATGCGGGGCAATCTAGTTGGTATCAATATTGAGCGGCAGTTGTTTTTGATCTTTCGCGGTTTGTGGTTCTTTATAATTGATAGGCCTGCGGGCAATCTAATTGGATATCCAAATTTCGCGGTTTGTGGCTCTTTAGTAGCCCAGCAGGGCAATATATTTGAATATCGTGGTTTGTGGTTTTAATTTCCCTCTATCGGGAGCTAATTTATAGTCTAAGCTTGTTGGATATCCGTATTTCGTGGTTTGTGATACTTTATAATCGATAGGCCTGCGGGCAATCTAGTCTTTCGCGGTTTGTGGTTCTTTGTAATCTTTCGTGTTTTGTTTTAATTTCCCTCATCAAGTCCTGCTCTCTATCGGGAGGTAATTTGTAGTTTAAGCTTGTTGGATATCCATATTTCGTGGTTTGTGGTTCTTTGAAGCCCTGTGGGGCAATAGTTAAATATCCAAATTTCGCGGTTTGTGGTTCTTTATAGCCCTGCGGGGCAATCTACTTGGATATCAATATTGAGCGGCAGTTGTTGGCGATCTTTCGCGGTTTGTGGTCTTAATTTGTTGGATATCCATATTTCGCGGTTTGTGGTTCTTTATAATCAATAGGCCTGCGGGCAATCTGGTTGGATATCCAAATTTCGCGGTTTGTAGTTCTTTGTAGCCCTGCGGGGCAATCTAGTTGCATATCCAAATTTCGCGGTTTGTGGCTCTTTATAGTTTAAGCTTGTTGAATATCCATAGTTCGTGGTTTGTGGTTCTTTGTAGCCCTGTGGGGAAATCTAGTTGCATATCCAAATTTCGCGGTTTGTGGCTCTTTATAGCCCTGCGGGGCAATCTAGTTGGTATCAATATTGAGCGGCAGTTGTTGTTGATCTTTAGCGGTTTGTGGTTCTTTATAATTGATAGGCCTGCGGGCAATCTAATTGGATATCCAAATTTCGCGGTTTGTGGCTCTTTATAGCCCTGCGGGGCAATCTAGTTGAATATCGTGGTTTGTGGTTTTAATTTCCCTCTATCGGGAGCTAATTTATAGTCTAAGCTTGTTGGATATCCGTATTTCGTGGTTTGTGATACTTTATAATCGATAGGCCTGCGGGCAATCTAGTCTTTCGCGGTTTGTGGTTCTTTGTAATCTTTCGTATTTTGTGGTTTTAATTTCCCTCATCAAGTCCTGCTCTCTATCGGGAGCTAATTTGTAGTTTAAGCTTGTTGGATATCCATATTTCGTGGTTTGTGGTTCTTTGAAGCGCTGTGGGGCAATTGTTCCAATCTAGTTGGATACCCCTATTAAGCGGCGGTTGTCGCGCGATCTTTCGCGGTTTGTGATTTTAATTCCCCTTAAGTCCTGCCCTGTATCGGGAGCTTAATTTATAGTTTAAGCTTGTTGGATATCCATATTTCGTGGAGTGTGATTCTTTGTAGCCCTGCGAGGCAATGTAGTTGGATATCCAAATTTCAAGGTTTGTGGTTCTTTATAGCCCTGTGGGGAAATCTAGTTGGATATCAATATTCAGCAGCAGTTGTTGGCGATCTTTCGCGGTTTGTGATTTTAATTTATAATATTTATATCAAATATAATTTCAGTCTGAGCTGTGAACAGAGCCACTGATAAATGTGTTTTAAATGACGAAGATGCCATGCCATGATGGTCAGGCATGGTGATAGCATCTGGATGGTGAAAGAAGGCCCTAGGCCTTGGACTAAATGTGAATAAAAAATCAAACATGTTTGTTTGATGAAAAAAAAATATAATATCACAATAGCAATGGAAGTTCGAAATGGTGTTATTCTTGATTTACGACAATAAATTGATTAATAAAACATTTAAAAAAGTGGTGGGAAGTTTCGAACTTGAGCAAAAATTCATGCATGGATTAGAAGTCCATGGCCTTAACCACTTCGCCACGGGGACGTCCTGTTATTACGCTGTGTGAAAGTGGAGTATTTATTAATGTGGATATATGCTGTGGTCCGGAAAGAATAAAAGAATTGTGAAAAACTTGATTTTTTGGCGAATGTGGTCCAGAATTTGTATGTAGGGTATCCAGGAAAATGCCTGGGTATATTTGAAAGTGAATCTGAAAAATTAGTGCGACAGCGACAGCCATGTATGGCTGTAGCAGTGACGAAAGATTGTGGATATCAGTATGATTAGCTATGATTTGCCACTAATTTTGGCTATGAAATACCGCGTGAAATAAAGCAAGAATGTTTGTTTATTATCAAACAATCGGATTGACTGTAAGATTGGTGTAACTTTTGAAATAAAGAGTTGTTAAAATATGACACTTTGGACAGTAAATACGATTTAGCATGGTTTTAGATATATTTTGTACCCAGCGAAAAATATCATAGAACAATAGCGTTTTGTTCCGTGTAAATATAGTCTCGCGGCGCATCTGTTTATTCTTCTTTATCAGTCGTTTTTTTAAAAACTTGCTGGTCATGCTACCGCTTGACTCTAATTACAAATCTAACATCCCTGTCACTTTTTTCCGAATAAAAAAAAACGTACTTGAAAAATAATCAAGAAAAACACGATTTTTGCTCAAAATAATAAACCTGTAAATAAACGAACTGGCAATAAAGGCGGCAAGTCTGATCCACATCAAAGACACGCTGACTACATTGTTATCACAATAGCTTGATACGTACCCTCTATAGAATGTTACGTAAATAATTCAATAGGTGTTGGATCGACCAGCTTCCATGTCTCTTACTTCCATGCTGATACCTTGCAGAAACCCATTAAACCATTTGACAACTATTCTAAAGGCATCTGAACATTTCAGTTTCATTGTCTCTGCATTCAAAAAGATTCCCGACTTTGCGCCATTGTAAGCACCGGAATAGGCACATGATGTCACCGCAAGTGACACCTTCCATCCCATTTATTAGTTTAATCTTACTTATTTTATGAAAAGAACATTTTCATGCAGTACGCCATGTGAAATCGACAGGATATTGGATCATTGTTCAACTACAGTTTGCGGAATTCTTTTTTCAGCAATGTTGCAATACTTTGGTGTAGTGTGTATATATACCCATTATAATCGTATCATACCACTTTACCCACTCTTAAAGTGAAATACAATTATGTTGACAATTTCAGGTACAGAAATTGAAGCTGAGGAAAACGATCGATCAGACTTGAATTTACCAGGTCATCAACTGAAACTTCTTCAGGATGTTGTTACAGCGATGCAAGGTATAGAGGTACACTTATACGTGTTAAAAAGAAGTAGTTTTAAATTTGTGCTTAGCTAATCAGTCACCTGAAGATTGCAGGGCATGGAACACAGTGTTGTGGCACTCGGTGTGTAAACCATATCAATTTGTATACTAGATATAAATATAAAGCTCTTAGACAAGTAGAAATTCATTTTATGACCAGAGTAGTGATAGCTCAAATTGTTTGTAACTTATGACTCAGATCATCAATGATATTTTACAGAAAATAAGAAACCTGTTGTGCTGCTTCTCTTCAATGCCGGACCTCTTGACATCACCTGGGCAGTCTCCAACTCAGGAGTCCAAGTCATCATGGAATGTTTCTTTCCCGCGCAGGCTACAGGAGATGCGCTGTATCGGGTGTTCACCAATACTAATGGAGCTAATCCTGCTGGAAGATTACCCGGCACCTGGCCAGCTAGCATGAGTCAGGTACGAAGCAAGCTGCTTGTCTGTTCTGCTTTATTTTACAAAAAGATTCTACAAAAACCGCATTCCAACCAATATTTTAAGATTGGTTGGTATATGGATTGACTCATTACTGGTCGAATACGATAGGATTTCAGTCATAATTACGTTAACACGGCTACCCAATATTGCCAGGTCGAAGTAGGTAGTAGAATTCGGCAGACGATCATGCATGGAGGCTTGTAGACTTGAAACAGGCACTGATTGGTTAGGGTTAGTTTAGGGTTAGGATTATTGTTAGAATTAGGGTTAGGATTAGGGTTATGAATAGGCTTAGGGTTAGCTTACACAAAATAATTACTTGAAGGTTGGACACCGCCCCCCCAGTTACTTGTTGAATCAAAAGCTAGCTATTGAGGGAAGCAAACAGAATATTAGCGCTATGATAAAACTTTCTAAGTAATATTACCTGAAATCCTATCGTGTTCGACAAGTAATGTGTTCAGTCACAACATATCTCCAGCTGTTGCAGACTATCGCGTATATTTATGTCACCACGACTTGAATAATTAATTTCTCGATAATTATGACGTTTTACACAAGTGTAGTAGTATAGCATACTGCAGCTAAACTGTAATTAATAAATATTATAATATTAGGTAATTGTTCTCAAAGTTATAACCACTCAAACACGTGGGAAAAGTTTTGTGGTGTTTATTACAACATCATAATAATCAGTCCAGGAACATGCCAAATATGGAACATGAGTATTGCAGGACATGTGCCACATCCTTTACTGTGGGAGATCACTTTCTGGTTTGTTTAATCTCAAATGGATACTATCAATGTTCTACATATTTCCAAATCTAAGAAGAAAACCAAATGTGGTCATTTATGTGGATTTAAATTATATTGGTCCTTGCCTATTTAATAGAAATTATGATTTCGGGGTGTGTACAGTTTCACCACTGCTATACAGGTCAAAGGTCAACGGTCTTACTTTCCATATTTGTGGTTGTTCTGGGACTAGTGATGACTTCGTGATAAAATAATAATAATAATAATAATAAACAAAGATTTAATATAGCGCCCTATGCAGAAAAGCCTCAGGGCGCTTTACAGATAAAACAATGCAAAACCTTAAAAACTACCAAAAATAACTTAAACTTACACATGATACAACATGATAATATATACAAAATACAATAATATTACTATAACATGAGAATAGGCAAATTGTTTTTAAAATCAATACAAGTAGCAAGTAATATAAAATGTACAAATTAAAATACAAAATATGATATCATACAAAACACATTTGGTGATGTGACCGGCACATGAAAAAGCATGATAACCCAGGAGAGGAGAGGTTACCAGCACTTGCACTCTCAGCGAAGATCAACAGCATCTTGCTCCCATTGAATGGTAAGTTGGGCTGGGTGTTATTAAATGCACAATATAACATTATACATGAACAATAATACAAAGTATGGAAGTAAGCGAAATGTGACCGGCACATGAGGCGAGAAATAACCCAGGAGAGGAGAGGTTACTAGCACGTGCACTCTCAGCAAGATAAAGGCAACAGCATCTTGCTCCCATTGAATGGTAAGTTGGGTCAAAAGAGTCAAATGATGCATTAAAATACGTTCATGATCTTTTGATAAAATGTATTGACTGTGCTAATTAATGCAGGTTCCGCCAATGACGAATTATACCATGAAGGGACGCACCTACAGATATTTTGAAGGAGATCCACTGTTCCCGTTTGGATACGGCATGTCGTACACCGAATTCAACTACACCACATTAATGGTATCACCGTCAACTATCAAACCATGTGATAATGTCACTATATCGGTAACAGTTCACAACATAGGCAAACTAGCTGGTGATGAGGTAGGTGGCATTTTCAAAAGAACATGGTTTTGCTTAAGGTTTATTTTTGAAAGCTTTTTGTGATCTCCTGAAGTAGTCTTGCCAGGTAACCAAACGAACCATTGGAAAGTGTTTTCATTTCTATATATTTCAAAACAGATCCTGTATAAGCTCTGCCAAGTGCCAAAACATATAGTACTATAAATAATGAGCACTACCATATGTTAGAAATATAAATGTATATTTTTTTTTAAACTTTAAAACAAAACATTCAATGTTGTCGGAAAAAAATGCAGTTGTCCGAGCTAACTGAAAATTAACATTTGTCAAATTTGTTTGGGAGAAGGACAAAATTTGCATTTTGATGTTTTATGTTGGTGAATTTGAATTGTAAGACGTGTGCCAAGTTTTTGAATTTTGTTACATTTTTGTTATTGTTTTGTTATTTTTGAACTATTATTGTTAATCAAACATACATAATAAGTTCCCCTCTTTTCCAAGCATATGCCAAATGTTGATTTCCAGTTATAGGTTGAAGAAAGGGATTGATCTAATGGTGTAGTAACATTAACTAGTGGTGTATTGTAGTGACATCGGGATAATAAGCCATCAAGCATCATGAGTCAACTGATATAGGTTTTATGTGAAACTACAAAGAATCACTTTCCTTTCTGACCACCTTGCACATCATTCATTTCCTCGTTTTTATAGGTTATCCAGGTATACGTCAACTGGACAAATGCAAGCGTTCCTGTTCCCAAGATCCAACTTGTTGACTTCAATCGCACTCATCTGAATCCTGGACAACAAGTCAATGTGCAATTTCAGTTGGTTCCTCGTGTAATGGCCGTCTACACTGACCAGGAGGTCATAGAACCAGGGAAGATCAACGTGTTTGTCGGAGGACAACAGCCGAATCAAAAGTGAAACTTAGTTCTCCAGTTTTGAAGTCCAGTTTTGTTATACAAGGAGAAGTGACGCAACTGAAGAGCTGTAAATATCCCGGATGGGGGAATTAAGTCTAGGCACTAGGTATTTTTACATTACATTTTAAATATTTCTATAGCTCTGCTATATTTAGAACGAAGCGCTGGAAAAAAACAACAACAAAAAAAAGCAAAAAAACAAAGCCAAAAAAAAAAAAAAAAGCAAAAGAACCTCAATATTGTCAAAATTCTGATTTTTACACGGATTGTAATGTACTTAAATAAACTAACATGCCAAAAAACAAGGCTTTAGGTGCTGTAGTTGTGACAAAATATGAGATTTTTAATAAAATATCTTATGGTTGGGTAAGATTTCCTTCCAATTTGATATAATTTCATTAATTCTGAAGGGTGCGTAGACATTGACCTTGCATTAAAAAGTTACATAATTATTGTAAATATCTCGTGTTAGTTGTGTAATATTGATCATTTTTATTCATGAAGTTGCATACCCTTTGAGTTGAATGAAACAAATACATTTTGTTCAAAAAATTCAGTAATCCCTGAAAAAATTGGGGATAACAGCAATTCATGTCAATGTTTATAAAAACCATAATTCTGTAGTTTGTGCGGTATCAAAGCATGTACTTGCAACTATCACGTACTGAATATTAAGATTATGGTCTCTACGGTATTTCACTTTATAATAATTACAAGGTTAGGCAGGGTTTTTGTCATACTTTTTGTTCATAATACAGACTTGACATTTAATATGGAATATTTTTTCGCAAAATTCCAAGACTGGTCTGGACGGAGTCTGCATAAACCGCACGGGCTAAATATTAATTGGAGTGTGTCGGGAGATGGTGTAAAATAATTGTTGGATAGAAAATGTGCTTTCCATAAGTTTACATTATGGTGCTCATAATGTAGCGTATTTGCCTAAAATGGCGGATTTAGGGAGGCTGAATTGGAGCTTTGTGAGAGACACAATTTCGGACATCATGCAACATTGTGCTGTTATTATCAAATTTATAGGGGTTTGAGGTGATATTTCTTAAACTTTATCAGCAATTGGCATTCATCACAGCTGGAATACGCTTGTAATGTACCAATTTTTTGAACAGGGGTGGAGCTTAAAAATAGGGCTCTTAAGAGTGGTACATACTCAGAGAGTTTGAATGGCCCCCTGGGGTCAAATGTTATAAACTTGCGGTACAAAAACAACTACGAGGATTCTTGGTTGTCCAATGAACTCACGCCGTTCCTTTGTGTACATTAAGTTTACAACATTTGACCCCAGAGGACCATTCAAACTCTCTGAGTGCGAACCAGTTTTAAGAGCCATATTTATGAAAGCTCCTCCCACTTTCAATACTGGTAGATTACAAGTGCATTTCAGGTCTGACGAACACTTACGGGTTTTTAGATTCAGTAAATATCGCCTCAAACCTCAATAAATTTGATAATATCAGAATAATGTTGCTCAAATTCAGACATTTTACCCCCACAAAAATCAAATTCAATCTCCCTAAATCCGCCATTTTAGGCTTATTGACTACCTTATGAGCGCCATAATGTTAACTAATGGAAAGCACATTTTCTGTCAAACAATTATTTTACACCATCTCCCGACACACCCCGATTAATATTTAGCCCGTGCGGTTTATGCAGATCCCTTCCAGACCAGTCTTGAAAAAAAAAAAAAAAATATTCCATATTAAATGTCAAGTCTGTAATAGATGTGGGTAGTGTCCTCAATGTGATATTTTTAAACAAATAAATATCGTAGTCGGCATTGCCGATATATTGCCTCTTCTAGCCCGGGCGCGGTATTTTTTTCCGTAGTTAACATTTGAATAGGGGATGAAATAAAATAATACTATAGAGAGTGTCACGTGCCAAAAAAATACTACATGGCTTACCAAACGAGCGTTCAAGTAATTAGTGTCATGGCAGTATGTAATTGTGATAATGTATATGCATATGGCTTATTCTTTATGTAATTTAACGTCATTTGGGTCTGTTTCTGTATGTCTTCTGTGGCATGTTCTGCATTCAATCATTCCTTATATATGGTATATTATTTATAATATTTAATGTCATTTGGCTCCGTGTCTTTGTTTCATCTGTGGCATGTTCTGCATTCAATCATTCCTTATATATATGGTATATTATTTATAATATTTAATGTCATTTGATTTGGCTTCGTGTCTTTGTGTCATCTGTGGCATGTTCTGCATTCAATTATTCCTTATATATATGGTATATTATTTATAATATTTAATGTCATTTGGCTTCGTGTCTTTGTGTTATCTGTGGCATGTTCTGCATTCAATCATTCGTTATATTATAAGGGGTTGTCTGGAATGGCAGGTTGGTCAGGGGTCAAAAAAAGAATTGTTACCTTTTTGACCACAGCACATGTGTATGTATGATGTGTCATACCATGGAAGAAAGAGATAAGAAGGAACCACAACGAACGCATTCACTTTGTCCACTCCCTTTACCGACATTTAATTGACATTGTTATTCATGAGGATTTACTTTGATCAATACCCCGCGTTAAATAGGTGATTGGTATTGTACTCCGTGAATTTGCATGTCTACTGGAGCGTGTCTGAAGGATGATTTGAACTAATGACCTTCCGTGCAAGCACCCTATAGGATTTTCTCTGGTGACGTGATCATCGGTCATTGATGGCCTACATCTTTTCTTCCATTTTGCCCAATTTTCCCGAACTTTGATGACTTTTTTCTCAGAGTTGGTAGTCTTTGGCACTGAAACGAGTTAGCTAGTTACGATTATACACATATAAACTATTAAATTAAACAGGTTTTATGTACCGGACTCAACCGGAACATTGTGCATTATTTAAGAACATTTTACATCTATTTTTCATCGAAAAAGTCACCAAAATCTTACCTTATTTGCTAAAGCTGAAACTCAGCAAAAAAACGGCCGATTTTGACGACCTTTTTGATGTTTTAAAGGACATTTTCTACACAATACGATCAAGAAAACAGTTTGACTGTAGATTCCAAAACAAAGCTACTATACATGTTCAGAGCATCAGTGAAATTCCAGAATCTTACTTCTGGGTAGCGTTTGTTTGTTCGTGGATGGGTTTGTTATAGTTTTTTTCCAGTAATGACTTCGCCAAGCATCGATCGCGGTAAATGGATCATACATGAAAGGAGGTACCATTGATAGCTTTTCTTTTCATGCGTCAATAGATAAGCGGATTAAAACTTGGCCGATCGAAGTCGTTGTGGTTCCTTCTCATCTCTTTCTTCCATGGTCATACAGAAACTAACAAAACAATACCTCAAAGTATCACGTTTTAATGGTTTTTGTCATAATCACACATTTTCACAAGTTATAACTGTCTGTACCGGGGTATACCGTGGGCGTGTCTGTTGTCAGGTCGATGACAGAATAGAGGCCCTGCCTGCTTTTATCGGTTGGCTCCAAACAAAGGATTTGAACCGGTGTCCTTCACCGTAATCACGGCGCAGTGCAGTCCATTCAATCAAATCCTGTCATCAACCTATTTGATCGTAGTGCATTGTTATGTGTGTAAGACGAACTGTCGCGGTAGATTGCAATCATGCTTTTGTTGAATGCATTTGAGAAGTCCGCCACATTTACGGGATGATACGTTATATGCACAACCTCTATTGACATAACCTTGAATAATAAATATTCCGTATTGCTAAATACGGAGATTACCACTTTGTTATTTTCCAATAAAAATTATTTGTTGTACTTTACTACAGTTAATTGTGTGCTATATTGTTTTTCTAACCAACATTCATGACATTTTGCATGCAGGACTTTGTATAAAGTGCTAAATTGCTCCTTAGTCTATTAAAACTCCTGAATTTCATAATGGCTATTATGCCACAAAAATTGCTGCTATAGTACAGGTGAATAAACTTCAAGGCCAATTTGTAGTCCAACTTTTGCGAGCAATTTTGTACTAATACAAATATAACTACAGCTACTGTGATTCAAGAACCACGAATTGATTCAAGAACCACGAAAACAGGCGGCGGATTCTGATTGACCTCATTTGACCAAATCGGGCAAAGTTTAACATTTGGCCCCATTTGACCTTTGATCTCTGATGACTTTAAGTTGATTTTTTCACGATCCTCGCATATGAAGAGTTATTTGTACTAGATTTAAGCCCAATCGGACACTGACTTCAAAATTTGACCACTCCCAACCCCCACCAACCCTCAACCCGAACTGACCATGCTTCCCTCCCGCACTTCCATCCCGCACAATCCTTGCGCACATTCCGTGTAGATCCTTGTCATTTGATTGGAGCAAATCGAGCAATACAACCCACGTGTCATTCAATAAATGATCCATTACACTGCTTCGCATATACCATTGTATACCAGTATACATACCATATGTTTGATCTCCTCAGCCGGAGCTGGTGCATTTTTGTTCCATACGTTTCAACGAAACGACGTTATTAGCCGTGAGGTAAAACTTCACGGTCTGTGAATATATAAGAAAGGAACAACTTTCGGGACAACTTGACACCACACTAAAGCGTGATCTTTAAAGACATCTTTGTAGAAGAAAACACAGGTATGTTATATATACATTTTTATTTAATTTTTTTTGTAAATTTCTTGAATTTACTTTTAGTTTTGAGGTAACTTTTCTAATTATGCCAACGAATATAGTTCCAAGTAGTAACTCGAGATCATTGATTAGCAGTACTGAAATGATTGGGTTATTACATCTGAATTGCTTACTTAAAATGCTAACAAAATGTGTGCTAAACTTCACCAAGTTGTTCCCATGATTTTTTGTGCTGATTACGTATTAAGCTGAATTATGTGGGGGAAGTGGTCAAATTTGGACAAACTCGAAAGATGGTAAGTTGGGCTAGGTCTCTTTTGAACAAATTTTCGCGTTACCAAAATCATTTTTGGTGAAGTTACCCTTAGAAATGGGCAAGGGTTCGACAGCCGCACACCCCCGTCGTATCCACCTGGCCTAAAATTCAATCTCCTGAATAAATTCTCTTTTTCATTTTATTGTTAATATTGAAAGTTTGAATACAAAACAAATCATAGGCTGATTTTCCAAACAAATGTACCATTTCTGCATCTTGACTTCTGAAATGACAACAGCTTCCGGGGCTTCGTCCCCTGGACCCACGCCGTTATGCTTGCGCTTCGCGGCTGCGGCTATCGTGCTACGCCACAACTTTTTGATAATTTTATCCTCCACTTTCTACAACATATCTATACATCATGTGCAGGCCCGTACGCAGGATTTCATTGGGGGGGAGGTGCTGATTTTGAAAAAGTGGACTTTTTTCCAAGGGGGGGAATTTAGGCCAATGGGCAGGCAATTTTAATATTTTTTGCCCAAATATTAGGAACAATGATTTGCTAGTGGGGAACTGTATTTTTCAGGGCATCCAGGCAGAAGAGATCTTCATGATACTCGGTACATTTTACGATAAGCACTCATGTAGTAAATTATTGTTATTAGTAAGACTATTATACAGACCAATGCTTCTTATAGTAATAATTCTCAAAAAATAACTACACACTGGTAACAAAAGTTATGTATATTATAGGGGCAAGGAATAATATTATCTTGAGTCACTGAAATTCCAGTGTAGTAACTGGATTTCTTGCCCCTATAATATACATAACCTTTGTGTGTTATTATTTTTTGAGAAAAATGCAAAAAGTAGTCACAAATTTATCAAGTGGTGTAGTACCACCTTAAATTGTATGAAACAAATGTTGCCATTTATTAGTAATTAGTAAGATAATATCCCAATGCTTCTCAATATTAGTAATTATAAGTTCTGCTTGGGCCAAATAATCCAAAAACAATTCATGCTTTTGGCGAAGTTTAACTGTTTAAATTATCACTGATAACAAACCAACGCCATTTTGGAATGGAACTGATATGCTCTCCGTCTATAGATACTGACATTTACCACAATTCCAGGTTACACAAAACTATTTCCAGTTTGTTTGTGAATTATATCTGCTTTGAACATTAATAATGAACCATGAACAGGGAGCCTGAACAGGTAAACACGTTTTGACTTTAAACCTTATCAATAATATTTTGGTTCATATTGTGATGAACAACCCTGGTGAGAACCTTTTGTTAGGGCCGCTATCAATGTTTAGACAATGAGCATTTTCCTACGAATCTTGACTTACAGTAAACTAAAAGTGAATTTATTTCGAATCAAGATTTTAACTCGAATTTTTTATGAGCTCCATGCACGCGTTCAGGTTTTGTGTTCAAAGTTCTCAAAAACGGCTTCTTACTCTTTCCTGCTCTAAGTTGTAACGCAACTAGCCTGCAACTTAACCAAATCAATTTTTCCAACAAAATTGTATACACTAAGGGACCGTTCACAAACACTTGTAACGGGAAGAGGCCTGATGCAAAAAGGGAGCCCTGAAGATTTGCATCCCTCGGAAGGGAGGGGGAGGGGGAGGCTTTAAAAAAATCACCTTAATTTTTCTCATACAATGTCTTCATCTTTATTTAATAAGATTGGTGATCCGACCAATCAAGAATTCGTGCCTACGCGTCTGGTTATATGGTATATAATTTATAATATTTAATGTCTTTTGGGTCTGTGTCTTTGTGTCATCTGTGGCATATTATTAACATATTATTTACAACTGAGTGCTGAGAAAGCAGGTTTAAGCAGGTTTCAAGTGACAAATCTTGTTTCAAAAAATTTATTTTTGATCAGTTAGAATGCAAAATATAGACTGTTTCTGGATTTTCTGAAATTTGGGTCAGTATTCTTTTGTATATAGCAAAAACTTTTTTCCCATTTTTCATAATTAGAGTCGGAAAATATTGAAGGCGTGTCAATTTCTAACAAACAACGTATATACATGTACTGGAAAATATGAGACTAAATAAAATTAAAGTTTGTACAAAAATACACAAAATTGTGGGATTTTGAGCTTAGCGACTTTGAGCCTTGCCACTTTTTGAAACCCATCATATCTAATGGCGTGTCTCTAACCCAGCAAACATAAGATGTTTTCGACATTATTTGCAAAAGGTTAGAACTTGAACAGTTGCCATAAAATGTTTAAATGTTGGGTTATAAAGCGGATATCAAACGTTTTCATACCATTCAAAAACATCGTTTTGAAAACCTATTACAAATTATTTTAACATAAAGTGTTGACAAAATATCTGGCAAAATGTTTGTAAATACTATTCTACAATAACATTTTGACAACAATTGAAAAAATGTCGTTATAGTGCGTTTTCATACAAGCGTTTTAAAAACGTTTTTAGAAAGTTTATATAACTTGCACAGTACCGGTATATCTTATTTCTTCCAGACAAACATGGCTACATCCATTCTTTATATTGGCCTAATTTTAGTAACGTTGAAATCAGTGTTATGTGACTACCCTTTTCAAAATACTTCATTGCCATGGGACAAACGTGTTGATGACTTAGTCAGCAGACTTACGCTTGACGAACTTGTGCTGCAAATTTCAAGAGCAGGCCCGAATAGTACTGCACCAGCGATTGAGAGATTGGGAATTCTTCCCTACCAATGGGCTACAGAATGTCTTAGAGGCGACGTGAAAGCGGGTAATGCTACATCATTCCCGCAAGCGCTGGGTTTGAGTGCTACTTTTAGGTGCGTATGGAAATATTGCATAATGTGAATTATTAAATTCAATTATAATATTCTCAATTGCAAATACATGGGATGAATTAATTTATATATATTAATTTCTACAGAGCATGTTTGAAATGATGTTAAAATTCATATAAACGTTAAAAAGACCGAACCCAGAGTTTCATTAAAATTTTCCTTTTTTTTCTCACGGATTAGTCGAGAACTCATCTTTAGAATGGCAGAAGCAACTGGAATCGAAGTGCGGGCCAAACACACTGATTACATAGCTAAGAAGCAGTATGGTATTCACACTGGTCTGAGCTGTTTCAGTCCGGTTATTAATATTGCGAGACATCCCTTGTGGGGTAGAAATCAGGTAAATTCCAACATTAATAACATCACAAAATTACATGCAGTTTAAATGATATAGTAATACCTGAAAGAAAAAAGCTGCAATCAAGCTAAAACATTTTGGGAAAAAACAACAACAACAACAATAACAATCGCATTACCTTGATTAGAAGAACAGATTGCTGAACCAGGATTTAACATAATAAATAATTTACATTGGTACTACCACCGTTTGACAAATACTTGACACACTTTAAGGAAACATATAAATTCAAATGGCTTGCTTCGTAAATTACATGAGATATCTAAATTGATTTTAAATTCATGAGCGAGAGTTTGAATGAATTTGACACAACATTTGTCTTTTTGAACTTTTTAAAAGAAGCATGTCATAATGCCTTTGTGACCTCCTTACAGGAAACCTATGGTGAAGATCCATACTTGAGCGGTGAACTTGCCAAAAGTTATGTTCGTGGTTTACAAGGAAATCATCCACGGTACATCAGGGCAAATGCTGGATGCAAACACTTTGCTGTCTACGCAGGACCAGAAAACATCCCAAGTAGTCGCTTCAAATTTGATGCTAAGGTACCGACTCTTACTATTTTATTACTGTAAATATATTCAGTCCCATTATACTCCGCACTCCGTATGTAAATACTGTTATGATATGGCAATGAAACGAAGGGTTAAGTATACTAAAAGTCATCATTTGTTTGTTTTGAAATTTGGTAGCACTTGCAGCTATTACATAGAAGACAGAATATTAAACAGACAAAGATTATTATAATTACCCCATTACATGAAACTTTTTTATTTTCATGTAGGTATCTGATAGAGACTGGCAGATGACATTTCTTCCTCAGTTTCGAGAATGCGTTAAGGCTGGTAGCTATAACATAATGTGCAGCTATAACAGGTACAAAAAAACTGTTTTTTTAGCTCAATGCCTTATATTGTTTATCCAATATACATAAAAAGTTCATCCCAACTGTTGCCATTAATCATGATAGTTGGGACTTTGACAGTATAGCTCAAACAGATAACCTATGATTTCATTAATCTGGGCTTTTATAATATAAGACACAAGACATATTACTCTTTTAAATAGGTTTTTTTGTCGAGCTGGACTACTTTGTTTCAGTTTCTGAAGGGAACTAAGTCTTCAATCCCGTTTACAGAGAGTCACATCTGTTTACAGGAACAACAATAATGGGCTATGTCATTTAAAATCCACACTACCCCTGTAGAAGACTTTGAAAATATCGTTCACAAAGGGAATATGAATTTCAAATGGAATTAACACATCAGGCAGCCCCATTTGAATTTCATACACCTTCTGAGAAAGATTCAACCTGAATGTTCCACTGAGGGAGGAGGGTGATTTTCAAATGGAAGATATTTACCAAATTTTCCACAGGGCTAGTGTGGATTTTAAATGGAATAGCCTAATATGTAATTGTTAGAAACCCTATGGAAATTCGCAAGATTTATTACTATTCAGGCATTTGTAATCTTTATTTTGGTTTTGATTATTATATTAAGCATTTGTAAGCGCAGTGGAATGCTATCTTTTTTTTTGTATTTTAATACTTATTAATAGAAATATTTGATTGCCACTGTTCCAAAGCTGAATTTCGCCAGCAGATAAATGTAGTATGTTAATGGCTCGCTAAGTTCACCTTAGCCTTTGGATTCAAGAGTGAGCTTGTTGGTAACCACCATAATTTCATAACTGAATTTAAAAAAGTAAATTGGGCTGGCCTGATTTCCCAAAAATGAAATTTTGTCCAACTCGCCTTTTGTGAAAACTTTGCACCGGAAATAGTCAATAATGAAAAGTCAATAAAGTTGAAGCCATATACACCACTACTGTATTTATCGACAATTTTTAAGGTTGGTCTGAACCCTGGAATTATGGAAACTTTCGGGCCTCATAACTGCTAAATTGTTGGTCAAAAGTATATAAAAGTATACATATTTAGAATGGCAAAGACTTTATAAGTTCATCTGTGAGGTCAAATTTTGGCCAAAATGCCATTTTTGGCCCAAAATAACGGTTTTTGGCTCACTTCTTTTTCGTTAATCGTAACAAAAATTCTTGAGCCAATTTTATTATTATTAATTTTAAAAATATCTAGGAGCCATTTGTTTTTATTTTTCGACCAACTTTGAGAAATTTGCACCAAAATGGTCAAAAAATGCTAAATTTTCAAAACAATCATAAAAAAACCCGATTTTCGAAGTTGGCAGCTTCTAGATATTTTTATCTAGTTTTTAAAAATTAAACATTTGGCCCAAGAATTTTTTTTGTTACGTTTAACGAAAAAGAAGTGAGTCAAAAACTGTTATTTTGGGCCAAAAATGGCATTTTGGCCCAAATTTGACCTCACAGATGAATTGATCAAGTCTTTGCCATTCTAAATATGTATAACTTTATATACATTACACCAACAATTTAGCAGTTATGAGGCCCGAAAGTTTCCATAATTCCAGGGTTCAGACCAACCTTAAGCGACTTCAGAAAAGTATTCTGATCCTAGGCGGATCTCGGAATGTTTTATATTAAACTGTTTCATGTGTGCTTTTCTTTCAAGTATCAACGGTATACCAGCCTGTGCCAATAAGAAGCTTCTCACCGACATCCTACGAAAAGAATTTGGATTCAAAGGATACGTTGTCTCTGATAAAATGGCTCTTGAATTCGTCTCTCTTGACCATCAGTATACCAAATCGTATGAAGAAACAGCCGTATTAGCTATCAAAGCAGGATGTAACCTGGACTTGTCTTTTTCTGCAAACAATGTATACATGAAATCATCCAAGGCCGTCCAATCTGGTAATCTAACAAAAGAAGAGATTGTCAATCTTGCCAAACCTCTGTTCTACACCAGAATGCGTCTAGGTGAATTTGATCCACCTAGCATGAATCCATACACAAAACTAGACTTGTCAAATATACAAAGCGAAGCACACAGGGCTCTTGCAATAGAGTTAGCTACGAAAAGTTTTGTACTTCTGAAAAATGACGGAAACGTTCTTCCAATGAAAGGAGGAATTAACAAAATTGCTGTAAGTAAAAATTGAAAGTTATACCCGAAAGTTTTATGCGTGTGCAATCAACTCAAACATTTTACTGAAGCTTCAGAAAGAAAAATGATTTTACTTTTAAAGTCTGAAGGTTTTGTGTCTTATTTGCAAACTGTGTGTTCTTTATCTTTTTATTTGCCCTTTCCAAATCAGGCTAATTTGGAATAAATGTAGACCAACAAACACAATCAATTATTTTCAAGCTTTATCATTGTTTATTGAGTTTATTCTAACATATTCTAACAAGATTGTTATGCATGTCTGTATTTTATTTGGAAACTAAGCGTAGTTTTTAGATTACATACAAGATTGTTATGCATGTCTGTATTTTATTTGGAAACTAAGCGTAGTTTTTAGACCAACAAACACATCTGTCTTACTTCGTTTTCTCATTATTGTTAATAATTTTCAGTTTGTTGGACCATTTGCCGATTCTTACACAGAATTATTTGGTGATTATTCCCCAACACAAGATCCTACATTCACAAAGACACCACGTCAAGGCTTGATGACGTTGGCTTCAAGCTATACGTATGCGGAAGGTTGTGATACAACGAAATGTGGAACTTACAATGACACGGCTGTGTACTCGGCTGTCCATGGGACTGATATGGCTATAGTGTGTTTGGGAACAGGTAGGCAAACATTTGTGGCCATCTTAAGAGGTGCATGCTTACATTCTGTTACGCTCATCTATGGTGGGTATGAACAGTGCACAAAGATTTCTACCAGCTTTTCAAAAATTGATCTTGAATACTCTCTACAAGACACCTTCTTCACGTATTCAGAGGGTTTTTGAACAATTTATCTCCGCGCTTTGAATGCCTTCTGGTCGGTAGCGTTCCTTCAACATGTCCTTTAATAAAGTACCTCTCTGACAACTCACTGGACTCAATATGCAGGTGGCGGTGATGTCCATTACCCGGTTAGCTTTCTCTAGATCTTCTTCATAATATCTTTGAGCATGATGTTATTGGATCCAGCCCTAAGGGACCGATCGTTATTTACGGCAGGGGGGATGGGCGTTTTGGAAAAAATATCGACAAACAATTTCGCGTTCCCCCCTCGCGTCCGCTCAAAATTTTCGCGTTCCCTCTAGTTTTCGCAATTTTCTCCATTTAAAATTTAACAATCCCCTCCTGGTTCAACTAAAATTTCAGGTTCCCCTAAAGACCCCAAAGAAATTTCGTGTTCCCCCCCTAAATTTTCCCATTCCCCCCTGTCATAAATAACGATCGCTCCCTAAACTTCCACAAGTGTAGTTCATATTGCAGTTCAAGTGCAAGTGTTTGTTCAAGTGTCAAGTGCTCAGAATTTAGAGCATATAAATATAGCAATCCATAATACATTTTAGAGCGATGTGCCTTGAAGATTGAAAGAGAAGTGTAAGGGTGCGAGGATTTTTGGTTAACAATAAGTCATCAACCACATAGCATACCTTTCCCACTGCATTATTTTTTTTTACAATTTTAGGTACAAAAGTCGAAGCTGAGCAAAATGATCGATCAGACTTGAATCTACCAGGTCACCAACTGCAGCTTCTGCAAGATGTTGTTTCGGCGATGCAAGGTAACATTAACCCATGTCTTACTGTTCAGGTTTTGGTTACATACTAACAGCCTGTGGAATTCTAGCTGTTGTAACCCTATGTAACAAAAGGGTAAAAATGTATAAACAAAATGTTTGAGATTAATAGAAAATTGATTTGTAATGAAATTACACGGCATAAACAGAATACATTTTTAGTGAGATTTAGAAGTGCTTGAAATGTGTGACTCAAATAAACCATATTTTACAGAAAATAAGAAACCTGTTGCGCTGCTTCTCTTCAATGCCGGACCTCTTGACATCACCTGGGCAGTCTCCAACTCAGGAGTCCAAGTCATCATGGAATGTTTTTTTCCCGCGCAGGCCACAGGAGATGCGTTATATCAGGTGTTTACAAACACCAATGGAGCTAATCCTGCTGGCAGATTACCCGCCACCTGGCCAACTATAGTATGAATCAGGTACGAAGCAAGGTTTTTGTCTGTCTTATTTTATTTCACGATGATCTCCAAATACCTAATTCCAACCGAAATTTTAAGACTGGCTGGCATGTGGATTGCGTTTTTAGGTGCAAAAATATTTCCCGCACCTAGAGCATAAAAATGAAATATGGCTACAAGTTGTTATTGAAAGAACCAAATGATGGGATAAAGTACTTTCATAATGCTTTGATGAAACTTATTTACTTATACTATAACAGGTTCCTCCAATGACGAATTATACCATGAAGGGACGCACCTACAGGTATTTTGAAGGCGATCCACTGTTCCCGTTTGGTTACGGCATGTCATATACTGAATTCAACTACACCAATTTAACAGTGTCACCATCAACTATCAAATCATGTGATAATGTCACCGTATCTGTAACAGTTCATAACATAGGAAAACTAGCTGGTGATGAGGTAAGTGACGTGGGATTAAAAGAAAACATGGTGTTGTTTAAAGTTTGTTTTTGAAACGATATCTCCAATCTCTTGAAAGAGTTTGGAAGGAAAATTACTATTATGTCATGTTTTGGATCCAGGATTTGAAAAATGGTCAAATTACCTTGAAACATGTATAGGGTGATTTTAGATTTTATGCCAATTTGCCGGGCTGTTAGCCCCTCCTGGATCCACCCCTATAGGTGTCTATTGCCCGGATCTCTCGTGTGGACCGCATAAAAACGGTCATATTCATTTTCAATGCTTTTTCAATGGTCGCTATCAATGACATTTCTGCAAATTTCAGAACCACTCTCCTTTCTCACTACCTTGCACATCATTCGTTTACTCCCGTCCTTATAGGTTATCCAAGTATACATCAATTGGACCGATGCAAGCGTTCCTGTTCCTAAGAACCAACTCGTGGACTTCAATCGCACTCATCTGAATCCTGGACAACAAGCCACTGTGCAGTTTCAGTTGGTTCCTCGTGTAATGGCCGTCTACACTGACCAGGAGGTCATAGAACCAGGGAAGATCAACGTGTTTGTCGGAGGACAACAACCGAATCAAAAAGTGAAACTTAGTTCTCCAGTTTTGAAGTCCAGTTTTGTTATACAAGGAGGAGTGATGCAGCTGAAGAGCTGTAAATATCCTGGATGGGGGAATTAAGTATATTTTAGATATTCATTTAAGAATCGTTCATTAGTCTACTGCTCAATCGTCATAATTATTAGTAGTACTCTTGATTTGGCAAGTGTTTACCACTTTGGATGTGGATGAATAGGATTATGTTGTATCATGCTCGTAATATCATTATTAGTTCCTGTTTGTGCTCCCTTGCCCTCCCCCCGTAGCGCCACCACTGACTACAATCATACAAATCATGTGAAAGAGGCCATTTTTGGCAGAGAAAATTATAGTAGATGCAGAGGTGGTCATTTTAGGCTGTAGAGGCATTTTATCGGCTCCTCTATTTAGTGGAAAAAGGTCATTGAACTATGCACAGAGGGTCAAGTTCAAAATCACTCAAACGGTTGCATTTCAAGCTATTTAGCACATTACATCAAAGCTCCCATTGGGCGCCCAATTCCTTTTTCAAAGATTTTTTTTCTATTATAATTATTGACCCTTAAGACTTTTGAAGCTTTTTTTAGATTTTGACAATCGATCCTTATGACTTTCTGTCTTTTACCAAGGTAAAGCTATGTGTATCCTTAATTCAGTGAATGCGCAGTGACACCAACAATGACTATGACAATGACTACGTTCTCCACTCGCGTCCGCTCAAATGCACAATTTTCGGATTCCCCATGTTTCCCCAGTAAAACTTAACAGTCCCCTCATGGTTATATAAAAAAAATCAGATTCCCCAAGACTAAACACTTCAAAACTCCCATTCCCCTCTGACGTAATATTGAACGGTCCCTTATTCAATTTTCTATTTATGTCTACGTTTCTATCTGCCGCATACTCTAACCGGTTCACTTTTAGAGCTAGCCTTGACTACTGGCGATTTACCTCATCTCGTCTAGTCTGTCTAAAATAGTATAATCTACAATACAGCAATTTTAATCGTGGCGTTAATTGCCTCTTTGGATGGTGGTCTTCAAAATGTATTTCATGCAGCAATATGTAAAAGTACCTGTTATTAAAAGTCTCTCAATTTGATTAATTAACGTTATTATAAAGCCATTAGTTGGGAGATGGTAGGAAAAAGTTGGATATGAAACCGGAATAAGAAGGCGGTGGGCACGACCTCAATTTAGTGAGCGCTGTATATTTGCTGCAGAGGAGTGAGAACTAAACTTTAGTACTTCAAATCTGATCTTGATGCCACAGATGGTAGTACTCTGAAAACGGTGAAGAAAACTGAAGAAAGCTTGTTGGTAAGTTTCACTGTATATTTATCTTTTGAATAATATACACAATTAAAAGTTTCATCTGACATAAGATCAATATTTTATACCTTAGGCCACCCATACTGCAGTTACTGTCCGTTTTCCTATATATAATATACAGTACTCTCACCATTGACGCGTGACCTCTACAAACAGTGTATGTTATATTATATGGGCATTGCTTAGTTAACGTCACTGTGTGAAAAATAAGCGGCCAATATTTAAAGTACTCTGAAATTCTAGAAAACATAGTTTTGTAACATGTCCTAAATTTTTAGCTAATTTAGATGTTTTGAAATATTCGCACTTTGGTGTTTTAGGAAGGATATGTAAACGACAGATAACACCAAAAAATATGAAGAAATTATTTCCAAACTGTGTTAAGTCTTCAACCGTTATCATTATCTCATTTTCAAGAAAGCTGGTTAACAATAAGCAGACTATTGTCTCATTTCGTAAACAAAGGCCCACATAGTATTGTTACTGCGTTTGCTTTATAATCGTTCACCCAACTGAAACTATAATACCAGCTCATTGCAATATTGCACAGTTAAAACAGAAACATGTGTAGTGTGGATTTAACCAGAGAAGATCTGATTTAACATGATAGTTGAGCTGTTTTCAATTAGTGTTATCTTGGTTTCATAATTATAATAGCTTTTAATGGGGTTTAAGTCCTGCAAAGGTCCTGGTGAATGACTGCATCATGCTTGATTAAAACCTGAGTCGCAAAGCAGTTATCCTCTTTGAAAATGAAGAAATTTATTGTGTGGGTGGGTGGGTGTGGGTGTGTGTGTGTGTGGGGGGGGGGATTAACAAAATCGAAAAATGGAACTCAAAATTACATAATGATCAGCAGTCTGTCTGACATTAACGTAAGTTGTGCGTACTTGCTTTTCATTAAAAGAAGAACCAAAAGCTTAAATCCTTTATCTTCAAATTCTTTAAATTCAGATTTAATTTTGTAGCTACATGGGTTGTATGATGTGCTCTGAACTGGACTTAATTTCGCATAATATAAGGCAAAATTGCTTATCACTAAAGAAGAACACTAACACTAAAAGCTTTTATAATGATATTTTGTAGCACGGTTATAACAACAGTAAAATGTTGATCTTTTGTATCTAACTGTATCGTGGAGGCGTGCTATGAAATTAACTTAATTTCAAGCAATATAAAGCAAAATATACTTATTTATATGTGGTGTGATCAAACAAAATTAGTCTGAAGTCGGTCATATTCAATTTTCAGTTTCTTATATGATTGTTAACAGCATTTGCAAAGCTACATTTTGCAGAAAACCCCATTGAATTTGGACAACCGTTCAAAAGACACGAGTTTCAAATACAAAAGGAAATACTCTCTTTGTTTGGTTATATCTCAAAATCAATATTTCCGACTTCCGACTGATTTTGCTTGATCGCATCACATTTTACATCATTTCATCTTTAAAAGGTCTTGACTCGGTGAATTCTAAACGCAAATAACGTATAATTCATATGTTCAATCGAGTAATTTTCAATCTCTCTCTTTGTCTCTTCACTTGACGTGACTGTCTCTTTTCCTCTCTCTTGTCATTTTTTTATCCTTTTATTTTACTTCTCTGGCTCTTCTCCCTCTCTCCACTTGCTTTTTTCTGTTTTTTCGCGAAAACATTCTTCTTAAAACTGTTTTTGCTCACTTTTTCACTTTAAGGACTTGATGAGATAAAAAATATGTTGAATGATTGTTGACATATTTCTTTTTATACAAATCCAATAAAAATGAAGATGTTTTAACATTTTAGTGACGTTTCACCACTACACTGGTAGTTTCTTCAGACTGGCAACTCATGACATCTGACTGCTTCCTTTTATAGGCAACAGGAACCGCTATAGAGGGCGTGATGAGTTGGTCAAAGATGTTGTTGAGTGAGTAGGCCCCCTCGTGTCCTTTCCTTTTCAGCGTATCCAGATGGCTTCTTTCAGCCATCTAGTGGTCTTGTTAGCTTCTCTATCGATAACTTTTAAGTCCTAATTGATGGAATGATTTGTAAAGGCAACATGATCGGTGATAGCTGACTTGTGAATGTCTGTGATAGATGACTTGCGGCTGGCTCATGTGTATGGCTTAGTTTCAAATTTCTCCACCTCTTTTTGGTGTTCTTTGAGGCGAACGCCGAATGGACGGCCGGTTTCTCCGATGTAAGTGCCAGCACATTTTTCCGCAGGGGATTTCATAGATCGCCTCTGCTTTTTGTTGCGGGAGAAGTTTGTGCTTCGGGTGAACAAGCATACTGCGGATGGGGTTTCATAGCAGTAAAAAAACATGTTTTTGAAAACTCTTGAAACTCGCTCTAAGACAGTCCCTCTATATAGGGAACTACCACCATGCCTTAGACTTTTCACTGTAATCTTTATCCTTTGAGGTAGACTTTGTTTTTGGAGTGGCTCTATTTTGTTTGACTTTTTTGATTGACCAATCTGGATAACCGTAGCCACATAACGCTTCGCGTATAGTGGACTTCTCTTTCTGTCTGTCCACTTCCTCAGTGACTAACGCCCCACTCCTGTCTAGTAGGGTTCTGACGACTTTCGCGGATTTTAAAGTTCCTACTATTTCAGCACGTAACTGTGCTGCTTCAGGTTTAGGAAGCTTCCAACACGCTCTCTCACACACAAGGATATGCTCATCAACAATGGACGAGTGAGTTCGATTATCTGGACTTACCCCGTATCCAAGGCTGCGAGCTAGCACAGTTTGTATTTTGACAGGTTTTTGACCCATCGCTTCAGTTGAGTGCCACTCAAGTCCGGTTCCGCATGAGAATTGTTCTTATTTGCATTATTATTAGCCGATTTACCCTGTTTTTCCGCTAGCTCTTTCAACTTCCGTGTTTGACGGCGCGGACAGATGTGATGAGTTGCCAGTCTGAAGAAACCACTAGTGTAGTGGTGAAACGTCACTTGGATTTGTATAAAAAGAAGTATGTCAACAGTGAAATCTAACAATCCAAATGAACTTGTTCAAAGAAAAAAGATGTTGAATGATTGATCAAAAGTTTTGTATTATTGTGAGCTTAAGTCTGTGTTTGCTTTTTACTATTTGACTGACTACATTTTTTTTTTTTTTTTTCGGTTTAAACAGGTTTCTGCCAGTTTTCTATTCTATTTGTTTCTATTCTAATAGAAGTTACAGGATATTGCGTAAAAATGGTTAATTCCAAGTTTTGACAAAAAAAATTGAAAACCTGTAAAATGACTAACTGAATCAGCACAGAGTTATTTGGAAAATGTTATGCAGGTACATTTGTTGTGTCCTGTTTTTACTTCCACTAAATAGTCGCTATCTATCGACTATTTATGATGTCACGAAGTAATGTATGGAATTGTTACGCTTGAGTGACCTTATACTATTCTTTCTTTGGCGGCAGTTTTGAAGATAATTATTGCGGTGTGTGAGTTTCTTCATTTTAAATGCTGGCATAGATGGATTTGTCATAAAAGTATAGAGAATGTTTGTCCTTAGTGTCCTAGCATTTATTTATGTCCACAATGCATTGGTAAACCCACAGCTACGTAATGGAGAAGATTAAAATTGACTGCGGAGGAAGTTATATTTTCTGTAATAATGACATCTTTGGGTAATAATTGTTGTAAAAGTTACACAAAAAATAAGTTTTCTAACCGAAATATCTGTGCCAAATTTGGTGTATTTCCTATAAAAGAATGTAGGATTTTTCCAATATACCGTAAAAACTCGATAGTTAGCATATGTGCTTATTATCGAGAGCTTTTGAAAACATGAAATTGTACCAAAGTCCGGCACTTTACCAACTGAGCTAATGGGGTTGAGACACACATTTACAGGTTTGCTTGTTCGTATATAACTATGTGTAGCGATGATTTGCTCAAAATCCTTTACACTTTTGTGGACGGGGCCCTTCATGTTTGCATGTTTTAAAAGCGCTCGATAGTAAGCACATATGCTAACTATCGAGTTTTTACGGTATTGCACAGTACGGCTGGACGATGGTGATAAAGCATCCACGTGGTACTGATACCTTTGCGTTGTAAATTACACAAATGCCGTTTTCGTCCATTTTCAGTAATATCAATGTCTCGCCAAAAAATCTGCATCTCACTCCCCAACACATCTCGCTCTCTCTCCTCTTTTTTCCCCAACCTTGTTTATCAGTATTCTCTTTTCTTTTCCACTTTCCTTCTCTCCACTTTCTTTATTAATTTGAACTGCACGCTTTATTAAATTTTATTGATTCTACTTACTTAATTCACACTTTTGTAAGCCCTAAACACTTAGAACGTTAGTGAATCCAGGGATATAAAGTCACTGGTGAATCGATGGTTATTGTTATACGAGGCTCACTCAGTCATTTAATGAGGCAATACAAACGATCAAATTTAGTGTTGAAATGAGCAAAAGTTTGAGTTACACCTTTTCACTGTAAAATTAATTTTCTCGGCCAAATGAAAAGCAATAATTTTCATTTTTTTAGTAAATGTCAAGAAAATACTATAATGTTTGGTACTGTATATTTTTTTCAAACCCTGGTATGAAATTTTGGCTTCTAGTGTAAGATTTTTGATTTTCACAGGCTTCAACTTTTTGCTTTTCAAAGTAACATAATTCGCTAATGAAAGATATTTCAAAACTTTCTAAAGCACATCATATAAGGCTATATGTCATAGTTTTGTCAGAATTTTGGTTTTGATCGCACCATTGTTCAATTCCGACTGCCAATTTTGTCAAAATCAACTCGCGAATGGATGGATGATTTTGCAAGCCACAATAGATTATCGATTATTTCTGCTGGTTATATTAGAAACGAAGTACTGAGTTGGACATTTTGGCAGTTGCAAGTGAAAAAAGGTGAAATCAAAACAGATATTCTGACAAAACCATAACATATAGACCCACACGATGTGCCTTTTAGAGGTGGGAAAATCTTTCTTTAGCGAACTATATAAGTTTGAATATTAGTTTGAAACGTTAAACAGTTAGCTCCAAAAAAAACTCACGGGTTGAGGCCAATAAAAATCTAAAATCTTGCACTAAAAGATCTGAAGCGTTTACAGCGTCTCCAAAACAAGGCCGCACGGTTAGTTTTTAGTTGTGGCCGAGACCAGCCCTCTGCCGGCTTGTTGCAGGAATTGCATTGGCTCCCTGTCAATGAGCGAATTCAGTACAAGATCCTGTTATATATTTACAAATGTCTCCATGGTGAAACTTCTTTTTATTTGGAAGAGCTTATTTGTTTACAAAGAAGTAATGATACCCTTGGTGCTAGACGCCGACGTCGCTCTCACGCCGACTACACCCGCCTGTGCACTCTGAGTTCTCACAAAAAGGCGGGTGATTCTTCCTTTGCTGTCGGTGCTCCTCGCATATGGAATATCGTGCCTATATAACTTATATGAAAGATAAGGCAGTCATATGACTTTATTCCACTTAAACACAATATTTTATTCATATTTTGAGCACATTTAATTGTTTTTGTCATTGTGTTTCACATTTTTACAGCTCTTAAGATTGGTATAGAAGAATTGTCATCTCGGCACTCTATAAAAGGCGGAAAGAGGGTAGCAGGAAATAGTTCATCTTGTACTCATCGTGAATTTTTCAGATATTTACTGATTGGAACAAAGGTTCATGATTACATTAATATATACAATTTTTACCTGAGATAAAATCCAATTATTCATCAATACAATCGCGAAGACCACTCGCTAGTTTCCTGCAGCCTTTCCCCGGACGAGACCATTTTATCAGGGATATTAGGCCCAACTACCAGAGGGATTCGCTGTGTGATATTAATATATAAGTTAATGGAATTTGAATAAATGTATACTTATAAATGTTAGTGTCAGTGTCAAGTCAAGTCATTCCAGTCACTGTACAAATTCAACATGTTCAATGGGATCAAATCTCTGAAGATCACTCAAGTCACATGCCTCATTTCACCTCAAGTCACAAGTCATGAATGAACAACACTGATAAATGGTAATTTGGTCAAATTTGATGCAGATAAAATTACTGTAATAGGATTACAAAGTCAAGTGTGAACATTGTTGCTTGTGCAAATATGATTGTGTTCGTATAACTGAAATTAATAGTATTTTAACGAATATTTAAAACATAAAATATGGAAGTAAATCATGGTTTCCTCATCAATCTGGTAGTTACTGTTTTAATAGTATCACAAACCTGTAACTGGGAGTTGCGCGTCAGTGCTGACTTAGAAGTTACTAACAGCTCCGAGCCATGCCTCCTCACATTGGACAACACTGATGGACAAAACATGACTATAATTATTGGCGTTCGAAGTGAAACTTGCAGTGTGGAATTGCAAACTTCTATCGGAACAGGAACTATAATACACGTTCCTCAACAGATGCCCCCTGATGCATTTGTTTATGTAGAGAAACAAGGAGAACTGCCAAATTGTCAGAACAGATACCTGGCTATTGCAACATACGAACCCTGCTTTATTACTATGTCGCACACAAATCTCCAGTTATTCCTGCAAGGTAATACCAGTGTCCTCATCAGCACTACACCAATTATTCATTCTCCGTCGATGTGCCCAGAAAAGAAACTCGAAAAAGACGGCCAAACACCTGGGAACTGTCCTGTAAATGAAGTTAATCGTATATTTTCATGTCCCATAAATTCTAAACATGTTTGTTCTTTTGATTTTCCATCTGATTGTAATGCCAGTCTTGGTAACAGATATGTTGAATTCAAGTGTTACGATTTCCAATCAAACCACACAGCTCTGATAATGTATCCGTATGATATCACGACATTAGACCTATCAGAACAAAATATTGTAGAGATATCTAAAAATGCCTTCATTCATCTGAACTTGTTAGAGCAGCTTGATGTTAGTTATAACAGATTATCTCAACTACATCCTCAAGCATTTGCTGGTTTGAAGCATCTGAATACACTAAACTTGCGCGGTAATCACATAAAAACACTAGAAGTTCAGCTTTATGATGGTTTAGATAGTCTTATTCAATTAGACCTTGATGACAATAAACTGACCATTCTGCCAAGGGGTTTGCTCAAAGGAGTACCAAGCCTTGAAAAGTTGTATCTCAGTGGAAATCAGATAAGTTCACTATATACTGGGATTTGTTTAATGAGACCAGTAAACTAACTGATCTGGGTATACATGAGAACACCCTGACCACTTTACCAATAGGTTTATTGACAGGGTTGACGAACCTTGAAGCATTGTACCTCTTTAGAAATCAAATAAGTTCACTAGACAGGGATTTGTTTAATGAGACCAGAAAGTTAGTCTATCTAAATCTACGTGACAACAACTTGGCCACCTTGCCCAGAGGGTTGTTCAAAGGGTTGACAAACCTTGAAACATTGTACCTCTATAGAAATAAAATAGTTTCATTAGATGGGGATTTGTTCAATGAGACTAGTATGCTGGTTTATTTAAATCTGCGCGACAACAACTTGGTCATGTTACCAAGTGGGTTGTTCAAAGGGTTGACAAACCTTGAAACATTGTACCTCTATAGAAATAAAATAGTTTCATTAGATAGGGATTTGTTCAATGAGACTAGTATGCTAGTTTATTTGTCTCTGCACAACAACAACCTTAGTTCATTAGACAGGGATATATTTAATGAGACCACGAAGCTGACTTATCTGTCTTTAAGAGAAAACAAGCTACAACATTTACCAAAGGAACTGTTTCAAGGTCTGCATAACCTGGTTGATCTATACCTCTATGGTAATCAACTGACAACAATAGACAGTACATTGTTTCAAGGACTGACCAGTTTACAGATACTCAAGATGCACACAAACAAGTTTGTAGAAATGGGGTATGATTTATTTTGGATGCTGAAAACTTTGACATATCTTGATTTGGCCAAAAACCAATTATCAAATTTGAATCACCGAATATTTGAGGGATTAGGAAAATTACAAATTCTGTACTTAGCATACAATAAGCTTCGTACATTACATGTTCATCTATTTAAAGACACGATAACCCTCCGTATACTGGCATTGTCAGGCAACCAGTTGACAACTATTCCAAATATAAACAATTTAGCTCAGTTTGCCCTCCTCATTGTACTTGAAAACAAATTGATTATGGTAGATAAGTATACATTTATTGGTCTACCAAAGCAGGCTGAAATTGTTGTAAACCAAGCAGAAATCTGTGAATGTTATGTACCAAGAGGCATTAACTGTAATGCCACAAATGTGCGATCCCCATATTTGACATGCGATAGATTATTGTCAGATAGAATGCTAATGGTCATGATGTGGCTAATTGGTGTGAATGCTTTAGGTGGAAACTTATTTGTTATGAGCCGAAAGTAAACAAAAATTGAAAAGAACAAAGTTCAAACATTTTTGCTTACCAATCTGGCAATGTCTGATTTACTCATGGGCATCTATATGCTAATTATTGCATCTGCTGATATTTACTTCGGTGAATATTTTCCGATGCAAGCTGAAACTTGGAGATCTGGTATTGCCTGTAGAATTGCTGGAGCAATGTCAATAATTTCTAGGGAAGCTTCTGTGTTCTTCATAACACTGATAAGCATTGACAGATTCATTAACATTCGATTCCCATATTCTCTTCGCAAGCTAAGGAAAAAGTCATCAGCTGTAATAGTATCATTACTTTGGCTTATCTCCCTTATATTAGGAACTGTTCCTTCTCTCTTAGCTGGGCAAAATTATAAATTTTATGACAACTCTAACGTGTGCATAGGCCTTCCTCTGGCTCAGTTTGAAAAATTCGCAAAGAATGTAACGATAGAAAGAAATCAACCGGAAAATGTCAAATACTGGTATTACACGTACTCGGTCTACTCTGAATCTCTCGGTAATGTTCCCGGTTTGTACTATGCAACCGCATTATTTCTTGGCCTCAACGGTATCTGTTACTTCGTCATACTGGTCTGCTATGTGGAGATTGTGCGATTTGTTTTCGCGTCATCGAAACGCGCAGGTTTGAACAAGGATATGAAAGAACAGATCAGAATGACTATCAAAGTTGCTGCCATAGTTGTCACGGACTTCTTTTGTTGGTCCCCGATTATTCTGCTAGGGATTCTGGTGCAAGTTGGTGTATTGACTCTGCCTCCTTCAGTTTTCGCATGGTCTGTAACAGTTATTTTACCCATAAATTCTGCGATCAATCCATATCTTTACACTATTGCAGGCATTATCAACAATCGTCGCAAACGGACAAGGATTTCGCCAGCTGAAAATCGGCAAGAATCTGCTCCAGGTGGTCAATCGAGTCGGCAACAGACAACTAATACACAAGATACAGAGCTGCAAAATACCTCTGTTGCCCAACAGGTGCACAGTAATGTTCAAGATAGTCCAGAAGAGCTGTTGCCCAATGTACCCACTGACATAGCCGAGTCAAACGTATAACCAAATAATGTATACTCGTATAAGAGCCATTACATGATAGTTGGGATATGAAAAAGAGACGAACAAAATGGAAAAAATCGGTATGGTAGTTATCAATACTACTGGTAAGATCTTAGAATGTGGGCTCTTCTGCTAAAAATGAGGTAAAATAGTAATAACGGGTGTATCCATGATATATTGGGGCAAACTAATTAGTAGAACATTAGTAAGATATGGTTGATGCTATTAGAATAGGCAAAAACAACAGGCGAATATATATTTTGAAAAGCACTTTTGCACAATAAACCGACATCGAAGTACGTCAAAACCAATGACATAGAATGACGGAGAATCGTTACGTACAAGTACGACAAAGCCATAGAGAAACAGAAAAAAGTCATAATTATGAAGATATAGAGTGGCGTACGTTAAAAGGATACAGGAAATTAAATAACACAGAAAACCATAGAAAGAAGACAATAACGTACATTAAAAGCTGAAAGAGACAGAAGTACAGAAAAACCTATACAGAATAACGTTGAAGCACATTAATGCCAGAGAATATCTCTGAAAGGCATAGGAACACATAGAATGAGGTTCAAGTACATGAGACAATGCCGCAATGCCGCCACAGTAAGCCATAGTCATACTGCAGTTACTGTTCATTTTCATATTCACAATACACAGTGCTCTCACCATTGAGATGTGACCTCTACAAACAGTGTATGTTAGAGGTATAAGGCATTTCCTAGTTAACGTCACCGTGTGAAAAATAACCGGCCGATTTTTTTTGTACTCTCTGAAATTCTAGGAAATATAGTTTTGTAACATGTCCTAAATTTGTAGCTAATTTAGATATTTGGAAATATTCGCACTTTGGTGTTTTAGTAAGTAGGGTACGGCATGGCCTGCAAAATTCCCTATGTAAATCAAATGCAGCTTTTTGCGACTATCACTCACTTGCAGACCGCTCTCTTCCGAAGGGCATTAAAGCTAAACCATTTGACGGATATTTTTTGTACTTGCTGTCAATCAAGAATAATGTATTATGTAGGCTAAAAACTGAGTATGTGGGGCATCTGCAAAGTGTAAATGACAGATAACAGCAAAAACAGCTCCCATATCAGTCCATAACAGTGCAGCGAGTCAGGGGATTTCAAGTGGGTGATTATTGATTGGCAAGTTCCATATTTGGGCATAAGTGCAGTCCACCATTCAATGTAGAGGATAGACTAGAATTTATGGTTTGATTTTGCTGGAGTAGTATCCTGTTAACCAGGTTTAAGTACTGCAAATGTCGAATCATGTTTGCTGTGCAGTATAACTGCACTATGTATGGTGTAGAAAGCCACATGAAGTAAGAAAATAACACACACAAAATGCAACAGCAAAATATATAACGACTTTAATCCCGGACAATATCGGTGAAAGCAGTTTTCGGCAAGAGAATAAGATGCAATTCAATGCGGGCAACTCATAACTTGTACGGGGTGCTGCTAATCAAGTTGAGCGTGTCAAATGTGTGCGTCACAACCCCGTTAACACCGGCTATAACCTAGTTTGCCTAATTACATAAAGACATTATTGTAAGCCATATAGCTTGGACACCAAGAAATGGTTAGATCTTTACCCTGTTTGTAAATAATCTCCTGACCCCCCCCACACACAACCCCACACACCAACCCCACACACCAACACCAAAATGAGCGACACATGATCGTCAGGTATGACGTCATGAGATGACGCCTGAGATGTCATCGGGAGTATGTCAACATCACTATGGGTCTTTTTATCTTTTCAGTTTCCGTAAGTCTTTTGTTCAGATACGAAAACGCAAGGGATTCAGTAAGTTACTGTAAGCTGATTTCATTGTTAACTCTGAAGTACCAATCAGCTTATTTCAATAGAGGTGATTGCTTATGTCAATAAAACTGGGAGAGAAAAAATTATGATAACACCAGTGTTTTTAATGGCCTAGCGCCCTCTTGGTAAATTGATCTACATTGATTTGACAAAATGCATGCCAATCCGAATGACAAAGTCCACTTTTTTCTGTAAAAACGTTGCAAATAAGCCCTAAAATCACAAAAGGTCAGCTTATGAGCCTGTCGAACCCCAAAGCACTTGTGCAGGGCCACAGTGTCGCCCTTCACTCGTATCAATGTCTATCTCCCTATTTTGCTTCCTCCTGCCCCCCCCCCATATGATCAGTCTCCCCACTCCCTACCCGTCCCCCGGTCCCTACTCTCTCCTCTCGAGTTCTTCTCTTTCTAGTCTTTCCGTCTCTCCTTCTCCTCTCTTTCTTCCTCACCCCCTCCCACTCTCGCTTGTTCAGTCTCAACTTAAGTAGCTCCCTCCCTCCCTCCCCCTCGGGAAATTTATCAGTATGATCCATGACTGAAAATAAGCTCTGCAAAATAAACATTTAAAATAAACCCGAGTCTTGCATATAGGCCCAACCAATTATCAGATTAGCTTGCCATGAATAGAATACATTATCTTTGCTCCAATGCAAATTCTTTTGTATTGCATTTCAATATAAAACATGATTACCAAATCACCACTTGTACGCGCCTCATTGGGAGATTTTAGACGCTCGTTTCATCGCCAATATGAAAGACTTTTGCTTATAACTTGGCAACATGGTTAGTATATATTTCAATGCAAGACTTTTTTAAGAGCCACTTTACGTCTAGGCGTAAGTGCATATACACCAAACACAAGTCAATTGAAGCCGTACAATTTACCGCGAATTTAGGACCGTAAAATTTAGACTCTTCTTTTGTCTAGATTGGCACCCAACCGCACATCTCAAGGTTTTATGTAAAAAATCAATATAACTTACCAAAACGAAAACTGAAATTCACGAGCTTCAAATTTTCAGTAACTAACAAAAGGCTAGAATAAAAGATTGGTCATACCTGGGAGACTACCACTTCAGAATAACAATGACTTACAAAAACTATTACGGATACGGAAACAGAAACTGAAAAGATAAAACGACGGTATGTACCAAATTTTAATAGCGTAGAAGTTTTCTAATTTTTATAAACAAAAAATTTACTTATGAAACAGTGGCAAATCATTTGTATAAATGTTTGTTATGCTAATTAGATGAAAAAACAATTGATTGTAATATTTGTTGAATAATAATGGTAATTGTATCTCTGGGACTGTGCTCAAATCGTGCATGGCTATTTTGCTAAAATATAATAATAGCTGAAAGCAAAAGGCGATTAGATTCGTAAAATATGAATGACAGTTGTATCTCAGGTACCATAATGACTGTTTAATTACAAAGCATAATATATTTGTAAGATGTAATTCCTTTTTATATAACTCATACAAAGTTTCTTGTCATTTGATTGGCCAATTACTATTGAAAATTTCTGCTATTTTTAACTATTTGACTATTGTACTCCGCGCTCGTGCAATAGTTATTTTTCCATTGCACTGACGCGGAGCTACCATAGCAACGCTGACAGACGCGTAAGCGTATAGAGCCAATTATAGGTACGGGTGTTACTTCTAAAATTATTATACTTTTAGATATTTTTTGTTTTCCTGGTGATTTATGCAATTAAGTGGAAGAAAGAGAACATATGAGTTATATATATAAAACAAATATTGAATGTTTATATTCGTTCAATGGAAAGAATATTTCCTTTCGGGGAAATATGAACGGTTCCATTCAACTCGGCAAAGCCTCGTTGAATGGAACAGTCCATATTTCACCTCATGGTAATATTCTTACCATTGAACTCAAACATTGGCAATGTAAAGGCAATGTAGTTTTTATCTATAGCACTATAGATGTTGATCTATGTAAATAGCATGAAAACAACAAAGATGATTATGATTATTTGGTGAATCACATTTTGTAATAATCATATTGATGCTGATCATGACAAGTGCTGTGTCATAATGCAAACTTTGACTTTGCCTTTATCACAATAAAAAGGTATTTAAAGGTTTAAAATAACAACCTCATTTTTAGAGCTAATCTGTCACATCAAGTATTATCAAGAAGAGTCCTCAATTGGACAAAGGATGGCCTATCGGTATAGATAATAAAATAAATCACTGTGCTTACTATTTCCCCGGGACTCTTTCTTGACTCATGAAAGTGAATTTAAATCAATTTGTAATGTGATACGCATTACTATAATACTATAATTATGTAGGCCTATTACTTCACTGATTTTCATTATTCAACGGATTTTCACCGTTAAGGGTACTTGCCCATCAATTTCATTCAGGGGCGTGTTTGAAAAACAGCACAGCGCAATAGTAAAAAGAATAAAAAATTCACACCAGGGTTCGAACCCGGACTGCCAAGGCACTATCAATGCTAAAGATGCCTACTATGCCACGGTGACTGCGGTTAACATTCGGAGATTTTCAAAGATATACATATCAACACGTTTCTAGTGTATTGAAAATCAGATTTTGGTAGAAATACAGTCATAGAAAGACACATGACTCTACTTGTCTGTTTGTTTTTCATTTAATACAAATTAATTTTGATGAATTGAACTGGTATGACTCTTAGGACTATTAATGCTGTTTTCGTTTGAACAAGGCCTCTCTAGAATCAAACGGTGACATCCCGCTATCTCTAAGGTCCGCTATCTCTAAGGTTCGCTATCTCTAAGGTTCGCTATCACTAACGTGTACAAAGTCTATGGAGATCAGAATCCCGCTATCTCTAATAGAGAAAAAGGTTCGCTATACCTAAAAAAAGGTCCGCTACTTCTAAGGTTCGATATCACTAATTTAGAATAAGGTTCGCTAGTTCTAAGGTTCGATATCACTAATTTTAAATAAGGTTCGCTATCACTAATTTAAAATAAGGTTCGCTATCACTAATTTTGAATAAGGTCCGCTATCACTAATTTATTGAAGGTTCGCTATCTCTAAGGTTCGCTATCACTAATTGCAATAAAGGTCCGCTATACCTAAGGTTCGCTATCACTAATTTTGTTTAAGGTTCGCTATCCCTAATTAATCAAGGTTCGCTATCTCTAAGGTTCGCTATCACTAATTTCGATTAAGGTTCGCTATACCTAAGGTTCGTTATCACTAATCTTAAATAAGGTCCACTATCTCTAATTTTAGATAAGGTCCGCTATCTCTAATTTCAAATAAGGTCCGCTATCTCTAATTTTAAATAAGGACCGCTATAGCGAACCTCATTTGAAATTAGAGATAGCGAACCTTATTTAAAATTAGAGATAGCGAACCTTATTTAAAATTAGAGATAGCGAATCTTATTTTAAATTAGTGATAGCGAACCTTAGAAATACCGAACCTTTTTTAAAATTAGTGATATCGAACCTTAGGTATAGCGGACCTTTTTCGTAATTAGTGATAACGAACCTTAGAGATAGCGAACCTTAGAGATAGCGAACCTTAGAGATAGCGAACCGTAACCGAATCAAACACCAGAATCAAAACTTAAACTAGTCTTAAGGGCTGGGGTATGAACGTTTGGACAGTATTTATTTTGGGACATTAGAGCACATCAGACATATCAATTGCATTCTGAATACGAAGAATGTCATTCTGATATCAAATAATTTAGATTTTATGAAATTCGCAATTTAATACACATTTTATGGCAAATCATTAAAAATTGATATTTTTGATATTTAACAGTACTTGAAGAAAACGTTATAAATCTGATGATTTACACTTAAAATGTATGTAGGTGGGATGAAAAGCCGACGATCAATTGAAAATTTTGACCTTTCGTATAGAAGATATGGATTTTTTCCCAAAACACCAAAAAAAATTAGGTCTTTTTGGGAAAAAATCCATATCTTCAATATGAAAGGTAAAAATTTTCAATTGACCGTCGGCTTTTCCTCCCTGCTACATACACTTTAAGAATATATCATTAGATTTATATAATTAACTTCGAGGACTGTTTTATATCAAAAATTTGAAAAATATCAAATTTGTATAATTTGTCATAAAATTTGTATTATATTATGATTTTCAAAAATGAAAATTATTTGATATCAGAAAGACATGCTTCGTATTCAGAATGCAATTCGATAGGTCTGAGGTGCTCTCATGTCCCACAAAAAATACTGTCGAAAAGCAATAAACGCTCATTTTAGATCCCTTAAGTAACCTCAGATATCCAATATGTCTATTTATTGCCCAAAGACAGTTAACTGTGTTGTTTTTCTTTTCCTATATTTAATTGCCATCGGAAAAGAAATGAATGGGCAGTGTTTTGACACGGTCAGTTAGATTTTTTCCTGATGAAATATCTTGAGGAATATTTGTTTATTTAAATCATAATTAACTGATTCTTGTGTTTAGGTCAGTGACCGTTGGCCACATTATAAACATTGTAAATTGTAGTTAGGTAGTTGTACTAATGCAGTTGCTATCGAGGTTTTTGCATCTTGATTTTAATGAAGACAAAATGAGTTCACACGGTTGATATTATAGGATATACTTTTTGGTATACTATTGAAATTCTTATTAATTAAGAACATTTGATCAAATTTGTGCCCCCAGGTCTCAATAGCTGACTACGCCACTAATTATTCTTTGAAGGGTTACATCATCTTTGAAGGTTTACCGACAACTTACATATTCTGGAAATGTACACATGTTGTGTCGCGAACAATTTTGTTGAAGGTCTTTGTTAAAACAATAGTGATTGGGTATCCTACACTTATAACAAATAATATCAATAAAAATAATATCAATAAAAGGCAATCAATTCGGATATTTATTAGCTTTTGGTACATGATTTGCGATATGAGCAAACAGAACTTCTGCCAAATTGTAGTGCTGGGTTAGAAGTTCTATATTAACATCAAGATTATCATTCTGATGATCTACTAGTGCAAATCTAGCTGACTAAATAAATATACCAAAGATATTGGTCGAAGGACACAAGTTCAAAGTTTATTGTACTTGCACAGTATATCTCATTTCCTCCAGACAAACATGGCTGCATCCATTCTTTATATTGGCCTAATGTTAGTAACGTTGAAATCAGTAATATGTGACTACCCTTTTCAAAATACTTCATTGCCATGGGAAAAACGTGTTGATGACTTAGTCGGCAGACTTACGCTTGACGAACTTGTGCTGCAAATTTCCAGAGGGGGCCAAGGCGCGAATGGTCCTGCACCAGCGATTGAAAGATTGGGTATTCTTCCCTACCAATGGGCTACAGAATGTCTTAGAGGTGACGTGCAAGCGGGTAATGCTACATCATTCCCGCAAGCGCTGGGTTTGAGTGCTACTTTTAGGTGCGTATGGAAATATTGCATAATGTGACTTATTAAATCAAATTATAATATTTTCAATTAGAAACACACATGACACATGTGATGAATTAATGCATATACAGTGCAAAAAGGAATTAAGGTACCAGTTTAGTTCATCCCTGTATAGTCTAAACAAAGACAGATAATTGGAATCAGCCGCCAATAGCTGCATCTTTTAGCTCGAATTTAAGACCTCATTGGTTGAAATCTTTTAAGAAATAAAGACACGACGATTCAGAAACCTAAGCAAGGTGCAAATTCAAATTCGTGCTTTCATTGAATAGAACACAAAATTGATTTCGTTTATTTCTTCATTTTTTGTTTTCAGAGCTAAAAAGTATAGGTATAGGTTGCTTGTTTTTTGTTATTTATTTTTGTTTAGGATATCAGGGGTGAACATAACTGGTACCTTTCTTTTGCACACTGTATATTAATTTCTACATAGCATGTTTGAAAGGATGTTAAAATTGTATAACGTTATAAAGACCGAACCCAGAGTGTTATTAACATTTTCTTTTTTTCTCACGGATTAGTCGAGAACTTATCTTTAGAATGGCAGAAGCAACTGGAATCGAAGTGCGGGCCAAACATACTGATTACATGGCTAAGAAACAGTATGGTGATCACACTGGTTTAAGCTGTTTTAGTCCGGTTATTAACATTGCGAGACATCCATTGTGGGGTAGAAATCAGGTAAAGTCCATTCAATATTTCAATGGAGCAACACAACAGTACTTGCATCACAAAATTTCATGCAGTTTATTTGAAATAGTAACACCTGAATGGAAAGAGCTGCAATCAAACTAAAACGTTTTGGAAAACAACCAAAACAAAACAACAACAACAACAATCGCATTTCCGTGATTACAAGAACAGATTTCTGAATCGGGATTTAACGTAATAAATAATTTACATTGGTACTACCACCGTTTGACAAATACTTGACACCAGGGAGGTAAATAAGGATAATTTACTGGGTGGGCAATTTAATTTATTTTTGCCCTCAAATTGGGGAAAATAATTTACTGGGTGGGCAGCGATAATTAATGGCATCCGGGCGTTTGGATTTTCGTGGAGGTTGGCTTTGATGTAAAAAGTGGACTTTACCCTCCCCCTAAATGCATCTTGTAATAGATATTAGCATATTCATGTTGCAACTTTCAAGAAAAATTGTATATCGTATTAGTTTCACTTTGGACATTTAAAAATCTTACACTAATTATCACTCACCATTACTCCTAGGTAGAGAAAAAGCAATAAATTTAGATGGAAAGAGTAATGTTTTTATTTGGTATTACAGTGAAATAATGTTTTGACTTTTAATTCTTGACACAGACACAAATCACTGACAGATTAAAGAAATATAAATTTAATTATAGGCCTACCTGTTTTGGAGTGGTATTTTCTTAAATGTATTGAAATTATTTGATTAGAAATTATGAAAATGTGTTAAAAACATGAACAAAACTATATTTCTAAAATTTATACAAAAAAATGATTGCCAAACCAGCATTTGACCAGATATTTACTAACTAAGTACTTCCCAGTAATTTCCGGTATCAGAGATGCAACTTTTCCTTCTCGTGCTTGAATTCCTTCTTTTATTTAAGTCAAAATGTCCGCACTTTTAATTATCTTCAGCCCATTTTATTGAACTTTTTATCCAAATTTACACATTATTACAGGCATTTTTTCACAAAGTTTCAGGCTTTTTGAGTGGCCCAAACTGGCATCTCTGCGGTATATGTTGGTATTCCCCAGTATTTTCCACCCTAGCCGGAAAATTAATTTACTAGAATTTGGCAATAATGGACAACCCTCAAGTATATTGACCTATTTCCCAACTATATAATTATTAAAATGTTTATTTTGTTAATTCTTAAAACATAGGCCGAATGTTGCACAAATTAATACAGACTAATGTGGAGTCACAGTCGAAAGGTGTAAAAAGTAATGAACAAAACAATTACATAATAAAAGAATTTGGCAATTATATTGACCTATTTCGCAAATATAATTAAAATGTTTATTTTTTCAATTCTTATAAATACTATAGGCCTGATTGATTGCATGAAATCATTTTTATGATACTACAAATTACCTATTTGTGCATGCTCAAAGATTTGAAATGTAATGTATATCTGGATTAAGTTTCGATATAAATGTTTCAAGTACCGTATATTAAAACATGCATATCCAAAGAATATCCAAATTTATGGGCTCATAAGAATTCTGTCAGGTTTTGTATGGAAATTGTTCAAAATAATATTCATTTTTGGCTTCCTATACCATTTTGTACTTTGTGAAAATTATTCTAAGTTGTAAACATGGTAAATGAATGAATTGAGAGATGTTAAGTTGATTTCAAGAGATGCACGTTGGTACTAATTTTATGATAATTATTATATGGTGCCCAATTTTTTGTGGGCAAAATAATTTACTGGGTGGGCACTTTTGGGCAATGGGCAAGTTGAATTTACTGGGTGGGCAAAATAATTTACTGGGTGGGCATTTGCCCACCCAGTTAACATGTTATTTACCTCCCTGCTTGACACACTTAAGGAAACATATAAATTCAAATGGCTTGCTTCGTAAATTACATGAGATACGTACCTAAATTTATTTTAAATTCATTAGCGAGACTTAGAGTGTCTTTGACACAGAAATTGTCTTTTTGAGCTTTTTTAAAAAGAAACATGTCATAATGCTTTTGTGTCCTCCTTACAGGAAACCTATGGTGAAGATCCATACTTGAGTGGTGAACTTGCCAAAAGTTATGTTCGTGGTTTACAAGGAAATCATCCACGGTACATCAGGGCAAATGCTGGATGCAAACACTTTGATGTCTACGCAGGACCAGAAAACATCCTGAGCAGTCGCTTCAGTTTTGATGCCAAGGTACCGACTCTTACTATTTTATTACTGTATATATTCAGTCCCATATTACTCTGCACCCGTGGAAAAGTTGTTTATATTGCTATGTTCAAAAACAAATGACTCCGAGACCCACATTTGAATGCAAATACTGTTATGATATGGAAACAAAGTGCAAAGTATGCCAAAAGTTGATTGCACTAATAACAAAGAAATTTGAAATCGGTTTGATGAAAAAATTATATATTATGAAATTACCAATCATCATTTATTTCTTTTTAGATTTCGTATCACTTGCAAATCGCAAGCTTTTGCATAAAAGTAATAGTAAACAGACAACGATTATTATAATCACCCCATTTTGAAACTTTTTAAAAAAAATTTTCATGAAGGTATCTGATAGAGACTGGCAGATGACTTTTCTTCCTCAATTTCGTGAATGCGTTAAGGCTGGTAGTTACAACATAATGTGCAGCTATAACAGGTATAATGAAATAATGCAAGAAAGAACTGATTTGAGCTCAATGACTTATATTATTTATCCAAAATACATAACAAAGTTCAACATAACTGCTGCCATTAATCGTGATAATTGGGGCTTTGACAGTATAGCTCTAACAGATTACCTATGATTTTATTAATCTGGGCCTTTATAATACAAATGGAATAAACACATCAGGCAGCTCTATTTGAATTTCACCTTCTGAGAAAGATTCAGCCTTAATCTACCACCGAGGGATTCAATTTGAAACTCATACTCCTCCTGTGGAAGATATTTGCAAAATATTCCACAAAGGTAGTGTGGACTTTCAATGGAATAGCATCATGTAATTCTTAGAAACCCTTAGGTATCCAAAGAAAATTCGCAAAACTTATTACTATTCTGGTATTTGTCGTTTTGATTATATTAATCTCATTATAGTAATCATTTTAAGCCCAATGTAATACCATCTTTTGTGATTTACTATTTTAATACTTGTTAGTAGTATATAGTACTTGATTGCCACTGTTCCAAAGCTGAATTTCTTCAGCAAATAAATGTAGTACGTTATGGGCTCGGTAAGGTACACCTCCGCCGTTGGATTCCAGAGTGAGGTTGTTTGTAACAGAAATATAACTATAATAGTAAATTCGGCTAGTTCGATTACCCTAAAATGAAATTTTGTCCAACTCGCCGGGTGGGCACAAACGAAACCACTCCCACTTGTTAAATATAATAAAAGACTTTACCGCTAGGCCACTATTCACCTCTTGAATAGTCAATGAATTTGAAAATTGAAGCCATATATGATATACCATTACGGTATTTATCAACCACTTATAAGCGACTTCAGAAAAGTATGCATATTGCTTGATCCTAAACTATTTCATATGGACTTTTCTTTTAAGTATCAACGGTGTACCAGCCTGTGTCAATAAGAAGCTTCTCACTGACATTCTCCGTACTGAATTTGGATTCACAGGATATGTTGTCTCCGACGAATTGGCTCTTGAACTTGTATCACAAGAGCACCATTACACCAAATCTTACGATGAAACTGGAATTTTAGCGGTCAAGGCTGGATGCAATCTGGATTTAACATTTTTCCCCAAAAACGTTTTCACCACGATATCAGATTCTGTCAACTCTGGTAATCTAACAAAGGAAGAGATCGTCAATCTTGCCAAACCTCTGTTTTACACCAGAATGCGTCTAGGTGAATTTGATCCACCTAGCATGAATCCATACACGAAGCTAGACTTGTCAAATATACAAAGCGAAGCACATAGGGCTCTTGCAATAGAATTAGCTACGAAAAGTTTTGTACTTCTGAAAAATGACGGAAACGTTCTTCCAATGAAAGGAGGAATTAACAAAATTGCTGTAAGTATATATTAAAAGTTATGTATCCGAAAGTTTTAAGCGTGTGCAATCAAATCAAACATTTTACTGAAGCATCAGAAAGAACAGTTATTTTACTTTTAAAATATGAAGGTTTTGTGGTTTTGTGTCTTATTTGAAAATTGTGCGTTCTTAATCTGTTCATTTGCCCTTTCTAAATCATGATAATTTGGAATAAATGTAGACCAACAAACACATTCAATTATTTTCAAGCTTTATTTTAGTATTCATGTTATGCATATCTGTATTTTATTTGGAAACTAAGCGTAGTTTTCTAGACCAACAAACTCATCTGTCTTACTTTGTTTTCTCATTATTGTTAATAATTTTCAGTTTGTTGGACCATTTGCTGATTCATACAAAGAATTATTTGGTGATTATTCCCCAACACAAGATCCTACATTCACAAAGACACCACGTCAAGGCTTGATGACGTTGGCTTCAAGCAATACGTATGCGGAAGGTTGTGATACAACAAAGTGTGGAACTTACAATGACACAGCTGTGTACTCGGCTGTCCATGGCACTGATATGGCTATAGTGTGTTTGGGAACAGGTAGGCAAACTTTAACTTTAGATGTGCATACTGCCATCAGCTGTGGTGGGCTGTGATGGGCAGTGCGCAAAGATTTCAATCACCATTTAAAAATTGATCTTGAATACTTGCCATTGGACAGACAAGCTTCTTCTCGTCTTCAGAGATGTTTTGAATAATTTATATCCGCGCTTTAAATGCTCTTCTGGTCGGTCGCGTTCCTTCAACCTGACCTTCTATGATAAATTACCCCTCTGAGATATTACTGGACTCAATATGCAAGTGTCGGGAATACCCATTACCCGGTCAGGTTTTTCTTCTACATATCTTTGAGCATGATTTTATTGCGTCCAGCCTTACACGTCCACAAGTGTAGTTCATATTGCAGTGTTTTCGGTGTTTGTTCAAGTGTCACACACATAAGTTCAGAATTCAGGGCACATGGTAATAATACATAATACATTTTAAAGCACTGTACATCCTGCGTAAAAGCGCTGACTTGTTTTCACTTGTTTAATCACAATCATAAAACATGTTCAATATTATTCGTAGAGTGGTGTACCTTGAAGATTGAAAGAGAAGTATAAGGGTGCGAGGATTTTTTGTTAATAATCAGGTCATCAACCACATACCATACCTTTCCCACTACATTATTTTTTTTACAATTTTAGGTACAAAAATCGAAGCTGAGCAAAATGACCGATCAGACTTGAATCTACCAGGTCACCAACTGCAGCTTCTGCAAGATGTTGTATCGGCGATGCAAGGTAACATTAACCCATGTCTTACTGTTCAGGTTTTGGTTACATACTAACAGCCTGTGGAATTCTATATGTTGTGATCCTGTGTAACAAAAGGGTTAAAATGTATAAACATAAAGTTTGAGATTAATAGAAAATTGATTTGTAATGAAATTACACGGCATAAACAGAATACATTTAGTGAGATTTAGAAGTGACTGTAATGTTTGACTCAAATAAACCATATTTTACAGAAAATAAGAAACCTGTTTTGCTGCTTCTCTTCAATGCCGGACCTCTTGACATCAACTGGGCAGTCTCCAACTCAGGAGTCCAAGTCATCATGGAATGTTTTCTTCCTGCACAGGCCACAGGAGATGCGTTATATCAGGTGTTTACAAACACCAATGGAGCTAATCCTGCTGGTAGATTACCCGCCACCTGGCCAGCTAGTATGAATCAGGTACGAAGCAAGGTTTTTGTCTGTCTTATTTTATCTTTACGATGTTCACATTCAGAGATTCTCCAAAGGCTTCATTCAACCGAAAATGTAAAGATTGATTGGTATATGGATTGCGTTTCTCAGCGACAAAAATATCCCCGCACTTGTAGAATGTTACACTTATAACCTAAAAATGAAATGTAACTTCAAGTTGTTAGTGAAATAACCAAATGATGCGTTGAAATAACAATAATAATGCTTTGATGAGACTTACTGGTTTATACTACAACAGGTTCCTCCAATGACGAATTATACCATGAAGGGACGCACCTACAGGTATTTTGAAGACGATCCGCTGATCCCGTTTGGTTACGGCATGTCATATACCAAATTCAACTACACCGATTTAACCGTGTCACCATCAACTATCAAACCATGTGATAATGTCACCGTATCTGTAACAGTTCATAACATAGGAAAACTAGCTGGTGATGAGGTAAGTGACGTGGGATTTTCACAAGTTTGTTTTTGAAAATATATCTCTAATCTCTTGAAAGAGTGTTAGAAGGAAGATTACTAATGTCATGTTTTTGGATCCAGGATTTGAAAAATGGTCAAATTACCTTGAAACTTGGATTGGGTGATTTTAGATTTATGCCAATTTGCCGGTCTGTTAGCCCCTCCTATAGCTGTCTATTGCCCGAATCTCTCGTGTGGATTGTACGGAACGCATAAAAACGGTCATGTTTATTTCTGTTGCTTTCTATTTCTTCAACAGTGGCTATCAAAGACATTTCTACAAATTGCCAGGTACCCAAAAGAAACAACCATTGTTATTATTTAATAAAGGATCCTGCAAACATTCTATAAAGTGCATAAATATTTTTTTCTAAAATATGAAACTCTGTATTAAGAACCACTCTCCTTTCTCACTACCTTGCACATCATTCGTTTACTCCCATCCTTATAGGTTATCCAAGTATACATCAATTGGACCGATGCAAGCGTTCCTGTTCCTAAGAACCAACTCGTGGACTTCAATCGCACTCATCTGAATCCTGGACAACAAGCCACTGTGCAATTTCAGTTAGTTCCTCGTGTAATGGCAGTCTACACTGATCAGGAGGTCATAGAACCAGGGACGATCAACGTGTTTGTCGGAGGACAACAACCGAATCAAAAAGTGAAACTTAGTTCTCCAGTTTTGAAGTCCAGTTTTGTTATAAAAGGAGGAGTGACGCAGCTGAAAAGCTGTAAATATCCTGGATGGGGAAATTAAGTGTTTTTAGATATTCATTTAAGGATCGTTCAGTAGTCTACGGATCATATCGTCATATTAGTAGTACTCTTGATTTGGCATTGTTTACCTCTTTAACTTTAGAGCTGGATGAATAAGATTATGTGTATTTTGTTATACTCGTAATATCATTGTTCCTGTTTGCCCTAATAGTTGTTCTTATATAAAATACACTACTCTGATGCTCAAGAGCAACTTCGTGATAAAGGGTAATTACTAAATCAAATGAATACAGTACAGGCTAAACAAAATAAATAATAAATGGGTATTATTTTTGGTTGCCCGCGTTACTTGTGAAACATTTTATGGTATTTTTTTGAAATCGTCTCAAACGCATTTAGATCCTTTTAGATTAATCCAATCCTCTTGCATCCAATGCAGTAGTGCAATAAATTTCCGTAAACTGGCACTACAATCATGCAAAAGAGACCATATTTGGCAGAGGAATAGTAGATGTGGAGCTGATCATTTTAGGCTGTAGAGACATTTCATCAGCTCCTCTATTTAGTGGAAAAATGTCATTGAACTATGCTCAGAGGGTCAAGTTCAAAATCACTCAAACGGTTACATTACAAGCTATTTAGCATATTGCATCAAAGCTCCCATTGGGGGCCCCATTCCTTTTTAAAAAGATTTGTTTTTTAAATTTCTATTATAATTATTGACCTTATGACTGATGAAGCTTTTTAGATTTTGACAATCGATCTTTATGACTTTCTGACTTTTACCAAGGTAAAGCTATGTATCCTTAATCCAGTGAATGCGCAGTGATACCAACAATGACTACAAGTACGTTCTCCCCTCGCGTCCGCTCAAAATTTCGGATTCCTCCTTGTTTCCCCAATAAAACTTAACAGTCCCCTCATGGTTTTCCCCAAGACTAAACAAATTCGGATCCCCCTTTATAACTCCCATTCTCCTCTGTCGTAATATTGAACGGTCCATTATTCAATTTTCTATATATTTATGTCTACGTTTCTATCTGCCGCATACTCTAACCGGTTCACTTTTAGTAGAGCTGGCCTTTACTACTGATGGTTTACCTCATCTCGTCTGTCTAAAATACAACCTCTGATACAGCAATTATAAGCGTGGCGTTATTGTCTCTTTGGATGGTGGTCTACAAAATGTATTTCATGCAGCAATATGTAATAGTACTTGTTGTTGAAAGTCTCTTAATTTGTATTTGATTATAAAGCCATTAGTTGGGAGACGGTAGGAAAAAGTTGGATATGAAACCGGAATAAGAAGGCGGTGGGCACGACCTCAATTTAGTGAGCGCTGTATATTTGCTGCTGAGGAGAGAGAACTAAACTTTAGTACTTCAAATCTGATCTTGATGCCACAGATGTTTTATTCTGAAAACGGTGAAGAAAACTGAAGATACGCTTGTTGGTAAGTTTCACTGTATATTTATCTTTTTTTTAAATAATATACACAATTCAGTTTCATCTGACATAATATTAATATTTTATAACTTAGGTTATTAATATTTTATAACTGACATAATATTAATGTTTTATAACTTAGGCCACCTTAATTAAAACCTGAGTCTCCAAGCAGTTATCCTCTTTGAAAATGAAGAAATTCATGGGGGGGTGTGTTGGGGGATGGGGTGTTGGGGTGTGGATGGGGGGGTGACTCAAAATTATATAATACCAGATAAGCAGTCAGTCTCACCTTAATTAACGTAAGTTGTGTGTATAAATCCTTTATCTTTAATATAGCAATAGTAAATTCATGTTTAATTTTGTAGCTACCTGGGTTGTAAGATGTGCTCTGAACTGGACTTAATTTCACATAATATAAGACAAAATTGCTTGTCACTAAAGGAGGACACGAACACTAAAAGCTTTTATAATGATATTTTGTAGCACGCTTGTAAACAATAGTAAAATGTTTATCTTTTGTATCTAACTGTATCGTGGAGACGTGGTATGAACTTAATTTCAGACAATATAAAGCAAAATATACATATACATAATTTCATCTTTAAAAGGTCTTGAATTATAAAAGCAAACAACGTATGCTTCAATGTCTCTCTCTGTCTCTTCACTTTTCGTGATTGTCTCTCTCACTCTCTCTTGTCACTCTTTTTTCCTTTTATTTTACTTCTCTGGCTCTTCTCCCTCTCTCCACTTTCTTTTTTCTTCTCTCTATCTCTCTCTCTCTCTCTCTCTCTCTCCCCTCTCTCTCTTTGCGCATTAACACATCGGGATATAAACATACTTAATGAAACTGTTTTTGCTCTCTTCATCTTCTCACTTCCCCAAGACATCGCGCTCTCTCTCCACTTTTTTACAACCTTGTTTACCACTTTCCTTCTCTCCCCTCTGTTTATTAATTTGAATGCATACTTTTTATTAAATTTTATTGATCTCCTTATTTCCTTAACACTTTTGTAAGAAATGCTTTCTTACACTTTCACGTATACAAACAGTTTTGTACGTAATGACGTCTTGCAAAATGAAGTTAGCCTTAACTCATAGCAAACTCGTATCAACAATTCTGATTGATTTAGCTCTAGCTCGGGGCTTTAGCACTATATAGCTCTTTTGATTATATTTATTTATTTCGATCTAAATCGATAGTTTTGACCGCTAGAGAATATTTTAATACATTTTGGATAAAAATGTTCCTAAGCTTATTTCATCAAATGCCTTTAAAGTTAAAGAAAATTGTAAAAATTGTGAGATAAATAAGATTTTTTTTTAGGGGGGGGGGCAACTTCTGCACGGGATTTCATAAACACGATTGGGAGCTTTTTCTTTTTCTTGTTTGTCCTTGGGATGCACGACCATGTTTTTGATGGTTGTATGGGGCTTCATGGACGTCGCGATGTTCTGTTTTTTTTTCATAATACGGTTTATCTTTTCCGCGACGCCTGCTATGTATGAAATCACTACACACCCTTTGCTCTGCGTTTGGATTGTCTTTTTTGTTTGGTTTATTTTTTACCTTGTTGACTCTGTCCGTTTTTACCTTTTCTATTGTCTTTGTCTTTTGTCCGTTTCTTTCTAACGCGTTTTCGATGTGATTCTCTTCTGCGATTTTATCCTCATCCTCGGTGATAACCTTTTCACCTCTGTCCGGTATCATGCGAATAACACCCGACTAATAAATTGTGGTGTAGGGCTGGTGAGATGAGAGTGACATATATTGATCTGTGTGCGTTTGTTTCCTGTAGACAAGCAATTTTACAGTATCGATTGAAAATCAAAACACCCGGTCAAGGTTCCCGCTCCAAGCAGATAGAGTAATAACATCATCAAGAACTCATTTTTTTTGTAATATTTTACTATTATTATATTATTTTGTATATTTTGAGTGAAAAATAATAAATCTCGATTGAATGAAATATAATAAATCTAAACTGAACTGGACATGCTTAAGTAAAAGTAAAAAGTAGTACAGTAGATCTGACGAGGAAAACCAAACAATTATTTTTTTTTCCTAACCATGATGTATGACTGTAAACCTAATCATCAATTAAAGGAGTATTTCGTGATCCTAGCATCCTCTTTTTATGACATTTTTCAGTACATATCCACGAAAAAAGCTTATTCCCAAAATTTCAGTTGATTCTGATTTTGCGTTTGCGAGTTATGCATGATTATGTGTATTACAATGCTCCATAGACAATGCCTTGTAATTTCGTTCTGGTGCACCAGAACGAAATTCAAATTTCACGATATCTTTGCAAAACGAATTAATCTGCAAGAAATATTTTGTAGATAAACATTATGTAGCCAGAGGTTCCAGTGGTATAAAAATCTCAACTTATTTTGAGAAAAGTGGGGGGATGAGGCTGTGGATCACGAAATGCCCTTTTATATGATGACCACAATAACTTTAAAAATAAATTAAATTAATAAAATAATAAAATTAACAACTTAAATGAAAAATAAGGCAGTCAAATGACTTTATTCCATTTAAACACCATATTTTTTATTCACATTTTGAGCACATTTAATTGTTTTTGCCATTGTCTCTGTTTCCCGTTTTTACAGCTCTTTGAGGATTGGTATAGAAGAATTGTCATCTCAGCACTCCATAACAGGCATATTGAGGGTGGCCGGAAATACTTCATCTTTTCAAATATTTACTGGCTGGAACATGCTAAACAAAGGTTAATGTTAACATATACATTTTTACCCGATACAAGCCAATTATTCATCAATACATTCACGCGAGACCTCTCGCTAGTTTCCTTAGCCGTTCCCCGGAAGAGACGTATATTACTAGAGAGATTCGCGCTGTGTGTAACGCTAAATAGAATCTAAATAAATGTTTACTTATGAATTTCAATGCGATCAAGTCATTGCATGATTATTACTCAAGTCGCTGATAAATGGTAATTTGGTCAAATTTGCTACAAATAAAGTTACTGTAAATGGCAACAACAGACAAACAAGGTCTTGTGAATAACATTATTGCTTGTGTAAGCATAAATATGTGTTCGTATTTGTACTGAAATTAATACTATTCTCACGAATATTCATAACTTTAAAATATGGAAGTAAATCATAGTTTCCTCATCAATCTGGTAGTTATTGTTTTAATAGTATCACAAACCTGTAACCGGGAGTTGCGCGTCAGTGCAGACTTAGTAGTTGTTCCTGCTACTAACAGCTCCGAGCCATGCCTCCTCACAATGGACAACATTGATGGACAAAACACAACTGTACTTATTGGCAATCCAAGTGAAACTTGCAGTGTGCAATTGCAAACTTCTATCGGAACAGGAACAATAATAGAAATCCCTCAACAAATGCCCCCTGATGCATTTGTGTATGTAGAGAAACAAGGAAAACTACAGAATTGTCAGAACAAATACCTGACCATTGCAGCATACGAACCCTGCTTTATTACCATTTCACACACAAATATCCAGCTGTTTCTGCAAGGTAATACCAGTGTCCTCGTCAGCACTACACCAATTAACCATTCTCCGTCAATGTGCCTGGAAAAGAAATTCGAAAAAGAGGACCAAATACCTGGAAACTGTCCTGCAAATGAAGTTAATCGTACAATTTCATGTCCCATCATTTCTGAACTTGAATGTTCTTTTGATTTTCCATCTAATTGTAATGCCAGTCTTGGTAACAGATATGTTGAATTCAGGTGTTACGATTTCCAATCAAGCCACACATCTCTGATAATGTATCCGTATGATATCACTACATTAGACCTATCAGAACAAAATATTGTAGAGATATCTAGAAATGCCTTCATTCATCTGAACTTATTAGAGCAGCTTGATATTAGTTATAACAGATTATCTCAACTACATCCTCAAGCATTTGCTGGTTTGAAACATCTCCATACACTAGACTTGCGCGGTAATCACCTAAAAACACTAGCAGTTCAGCTTTATGATGGTTTAGGTAGTCTTATTCAATTAAACCTTGACGACAATAAACTGACCATTTTGCCAAGGGGTTTGTTTAAAGGGGTGACAAGCCTTAAAAAGTTGTACCTCAATGGGAATCAGATAAGTTCACTAGACGGTGATTTGTTTAATGACACCAGTAAGATGGTTTATCTGAATCTACGTGACAACACCCTGACTACTTTGCCAAGAGGGTTGTTCAAAGGGTTGACAAACCTTGAAAAGTTATTCCTTTATAGAAATCAAATAGTTTCATTACATGGGGATTTGTTCAATGAGACTAGTATGCTGGTTTATTTGTCTCTGCGCGACAACAACTTGGCCATGTTACCAAGAGGGTTGTTCAAAGCTTTGACAAACCTTAAAACTTTATACCTCTATGGAAATCAGATAAGTTCCTTAGACGGGGATTTGTTTAATGCTACCATTAAGTTGGTTTATCTGAATCTACGTGACAACATCCTGACAACTTTACCAAGAGTGTTGTTCAAAGGGTTGGCAAACCTTGAAACATTGTACCTCTATGGAAATCAGATAAGTTCCCTAGACGGGGATTTGTTTAATGAGACCAGTAAGTTGGTTTATCTGAATCTACGCGACAACACCCTGACCACTTTACCAAGAGACTTGTTCAAAGAGTTGACAAACCTTGAAACATTGTACCTCTATGGAAATCGGATAAGTTCACTAGACGGGGATTTGTTTAATGAGAACAGTAACCTGGTGACTCTGTATCTTTATGACAACATTCTGACAACTTTGCCCAGAGGGTTGTTTAAAGGGTTAACAAACCTTGAAAAGTTATACCTCTATAGAAATCAGATAGTTTCATTAGATAAGGACTTGTTCAGCGAGACTAGTATGCTGGTTTCGTTGTCTCTGCGCAACAACAACCCCCGGGGGCACTCCAACTTTGGAGGTGACGCGTATGTAGGGCTGTTAAGACCCCTTTTTCAGCATCGCTGTCACCCAAAGACCCCATATTTTTTACGAACACCTGCTCGCTCCGCGCTCTGTCACCCGAAGACCCCTATTTTTCCATTTGATCTGTCACCCAAAGACCCTTACAAGTTCAATTTGAACAGCAACTTTCATTTATCACTGATTTTGTTACTTATTTTGAAAAAATAAAGAAATTTGAAGCCATTTAGAACTAGAAATTCGATTTTCGAGGTTTTTGTGGCGCTGTTTTGGTTCTCACCCAAAGATTCCATTTAAAAAAAAGGGCATGTTCTCACCCAATGACCCCATATTTTTTACATTTTGCTCTCACCGAATGCCAAAAATCGTGCTCTCACCCAATGACCCCATATTTTTTACATGTTGCTCTCACCGAATGCCCCTTAGTGCGAAAGCGCCAGCCCTACACCTATATCCATTTCAAATTGAAGTGCCCCCCCCGGGCAACAACCTGACAACTGTGCCAACTGGGTTGTTCAAAAAGTTAAAACACCTTGAAATACTGTTCCTTTTTGGAAATCAGATAAGTTCATTAGACAGGGATATATTTAATGAGACCACGAAACTGACTTATCTGTCTTTAAGAGAGAACAAGCTGCAACATTTACCAAAGGAACTGTTTCATGGTTTGCATAACCTGATTGATCTGTACCTCTATGGTAATCAACTGACAACAATAGACAGTACATTGTTTCAAGGACTGACCGGTTTACAGATACTCAAGATGCACACAAACATGTTTGCAGAAATGGGGTATGATTTATTTTGGATGCTGAAAACTTTGACATATCTTGATTTGGGCAAAAATCAATTATCAAATTTAAATTACCGAATATTTGAGGGATTAGGAAAATTGAAAATTCTGTACTTAGAACACAATAGGCTTCGTGCTTTACATGTACATCTATTTAAAGACACAATAAACCTCAGCATACTGGAATTGTCAGGCAACCAGTTGACAACTATTCCAAATATAAACAACCTAGCTCAACTTGCCATTCTCATTGTACTTGAAAACAAATTGATTATGATAGATAAGTATACATTTATTGGTATCCCAAAGAAGGCTGAAATAGTTGCAAACCAAACAGAAATCTGTGAATGTTATGTACCAAGTGAAATTAACTGTAATGCCACAAATGTGCGATCCCCATATTTGACATGCGATAGATTATTGTCAGATAGAATGCTAATGGTCATGATGTGGCTAATTGGTGTGAATGCTTTAGGTGGAAACTTATTTGTTATGAGCCGAAAGAAAACTAAAAGTGAAAAGAACAAAGTTCAAACCTTTCTGCTTACCAACCTGGCAATGTCTGATTTACTTATGGGCATCTATATGCTAATAATTGCATCTGCTGATATTTACTTTGGTGAATATTTCCCAATGCAAGCTGAAACTTGGCGATCTAGTATTACATGTAGAATTGCTGGAGCAATGTCAATAATTTCAAGTGAAGCTTCTGTGTTCTTTATAACACTGATAAGCATCGACAGATTCATTAACATTCGATTTCCATATTCTCTTCGCAAGCTAAGGAAAAAGTCATCAGCTGTAATAGTATCATTACTTTGGCTTATCTCCCTTACATTAGGAACTGTTCCTTCTCTCCTAGCTGGACGAAATTATAAATTTTATGACAACTCTAACGTGTGCATAGGCCTCCCTCTGGCTCAAATGGAAAAGTTCACAAAGAATGTAAGGAGAGAGAAAAACCAACCGGAAAATGTCAAATACTGGTATTACACGTACTCGGTCTACTCTGAATCTCTCGGAAATGTTCCCGGTTTGTACTATGCAACCGCATTATTTCTAGGCCTCAACGGTATATGCTACTTCGTCATATTGCTCTGCTATATGGAGATTGTACAATTTGTTTTCGCCTCATCGAAACGCGCAGGTTTGAACAAGGATATGAAAGAACAGATCAGACTGACTATCAAAGTTGCTGCCGTAGTCCTCACGGACTTCTTTTGTTGGTCCCCGATTATTCTGATAGGGATTCTTGTGCAAGTTGGTGTACTGACTCTGCCTCCTTCAGTATTCGTATGGTCTGTTACCGTTATTATACCCATAAATTCTGCGATCAATCCATATCTGTATACTATTGCGGGCATCATCAGCAATCGTCGCAAACGGGCACAAATTTCGCCAACTGATCAGAATGAATCTGCTCCAACTGGTCAATTGAATCGGCAACGGACAACGGGTACGCAAGATACACGGCTGCAAAATACCTCTGCTGCCCAACAGGTGCACAATAATGTTCAATATAGTCCAGAAGAGTTGTTGCCCAATATAACCACTGATATAGCCGAGTCAAACATATAAGTGAATAAAGTAAGCAAGGGGCATTGCAAACTGAATAAGTAGACTTTGTAGTGGGACGATAAGAGTGTGGGGGAAATTAAGAAATAGTTGAAAGCAAGAAGTGGTTATAAAACAATGGCAGTGTACGAGGGTCATTTAAAAGTTGTACCTCCATCCTCATATCTCAGCTTTTTTAAATGGTAGGAAATTTTCCATGATTATAACCTAGTGTCTTATCTAGTTTGTGAGAATATCTTCCAATATCTTTGTTTATCTGTTGTAGGCGAAGTAAAAATGAATCAGGATTCAGTGGGATAAATGGAGAAAATCTGTACATATATCTACAAGAATTTACCATAAATCACCATTTGGTCACTTACATTGAAGTTGACATACAGAAAAATATCAAAAATTATGTAAAATGCTGCTTCACGTCAACAACAACTTTGCTTTTTAGCAAAAACAAATAACAACACAAAAACAAAAACAAACAAAAAATAACAACAACAACAAACAAACAAAAACCGATAGGAGCAGATAATCAAATTTCATGTTTTTCTTTAAAATACCCAAAAGATATTTTTACAGAAAATGTCTGTATCAGAAAAATGGCTAACTGGAAGCATTTTAAACGTGCTATGGAAACGGCACTTGGTAATTGAATAACAGGGAAACGGATTTGATAATGGCAAGTAACAAAAAGTGCTTGGGTTTCATTATTTTGAACATTCAGTTCTGAGACATAACTTTAAAGTCCTTTCATACATATGGTTCCCAAGCGCTGAAAGACCATTAGACATCACAGCAAAAAGATAAAAATCTATTTTTATCAATGACCATCTTGCTGTTTGGTTACACATTTGATTCTGTTTCAACTGTAATCTGTCAGCATACTCATAAGCCTTGTATATCAAGTAGGAGGGATGCACATCTATTTTCATGTAAATGTTTCCTGTGTATCAAATGCTTCTGAGGTCACCTACAAAAATTTGGAAAGATTATCAAAATACATTTGCTTTCATTTGTAGATAACAGACCAATGTATAATCATGTCGAGTTTAAGGAAGCTACCCTTTACAGAACTTAAGTTATAAGAGATGAAACTGTAGAACTTATATTGAATGACCCTTGTATAACTATCGCATGCTGTTGACTCACATTCTAAACATGCTAAAATGGTGTAGAATACTCAAATGTCATTTCTGGAGCAAAACGGGCTCCTTTAGGAGCTGAATGAGTAAATATTATGAACTAGAGACTTTGTGGAAAATATTGTCCTCTAAAACTGGATATTAGGAAAAGTGGGACATTATGGGTCAGCTTAAATTGTGCATAAAATTACAAACTACTGTAAAAATATCTCTGTGTGTATAGGCACTGTTAAATGTGTACAATTTTTAGAGAACATGCTGGTGGTAGAACACGATTGTTTAGTCTAATTATATGTAAGCAAAAGATGGTTGTCTTTGCATAATGGTTATGATGCTTCCATCTATCTTTATAATTATATAGAATATAGTAGAACACGGTTCTTATGCTTAATAAATTTGACAAATTAGGATTACATTTGTGAAATTGTTATAGATTTGTCTATGATACTACAACAACATGCATGCATTACATATGTAGTGTTTTTGTGAAACAAAATGTGATTGTGTTATTACCAAATGCGTAAAATAATAATTGTAACTGTATATCTGACACGTTAGATTGGTAAAATGATTTATGTTTGTTCTGCAAATAGATCAAAAAGAAATGAAACACGTAATTGTATTATTGGACTGTGATGATAGACTCCGAAAAAGAGTCGAAAAAAACGTGATAATGGAAAAATGGCATGGTAGTTATCAAAGCAACTAGTAAGATCTCACAATGTGGACTATGTTTATGTATTAGATCATTATAAATTATCAAAATTTACTTTTCATTAAAGATTCAGAGATTGTTTATTTAATCAAACAATGTGTTTTGTTGTGCGTTCTGAAGTGAATTTGGGAAAAAGGTGTTTTTGGCCTTGAGTCATTAACGACTCGTAACAATATTTGTAAAATAGTAAAGGTAGCTGCATCTATGGCACTGTTAAAATATAAGTAGGGTTGGCAACCTTTTTGCAAAAGTGGTAAAAACCAGTTGTTTATATGTGATGCGATCAAGCAAAATCAGTCGGAACTCAGAAATATTGATTTTAAGATATAGCCAAACAAAGGAAATATTTCTTTTTGTTTCCTGTTGTTTTGGAAACTCTTTAATTGCTCATATCTTTAGAACTGGTTATTCAATTTCAATGGGAATTTCTGCACAATCCAGATTTGTAAATGCTTTTTGCTATCCTAAGTATATGAAACTGAAAATTTAATATTTCCGTGTTCCGACTGATTTTGCTTGATCGCATCATATATGCTGGTGGTAAAACACGATTGTTATCCTAATTATATGAAAACAAAAGATAGTTGCTTGCTTGCATCATTTGTGAAATAGTTATTGCTTTGTCTATGGTACAACAACATGCATGCATTACATATAGTTGTGGTAAATAGGTGAAATAAAATAATATGCAGGCCCTAATTGTATTATTCGACTGTGGAAACTTTGTAGAACATTAGATAGGTGTACGCAGTTAGCAGCCTGCACAACCGATTCTTTTGTTTGGCAAGGCTCACTCAGTCATTTAATGAGGCAATACAAACGATCGAATTTGGTGTTGAAATGAGCTAAATTTTTAGTTACACCTTTTCGATGTAAAATTAATTTTCTCGGCCAAATGAAAAGCAATCATTTTCATTTTTTCAGTAAATGTCAGGAAAAATTGTAGTGCTTGATACTGTATTTTGTTTTCAAATTCTAGTGTTAAACTTAGGCGTGAAATTTAGTCATTTAGTGTAAGATTTTCGATTTTGATAGGCTTAAACTCTGTCCACGAGCCTTTTTTGGATCAACCTTTTAGCTTTTCAAAGTAAGATAGTTCGCTAATGAAGGATTTTTCCCAACTTTCTAACGCACATCACCGTGAGCGATATATCATAGTTTTGTCAGAATTTGCGTTTTCATTTCACTATTTTAACTGCCGGCTGACCATTTTCAAAATCAACGAGTGAAATCTAAGGCTAATACTAGCATTGTGGATCGATATCCCTGGGTTTAATAGGAATACCGGTATGGCTACAGTGTTGCTAGAACTTCAATATAGCAAAGAAATTCCCAGGCCTATAGCGCTCCTACTGATCATGTTTAACCAGAACACTCAATTGGGGATTTGGGCTACCAAATCGCTGATCGGGCAATTTGCTTTCAATGGAAAATTGACCTGGATAAACAACAAAGGAAATATCGACTATTTCTGTTGGTTGCTCTCGAGATAAAAGCACTGAGTTAGACATTTTCGGAGTATGAAGGGAAAAAGGGTAAAATAAAAACGGAAATTCTAACAAAACTATAATATATAGACCCACACGATGTGCTTTACAGAGGTGGGAAATATCTTTCTTTAGCAAACTATATTAGTTTGAGACGCTAAAAATGAATTCCGTAAAAAGCTCGCGTGCGAACTGAAGGCCTATAAAAATCAAAAATATCACACTAAAAGACACAATTTGATGCTTAATTTTAACACCAGGATTTGTAAAAAAATGTATATCCAAGCACAAAGTTTTTAACTGACATTAAAGAAAAAAAAAAAAATTGCTTTATATTTGACCGAGAAAATTAATTTCATAGCAAAAAGGTGTATCTCTGAATTGTGCTGATTTTAACATGTATCGATCGACTTTCAGCGCGACTAAGCATTTCTAAAGAATCGGTTGTGCAGGCTGCTAACTGTACGAAAAAGAGACGAAGAAAAATAATGTCTTTGTAAATGTTTTTGAGGTCGAGACAACCTGACACATTAAACACTAATTGGTGTACACGAGCGGTGATAAGATCAAAATGGCTGATGAAAATCGTAACATTCGAGTGTCATTTGTCATATGCAGCAATGTCCACATATATATTTTGTTTTTGTTGGTCAATATTAATTTTAATGAGAACGGTGAAATATGTAATAACTTCCAAATACGCTAAAAGCCAAACAAAGCCACAGAAGCACATAGAGAAATGACATTCAAGCCAAATAATCGGAAAGCAACGCACAGATAGTACAGAATGATGTTTAAGCAACACACAGAATGGGGGTTAAAGTAACACAGAAAAGCGTGTAAATACCGCGTTGGCTGCCCGGGTTGGCTGAAAGTAACAGAAGCGCATAAAACCTCAGAAAGACAGAGAATGGCGTTCAAGTAAGACAATGGCGCTGAAAGACACAGAAGCACAGAAAAGGCCATAGAAAGACAAATAATGACATAGAATGACAAAGAATCGTGACGTTTAAGTACAATAAAGCCACAGAATCACAGACGAAAGCCATATAAAGATATGGAATGACGTTCAAGAACGATAGAAGCCAGATAATGTCGCTCAAAGACACAGAAGCACAGAGAAAGCCAAAGAAAGACGGAAAAGGTCGTTCATGTACGTTAAAAGGGATACAGAAAGTCTCTGAAGCACAAAATGCAATAGAAAGGCAAGGGAAAGAATAAAGTTAAAATACGCTACATGTAAAATCCAGAGAATGTTGCAGTAAGCCTTTCTTATAAAATGATGTGACTATGTGTGTGTTATAAAATGAGGTGGAGTATCATACATCTAATAAACATCTACTTCAATATATTTCAATACGTTAATTGGCTACTTAATATTCATGATTTGAGACCATTCAGTGACCATAGTCACGTGGAGTGATATTACACCGTAGAGTCACTCATCCATAATATTTCATTATCGAACTGATCAAACTTTCAGTGCCATATGGAAAGCCATTCAAAACATCGTTATATTTATAATTAGCAGACGAGAGGAATCAAACTGGCGGCTGACCTGTTTATAATCAAATAACCGATTTTATTCAAAACTTAAGTCTAATTCTATTTTTAGTATCGGCCTGGTTTAGATTGATTAAAGTTTCAATTTACGAGTAATGGATTCGTTCTTAAATCATTAGGGCCTAATGATCATGCCAAGGAAAAAAAATAAGCAGGCTCTCGGGGCTCTATTTGCCCACCGGTAAACCCCGGTTATAATGAAATAAAAACGGTCCGTAAGCTATTTGAACCTAAAACTGTCCCCTCACTCTCCTGGTAGAAAGTCTCAATTTCTCACATTACATACCAGAATAAATTGTAGCATGGTCTTTTAAACACAAAGTAAGATTTAAGAACCGGTATTTAAACTGTGTTATGTGGAACAAAATTGTAGTAGCTTCAGGTTCACCAAAATTCTACATCAACTGGGCTCTACTTTTTCACAAAAGAATCGAGCCCGGTTAAAACCCTGCACCTGATATGAATACAAATTAAGCCGATTCTTTAGAAATTTTCATAGTGATGAATAAATTTGGTTGCGTCAAACTTATTGAGTTCAACACATGCCTTTTCCACGCATCCAGTCATTCCTGGGGGTCCACAGCTAAACACACCAATACGACGAACCTGAAGAATAATGTAAATCATAGCATTAACTTAGCATTTAGGGCTGTCATGGCTGTGATACATACAATTAAAGGAGGGTAAAACCATGATCAGCTTCCTTTGAAACGTACATGCATATTTTCAATTTTAAGTGTTGATTTAGGGTTTGGGGTTTGAGATACCAACAACCTGAAGTCATCGAAAGTCACAATTGCGACGTACGTGTATGTTGTTTGTTGTGATACTAGGGCAGAATACATTTAATGGAGGAGAGCGTGGCCTAGCGTGGCCTAGAGGAGAGCGTGGCTTAGCGGTTAAGGCATAGGACTGTGAACCCAAGGGTCAAGGGTTCGAATCCCAGGTCCGGCTCTTTGTGTCCTTGAGCAAGACACTTCACTCTACTTGCTTAGTGCTTCGGAGGGCACTTTAAGCTGTCGGTCCCGTGTACATGCATATTTTCTCACATTAATGTAGTGTGCACGTTAAAGAACGTCACAGGCTATTCGAAAAGAGCAGGGGATCATCCCGGTCATGTTGACTGTACTTCAAAAATACACTCATCTACTCTAGGTTCCAGAGTAAAACATAAGTACAGCTTGTCTGTACGCAGTGCGACAATACTCATACATATGAGGGAGGCACTTATACGGAAGAAGAATGGTGTTTTAAATCGATTACTAAATAAAAATATCGGGTAAAATATATTCTTCGAAATATAATACAATAATTGGACAATCGCATGATTTCGGGTGTCGTCTATCAGCCCGTAAATGGACAGTTAATAGTAATAGTTATTAAAATTATATCTGACTAAAGATTAATGAGAATAAACGATACGAATTTTTTTAATAAACAATGAATTGATTTTATTGTAGTGGATACCGTCTGTTCCGACATCCACTGCTCAAAATACTGTTCAAAAGTCATATCCTTTATTCTCTAAATCACAAAATGACAAGCAACAATTAATCAAATGATGATGCAGTCTGATAAACCCAAGATAACCATAAACCGTCACGTTCTATAATACTGACTATAGAGGGCGTTGTTATCGATTGTTTTCTCGATGCAAAGCCGCCGATGGTCGCCATAATAAAACACCGTTTGTGGAAAATAAGTAACCACAAATCGTCCCGTTGTATTTTACTGACTATAGAGGGCGCTACCAGCTATCCCATGTCCGCTTAATTTCTTTCTGCAACCATAATGGGCCGCTGCGATCATAATGGGCCGCGATACATCTAACCCCTTAAGGTTAGGGATACGCGTCCGTCCCACCATAATACCACGGCGTATGGGGGAGTTAAGCTGTATTTATACTCGATCGCTTTTGCAAAAAAGCGATTCTCACGCATGCTCAGTGTAATCTCATTTCTAGAGTGTTGAGCTGATCAATCGATACAAATTGCTGAGGCAAAAAACAACGCAGATTTTGCAAGTTGAAGAAATCTCAACTTCCGAGCTTGTCCCGTGAATGCATCAACCAATCATTTCCTACCAACTAAATCTGTTATTTTTCTAATTTATTTACCTTTCGCGAGCATTAACTTTCGGGGATGAATTAATTCAGAGCAATAATTATTGACAGCAATAAATGTGTTTTGAGGAATTTGGTATATTTTAATTGTCGTCTGCAATCGCGATCACCGTGTATAAATTCAAAAGCGACGAGCGATGAGTCGCAAAATTCAGCTTTCCAAAAGCGGTAAATTGTAATCGCTCACGCTTTATAGTTATCTGGTATACGTCAATATGCGGATATCACCATAAATTGTTCTACATACCTCTTGATGTCCTTGTTGAAGAGTGCTGAGGAATGACAAGAAATCTGGTCTTCCAAAATGAGTGACTGAAAGCAGTCCAGTGAAGAGAGATCGACCCGATATCTTCTGAAAATGGCGCTCACAGATATACTGAAAATATTAATACCACAACGTTAGCTAATATAGCTGATAATGTATTGTCAAAATTATTCGGAGAAATAGTTTCTAATAGTTTTTGTCTACCCTTTTTAATGATGCTGATTAAGGGAGTGTTTATAAATACTTTAGTAGGTGGGTCGGAGAATATGGCTCGGTGGTCAAAAAAGGAGGCGAAAAAATGGGAATCAAAAGTGGGCGTTTTTCCGTTTCGACAGACGCAGATGCTAATTTTCTACAGCGTCTTCCCCATCGGCTGAAATTTTCAGTAACGTCTCCCGCTGCTGAAGGCGAGCCGTCGATAAGGTGAACAAAGACCCGAACAAAGCTAAGAACAGAAGGGCGCACATAGTGCAGTTATGTCCACGGCAAATTCACCGCTTTCCAGCCATAAACCCGCAGTGAAGATTAAACCGAGATATGCAGTACTAAACCATTATAGTAATCGATTGTCCAATGCAAATTTATTACCACGTGATAATATGTGACCGTACAGCACGAATGAGCCGTAAATTCCCTAAATTGTATTCTGAGTTACAGTGTAAACTGTAAAATGTGTACGAAGGTCGTATTCATCGGTAACTTAAGCTGACGCGACATCTATCTCATTTTGATAGTCAAACATCAATCAATAATCCTATTATTGAAGTGGATAATAAGCTTCTACCTTAGATGGCTATAGAAATTTTAATAGCGCTGGTCTTTGTTTGCTTTGGCTAAATCCTGTTCAAGTGGTGGGTTACCAGGCATTGTATTTTGTATAGGTATGTATAACCAACAATTAACAATCAGAGAACTTTCTTAAACCTCGTTGACTTGGGGATGATTTGAAATGACCGCCAATTATGACTGCTTGATATTTATTGCCAGCAATGTGGAAAAAGTGACACATGTAGAAACAAAAAAAGCTATAATTTTGTTGAAGGAGCAAAGTTTAACAAACCATAACCCCGCTTCTGGATATCGTTTGAAGTACCATATACCATTTTAAAGCTTATGATGTATATTTTCTTAACACGAAATAAAACAAAATTGACCGGGGGAGGAATTTATGGCTCATTCGCCGTGAACGGTCACATATTAATCCAATGAGCGATCGAATTGTCCGCTACGGTCGACTAATCTAATCGATAATGACGCTATTGACATGTACGGGTGGAGCTCCACTGACCGAGTTTGGGGTATTTTTCACTGGTTTGCTGTCATTTACTCATCAAGGCGGTCTCCCGTTATTATAAGGACTATGCTAGTGATTTAAAGTTTGACATGTAGAGAATAAACCATACTTGATTGACAGAAAGTACTAAATTTGTACCTATTACGGTTTCGTGACACCCCTCTTCCAAATGCGACCAAGCCAGGGCGGCCCGGTGAAGCAAAATGTGCATTGGAATAACATGGGAGTTTGGATAGATGGTAGGATTTCTTTCTCATACAAATGTATGGTCCCCCATTATTAAAGCTTGTACCGGGTTGAACATTCAGATATTTTGAAAAGAATAAGTAATTGAAACATAGAGCAAGTACTAAAATCATAGCTTTTATACTTTTTGATATATGACGCTAACTAGTTCATCTCCTATATCTACAACACAGTGCTACCAGTAGGGGTCAATTGCCTATTGTAAGTGCTGCTGTGTTGTGTGCATACATGTAGGCAACAATAACTGCATGATGAGCGGACAACCGAAAATGCAACCTCTGTCATGTATTATTATTGAAGGCACGTAAATGGTAGACACTGCACAATTTTACCCAACAGACTTTTAAAGTTACGTAACGAATGTAGCAGATCAAATCCCATAGTGTCTTAACTGCATGGTGCTCCACTTACCAGCATCGTTGTACGCAAATCAAATTGCTCATAGAACTGTGTGATGAACATATGTATAGTGACAAAGTTACTGGCGTCGTTTTGTTCGACCTCTCGGATGATGTCTGTCAACCATTCGAATTGTTTCTGCGTTCTCGTTACCCAAACAAAATGAACCTATTATAAACCAATTAAAGCAACTTGTTGAATATATTACAATAATTAGGCACCACATTGAATTTGGTCCTATAGCACTCTTGGTGCCTACGCCCGCTTATAGGTACCGATGACCCTTTCTATCATGCCCTGCTGGTGTAATTTATTGTATAATATATTTTACGTAATAAAGAGCGTTTGGAAAAGGTCTCAAGGAAATAATGAAGACACTGATACGACGATGAAATGGCATAAGTCGGGAAATATTGCTATCGCAATGTTTTGTTTTTGTTTTTGGAATTTGACCTTAAAATTTACGAGTTCGTGACATTATCATGCGAAATCAGCAAAAGATATTTCAACAATATATGGCCTCATTCTGTCTCTGGAGTTTTTTTAACATGTATGTGAAATAGCTTCAACAATGGTTTGCTGGTAAATAGTGAAAAAAGCCTATTCCTAAAACAAGGGCGAGTGGTGCCATATTTACGGATCCAAGCTAAATTAAAAATATGGTGTCTGTCACTCATTACACTGCACCTTTTACTCCAAGGGCTCTTTGATTTCTTCAAATATTTTTTATAATGATCGAGTGAATCCCCTGGGCCTCTATAATTACGCTGAAATGATCCCGCCGCCTTGATTTGGCGTAGAGACACATGCCATTTTAGAAAGCTTTTTATCTAATAGCTTTAATAGTTCATTAGCGTACCTTCTTGCATTTCAAACGTTGACGGCTATTTGACATGTGAGTGATGTCTTGAAGGATGGATGCAAACGGTGTGACTCCAGTACCCCCTCCAACTAGAACCGACACATCAAATCGACACCAATCCTGGTGACCTGAACCATAGGGTCCATCTAAGAAAAGCTGTACGTAGAAAGTAAGTGGAAATATATAATAGGACATTTCTTGTGGTATGCTTAGTATGTGTATATTATGGTTTAAGAGGTTAAGAGGTGCAGCTATCCAATGCAATGAGAATTCCCGGTCGGGTGAATACTAGGGGCGGTACCAACCTATTTCTGACAGGTCGAAAGGGGTGCAATACGGTATAAAGCTATTTATGGTTGTGAGCGAACATCTTTGTTGTACCATTTTAATATTTCAATATTATCTCAAATATAACATTTCCCCGCCCGTATCACATAGATTGCCATTGAAGCTTTTGATTTGGATCCCCTGTGCAAATATTTAAGTGTGCAAAGACAATTATTACACAATTATTACATAGCCCCAGGCCGAGAAGCAAGAGTCCGTAACATTTCTTTGATACTAGATTTACGTATCTATTTAAAAAAAAAAAGTCAATCATATCTAGGCAAAAACAACTGAAATATCTATAAAATGGCTTGGTGAAGGGGATAGCCGTCGATAGCTGGTCGGGGCATTTTTACAGGACAAGCAAGTGTAGCCAACAATCGGGTTTATTACTCTGATCGGAACCGACTGTAACGAGATCCCTTAGCTAGTGTGCCATGCTGCTCCCTTCTTACTAACCTTAGGGTAAGGGCAGTCACCTATGACATCTGGATCAAATGCCTTTCGCAAATTAACCGTCCATGGCCCAACAGCTCGAATGTATAAAGACAAGTGTGCTTCATGTGGTGATGAAGACAGCGTAAAGGGATGGTATTCCCCGCTTCTTAGTTCTTTACAGGCAATGCGTACCCACTGTCCAGACTTAAATTCGAAGCCTCTTGGTCGTATAAATTCTAAATGTATCACATCTATGACGAGAAGGCGGAAAAAGTATACCATAAACATGATAAAAGATTATTTCATAAGCAAACTTTTTCGATATTCCTTATTATTGTTGTTGTTTGCTATCTATTTGTATCTGTATGTTTTTGACCCTTTACAATTTGACCAATTAGCAATTGTATACTAACAATTATTAGGTAACTAAAACAAGTGCAAATTATCGGTCGTACCTGATGGTAGTAGCTCAGCTTTTACAACAGAAATTTCTGCTTTATTCCGGGAAATACTGACAAGCTTATCCAAGGTGAACAGGATGGCAGGACCAAGGAAAAACAACCACTTAACGGGATGCTGTACCAAAAGCCCGATGCCATGAAGAATCATTAACATGTATAAGACAATATACAAACTATGAGTAAGCCAGAAGACCTGGAAGACCTCACGACGGGCTATTTGGGTGGCAAATGTGTACATAACGGCACAAACTAGCACCATGAGTACTCCAGTGGAACCTGTAATTGTGTTCCAACACCAGTAATGGAAATTGGTTAAGGTGTGTGATCTAAAAACAAAGAAACAAATAAACAATTAAACAAACAAACAAACAAAACAAAAAAACATACAATCAAATCAATTTAGGTCAATGTTTAGCTATATATAACTATTCGCCATTTGCATCATTAATTATCAAAAATTAATAACCTCAGATCTATTTAAACTTTCAAGTGACAGGACAACGGACGTCTCAATTGATCACAAGTGACAAATTATCGCTGCAATTTTATGTTGATGTTCAAAATCAATGAAACAAAACTGAGCCATTCTTCATTAAAGAAGAATAGTAGTATTTAAGTAGCGGAACACCCTTTATCTTTACTGTTGACTGTATATTCACACACAAAAATTCAAAATAGAATGTTCATATATTTTTGCCAGTTGTGCAAAGTGTTATGATCGCATGGCAAAATAGTGCATAAGATGATACATAATTTTAGGAAACGTCTGCGACAAGCTACAATACTAACCGATGAAAATAGTCCGGGAAATAACATGACAAGTCGTCTGGCGAGTGTGTATTGATGTGATAAAAATTAAAGCCATGACCAATGATATGGACCACTGAAAAAACAATAATAACAGTATTGCTTTACTTTAATTGTCACTTGTAATTATTATTAAACATGAATATTTTTACAGCTTGTTATTATCTAATAGCTTTGAAAATCCATTAATCTTCTGGCATTGCAACCGTTGCGCGCGATACCATCGACTTACGATTCCCAGGCATTATGTAATGAATCATTCTTTTCCTATTCGATTCATTTGAGGAAAATGAATTTTGTTATTTCAAATCTGTATTTTGGATTATAATTTAAAATGATCAAATTGTTATATTGTTTTGAAATAAGATGTGAATTAGATTAATATCTTTACATCTGCTATTTTTCGGGTATTGTAAAAACTTTAACAATTTTGCTTTGGATCTCGGTTCCAAAGTTCCAAAGTTTAGATTTTTTCACAATTCTCTCTGAACAACAAATGCGCAGTTATTAAATTCCAATTATACCACTTACACGTAAGGAGAAGCGCTAATCTAGCAATAATCTTGTGCATAGAAGTAGAGGCATCAAATGGTATGTAGAGGCGTAAAAATGTTTCTCTAAGCTTTGTAATAATGTTACGACACATAGTTAATAATAGTGATGAGTAGGTAAACATCATGACACTTGCTGATCCTTTCGTTATAGACAAACCGTAACCGGCAATACGTCGCAGTCCTTTATCCTCTCGTTCCGTCGAAAACGCTGTATACAAATAAAAATACAAAAATACGACTAAGAAAAAATTCAGCAATATATTGTGGTTTATAACGATGAAGAATTCTGGGAAGTATAGATGAAGTATAGATTGTCTATGGCAGACCACATAAAATCTTTTCAAAACTTTCAAAAACCTTGCAAAAATGTTTGGTAAAATTGTTAGTATTATTTGCTTTGAATGCAAAAAATCAACTTTCTCAATTTAGACTATAGGACCTCTTACCTTGCAGCGTTTTTAAATCAAAGACCAACCGAGGGCGTATCAAAAATGTAAGCACATATCAAAGCATCTATTGAGTTTATAATTGACCCCTTCGAATCGTTGAGGGCGTTTTGGCATTCGATGTACAATGAGCAATGCTATGCTGACTTTAAATGGCTATTAGGCTACTCTCTCTAAACCACTGAAGGGGAAAACTGTGCAATATGTCCAATAAAATTTAAGTTGCTTATGAAACGCCATCAACGACTGGAAGGGCCAATTTTAGAAATAAAGTGACCAAACATTCGCTTATTCGCGTATGGTAACGCAGCTCTGTTCATTTAATTTTTGGTAATCCCGTTATTAACGCGTAAATAAATTGCAGAATTTCAAATTTCTTCTTTTCTAAATCGAGGGACCAGAAGATATCCTCGCTTCGTTCATCAAGACGAGGATAGTCCATTTCAGAAATGATACACAAACTTACTATATGCTCGTTCGACGAAAAGTAAGACGCAGATGATGATATACATCGAAAGCAAGAATATATGAAGACGCTTGTTCTCAATGTAACTTAGTGTTGACCTCCAACGATTCGCGTTCCTCGTTAAGACTTGGACTCCCTCTAGAGTATCTACGTTGATGGTGCCTCTCCTTCGAAATCTGCTTGGACTATAATCAAAGACGATATAAAAAGAAAAACAGCATACCTTGTGGTTAATTTTGCACCCGTCTCAAAAGATTTGGTAATACGAAACTTTCTTTCTTGAATGCACCATGTCAACAATGGCTACAAAAGTTGCTTTTTGCCTTGAAAAAGTACTGTAATATTTTTGGCCATTTTCTGCTATTCATTTTCTCTGATCGGCTCAACATGAATCAACCTTCTTTTTACGCGCTTCTTACCAATCAAGGGTCGTGGGAGTGTGATTGGCAGTGACGTCAGACGCAAGTCTTTTTTTTTTAATTCGGTCTTGTTTAATTTGCTGGTGTAATATGATTTGAGCATTAATGTCTTAACAAGAATGGTACTTAGTTACGTTACTCGTCAAAATGTGTCTGGACACTTATGGAAAACGAACACTATATAATTTTTAGTATTTTTTAATGTGCTTAAATGGAGGTTTCTTTGGTCAAGCCTAAACCCTTTCCTAACACCCCAACCCTTCCCCTTCCCCACCAATCAATGTTGGGTACCACCATGCGCGCATGACAAACAATGTTCAATATTGATCTGGTGGAGGGGTGGGGGCTTATTTACATTATTCTATCAAAAGAGTCCCAACACTTTTGACGAGTATTGTAGTTTGAACTAAGTATCTCGGCTACGATAACATATATATACCTTGTTAGTTTCTCAGTTTCATTTTGGAAGACGTTAAACTTATCTGTAAGTAATGAATATGAATATCAAAGCAAATGAATATCAAAGAGATATACGGTCATTTAAATTTGACACACGAAACATAAGACTAACTTATCTGTATCGGCATAAATATCGAAATTTAAGATCTTATCGATTCTATACTAAATTCATTTTTTATGACAAGGCATATCTATAGGCATTTACAACATGATTTTGTGATCTTGTCAAGACTGCTGACAGGTTTGCGCCCAGATAGCTATTTACCAGATATTTGCAGTGCCGACTCGTTAAAATCGTCCTTATGTTCAGCCATCAAAACGATGAAGTCTTGGAATGTTAATTCTGCTTTATTTTCAAACCCAGCAGCAATGAACATCGAATTAATGACTTTCTCTAGTTGGGATGATTCTAATGATGCGTTAACCATCTCCATCATAGATCTTTAAAAAAGAACATAAACATTGATTAGAATAAACACTTTTCACAATTTCATCATCAATATTAATGGAGCGCTAACATAATTATAAGCACGAGACGGTGTAGTACTGTCCAAAAAAGATCTTTACGAAAGCTTGTTTACTTCTTCTTTCATGTGCAGATAAGAGCCGTTTCACTTTCGCCAAAAGCTCTACTTTGGGGTTGTTCTCAGTCATCCAGTCAGTGAAATCGAAAATTTGTTTAACTTAATCGAATACTGGAGCTTACTTGATTTGGCAAATTGCTACGTTGATACCATCCGACACCATCCGGCAACTTTCCCAGATGGCTTCCGTGATGTTTGTCCTGGGCCACAGCTCGATAAGATGCATGGAACCGGGCCAGAAATTTATTAACCGTCTTCAAGTATTCGGGTCAGTTGCCTGAAGAAATCTGATGGTATCAGAATAGCAAAAGCAATGAAGCTCGAGTATTTGATCACAAAAGTTATGTACAGATCAAAGGACGCTTTGCATATGGACTGGACGACTCATCCCCCCATTTAAATGTATAACTTGCAGAGTGCACTTACTTTAACATAATATTGAACTTGTTTCGATCTAATGCTCCCGATCCGTCAAGGTCATACATGTTAAACATCATACGCATCTTATCTTCAGGTTGACCTGATGTCAGCAAAGAGAATGTTTGCAAAAAATATTTTACAATAACATACGGACAACTAGAATTGCGCGGTTCGTAATTAAGGCAGCCCCACACAAAGGTTTGTAAATATGAAACGTTTGTAAATACAAATAATATGCAATTGAAGTCGTTAATATTCATAAATATGCAAATAGCATGACACATATATACAACCCAAGAGGTGATCATGCGCTATCACCCTACCAAGTTTGAAGTTACTTGGGAAAAACTGCATGTAAGCTCCAGAATGGAATAATGGCATTGTAGACAAAATACACAAATAAGCTCTTCAATATTCAGAAATATGCAAATAACATAACACAAAACTATACAGCACATCAACTTCAAACTACCATATACTATCACCATACCAAGTTTGAAGTTGATCGGTTATTGTGTTCCTCAGTGCTGTTCCTATGTATGAGAACCTTCCATCACAAGTCTTTGAATGAACTGCAGATTGTGTAACTATACATTACTGTGAATAGATACGAATCTGAATAGATGATCGCACAGGGCGAGATATACCTTTAGTAAACATAACGAGGACATCCAAAAACTCTCGGAATGAGATCGTTCCACTGTTGGTTTTATCCGCCAATTCAAACATCTTTTCAACGAAGAGACTATCAGGCTTCATCGAAAGGGTTTCAGCAAATTCAGTTTTTGTCAGTTCAAATGACAGTAGGCCTTTGGGTTGGTTTTTGGCAGGAACTTTTTTAACTCCTCGGAATTCATCTGATTCAATATCAACGTTCAGATTAGAAACCTTCAAATAAGACAGAATGTCCGTTTTATTACCAAACATAATGTATAAATTAAACGCTATAATAATCACGCTACGAGTATCTTTCTCTATCGTCGTTAAAATGGGCAAGAATAGAATCAACGTTTACGATGACTCGCATATCTACGTCAGTGGTGTAACATTGCTAAATTAGCAATATTATAATTGCTGACGCCTATCGTCTAAACACAACTCCGAACAGAATAGAACAAATTAAAATGTAACATAATTTTAAGTAATGACATTCCATTCCGGTAATATGCGAGGGGGAGAAGCTTAACTGTAGATGCGGATCCTGGATTTGAAGAGCTTGTTTCCAAACCATGTTAAGTCCACAACCACATGTTACTCATTTACTTGTGTGATACAATCACAATTACTTTGACAAGTTTGCAACAAGCCATTATTTACCACTTTAATGCTGCTTAACAATATGCAGACTATTTTTCTCATTTGGGAACTAAAGGCCTCACACAGTATTGTTACTGTGCATCCAACCACTGTTTGCTTTGTAATGGTGCATATAACTGAAATTACTATACAACAACCCATTGCATAATCGCACAGGTTAATCAGAAATATGTGGTTGTGGACTTAACATGGTTTGGAAACAAGCTCTTCATTTGTAAAATGGTTGTTAAATTACCGTGGGCGGAAAGGCTAAAATTTACTGAAATAGATTAATTGTGAATAATGTTTGCAGAATTACCAAGAAGCTGGCGCCTGCTTCCATCCTCCTGCATACACTACATTAAAAAAAGCTTTATGGCAACATTTCTGATCAATTTATATTTGTATTTGACTTACATACCTGTGCGAAGACTAGCTTGACAAATTTCTCGAGAGTCTTCTGTCTATCTTCTTTGGTGGTAGCCATGGCGCATAAATTCTTCTCTCTGATCTGCATTTGTTTCCCTCTAATCCCAACATTTGGTTTAGTCAACCAAAGCTCGAAGTCGGTAATAAACGCATTTCTCTTGCTTTCGTTGTCAAATCTGATCACCAAATCATATTCCTTATTCACCTCAATCATGACATATTGTCGCTTACGGTCGGATGAAACGGAGAATGTAAGGTCTGTTACCATGCTTAGATCGATGGTTCGATATGTCTTGATGCCATCTTCGTGGTTGACTTGAATTTGTTTCCCGTTGCAAAGTATGACTTGGACTTGACGGTGACCTTCCTTAGGACCACACCATTCAGCAGCTATGAACGTGTAAACATGGCAACTTAAATTACTAAAACAAAGACCATCGCTTTAATATGATAAACATATTTAAATATCAAAAAAAAATTGTTATTATTAGTAGACAACACTATGTAACGTAGCCAACGCATTGTTTGAAGTTGCTTAAGATTGCTTTTAAACTTGCCACTGCTTACAACTTGAATCAATTGTTTCTTTTGTCGTTATAACCAATAAAAGCGATTATCGCTTTAACCACCTGTCTTTAAGGGTGTATAGTCGGTTTCAAACTTTTAAACCGACTATACAAATCGAAAGTTGTTTATAGGAGTGTTTACGAAATCATCGACCTAAACAATATTTGCTGAAAAGTGGTGCTTGCTTTCTTTCATCTATTTGTTTTCCTGGATATCCAGGGGTCCTATGGCTATAATTTTGAACATATTTTGAGTTATAATCTTCCAAAAAGGAAATAGATATGCTTTGTGAATGTGTTTATTTTCATATATTTGCAGGTAAAGTTAAAGATTCAAGTCTGCATTTTACAGATAAAAAGGTAATGTATTATAGTATTCTTACCTTGATGTGATATGCCCAAGACCTTAACATGATGAATCACACCGTATTTCTCGTAAAGAGCCTTCTGTTTCACCCTAGTTTTCCTGGATTGCCATTTCACCAAAAAATGTAAAACTGCAACACAGCCTTGTCATTCAAAGAAAAACAACAATTTACAGTATCAGTTAAAAAACTAATTCAACTCAACCTAATTCTAGAGAAAACCGGCTTAGAATTATACAATATCATGTATTTATGAAATCCATGATTGAAATAAAAGATTCCAATATCACATCCGAATACCTTAATATTAAAACTGTACAGAATTATATATAATTCTAAGCCGATAAGCTGATAATTATATGGCAAAAGAAAACGTACTTACATTTTAGGCCTATATGCACGCCAGATGTTCACGATAAAGTAACTTGATAACAAAATATTGGACTTACAACGCGCGAATTATCATCCACCAAGTGGATTGCTGTTATGGTGTACAATGCAACTACAACAACAATCAGAAGCGGACAAGACATGACAAATATATGGTAAAAGTGGTCCGATTTTAGCAAGGGTTCTTTTCATGGTCTCCAGTAGTTCCGAAGACATATTTGGGGATCATGGGTCATAACTCTGATAATTGTAGCTTTTAGCTCAAATTTGGACAAATTTTGAATATCTTAGCCCTACCGCTTGTAGTTTGGCCCAACTTTAGTTCATTAGACCCAAAACATACGGTTTAAGCCCTTACATTGCCCAAAAATCAGTTCGTAGTTCTCAAAGCGGATGATATAACTATAATTGGATGCAATTACATATGATTACAATCGCGTCCGCATCATGGCTCTTAGAATAAACACGCATGTCGGCGCTGAAATTTTGAACGAACTGATGGAGGAAAACCTCGTTTTTTGCAAAACTAGCTTCAATTTGGAGTGAAAATCAAATGGAATAGCAATTGGCAGAATGTTGAGAAATAATGTAGGTATTCAGATGTCTAAATTAACGTCTCGTAATCAAGATATCGATAATTTCACAAACCAGCTTTTTCTCAAGCAAATTCTCCAAAATTTTCCCCCAAACGGGCTTTTAAAATTTAATCGGTACTGTATTTGGTTCTTCCCCATGGCAACATTATTTCTTTGATCGATTTGTAATACAATACGAAAAAGAAGAAAACAATCGCTCGGTGTGGATTTATACGGAGCGCACATTTGAAAAATACCTCATGGAACGTGTTTTTGATATTGTGAACATGGTGGGTAAAAATGCTTTAAACGAAGGATTTTAAAATTTATTCTAATAATTTGTATATAACAACCACAACAATGTGAAGCTACATCCAATGCACCAATATTTCACTCGCTGCGATATTTGATTACTGAGAAAACTCTGTTTTAGAGAACAACTTTATACGTCTTTTATACGTTTTTTATACGTCTCTTTGTGTAACCTTAACGGGCCTGCGAGCATGGTCGCAGTGGTGAGATGCGACCACATTACAATAACCCATTCATCCCGATGAATACATGCATTAAACCAGGGATCGATATAATGGGATAGGCATCGTAGTATTACGTAACACACCGAAAGATGTAGTTTAACTCTAGACAATAGGCGCCATATTGTAGGAGGGTTATAGTTCATAGAGGAAACGTTAAAGGTTAGTAGATTAGGTCACCCAGGCACATCACTAATGTGTTTCACGAGTTGTAATACCGACAGGTAAAAACATTGATTTTGTAAAATTCTCCCGATTTTTAAAATTACTAAATAAGGTTAGTACTTCAAACCATTCTTTGATGAATCTATGCAATATGACGGTAATTTTTGAAACATCTAAGAATCAATCTTAAACATCTTCATGATATTCATTATTTTGCGCATGGTCAAAGCATGCTCTTGCGCTATCCACAGACTATCCGGTGGAAACTTCAAAGCAACGATCATGCGTTAATATTTACAAAATGGCGAATGATGTAGTTTAAGTCGAACAATAGCGTGACCGGCGTGACGTAGTTTTTGGCATTGTTCCTATATGCACTTTCACCCTCCTGATTAAACTTTGAAAGACGCCAATATTTTCAGGTGTCCTTACCTACAATCCATAAAACAACCGCTGTAAAAGATAGCGCAAATGAAATCTGACTGTGAGTGAAGTAATCATACGTCTGTAAGCCTGTACACTCATCCATGTCAAATTCGGATACCGTGCGGTTCATGTTTCCATGACCACCTTTGTTTGAATCTATAGCTTCGTCCCAGCAAGGATCGCCTAAAAGATAACAAACATGAAAAAAAAACCTGAGTAACATTTCTTGTCTAATTATACGATACGACATACGAAAAAAACCTAAAACCCAGAAACTTCGCATTGCATTACAAGCCCGACACAATAAACAATATGCCGTCATAAGCTACTTTGAAGTATGGCGGACATAAAAGTAGAGGGCGTACTTTGATTTCGGCAATCTTTTGTCAGCTGAGAAAGCATACAAAAGATTACCCAAATCAAAAAACGCTCTCTCCTTTTGTGCCCGCCATACTTCAAAAACCTTATAGTGTAAATCATATCAGCCTACATCGAATAATGTGGCTTTTACTTTGCCTAAATCGTCATACCTTCTACAAAATGGAAAACGTCCTGTTGAATTGCATCTGCAGATATATTGGTACATCTTGTAATGACGTCATGTAATGTAAGTCCACGAATATACTTTATCTGCTCCTTAGTAAATAAACTGTGGGTTGGATATTTAAGAATGAAATCAGGTTCAGGTTCTTTCTTTGACTTCGCTTCTACTACATTTCAATATCATTTGCAACGTACTGGTCACCACGCAATACCGGCGCATAAAAACGCGCTTAGTAACGATCTGAAGCTTTGTTTAAGCTTGGTTAGTCATAATATTAATCTACCACTGCCATGGATTCAGCCTCACATACATACCCATTCCGTTCATTTTCAAACCAAAATCGATCACCATCTCGTACCCGAATAAACTGATCCAGAATTATAGTACGAAAAAGTTCTCCCGGTCCTCTTGCAGTTGTCTCAAAAAGACCTCCTACCCAAAGGTCGACTATATCAATGTTGTTTTGGTAAACATTTTCTAAGTTACGTAATACCTAGGAAAGAATTAGAAACGCCATATTAAATGTAGATAACCCGATTGATAGCTCCCAACACGCACACACTTTACCCTATTATATTGCAGATTATGGTATCAGCTAAAAGCTCATATTATTTTTATTCATAACTCCAGTGAAAGTTTAAACCTAATGATTCACTTACGTACAAACAAAAACATAGTACATGTAGTTTGGAAGTACACCACACCAGAAGTCATGTATCTACTGTTCAATAGGCCAATGCCTCACCAACTTATTTTTGGAATTGAGCTAATGATCCGCGAGTGCTGTAGATTTCGAGTTATCTAGCATTGCAAAGTGAAACGCTTCTTCTGACAATTTAAAGTAAAACTCACAGATCGTTAGCCATGGTTCCACATTATTTGTATATTTATCATATATGCCTGGATACGATGTTTTTGTGTTAAAATAAGAACTCTTACGAGGGCAAGACAGCTTAATTAAGAAACCATGCAATGATATGCCAACGGAGACTCGTTTTTGAGACTTGATTGATCTGTTTTATCAAAAAGCATGAGTTAAAATGATCAAATTGATCATGGAGCATAGACATACTATTTTAACACTCACACTTTCGTCAATCTCAGACATGGTACTGTCATTGTAATATGGATTAATTTCCAGAAAGTTGTTTTTCCTCTTCAGACCTAGCGCCTCACGAGCGGTATTGTAGTCGGGTAAACCATGGTCGTGGCCACGAAGAATTGTTTCTACCATGAGGTCTCGGCGAGCAAAATTAAGTGGACCGTAGACACGTCCTGAATTTGACAAATATATAATACCAAACGTTTTGAAGGTTTCAGGTGGGTGGGAGGGGAGCATGACCTAGCGGTGTATGCACTCAAATATTGAGACAAATGAAGCTGATACACATGAAGAATGGCATGGGTTCTATAAAGAAGATACCAAAGTAGTATATGGGCCTTTAGAGACGTTTAATCAATAAATGATTGATCGATCGATAAATCAGAGTTAACATGGCTCCAGCAACGTTTAATCGATGGTTAATTGGTACTCCCGGGACGTTTCTTCTATTCGATACTCGATCAACACAATCGAAGCTCTCAGTTGAAAAAACTGTGAAATGAGACAATGAGCGACGAAATGAGCAATGAGCAAACAAGGAGTGAAAATGAGGCAATGAGTAAGAAGATGAGCAAATGAGCGACGAAATAAGCAGTGAAATGAGCAGGGATATTTTATTAGTAAATTTAGTTGATGTCTGTTTAACACACCACACCAAACAAATTCGTCTATTACGTTAAAATGCGCAGATTGCGCCGTGAAATGCATCGATTGGTTAACAAATTGTTTCGATTTTGTAACGAAATGCGCCAATCGCGCTGATTGCGTTATAAAATGCGTCGATTGTGTAAAGAACAGGGTCAAAATTTGATAACGAAATGCGCACGTGGGTCAGTTGCGCAATGAATACGTTGAAGTGTTTCAATTACGTAACGATTCAAATTGCGTCGATTGCGTAAAGATGCGTCAAAGTGCTTCAAGTGCGCAATGAATTGCGTCAAAGGAGTACCTTTAACGTAATTTCAAGTTTAAAATTGCGGCGCTTTCGGTTTACATCTGGTCTCTTACCACATCCAGTTGACCTATGACAACGTACGATTGACTCATGACGTCTGACCACTTCTTTGCAATCAACACAATTCGTTACGCCCTTTGTGCACTTTTACGCATTTCTTTACACAAACGACGCATTTTGATGCAATTGAAGCAGTTTGACGCAATTCATTGTGCACTTGATGCACTTTAACACATTTCGTTACGCAATCGACGCATTTTGACCCAGTTCGTTATGCAATAGATGTAACAGACTTCAACTAAAATAAACTAGCAAAATATCTCTGCTCATAAGGACATTTCCTGCTCATTTAGCAACACCAATTAAGCATCAATTAAATGTTGCTGGAACCATGATTTATCCATCAGTTATTGATTTATTGATTTATCTAACGATTATTGATTTGCAACGTACTGGTCACCACGCAATACCGGCGCATAAAAACGCGCTTAGTAACGATCTGAAGCTTTGTTTAAGCTTGGTTAGTCATAATATTAATCTACCACTGCCATGGATTCAGCCTCACATACATACCCATTCCGTTCATTTTCAAACCAAAATCGATCACCATCTCGTACCCGAATAAACTGATCCAGAATTATAGTACGAAAAAGTTCTCCCGGTCCTCTTGCAGTTGTCTCAAAAAGACCTCCTACCCAAAGGTCGACTATATCAATGTTGTTTTGGTAAACATTTTCTAAGTTACGTAATACCTAGGAAAGAATTAGAAACGCCATATTAAATGTAGATAACCCGATTGATAGCTCCCAACACGCACACACTTTACCCTATTATATTGCAGATTATGGTATCAGCTAAAAGCTCATATTATTTTTATTCATAACTCCAGTGAAAGTTTAAACCTAATGATTCACTTACGTACAAACAAAAACATAGTACATGTAGTTTGGAAGTACACCACACCAGAAGTCATGTATCTACTGTTCAATAGGCCAATGCCTCACCAACTTATTTTTGGAATTGAGCTAATGATCCGCGAGTGCTGTAGATTTCGAGTTATCTAGCATTGCAAAGTGAAACGCTTCTTCTGACAATTTAAAGAAAAACTCACAGATCGTTAGCCATGGTTCCACATTATTTGTATATTTATCATATATGCCTGGATACGATGTTTTTGTGTTAAAATAAAAATTCTTACGAGGGCAAGACAGCTTAATTAAGAAACCATGCAATGATATGCCAACGGAGACTCGTTTTTGAGACTTGATTGATCTGTTTTATCAAAAAGCATGAGTTAATATGATCAAATTGATCATGGAGCATAGACATACTATTTTAACACTCACACTTTCGTCAATCTCAGACATGGTACTGTCATTGTAATATGGATTAATTTCCAGAAAGTTGTTTTTCCTCTTCAGACCTAGCGCCTCACGAGCGGTATTGTAGTCGGGTAAACCATGGTCGTGGCCACGAAGAATTGTTTCTACCATGAGGTCTCGGCGAGCAAAAAATTAAGTGGACCGTAGACACGTCCTGAATTTGACAAATATATAATACCAAACGTTTTGAAGGTTTCAGGTGGGTGGGAGGGGAGCATGACCTAGCGGTGTATGCACTCAAATATTGAGACAAATGAAGCTGATACACATGAAGAATGGCATGGGTTCTATAAAGAAGATACCAAAGTAGTATATGGGCCTTTAGAGACGTTTAATCAATAAATGATTGATCGATCGATAAATCAGAGTTAACATGGCTCCAGCAACGTTTAATCGATGGTTAATTGGTACTCCCGGACGTTTCTTCTATTCGATACTCGATCAACACAATCGAAGCTCTCAGTTGAAAAAACTGTGAAATGAGACAATGAGCGACGAAATGAGCAATGAGCAAACAAGGAGTGAAAATGAGGCAATGAGTAAGAAGATGAGCAAATGAGCGACGAAATAAGCAGTGAAATGAGCAGGGATATTTTATTAGTAAATTTAGTTGATGTCTGTTTAACACACCACACCAAACAAATTCGTCTATTACGTTAAAATGCGCAGATTGCGCCGTGAAATGCATCGATTGGTTAACAAATTGTTTCGATTTTGTAACGAAATGCGCCAATCGCGCTGATTGCGTTATAAAATGCGTCGATTGTGTAAAGAACAGGGTCAAAATTTGATAACGAAATGCGCACGTGGGTCAGTTGCGCAATGAATACGTTGAAGTGTTTCAATTACGTAACGATTCAAATTGCGTCGATTGCGTAAAGATGCGTCAAAGTGCTTCAAGTGCGCAATGAATTGCGTCAAAGGGAGTACCTTTAACGTAATTTCAAGTTTAAAATTGCGGCGCTTTCGGTTTACATCTGGTCTCTTACCACATCCAGTTGACCTATGACAACGTACGATTGACTCATGACGTCTGACCACTTCTTTGCAATCAACACAATTCGTTACGCCCTTTGTGCACTTTTACGCATTTCTTTACACAAACGACGCATTTTGATGCAATTGAAGCAGTTTGACGCAATTCATTGTGCACTTGATGCACTTTAACACATTTCGTTACGCAATCGACGCATTTTGACCCAGTTCGTTATGCAATAGATGTAACAGACTTCAACTAAAATAAACTAGCAAAATATCTCTGCTCATAAGGACATTTCCCTGCTCATTTAGCAACACCAATTAAGCATCAATTAAATGTTGCTGGAACCATGATTTATCCATCAGTTATTGATTTATTGATTTATCTAACGATTATTGATTTACTGATTAAACGACTCTACAGGCCCATACTACTTACCAAGGTTTGATATAAGAGGTGCCATTTCCGCCCCATGTGCATGGTTTTTCTCAGGAGGAAAAACGCACAAAACTTTTGTTTTGATATATTACTGACATTAACTCACGAAGCACAAGACCTATGTAAATATAAATGCGATTATTGACTTTCTTGACTCATTTCCTATGAGGTCAATGTACCAATACTAAGAAGTACACTTTTTTGGTTAAATGGCTATAACTGGACAAATATGGCAAAGCCATCCTACTCGCCTTAAAGCTAGAGAAGGGGAAACTATTTGGGGCAATCTGCCATTTGCTTACGTACCTTGCAAGTCAGTTACAATAACATTATCTTCTCTTTCTGTTATTTGAGATGTCATACCCATCAGGAAAGGTTCAATGCCATGTTCTCGAACTGGACGCTACAAAGATAAACACGAATATATTATTTATATTTTCCACTAGATTTGCAATCCAGAGGTTGCCGGTTTGAATCCACTTCAGCCCAATGTTAGTTGCCCCTTCCTTTATTTGATATTAAATAGCAACATGAACATCGTCACCCTGACTTAATCTTTGTGATGAGAAATTAGGGTTTCAACATTAAGAAAAAAGAAGAACATTAAAAATTCTAGAAAAAACTTGGGTGGGTTTCTAGGTCTAATTAAATCCACTATAAAAACGCTGTCATGGCGTTTCTAAAATACAAATCCTTACCTGTGGGTTCCAATATGAATTACACGTCCTAACGCCATAATGTCCGGCACCTTCCCCATCCGAAATATAACTAGAATTCGTAGATGTCTTCATATATTGGCATTGGTCATTCCTGATAAATAACGTCAACGTAGATTTATGATGCGTTATTTAGACATTTTGGCGAATATTTTCTCACTAATTATACACATTAGACTGAATGTTTGTTGGACTTGACATTAACGTTATCATACGTCTACGTATGAAAGCAGGCAAAGTTTTTAAAAGCTCAATTCTTGTCATAATAACGCCACCAATGACATGTGCTCTGACATGTTTATTCCGCGAGTATGCAAAATCGTCAAATGATGTATGACTTGAGTGGCCTACCAGATTCTAAAGTTGCGCCAGCAGTCCCCAAATAAAAACACACTTTTTCCAAGTGATATTCTTTTATCATTCACTGAATACATTTAACTGAGGTTTAAGAAGTTAAAGCATACCTCCTGTATACTCCTGCTGGTACTAATGTATGGCCCCATCTCATTGCTGCCGCCTGGAACTCATGGGTGATTCCTGGAAGAACATAACTCTTGTAGCCTGTCGAATGGAAAACTATATGTTGAAGATGTTTTGTGTTATAGCCAGTGGTGGCGACACGGGGCATGAGGGCACACTAGAGTTTTCGGTAATAAATTAGTAGGAAACACCTCATGGAATAATTATATTAAAATATCCCGTTATTTGGCGTTATTGGGGGATCCTACCGGCAACAGCAAACTTGATGGAATAAAAAGTATTAAAAGATGAATGTTAGAGCTATTATAGCATGGTATCAAATGTCGATCGACAGCCTCATGGACCATTTTTCTTCGTCAAATCTGAGCTTTGGGTATCAGAGCAAAGCTCATATTTTCTCATTATCCCAGTAAATTTTACGCCCGAGATATTGTTCGTTTAAATGTTGTGTCAAAAACGTAGGGAGTTTGGGTATATTATAACTGGAAGTATGTTCTATCCTGTGGGTCATGGTTTTTATACACGTTTTTGCTGTTCATATCAAAACCATTGGTGCAATTCAATTAAAAAATAGTAAATATATTGTCTTAATGCTACTATTTTTTCCTCTGCCTCTCCTATGCCTCAATGTAAGATAGAAAACAGAACATAAACCATCGGACCACGCCACTTTCAAAACAATATCGCCACAACTTTTAAGTACAAAATGTATGTTAATGGTATGGGTAAAATTACTATATTTCCTTACCCGAATACTCGAGTTCTTTCATTTTTTCCTCAGTCAGATCAAGAAATGCAGGCAGCCAATCATAAAAGACGAATTTCTAAACAAATAACCCAGCAAACACAAAAACGTTTTAAAAACATTTTAAATAAGTTATAGTTTGGCTTTTGGTTTAGCTAAAAACGTTTTAATAACATTAAAATATCGGGTTATATAAAGGTCATGATAACGTTTTAAAACGTTTTGTATGAAAACACACTACAACAATATTTTTAAAGGTTTTCAAAAAAAGTTGTAAATTGTAAACTATTTTTGCAAACATTTTTGCCAAATATTGTGTCAATACTTAAATAACATTATGTTAAAATATTTGAACCCAGCAAACACAGAAATGTTCTTAAAATGTTTTTTTTTTCAAAACATTTTAATAACATTTAAATGTCGGGTTATATAAAGGTCATGAAAACGTTTTTAAAACGTTATTGAAAATATTTTGGGCAAACATTTGTCGCAAAATATTTTTTGTATCAAGTTTTCAAGAATGTTTTTGGAATGTTATTAAAATTTATACCCTTTATATAACCCGACATTTAAACGTTTTCTGTAAAACATTTTTGTTTGCTGAGCAGTAGATTATCAAAAAATGTTTTTTTTTTAAGGTTATGAAAACGTTTTATACTCTTAATATGCTTACTTGCTTGCTTAAGATGAGTGGTGTCCTCGAACTACAACAGCACGCCAAACCCTTCTGTCCTGCATGGCCGTTCCCAAATCCATAACATCCAGTCCAGTGTCCTGTTTCAATACATCCACGTATGTTAGAGGGGTCTACCAGGTTTTCTGCTTCCATGTTTTGGTGTCCAATGGATCAGCTTAGCTACAGGTTCATTTTTGCTTCTGTACGCGTGCCCAGCGAAACGTGTCCTTCTCTCTCTGATCTTCTGTGAAAGTTTCGGTAGGTCACCATACAGTTCTTTGTTCGTGATGTGCTGCTTCCAATTGATGTTGTATACTGTTCTAAGCATTCTTGTGTAGCAACCATCAAGTTCCTTACATAGTCTGGGAGACATAGTCCATGCTTCACATCCATAGGTTAGAACGGATTCGACGGTAGCAGCAAACAAACGGATCTTGAATTTCTTTGGGAGAGTTGACCTCCAGATTTTGTTCAGGTTGTTACATGCTCTCCATGCAGCTGCTTTGCGTGTTTTTACATCTTTTTCCGTGCTAGCCATCCATGCACCCAGATACTTGAAGTCGCTCACCTCTTCTAGGTTGGTGCCATTGTTTGTCTGGATAGATATCTGTTGATTGTGGTTGAAAGACATGAACTTAGTTTTTGAAGCGTTCATTTTGAGGCCTACTTTTCCAACAGATGATTCAACCCTTTGCAGTAGCTCTTGTGCTTGGTGGATTTCCTCAGACAACAGGGCTATGTCGTCTGCAAAGTCTAAATCTGTTAGCACTTCAGGTCCGATCCGTCTGCTTCTTCTCTTCTCCATCCGGAATCCAAGCTGCTCTTCTTTGCCTTCAACTGCCTCTCTCAATGCATAGTCCAATACAACCACAAAGAGGTATGGGGCAAGGGTGTCTCCTTGCAGTACACCAGCAAGTATATCAAACGGTTCCGTTTCTCCATCTGGTGAAACTACTTTTGCCTTGGTGTTTTCATACGTTCTTGCTATGCCTTCCACAAGTTGATTAGGGATTCCATAGGCCTTGAGAATTTGCAGCATCTTAATATACCCTTTATATAACCCGACATTTAAATGTTTTCTGACAACCTTTTATAACCTTTTGCGAATGATGTCGAAAACGTTTTGTGTTTGCTGGGAAAATACCCAATGTAAAGATATCGGGTTTCATATATTTGGAAATGAATTGCGAATAGTCGATATATTTCTTTACAAGCTTGTAGACTAGCTACTATAAAATAATCGCATTAATATAATGATGCGTACCTGATATGTGCCTATTACCCATTTCCGAGCTTCCTGGTAAATTCTTTCATCGGACCAATCTGGATTTTCCTCGTGCAATTTGTCCGCCCAGTGGTTGTGCCATCTAAACCACAAAATGCCAAACGTCAGAAGAAATGGATTTTCGTTTCCAAGAGGGTTTCCAAGCTCTAAATAAAATCAGTCGAATCATACATGTGTATTTCGTTTAGAACAATTTTCAAATATAGATTCTTGTATGCAGATTGTATGCATGACTGTGCGAATGACAATATACACGGGAGGTGTGAAGTACTCCATACACTGCTCCTAAAGAAATATACTGAACATTCTGGTTAGAGAGTAAGCGATTTCAGTTCACGTGCACTATAAGCGTGCAAATTATGTTTAAAAAATGTGAATACTATCTATAGGCCATTGAATATTGAACGCTAAGGCCCGTATGCACAAAAGAATTAGACCGGGTCTAAAGTTAGACCTGGTCTAAGTGGAATTTAGTTCCATCCGAAATGGTCCTTTACTCTTATTTTCTTCCTAGAGTAGATTCAAATGCAAAGTTCAAAAATAAAACAAAATAACTTTACAGGAAAATGTCCTTTCTCCTGGGACTAAATTCCACTTAGACCAGGTCTAACCTTAGCTCTTGTGCATACGGACCTTTATCTTAAATGATGTCATAATACTTGAACTATGCATCCTACAGAATTGTTTGTTTATTCCATATGACGAGAGGAATAGTTTGAGTCACATAACTTTGACACCATTATGAACTTTGACTTGTAACCATACAAAGGACCTGAGATTTTGGACACCAGTATTTTACCACTCCTATGCATCTATATCTAAACCTTTGTCCAGCTTCTAACCAAGATGTTTAGCACATCACAACTATCATCTATCTACTTCATGTCTATACATACAAACATGCCCCCCCCCCCCACACACACACACCCACCCCTTTTTCAGCTCTAGAATTTGTTTTATTGTTGTTGTTTTTGAGTTTTTTTCTTAGAACTTACTAAAAAACCGCGTGGCATCTTTGAGTTTATGTTCTACGGGATTAGGTGGATTTGCCATTGGTAGACCAATGAAGTTTCTCTCAGGATATTGTGGTTCTCGCTCTTCTCCATTATCAGCCAAACGTCCGCCCTTGAAGGAACGGAGTTTATCGGCCCACGGCTTTGTTGTTCCATATACAAGACCACCATCAATCCAAGGAGTGTGTTCATTTATCTAGAAACGAAAAATATATCAAAATAGCTATGTAAATTTGCTTTGACTCAGAGATAATAGATCAAACTTAATTTCTAAGTGTCACTCTCTAAATTCCAGGGACTTATTAGAAGGACAAAACCTTGAAAAGACTTAAAATTCAAATCTAATGGATTTAAATTTTACTCTAATAAAGATTTGAATTTTAAGTCTCTGAAAGGTTTTGTCATTCTAACAAGTCTCTTAGACTTATTTTTAAATCTTAGGAATTTAGAGAGCAAAGACATTCAGGCGCAAATCCCTGCAATTTCAGGCGTAAATCCCTGCAAAGACATTCAGGCGTAAATCCATGCAATTTAATCTGAATAAATTTGAATACCTCGAGAATGCGTCCGATGTATTCAAATACATATTTTGAACACATCGGACGCGTTGTGCTTATTTTTATCGTCTTCTTTGGAAACATTTATTTAGACATCTGTAGTATTTTCTTGAACAAACAGAATCCTCAACCCACAAAGGCGTGGATATGATTCCTGGTCATCGCTGAGGTCGTGTTGCTTACTCGGTGCTATTTAAAAACTGTTTTGTTGTTTATTGTTCTGAGAAATTCGCGGTGTAGCAGCTTTTGGGAGTTACCGAAAAGGTGAATAGTCTATATTCGACAGAATCTGACCTGATTTCGTGGTACGTTTGGAGATATTCCCGTATCAAAACTGTAGCGAGTTCTTGTGAAAGGCATCTTGGTTAGATACGGTTGGTTACGCCTAAACTCGTGCCATTCAGGAATGTTATTATATTCATATTCTACCGGACATCCAGATCGACGAGTGTTCAGAATTTCATCTACCACTTGTTGACCTATGAAAAAGCGAATTAATGCCATCATGGTTACTTGTATACATAACTATATAATATGTCGACGCACTTTCAAAATATTAATAATGACTAAATACTGTAAAACGAAAAGGTAAAGGGCGATTAAAATGATAAATGTACATAATAGGGCTAAAAGGATTCTCTGTATGGCATTCACGACCTTGCTGAATTGCCCACACTTTTTCAATAGTGGAGAACAGTTTATTTCTATTTGCGTTTTATTCTTCGTAACCTGATGACTTTCCAAGCTTGGAGCTGCTTGGCTAGATTCATCATAGAAAGGAAATTTACCAAAAAAACAAACAAAAAACAAACAAAAAACAAACAAAACAAAACAAAACAAAAAATAACAACAAAACGTTGACAACGTCAAGAAGTAAGTTTAAAAAGCCCCACCTCGGTTCACTTTTTAAAAATTGGTTCCATTTTGAACATCAACAGCAAAACAGTGTTTTTATCTTATTTTCAACGAAATACAGCGTTTCCGACAAGACATAACGTTTTCGCAATTGCATCATTGCCCTACTTGTCATTCGTTTAATCATTAATCATAAAATTAATATTATAAAACAAAACATATAAAGAACAAGATAACAAACGTTTTGGACGTTCCAGAAAGCTTGCAAATTGATATCGTACATTAAAGATACATAACACTTCTATATAGAAACCTTTTAACTTGATAATATGATAAAGTTTAAATTAGTACCTTTTACGAATGGAAACATATTTCAAAAAGTGAGTCGAGGTGGGGGCTTTTTAAACTTTCTGCTTTCTACACATTGTCAACGTTTTTAAGACAAAAAAATCACTTTCCCGTAAATACCAAACTTACTAAAGAAGGTCAAAAAGACTGTCTTTCCTGTAAAAGATGGTTTCCCAGATAGCCCTCGCATAGCTTTCCAGCTGATTTCAAAAGGATTTGGTCTGTGTGTTCCTGCCATCGAGTAAACTCCATCGCTATACGCAACCGGTAATCGTCTACTTAAAGGTAAATCTAGGGAAAAAAGTTGTTATTGTTTTTAGCATATGTCATACATCTGTCGCCTCATAGGCCTCGACGTTTTACGCCAGAAATAATGTATAATATTATGATGTAGGACATGTAGGATAACAGATGCAAGACAGAGGCTAAGCGCAATACGTTTATTTTCACTCTTAAACAGCCGGTGCCTGTGTCTGGACTACTTGTTGTTTGGAGGTTAATCGTAGTGTCTTCTTACGCAGTTGGTTTTCCCCCTGTGAGAACTAGAACCCCCCCCCCCTAATCACGGCTCATATATTTAATTTCTTATTTCCACATAGATATATTTGCCAAAGCCCGGCAGCGATGACGTCAGCACGAGCAAAAGTGAGTCCGTAAAGTGGTTCCTAAAATGTACAGGCTACACAATCATCCGACATCCTCGCTAATTCCGGCATGATTGGGCAGACCCTGTGATTGAATTTAGTCGAGCCAAAGCGGGCCAATATAAATACGAAAACTTTATATAGGTACATGTAGAGAAAGTCAGAATTCTAGCGTCTGCGAGGCACATCCTTTTAAAAATTATTTGAAGAATCTTCCTGGGGGTTTTACGCCACTAAAACCGTGAAACGGTAAATAAAATCTTCAAACTTACCAGCAGCACCTAAGCTAGGATTGGCTTTATTATTATACCATCCATTGTAATCTTCGTATTCTCTCTGTACCGTATCAAACACGTCTATCTTTCCTGAAATTAAGAAATTCACCATACATCCCCTGAGCACTTTGTGATCCACAGCGTCCCACTCATAACAAACGTCAGGAACTTAGCTATAGGACTGTCCAAAACCATTCTTTCAGATTCGATCGTTTGACAAAGATATCAGCCAATTGTATTTCCGCCTGTCGACAGAAGTGAATTTGAATCCCCAGCGGGACTAGAAGTGAATTTATAACCCCTTGTGGGCGTTTCCAGGCTAGTTCTAGTCTCCATTTTTCGGATCGACAATGGGCATATGGCCACAGTTCAAGTACCCCCTCCTGGGTTGCGTGCATGGCAAGTGTATTTAGGGTGTCGGGGTGACAGTAGGTTTTTGTGGTGCATGTAGGGGGTGTGTGGGGTGGGTGAGTGCGTAACTTACTTTCAAATTCTCTTATTTCAGATTCAGTTGAAAATGGTAGACTACTAGAAGTGGATAGAGATGGCGCCATGTCATCTGTAGTAGTAGCTGGAATAAAGGTAGTACATTATTTGGTCGCGGGTATTAAAATAACAACAATAACTTCACGTCTGTTAAATATATGGAGGCGAAACGTATTGTACATAAAATACAATAATTACGATTGCAGAACTTGAATGCTACTACAACGTTAATAAAATGTGTTGTTGCACTCATCATGCTCATAGAAATGACTTGTTCGCCTTGTTGGTGCAATTCAAAAGGAGTAAGTTTGGACAACTCAAAAATAGTGTAAAAGTTGCCAAAACAAAATTCATTTTAGTTATCCGAAAATGCTGAAAAAGCTCAAAAGTTCCGTCAACTAATCAACTTTGTTGGCATTACTTAAAAAGTTGATGTAAGTCGTTGCGTCAACTTTTTAAGTAATGCCAACTTCTGAATTCAAGTTCAGGAAATAAACAAGGTTCAAAGAACCAATTAGTTGAGTTATTGTAACTCAACATGTAAGTTGATGTAACTCGTTCATATTAAGTTACTGGTACTTATTGTTTTGAGTTATTCCAATTTGGTACTTTGTTACTTTTAATTAAAATTCACGTAATTGGATCATTTTCTGCACAATTAGCAGTGTTCAAATATTTATTTTTGTAATTTTGTATTTATTTTTGTAATCAGTGCAAAATTTTGTATACTATAGCACACCTCTAGAAAATTATGCTAACCTAGTTTCATTTTCTGAGTTGTAACAACTCAATAAGGTAAGTGCAAATGAATGCGACCAACATAATGTCAGCGTTACTCAAAATTGTACGCGTTGGCATTACTCGGAAAGTTGACGCAACGACTTACATCAACTTACTGAGTAATGCCAACGAACAATTTCTATGAGTGTGGCGTCCGATTCATGTTGCCGACTCCAGAACTGTTTGTCGCACATCACAACTGCACCGCAACGTACACACAAACTTGGACGCTCTATGGCTCATATTTTATGATATTTCAGCATAATTTGGTATGTTATTATCATTTTGCTTTGCACGTTTATAGTCTTAACAGTTTCCAGTAAATTGATCGGTATCTTATGATATGTTGTTGGTACCGTTGTTGCGTTTAGCAATATATTACTTTTTATAGTGTAAGTTTGTTTAGTTTTGCCACTTTGTTTATTTATTTTACCTTAGACCTGAAGAAGAACGGCATGTTCGAAAGCTAATCTCAAGTGAACTTTTATCTACCAAGTAAAGGCGGACACAATGAACTATTAATAGATTATTTACCGACACGAGTGTCCCCTATTTCGACTGTCAAACTAAAATCACTGCTGGTGTTCCCGTTGTTAACAATAGTCACATAAAGTTTATGGCCGTTGTTGACCTGTATTTAAAACAAATCAATATGAATATGAATATGAATACGAACAGATTATTCTTTGCACAATTTTGTTTCAGCGCATTCAAGTAAAGGAACGTTATTACATTACATTATAACATTAGCATAATATTATGAAATAAAAATTCCTTTCAAAGGAATAGGGCGGGCAAATGAAAAATTGTCAAGAGATATGAAAGAATGAGTAAGTCTTCACAATTAAAAACAGGGAAAATATGACACAACATCGATTTCCAATGGGGAATAACACAAAACGTATAAACAAAGTTAAAAGAGTTTTTAACTTGATACGTTTGTACGTTTGTTATTCCCCCATTGGAGGTTGTGTCATATTTTCCCTGATTTTAATCTTATCTATTGCTTATCCTTTATTCTCTGCTGGTCTTGTAGATAATACTATTTTAATTAATAGATATTTAAAACATTTTCGTAATCATACCTAGAGTTTTTTTTTATAATCATATAGAAAGACTTCTGCTCATCTTCTCTGGTGAGACAACAGGGCTGGGGTATCTTTCCATATCAAAGTTTTAAAATCTGTCATATCAATTTCCTCAATATGTTGTTTTGATACAACTTACGAGGGGAAAACTTTGATTTTACAATATTTCGATATTATTTTTTAACTTTGTAACTTTATTATGATTAACATAACTGTATTTCAAAGCGTCAAACTATATCATTATTCATTATTTTGTCGCAACAAAAATAATCCAGGGAATAAAATATTCATTCATATGTTTATTTATTTTATTCAACCTGGGCCATTTCTACTGGTGCACATGCATTCTCATAATTTGTCTATAATACCTTATACAAACATCATCAAGCACAATTTGTCACAAGATTTGAAAAGTAAATAGCCTATGTACACACTGAACACAATGTACATACAAGCTGTATTTAAGTCCATACAGAAGCTGTCAGTATAAAATGATATATATGACCTTCGCGATGCTGTTAATTTAGCCCAAAGATTAGGAAAACTAGCAAAACTGGGGAACTGGTACTGTTCAAATAAAAACATCTGCAAATCTTGCTGCAATTTCCAAATAGTATTTATATTACTTAAATAATTATTTTTGTTATTTCTTTTAATACAAACACATTACTGCCTGTGACAACTTTATCGTATTACTTACATATCAAAAGCAAGTAATAATTACAAAACTTGCCGTAAACTATCACCTCTGTGGGTGTTTGGGATATAACCGGCACGAATATTTTCTCAACACTGCGGCATGTGAAAAAGTAGGTCAATAGTCAGAGAATACAGGGCGGGTGCGGCACGCCGCACCCGCCCAAAAAGGAACATAAAACAAGCAATGAAGTTCTACCATCGCCGGCTTTGCAGTGAATTACTATCGTCAAATATCATTATATTAATGGATAGCGAACTCACCAGCCTTTCCGTAGGATCACATTCATCGATAAATATCTGGAGATGTCGATCGTTTTCAGACGCTTCCAATTTCCACTCATAAAATGCTGAATTTGGATTCGGTAACACCGTAGAAAGGAAGATACAAACCTTTAAAATAAATACATTTACATAGACGACACTGATTCCTTACTTATTTTCCATTGTAATGCATCCATGTCAATTGTCATATTCATGAAAATATTAAGGTGCTTAAAATAGAATACTCAGTACCCGGACTCAGTATAACTGGAATGGATGTTAAACAAATTACTCGGGGAGCTAGGACCACTTTCTGTGCACCCCCTACAGGACCAAACCAAACCAACTTTTTAGGTTCCTGAGATGACCCCAAAACATAATCAGGATGTTCCCAAAAATATAAACTGGCCCCAAGGGGTAAAAGGTCATCGAACTTTGCATAGGGTCAAAATTTTAAACTTGCTCAAATTGTGTTTAAAAAAATTCCAATGTATTCCCCTAGTCAAAAGGATTCAGAAAATGTATAGTTTGACCTATCTAGGACGTATTGTTCTTGAGTTATAACCAAAAAGGTCAAAGGTCACATTTTTGCCTCTATAGGGGTCGAAAACAACAAAGTGCTCTGATTTTGCCAAAAGAGGTGTCAAATTGTTCGTTTTGGTTAAACAAATCAAATAAGGATAGATTGTAATATCTTGGATGCTTCGATACCGAGGTAACACAGCAAAATAGGTCAAGTAGGCCCTACCATTGAAGCCTATTGACCTTGACCTATTTTCCTGTGTTACCTAGGTAACGAAACATCCAAGATGGTGCAATCCTATCTTTATTTGATTTGTATCATCAAAACGAACATTTTGACACCTCTTTTGGCAAAATCGGAGCACTTTGATGTTTTCGACCCCCATAGAGGCAAAAACGTGACCTTTGAAATTTTGACCCTATGCAAAGTTCGATGACCTTTTACCCCCCTTGGGACCAGTTTATATTTTTGGGAACATCCTGATTATGTTTTAGGGTCATCTTAGGAACCTAAAAAATTTGGTTTGGTTTGGTCCTGTGAGGGGTGCACAGAAAGTGGTCCTAGCTCCCCAAGTAAATTTTTACATTATCTATTAGAAGTCAGGACAATCGATAAGATGACGTTGTGTCATTACTTAGTTAATTTTCGTGAAAACTGAGTGAAATTGAAATTCCACTAGCCACAGTGGTCATCAAAAACCTGTAAAATATTCATAGTCATCTGTGCCTGGCATAGCGAACTGTTAATTATTACGGGTTGTTGGTTTTAATGTTTTTATGTATGCTTATTGATATTGTATGTGCATGTTAAAGCCCATGTTAAAGCGCATAAGTCAACATCGTCAGACGAATGAATACTTACAGTTCCATTTTGAGATTCTAGTATAAATGTGATACTTCTGATTTTTGGAATGGGAACATTCAAATATCGAATATGACCTGCCTGTAATGAAACCAATAGCCTGGAGTCCGTATTGAGAATACCAGGTTCTAAAAGTAAAAAAGAAACATACAATTAAGATCAATGTTAAACAGTATAAACAAACAGAATTCAGGTCACTCACTTCATTTGTTTGATAACACGGTATACTGCGCCAAAAGAAGGATCCTTACACTTGGAAAAATAATCACAATTCCAAAACTGAACCATGTTGGAATAAATTTGAAGAAACTGTTTCTCTTTGTTGCGCTTGTTTGAATCTTTTTGGGCCTTGTATAGGCCGGTTGTCACTTTTAAAACTGGACCTTCGTCTATTCACTTGCTTGTAACTTTACTTATTGAGGTCACATTGGATTCAATGTGGTGTCATAATGTGCAGGATTAGAAAGTGCATCTATTGAAAAAACAAATTTATTCTAACATGGTTCAGTTTTGAATCCAATATGTGACCTGAATAAGTAAAGTTACAAGCAAGTGAATAGACGAAGGTCCAGTTTCGCAGCCAGGACCAAAGCTCCCAGAGTCTTCGTATACGGATAGTCAATAATAAATTATTAGTTCCTTGCCCAGATGAATTCCAAGGTAGCTCAATTAGATCACGAGAACAATCAGGGACTGCGCCGAGGCTAGAACTCGCAACGTAGACTTCTCCGTAGTCCACTTGCCAATTGTGCATACTCTGGCTATTACATTTAAGCTTAAAACTCTGATTTAATTAATGTGTGCACAATTGATAGATTTTCAGTCACCGTACGCCCTCTGTTTGTTAGTTTTTCGGATAATAAACTGGCAGATTCTAAAATTAGAATTGTTCAGTATTGAAGTGTCATATAATTGTCATGAAATATAATTATATAAACTTTTTCATAACCATTTTATACTAGTATTTTGATGAGTTCAACTGAATGCGTTCATCATGATTAATAACATTTTTATTTATCAAAATCGACTATGGCATAGTCTACTCGCAACGTGACACACCATTGCATTGCCGCCGAGAGCCATTACGGGCCCGGGGTAACATGAACGCCAGTTCCCCCTTTTTTACGGGCCCCTCCCTGAGGACTCTTCACTTCGGCTTTTATGGGCCCATTATAGGGTATGTTTTCTTTATTTTACGGGCCCCTAGGACCCCGGGCCCGGGGGTAACGCACCCCCTTAACCCCCCTTGTCGGCGGCACTGCTATTGCACCGGAGGCTAGCCTCTAGCCTCACCGTTGATGTAGATAACCTGAGTTTTGGTTAGTATGCCTATTACGTACACTCACTTGAAAATAAATCATCGGTTAAATAAAATTACCTTCACAAATAGCGTGCGTTAAGACGTTCTTGATATTGAGCAACATATTGAAACTTGAAACACTAATTCTGTACTTTTCATCTGGGTCACTTGCTATTTCATTCAATTCGTCCACACTGACGTTTCCTCCAATGCCGACAGCAAACAAAGTACCACCTTGTCCTTCACGGTCGTCCATTGCAGGTTGACGCACATCATCTTCTGATGGTTCACTTGTTATTATGATGCAAACTCGAGGAATACTCTTCTTTCGACCGTTGATTTCCAAGAGGCGCGATAAGTCGTCAATCGCATGTCCGGTTCTTGACACGCCGCCACGTTGGTATCTATATTTAATAATGTGCAAAAAAGCACAAATCATCGTATTAATAATACAACGGGACACTTCATTTTATTACCAACCTCAAATTTTGTCCCAAATACAGGTTATACAGCACCTACAGCATTTTTTGCAGGGCACGTTCGAATATTATATTAGGACATTGCAATTGTGTGAAAACTAAAATGTTGAAAACACGGAGGGCTCAGCAAATGAAATAAATAATTACATGTATAACCAAAATTAATTAGTGGTATGCCCTATTTGTGGAAATTTTAAATCTTCCTTAAACAAATATGTAATTACCACTTCATTGCGTTAACTTGATGTTATGTCTGTAAGGTTAAAACATATACAGGTTGTCATAATATATGCCTTTGCCTGAGACATTTTGGCTGTCAAGTGTTGAGGTTCTCACAACATGGGATATGCTACCACCAGTGGCGTAGCTAGGGGTTGTGGCGCCCAGGGCTAACGACACACAATGTCCCCCCTTCTTGAAATAATGGTTCCTGGAGCGCGCGAACATATGCACAAATAGGGCCTACAAGTTACAACTAATTAGTTTTCGTTATAATGAAGTTGAATATCGGTCTTAAATTGATCTTTCAATTGATTTTCTGCTGAAATGTGAGCACAGATATGGCTCAAGAAGGTGGTGAAATATAACCTATTCTTTGCGGCACTTGTTGCTCTAAAGAAGCATTTGCCGAATTATTACAAATGTGGTTATGTCCTATGATACTCACGTTATATTAGAGACAATTTCCACTAGCTCCTCTTTGTTGTTCACTTCTCCAAGAGATACTTCATTTGTCGAATGGTCACTATATTGCATCACACCAAGCCGAATTGCATCTCCATCAACATTGAGTAGATCAATCATGTTGGTAATTAATCTTTTTGTTTTGCTAAAATTTTCGGCTCCCGTGTTATCAGCACCATTGATGACAAAAACAACATCAAGCACCGAAGATTGACAGACTGTAAATTATAGAAAATGAAGTCGGCGCAAGTCATAAGTTGTAGTACTATTATGGTAAACATAACCAAATCTGACCAGGTAAGCGGCACAACACAGTACTTTTGTTTTACTTTAAGGGATCGGATAGCAACGATTTAACGGTATTTTTTGTGGGACATGAGAGCACATCAGACATATCGAATTGCACTCTGAAAACGCGGAATGTCCTTATGATATCAAATAGTTTTGAATTTTTGAAATTCGCGATATAATACAAATTTTATGGCAAATTATCAAAAATTGATAAATTTCACATTTAGCAGTCCTCAAAGTAAACTTTATAAATCTAATGATACGAGTATGTACTTAAAGCGTATGTAGCTGGGATGAAAAGCCGACCATCAATTGAACATTTTGACCTTTCGTATTGAAGTTATAGATTTTTTTCTTCACTGATATCTTTGAGTTTTTTGGCTCTGAGAATGGGAAATAAAAGACCACGATGTTTCGGGCTAGATGGAGCCTCTCTTCTCCGTGATAGATGACTTTTCGCTCTTTTGACATTTTAAGCTTCCCGCTGAAACCGGGGGGTATCATAATTATTGCCAACTGAGTATTCAATTTAAACCAAAAACATCTGGTCTCAAGAATGCTGCAATAGTTATGGACAGTGTTTGTGATACATTATTAATACATGATTTGTACCTGTTTTCTCACAAGCTGATACACTTTCGAAGTATATATCCTTTGTCGCACTCCCTGATTCCCGATAGTAAGATCCCCAACTTTCTGCCTGGTGTTCAAGGTCAGCAAGTCCAGGAATTTCTAATTCTCTTCTTGCAAAAAAGAGACGAACGGCCAAGGCAGAGTAAAGCGGTTTCCGAAGTTCCACCCATTGTACACTAGACCACGGCTTCCCTATCAGGGATGAGACCGCTTCGAATAAGGGTACCAATGATTCGCTTTTTGTCGTGTTTTTGGTTTCCTCGAAGATTCGCTCATCAACCTGGTTATAGTAAATGAAATATATATATACAGGGTGTCCCAGAAAAAATTACCGGGCGAATAAATTTGGACGTAAGTCGAAAAATAGACATTAGAATCCAAAAATCTAAACATCAGCGTGTAGCCCATCTTATTCTGCATCTTATACGCCAATTTTACTGAGATCGGTTGACTGATCGCAAAGAAATGAGCGATTACATAACGCATGTGTCAATTCACTTCATTCCAAGTTTGAAAGAAAGATCATTCAACTCAATGTATACTAGTGGGTAACTGTCAATGGGCTTTATATTTTGTTCTATGAAATCCTTTTTGGGTTCTTTTTTTTACAATCTGTTTCTTGCAAAACATTTAATTATGTTCTGTTCAAATTTGAAAACCTGCACGATATTGAAAATTAAAGCTAGCATGTAAGACGATGCTCGGTACTCGTAAATATATTTTTTTCGTTAATGTTGATATAAATGTTGCATAAAGAATTATTGCATAAAGAATTCCAGATGGCTGAAAAAATTTCTCACACATATTAATGTTTTTAAATCTCTTAAAACTTCAACATTAATGTTGCATGGTATATCAATCAAAAATCACACGTAAAGCTGTAAGCACTTGATCATTGTTATTCGTTGGAAAGTCAAAATATAACATATTTGCACAACATAAAGAATTGAAGTTGGAAAGTTTCCAAATGCAGAAATCAAAATTTTCTCGGACAAACTGTTATTTATCTTCAGTGAAAGCATGAATGACAGTTACAAAATAGATAACGTGAATGAGATACACAAACTTTAGGAAGCGGTGAGCGAGTATGTAAAAAGCGCCTGTTGATCAAACTTGGAATGAACTGACTTGATGCACGCATTATGTAATCGTTCATTACTTCGCAAGTAGTCAAACGAATCAAGTAAAAATTTCGTATGTAATGCACAACAAAATAAACTATGCGCTACATTTTAAATTTTTTGATTCTGATGTCTATTTCTCGACTTACGTTCAATTTTATTCGCTCGGTAATTTTTTCTGGGACACCCTGTATTATATAAGTATATATTATAAAAATAGGATAATAGGCGGTACCAACATAAAAAAAACCTAAATTTTTATGCATAATTCAATTTAATTCACGATGTTTCATCATTTTTTTTACAATTCTCCCCTTTTTTCTGTCACCCTGGGTAAAAAATAGTTTATTGTTTACCCAATTTTTTTTCACCAACGCCTTCCATCTACTGACGGCCTTACATGAACCGACGGCCATGACGAGCAGGGGCACACCGGCTCCCTTGGCCCACCCACTGGCTACACCACTGAATATAGTAAAACGTTAAATTATTATATTATTTTCTTAGTGTGATTTTGTAAAATGTCATGGTTTTTTATTCAGACATTTCAAGGCTATCTTATGTTGTTTCCCTTTTTAGGTTTTTAAAGGTAGTCGGACTATTTTATGGTTTTAAAACAATTGTACATTATCCTCTACTTCGATGTGTTCGCGTGAATTTATTAATTGGTATAATACCAGCGCAGTCACCTTCGGAGCCTTCTTTCACCTGTATTAAGAATTAATCTAGGAATTGACCATGTGGTTTCTCTAAATCTAGGAAGAGCTAGGAAGAAGGGGTTCTGTGATATCTCTACTGCGTCCCCACCCTCCCATGCCAAGGAAAGAATCACAATATTTCTAGATTGTAAATTGATTGAAAATTGAAACATATTCTAATTTTCGATTATAAACGTCATATGACATTATATTCGTACCAATGTATAGCTATGGGTCTCTTCTATACAATGATACTAAAATCAATACAAACATGTCCCACATAATGCCGCTATGACGTCATAATGTGATGGCGCCCATGCAAATTTTGGAAATTCTGGCTAATTCTGCAAAAATGGGGTTTTCTCCTAATATTCAATATAAAAGGAAATGACTATTTCAACCTGACAAGTAAAAAGTCAGTAGCTCTTGGCATAATTTTACAGGAGCGAAATGAAATCATTGATTTTACTGTAGAAACCAATGGTGGGCCCCACCAACCACCCCCTCTATGGTCATCATTGACGGCCGGTCCTATCCCTGGGTAAGGTCCTGGGGTAAAAATTTTAGCATTTTAGACCATTTCAGCTTTGCAAATTTTTGGCATGGTGTGGGAAAATATTACGTCCCGGGTCTACATTTGCTTATAAAACATGAGACGTACCATGAAACCGGACGTCTTTGAATTTCCAATAATTTTAAAGTGTTCACAAAAATAAAGAGGTAGAGAGATGGAGAGAGAATCCAGAAAACACAAAGCGTTTTCCAGAAAATATTTGAAAGCCAGGTTATATAAAGGGTATAAAACGTTTAAATAACATTAAGAAAATATTCTGAAAAACATTTTGACATAATATTATTAAGTCTTGAAACAATATTTTGCCAAAATGTTTGGCAAAACACATTATGCAATAACATTTTGACAGCAGTTTTACAAAGTGTCTGTTTTTAAAATGTTTCCATGCCCTTTACATAACCCGACATTTAAATGTTAATAAAACATTTTGACCAAAACCAATACGTGTTAATAACAACTTTTTAAACATTTTTGTGTTTGCTGGGTAGGACTTAAGATAATATTAACCTCTACTGAAGGAATAGGAATGGGTTTAATGGATTTTGAGTAAACAAATCACTTCAAAACTTTGTGTAAGGTGTTTGTACTTAGTATTGTAGCTAACAAAAACTTAGCTAACAAATGACCCTTTTTGTGAGAAAAAAATCCCCACCGATAGACCCCAAGTGTCATACTCCGGCAGGCACAGGCACCAGTACGTCACATTGATATTCGAGTGCCACCCGGGCTCTAATTAAACTTACCTGCCAGATTCCTCCATGGTATCCATTGCGATATGTTTTTGTGTCTGTTCCATATTTAGACTCCACACATGCAATTCGACGTAGAAAAACCATATCATCTTTGAATATTCCACTATACAGAATTTGGTTTATAGTCGCGTCGACCACGTCTTTGCCTGAAGTGTTTGGTTCTTTAGTAGCGTCATGATCACGTAAGATGATATATGGTTGTTTAGTGGTCGAGACATTGTTCATTGAGACCGAATTAATTGTCAATGCTGAAAACGCTGAAACACTTAGCCAAATTAACTTGGCGTTTTCAGAAGAGAAATGCGAAAATCTCACCACTTTTAGGAGAAACACCGCAAGATTTTGAAATGGACAAACTAACATGATTGATAAATCGATCTGCCAGTTGGTTGTACAATTGAAGATGCACTGACAATATCGAAGCAATGTAGTAATGTAACACAGAGCACTAATACCTTGAGAGGGCACTAAATTCACGGGTTTTCTTTTACAACGCAAACCTTTGACGAATTTTGGTGGTTTGCTAGTGAAGTGCTAGCACTATGCAAATGAGCAAGTGGCACTCTCGTGGTGACCATGTGGAAGAATAAGACTGATTTTAATTGACTTTGCGCAACTGCATTTTTACTTCTTAGTAATGGTCACATGCCAATGATTGTACCGTTATGAGAGGACAAGATGTTAATTCAGCTATTAACTAGAGCATTTTGACCAAATACCTCGTACTTTTTAATCGAGTGGCATTTTAATCTAGTGGTATTTATTTTATTTTGATACGCTCTGTAGAAGTCGAAGCGAACGTGTAAATCAATAGTAGCAGTAAATTGGTAACGAAAATACTTAATTTAAGAACAATAGTTTCTACATTTCTTCATTCAATACAAAAAGGACAACACCGGCAATAAACGAAGTAACATTGTTTATAACATCCAGTGCATTTCCGCGAGAAATTGCTATTTTACTATATATCATGTCATTCGGAAGAAATTGTACTGTTTTACTGATGCCAAACTTTGACACAGTGTAGCCTCCAGTTTCCAATAATATGACACAAACTGCATTATATTTACAATTTATTTAGTGGGGCATGCCAAAATTCTCATGGTTCAATTTCTCCACCTTGAGCCACAGTTAATTCAAGATATATTAATGACATCGCACTGTTAAGTAAGGGGAACTCAGCTATAGGAATGATGTACCTCTAAAGGGTATCCCCTAACAAAGTATGTTTCTACTAATAAATGAAATATATCTGCTACAGTAGTATACTAACTTGATTACCTGTCAATAGTGAATTTGATATGACTAATTACATGTGCGTGTTAAGTTTTGTTACATTTCCTTGTAATTTCATCATAAACTCAATACTCAAATATTAAGGTATTTTAGATGAATAATAGCTTTATGTTTGTCCAACTTTGTGTACCAGACATGTTTGAAAAGGGGGAAGATGCTACAACTTGTTTGTCAAAATGACCTCAAAAGAAAGCAAGATACCAAGCACTGGTGTGTGATGGATGGTGGCATAATTGGTTAAAACTATTCATATTTTCAAAACTAAGGCATGTAATGTTTACTTTATTATATGCAAAACGCTACGGGCATTCAATCCGCTACTTGTAGTCAGTAGTTAAAGTACCCCGTAAGTACACTTGGTAAAGTTGGTCTTGCTATGGTCAATAATCGAACAGGAAAATAGAATTGGAATTTTAATATAACTGTTCCATGTGTAATGTATTATTCTGATTGCACTCTATTGAATAATATTTTCTCAAGGACATAGTGTGTTGGTCAGAACATTTTGATTTAAAGTGCACTTAGTATATAGTTGGCAAATGTTTAAAAAAAATTATCTCGAAGGTTGAAAGAGCTTTAATTGTTACTCGTTGCCATGGTAATGATCTGTAATATATTTTTAGGCAATTTTAGCTCATTTCATGCTGAAAATGCTCCGTTATTCGAGAAGAGAGATGAAATTTGATTAGATGCCTAAAGGACCATCTTTAAACTTTTTAATAAAAATAAAAAATTCCGTGCGGTGTTCGTTTGTATCTTTCTTTTTGGCTGTGAAAAACTTAAAGTTTTGCCAGCTTGAAAAAGTGACAATTTGGACCCATGTTTAGAAGCTTTTTAAAGTGTACAGTAAAAAAAAGACAACGCGGTTAATTATTAGGAGGGTGCACAGTAAAAAATATTTTAAACAACTGTTTAAATTTTTTAAACAACACTGTTTACGCCGGTCACTCTAACAACTTCTGTTTAAAGTTTAAACAACCTTGGGTTGTTTAAACTTTAAACATCCAATTGTTTAAAATTTTAAACAATTTTTTAAACAACATTTTTTAAACATCTGGGTTGTTTAACTTTAGTTGTTTAAATGTATACAGTTGTTTAAAGTATTTTAAACAACAAATGTTTAAAACAAACAGTTGTTTAAAGCGGTTTATGGCTGTTGTTTAAAACAATTGTTTAAAACATACATAGTTGTTTAAACTTGTTGTTTAAAACTTTTAAACGTTTTTGTTTGTTGAAATCAATTTACTTGGGAGAATGGGCAAGAAGAACTGACTGTAAAACATGCACACCAGCCCCATGCATCTGTGCATGAGCAGTGTGAATGTGATACATTCAGACTTCAGAGGCAAGTGTTTGGTCATTGTTTGATGTGGTTAAGCTTACACTCACACCGTACTTGTCACGGCTGCATACTACTGCACAGCTTGTATCATTTAGCATACGTGTACAACACACAACTGTGTGTTCATATAATACTCTATCACATCAAACAATATATAAACCAAACACTTACCTCTGAATGTATCAATTAGGTCTGACATTTCCCACTTTTGGAGCAAGTCAATCACATAGTCATCCGCCATGATGATGAATCTGACCCTGATTTCAAGGAAGGAAACCCCTCTTCTGCAAAATTCGATCTTTTTTAAACAACGTTGTTTAAAAGTTCCTTTTTTGGTATTATTAATTCAAGGACTGTCTTTTAAACAATGTTGTTCAAAGTTTGAACAACATCGTTTTAAACAGCGACATTTTAAACAGTGTTTTTGCTGTGTGGGAGCCAGTATGTTAATAGTAATATAACAGACACCTGATTGTAACATATTATACTTTCCAAAAATAACTATTCTTGAAATTGCGTGTTCAATTTTCAAAACCATATTATTGTGAATTAATTTATGTTTAAGACGTGAATGTTGTTACCTTTTAAAAACTTCGTTTGTGTAATCACAATTGTTTATATTCAGTTTTGATGCAAAATTACAAAAGTTCTGTTAGAAGATTAGAAAGCAGGGTGTAACATAATTATTGAGAAAAATCGCTGATAAATTTGCTTCAGCAACTATTTTAAACTGTTGTGATTTTGTAGTACAAAGCATCTTGCGAATGGTATCTTAGTCAAATGAGTAGTAATTGGCACATAAGTCTAAAACCAAATGGTACATGTATTATCACTTGGACCATACTTCTGAATATTGATGTAGCAGGCCTTCTGTCATTCAATAATTATAGGCTTGAGATTGCTCGAGTTTCTGCACTGAATTTTCTTTAATTTCACGAAATTAGCAGATAGTAATCATTCATCTTGTGATTTTGTTAATAGTTGCCAGATATCCTTCTATAAATTAGGGGATCATATAAACAAAGTCTATTTTGTTATAATGTACTATAAATTATACCATTGTTAATAGTAAAACACACTTCTGTATTGCAAACATTAAACAATATGAATTTTTATTGACAAAAATGATTTCTGTCTTATTTCTTCGAACAAGAGTTATACAACTAGTGATTTAACATGCTACAAGTTCTCAACGATATCAATGATCATGATGATATATCACGTTTAGAGCTCCCATTCCATTGATCTCTTAGGTTAACACGGTGAATCTGGCTGTATATGCTGAGTGGGACTCTATTCTGGAAATCAACAAATCCCGTACTTCTTCTGGATTACGGCAATTAAGATATGGATACGTTAGACTTATTGCGCATCATAAGAAGGACCCACAAATGCAACCAGTCTTTGAAGGTGCGCTTTCGAGGAATAAACTGCCTAAGAAAGTCATTACTTTTCCAAAAGCCTGTATCGTGAATACTGATGCAAGCTACCAGCAGGGCAAGCATTGGACTGTACCTGGACAGTCCCCAATTGAGGAGACTAAGCGCTAGTGGTCTGTTTATAACCAATGGTAACCGATTTTATTCTAAATTAAGGGCTGGGGTATGAACGTTTGGACAGTATTTATTTTGGGACATTAGAGCACATCAGACATATCGAATTGCATTCTGAATACGAAGAATGTCATTCTGATATCAAATAATTTTGAATTTTTGAAATTCGCAATTTAATACACATTTTATGGCAAATCATTAAAAATTGATATCTTTTATATTTAACAGTACTTGAAGTAAACTTTATAAATCTGATGATTTATACTTAAAGTGTATGTAGGTGGGTTGAAAAGCCGACGATCAATTGAAAATTTTGGCCTTTCGTATTGAAGATATGGATTTTTTTTCCAAAACACCAAAAAAAATTAGGTCTTTTTGGGAAAAAAATCCATATCTTCAACATGAAAGGTCAAAATTTTCAATTGACCGTCGGCTTTTCCTCCCTGCTACATACACTTTAAGAATATATCATTAGATTTATATAATTTACTTCGAGGACTGTTATATATCAAAATTCGAAAATATCAAATTTTTATAATTTGTCATAAAATTTGTATTATATTGTGATTTTCAAAAATGAAAATTATTTGATATCAGAAAGACATGCTTCGTATTCAGAATACAATTCGATAGGTCTGAGGTGCTCTCATGTGCCACAAAAAATACTATCGAAACGCAATAAACGCTCATTTTAGATCCCTTAAGAGCATGCTTTAATAAAGACCATGCCTCTCAATTAAGACCATTAAGACAATGCAAGGTATGGTCAACTGTGGACATACCAAGGTCAGAAACCCCATTGGGTTATGGGAAAGTCTTTATACATCCTCTGGATTCGTCCCCAATCAAGATCTTACCTTTATACTCTTAAGAATTTAGAGATAATTATACATATGCCCCTGCCAAGGTAAGCTCTCAGGCTGCTATTTGCCCACCGGTTAACCCTGGTTACCGTGAAATAAAACCTGTCCCCTCACTCTCCTGGTAGTCTCAATATCTCATATTACATGCCAAAATACATTGTAGCATTGTGTGTTTTACACAAAAAGTAAGATTTAAGATTAAGAACCTGTTTTAAAATGTGCACTTTGACTTCTTTTTGTAATTGTCCAAATTGCAGGCAAACATAACTTTACCTGCATTTTCCCCCTCTATTTTATTTTTCCCTTCCCTTTTTTTTGATTTGGTGGGGTGGTCTTAGAGGCGCATATGCACCTGTTCGCTCCAGCCATTCACTGGACTTTTGAACAATATTTGTTCCTTGGTAATTGTTGATGTAACTTATGTGCAATATTATATCTTTGTTATTCTGTTCCAGTGATAAAGTGTAATAAATAAATATAAATAAATAAATAAAATTACAAAATTATAGAATCTTCAGGTTCACACAAAAGCCACACCAACTGGGCTCTTTGTTACATAATAATAATAATAATAATAATAATAATAATAATAAGAATAAGAATAAGAATAAGAAGAATAAGAATAAGAATAAGAATAAGAATAAGAATAAGAATAAGAAGAAGAAGAAGAAGAAGAAGAAGAAGAATAGAACCCGTTTAAAACATTCCTATTTTTACTTTTGGCTTACTTATAATGTATATTTTATAGTGTTGCACCTGATATGAATACAAATTAAGACGATTTTTTTAGAAATTTTCATAGTGATGAATAAATTTGGTTTCGTCAAACTTATTGAGTTCAACACATGCCTTTTCTACACTTCCAGTCATTCCTGGAGGTCCACAGCTAAACACACCAATACGACGAACCTGCAGTGCAATGTAAAACAAATCATAGCTTCAACTTAGCGTTAGGGACTGTGATATAATTAAAGGAGGATAAACATTATGGATGTAAAAAGTAAAAGGAGAGTTCTTATTCAGTGTGTATAATCTAGATTACTATCTTATGTCGTGTGAAAGACGACAAGCAGGTCCAATATTTGAATAGTTTGGTTCCAAAAGGCGCTAACTCTAAAGTCTGCCTTGTGTAAAATTCCCAAGATTAGCAGTAACCCTCCCAATCTAATAACATTGGACCACTAGAATAGTTATTTTTGGTTACCTTAAAAAACTATAACTTCCCACGTGAGGAGAAGAAAATAATGAATATAACAGAAAATTATTCTTTTGGTTCCCAAATGAGCTAAATCTAATCGCAGCCATTGCATTGGAGAATTTTTAGGGGACAAATGATGTTGAAAATAGTTAAAAGACAAGCTAGAGTTACAGACATATCCAATCCAATCTTTCAATGTAATTTAAACTTAAAGAGGTTAAAATAGACCAGACACCGGCAGCCACTACTCAAAACGATACTGCACTCTGATAAACCCGAGATAACCATAAATCGTCCCTATCTTTAATACTGACTATAGAGGGCGATGTTATCGATTGTTTTCTCGATGCAAATCCGCCGATGGTCTCCATAATCATGATAATACAACAGCATTTGGGGTAGTTAAGCTCAACCAATCATTTCCTACCAACTGCATCTATTATTTTAGTAAGTAAGTAATTGACCTATCTCGATGATTATCTTTCGGAGATGAATTAATTCAAAGCAATAATTATTGGCAGCAATGGATGTTCTAAAAAATTTGTGTGTCCTTTTGTATACTAGTATTCTTATTGTCGTCTGCAATCGCGATCGCCGTGCATAAATGCAAAGGCGACGAACGATGCATCGTTAAATTCATCTTTCCAAAAAGCTTTCAAAAGTGGTACATCGCAATCGCTCAGCGATAGAGTATAAATTCAGCTATATAGTTATCTAGTATGCTGAAATCACCACATTATTGTTTTACATACCTCTTGATGTCCCTGTTGAAGAGTGCTGAGGAATGACAAGAAATTTGGTCTTCCAAAATGAGTGACTGAAAGAAGTCCAGTGAAGAGTGATCGACCCGATATCTTCTGAAAATGACGCTCACAAGATATACTGAAAAAAATTGGTACCACAATGTTAGTTCATTTGTCTAAGCTTTTTAATGAGGATGACTAAGGGAGTGTTTGTAAATACTTGGGTGGGTAGAATAATATGGAGGAGTTAAAAAAGGGGAATCTAATTGTGGGCGTTTTCCCGTTTCGACAAACGCAGGAGGGGCTAATTTATACAGCGACTAAAACTATCTGTAGAAAGCAAAAGACGGCAATAAGCGACAAAGCCAGCCCTCCCCCAAAGTTAATCATTTGAGCGAAAAGAATAGAAGGGCACAGCGGAAACCCAGAAATCGCGCCGGACAAGTGAAAATGCGACATCTGTCTTAAAGCAAAAAAGCCCAGAAAAGCGTCTGGCTACATGTATAGCCTTTAGGTTTTGTCTACAGGCAAGAGATGTGGTTGTTATTCTTCCCTTTTATGTATAATATTCAAAACACTGCGCAATTATACGCAGCAGGCTTGTAAACTTACATAACAAATGTAGCAGTTTAAATCCTGCGTGAAGTGTAGGTTTACCTCAGATACAATAACATATTTATAATGAAGTGTCTTAAGGGGTTACTACACCCCTCGATAAATTTGTGTCTATTTTGCATTGTTCTCACAAACTAATAACACATCAGTGGTAACAAAAGTTACGTATATTATAGAGGCAAGGAATCCAATTACTACACTGGAATTTCAGTGACCCAAGACAAGCAGTTTGTTATTTATGATAAGAAATATGGTACCGCTAGGATGTACCTCATTTCCTATCATATATACTGAACCTCTTGTCTTGAGTCACTGAAATTTTAGTGTAGTAATTGGATTACAATAATATACATAACTTTTGTTACCAGTGTGTTATAATTTTTTAAAGAAAATGCAAAAATAGTCACAAATTTACCACAGGGGTGTAGTACCCCCTTAACTGCATGGTGCTGCACTTACCAGCATTGTTGTACGCAAATCAAATTGCTCATAAAACTGTGTGATGAACAGATGTATAGTGACAAAGTTACTGGCGTCGTTTTCTTCGATCTCGCGGATGATGTCTGTCAACCATTCGAATTGTCTCTGCGTTCTCGTTACCCAAACGAAATGAACCTATTATAAATTGATCAAAGCAACTTGTAAATATTACAATGATCATTTTTAGGCACCGCATTTTGGTCCTTTAGTACTTTCGGTGACCGGTTAGGTACTGATGACTCTTTCTATCCTGGTGACGTAAAAAATTGCATCAAGTATAACAATTTCCATTTGTGTTGTCGTCATTGAAATAAAGCAGAATAGGCCTACAATTGATGATAACCTCAGCTGGAAATCCAACACTATTTACATCACTGAAATTCCAGGTCTTTACTGTACATTGTTTGGCCAGATAAAACAACGCCAATCTGTATTATCTTTTGCTTATTTAAAAACGAGTTATTAGGTCCTGCATTCACTTTTCCATCAATTAAATACCCTGAAAATCCATGATTTCTTCCAACTCGGTTGCATCTTATTCTCCAGATATGATAACAATGTAGCTCAATGTCATTTGCAAACCTTAGATGATTTGATTGCTTTTCATTTACATTGATGCCAGTTCAATATCTTGAAGATCTTTCTAGACTTGTGAGTTGTCTGTTTTTATAACTAGCATTTTTAAACTAGCATTTTCTTGGAGTTCAAAGTCACATTACGTATATAGTTTTCCTGAACGAGAACACTTTACGAGTTCTACCAAATCTTTAAATATGGCATAATCTGCTCATTGTTGATACCATTGGGCTATTCCAGAAAATAATTGCACACCCCCTATAGAGGAGTAAATTTTCAATCAAAGAAATGTCCGGATTTCCAAGTCTGCTTACTGAAAACGACTGGAATTCCAGTTTCCAATATCACTTGAAAAAGCTTGGAAATCCAATTAAATGAAGGAAAAATGACGGAAACGTCCAAAATTAACTCTTAAATGGAGGATTTCTGATGTTGAACTATTTTTCTGCCGGATATTTTTACCTTTGGACACTTTAAAAGTCTGGATTTCCAACAGTCTCGATTGGACAAATAGTCCGGATATCCGCACTCCTCTATAGGGGTGTGCATCTATTTTCTGGAATAGCCCATTCACATAGCAAGTGCTGAATTAGGAATAAATATAAGAAATCAGGGCGGGCTCTTAAATTTTAAACATTTTCCCGGGACATTTTCTCGTGCTTTTAATTTTAATTACGCGTTAGAGACACAGGTCATTTTAGAAACACTGATTATCGCCCAGAAAGTCCCGGGGGATTCCTGTTTTACGGTGTGCACTTTATAAAAACTTTTAATCCATTCTAATATCCTTGATACTAAGTAGTTCATTAGCGTACCTTCTTGCATTGCAAACGTTGACGGCTATTTGACATTTGAGTGATGTCTTGAAGGATAGACGCAAACGGCGTGACTCCAGTACCCCCTCCAATCAGAACCGACACATCAAATCGACACCAATCCTGGAGACCTGTACCATAAGGTCCGTCTACGTAAAGCTGTATGTAGAAATAAGTGACTATTTACAGTACAAAAATACATTTAGGACATTTCTTGTGGCATGCTTTATAGTGTGTGTGCATAATGCTTAAGAGGTGCAATGAGAATTCTCGGCCGGGTGAATAATGCATTGCAAAACGCTCAACGCTCAACGCTCAAAATATGACATTTCCCCCGCCCGAATCACATATAGTTAGCAAGTTAAGCTTTTGATTTGGATCCCAAAAATAGCATGCGCTAATAAATTAAGTGTGCCAAGACATTATTGCATAATTATTACATAGCCCCATCCCGGGAAGCTAGAGTCCGTAAAATATCTTTGATACTAGATTTCTAATTTCCTAACAGGGTACGTCTTACTAACCTTAGGGTAAGGGCAATCACCTATGACATCCGGATCAAATGCACTTCGCAAATTAATCGTCCATGGTCCAACAGCTCGAATGTGTACAGACAAGTGTGCTTCGTGTGGTGATGAAGACAACGTGAAGGGATGGTATTCCCCACTTCTTAGCTCTTTGCAGGCAATGCGTACCCACTGTCCAGACTTAAACTCGAATCCTCTTGGTCTTATAAATACTAAATGCGTCACATCTATGACGAGAAGGCAAAAAAGGTATACCATACAAGATTATTTCATAGTTACTTTGATGTTCCTTATTATTCTTGTTGTTGTTTGCTAACTGTTTTTATGTCTGTATTTTTGTGACCTTTGTAAACAAAATAATAATTAGCAATTGTACACTAACGTATAAATGATTAATAGTTAACTAAAACAAAATTATCTACAGTACCTGATGGTAGTAGCTCAGCTTTAACAACAGCAATTTCTGCTTTATTTCGTGAAACACTGACAAGCTTATCCAAGGTGAAAAGGATGGCAGGGCCCAGGAAGAAGAACCACGTAAATGGAGGCTGTACCAGAAGCCCGACGCCATGAAGAAACATTAGTATATATAGGACAATATACAAACTATGAGTAAGCCAGAAGACCTGGAAGACATGACGACGGGCCGTTTGTGTGGCAAATGTGTATATAACGGCACCAATTAGGACCAGGAGTACTCCAGTGGAACCGGTAATTGTGTTCCAACACCAGTAATGGAAATCGGTTAAAGTATGGGATCTAAAAACAAACGAGCAATCAAAGCAAACATACAATCAAATAAAATCAAGCCAATTCTTAGCTATAACTATTCACAATTTGCATATTAGTATTATCCCAACCTAATAACCTCAGATCTATATAAAGAATTAACTAAGTCACATTGGTGCATTCGGATCGGTTCCTGACAGGGCAATGCACGTTTCACTTTACCACCAGTGACAACTTATCGCTGGATTGTAGTTGATGATCAAAATCAAAGGAAAACATTGAGCCATTCGCCTTTTAAGTGTATTTAGATACCCGGCAAATTCAAGACTTTATATCTTTACTATAGATTGTAAATACACACACAAACAAAAAATCAGACAAGAATGGCGATGTACATCTGCCACTTGTGCAAAGAGTTATGATCGAATGGCAAAATAGTGTATAAGATGATACAATTTTCGAGATAATAGGAAAAGTCTTCGACAAGATGCAATACTAACCGATGAAAATAGTCCGGGAAATAACATGACAAGTCGTCTGGCGAGTGGGTATTGATGTGATAAAAATTAAAGCCATGACCAATAATATGGACCACTGAAAAAACAATAATAACTTACTTTAACTGTCACTTTTAATCATTGTTAAACATGAATATTTTTATGGCTTGTTATTATCTGGCATTGCCACCGTTGCGCGCGATACCATTGACTTACGATTCCAAGCATCCTGTAATAAATCTTTCTTTGTCTATTCGATTAATTTGGGGGTAATGCATTTGTTTATTTCAAAATCTGCATGTTTAGCTAAAGGTTGAAATAGTAATTTTTTTTATTGCTTTGAAATAAGGAGTTAAGAAGTGATGGTTATGAATTAGATTAATATCTTTAAATCTACTGTGTTCGGGTATTGTGAAAAATGTTAACATTTCGCTTTGGATCTCGGTTCCAAAGTCAAAATGTTAGATTTTCATAATACACCATCTGAACAACAAATGCGCGTAAAAAGAAGCGCCAATATAGCAATAATCTTGTACATAGAAGTAATAAACCTCTAATTACACTACATACGCGTAAAAAGAAGCGCCAATCTAGCAATAATCTTGTGCATAAAAGTAATAAACCTCTATTACACTACTTACGCGTAAAAAGAAGCGCCAATCTAGCAATAATCTTGTGCATAGAAGTAGCGGCATCAAATGGTATGTAGAGGCGTAAGAATGTTTCTCTAAGCTTTGTTATACTGTTACGACACATAGTAATTAACAGAGATGAGTAGGTAAACATCATGGCACTTGCTGCTCCTCTCGTTATAGACACACCATGACCGGCAATACGTATCAGTCCTTTATGATCTCGTTCCATCGAAAATACTGCATGCAATGATTTACATTGATTAATAAAAATATGACAAAGAAAAATATTCAGCAATGTATTGTGGTTTATATCAATGAGGAATTCTGGAAAGTATAGAAGAGATGACCTATGATGTTTACATTCAGGACGTCCTCTATTGTTTCACAGACCACATAAAATCGTTTCAAAAATTAATTTCTAAAACCTTTTGCAAAGTAGCTTGTAGCACCTGCAAGTAAGTTTGGTAAACTTTTTGGTATTATTTATTTTGAAACCAACGTTAATGCAAAAAATGCTAAGTCAGGTACCGCGTGAGCAAACTCAAAATAGCGCAAACAGCGCGAGCGTACACAAAAGAAACTTCTCGCGTAAGATAAGCGATGTCGCCAGGTCTGTACGCTGTGCCGGCGCGCCGCGGCGTCAGCTGAATTCGAGTACGCTTAGAGGGCACAGGCATGGAAAATTCCAATCTGTGTATTAATAATCTAAGGATCTTATATATGGCCACTTCCAGCCGCTGATGGCGTTTTGGCTCGGCTAACTCAAATTAGTCGGAATTAGCGAAGCAGAAAGCTGAAAGCGAGGACGATTGTGTTTGAGAGCTAGCCGAGCTAAAACACCATCAACGGCTGGAAGGGACCGATTATAAGAAAACTCTGTAAGCTTCTGTAGGTCAACAGTGGAACAAAGTCACCAAACATTCGATTATTCGCGTATGTTAACGCGGCTCTGTTCATTTCATTTTTGATATTCCCATTATTAACGTGTAAAATTAGAATGTGTTGATTCGATGGTATAATGTTATTTATTTATGTTTTTATTGCCATAATTGTGCGTTATATCAAGTACAAAAGATCGATTATTGCCTCTTTTTTCTGGAATGGCTACAATGGTCAATCTTAAAGAGTAAGCGAGTGAATCTATTAAGAGTGACACTTCCACTCCCTTTTCAATCTGTTTCATTTTTCAAGAATTTTTCTGAAAAGAAGAACACTCTGAAAAGCGTTACATTCACTCCATTTCAACCTCCACGGATATTCTTTTAGAGTTAAATAGCTCGATATTCAATCCTTTACATTTCAAGATGTAAGATATACATGGATTAGCAGAGTGATGCCCAAGCATAACAACAAAACCATTTACAAGACATAAAAATATTTCCAGACTTATAACTTTCTTCTGTTCTAAAACGAGGGACCAAAATATATCCTCGCTTCGTTCATCAAGACGAGGATAGTCCATTTTAGATATGTGACAGAAACTTACTATATGCTCGTTCGGCGAAAATTAAGACGCAGGTGATGATATACATCGATAGCCAGCATATATGAAGACGCCTATTCTCAATGTAACTTAGTGTTGACCTCCAACGATTCGCGCTCCTCGTAAATACTTGGACTCCCTCTAGAGTATCTACGTTGATGGTGCCTCTCCTTCGAAATCTTCTTGGACTATAATCAAAGACAGAAATAAAAAGAATACTTTGCGTGAAATTACGTCTGACGTCATCTGTCAATCAAACTCGGGCACAATTTGTTTACGAGTGTCGTGATGATCAAGTTTCTGAACGCAGCGGTAAAACATGTAACTTGTGGTTAATTTTGCACCATCAAATATACAAACTCCCAAAAGTTAGGTCTTCGTAATACGAAACTTTCTTTTCATGTCAACAATGCCTTAGACTTCTACGCAGTCTACTTGCCCATCGTGCATACTCTGGCTATTGCATTTAAGCTTAAAACTCTGATTTAATTAATTTCTTTTACGCGGTATTAACCAATCAGGGGTCGTGGGGAGTTTGATTGACAATGCCTCACATTATACCAATGACAAATATATGTTAAGTTGGTACTACACCCCCTGATAAATTTTGGACTAATTTTGCATTTTTCTCAAAAAATAACTAGACTTGGGTAACAAAGGTTATGTATATTATAGGGGCAAGGAATCCAATTACTTCAATGAAATGTCAGTGATTCAAGACAAAAGTGGTTCATTATATATTAAGAAATGAGATGCATCTTTTCTTATCATAAATCAAGGGGTGTAGTACCACCTTAAGTATTGCAATTTTGGTATTTTAATTAGTAAAGACAATATTCCATTGACCAGAAATTTGCAATAGTAAGAAGATGATGTATTGTAGAAACATATGATGTATAATAAATGATAAATGGATATCTCGTCTGCAAGTCATTCATTATAGCAGCGTGCAGCGGGTCACTCAATATCATATCTAATTTGCTGCGTGATATGATGTGAGTTTTAATGTCTAAACCTAGTTGACTAAACATCGATCTCAGCTAAGATAATTAAAATATATACCTTGTTTGTTTCTCATTTTCGTTTTGGAAGACGTTGATGCTACCTGTAAGTATATAAATATTAAAGGGATATCCAGTCATTTCGAAACCCAAAACTCATGGCCAACTTATCGGCATAAATATCGAAATTTACCTCACTTTTAGGAAATAACATCTTATCGATTCTATATTAGATTCATTTTTATAACATGGCATATCTAGGCCTTAACAGCATGAAACTGTTATCTCGTAGAAACTGCTGATAGGTTTGCGCCCAGATAGCTATTTACCAGATATTTGCAGTGCCGATTCGTTAAAATCGTCCTTATGTTCAGCCATCAAAACGATGAAGTCTTGGAATGTTAATTCTGCTTTATTTTCAAACCCAGCAGCAATGAACATCGAATTAATGACTTTCTCTAGTTGGGATGATTCTAATGATGCGTTAACCATCTCCATCATAGATCTTTAAAAAAGAACATAAACATTGATTAGAATTAACACTTTTCACAATTTCTTCATCTATAAGCACGGGACGCTGTAGTGCTGGTTATGTGCATTTTCCAAGAAGATCTTTACAAAAGCTTGTTTACTTCTTCTTTCATATGTGCATATCAGAGCAAATTGACTTTTGTCAATAACTCTACATCAAAAAGTCATGTTTGTTCTCAGATTACATATCAAAAGCATCAGCATTGATTTGAACCATCGTGTCTTTACCGTCTTCAAGTATTATGTAACCATGTCCCATTGGGTCAGTTGCCTCAAACATTTGATTACAATAGCTATGTACAGATATGACGCTTTGCATACGGACCCACTGTGATACGGACCGGACGACTGGCAAAGCTCACCCCTCTAATTTAAACGTATCCAGGCTGGGCATTTATTATAGAGTGCAATGTTTAATTCAAGACAATTTATAGAGTGCACTTACTTTAACATAGTATTGAATTTGCTTCGATCTAATGCTCCCGATCCGTCAAGGTCATACATGTTAAACATCATACGCATTTTATCTTCAGGTTGACCTAATGCCAGCAAAGAGAATGTCAAAATCGGCGATATTTATTACTCAGATTACAGCAGACCATTTCGGTAATCAAAACCGAAACCGAGACTATACATTAATATCGATCACATCGTTACTTTAATAACAGTCAAAATGTGCATCAACGATGAGGTAGTTTTGGTTTCTTCGGAAAGGGTTCTAGGAATTAGGTCGATTCACAATACGAAGCGCCTCCAGCGGTTGCTGGGTAGATGCCAAAATAGGCAGTGCATCATGGGAAACTGTCAACATCTAAAGCCCGCGTAATACGTATACAACACAGGAACTTGTCATTGTGTGTTTAAATGTGATGTTACACGCAAATGCTTTAAAACAGCAGTTTACATTTGTAGTAGATCCATTTTCGAACTGTTTGCAACATTATTATCATCACACTCACGTGAAAATCCAATGGTGGGTAAAGATGCAATGTCGACCCTGGAGGTCAAATATTGGACTAGCAAGAGCAACCGTTGGCGGCGCGTTGTATTGTGAATCGCGAGAAATCTTAAGGGTGACTTTACAACTGATCAACCGGCGCATAGTTTGTCTCGTCTATGTTCAATTTTATACCATCAATTTTTTTATATTTGGAATTGGAGTAGTGCGTATAATATGCGCACGGGATCGCAATACGTGCAACTGAAGTTGCCGACTAGTTTCGTTCATTTTAGCATATTTAACTGACTACGAATGAGAATAAACGATGGGTGCGCCGGCATCCACTACTCAAAGTATTGCACCTGCCTATCCTCTATGACACGATAGAGGATAGGAAAAACAAAAATTCCTGTCGTTTATGTTCTAAATGATGACCACACTCAATGCTGAACAGAAAGAAAATGTTAAACATGATAATATGTTTTGAACAAATATGTTTTAACTTCTTTTAAACATGTTAAATGAGTCCTGATGTCAATTGGTATTGTGTTCCAGTGCCGTAGCGTCATAGGGGCACAGGGGGACGTGGCCCATTCGATCTGAAGATTTAAAAAATCCAATAGGAAAATTGCCGAAAAATGCCCCCACCCAATCAGGCCCGGTGCCCCCAATCATGGTCGGTGCCCTCCAATAGGAAGACTCACGCTACGCCACTGTTGTGTTCCACAGTGCTGGTCCTATGTATGAGAAACTTCTTTCACCATGAAATGCGCTGAAGGTTGGGTATCTTAATTACTGTGAATAGGTGATCGAACAGGGCGAGACATACCTTTAGTAAAGATAACGAGGACATCCAAAAACTCCCGGAATGAGATCGTTCCACTGTTGGTTTTATCCGCCAGTTCAAACATCTTTTCAACGAAGAGACTATCAGGCTTCATCGAAAGGGTTTCAGCAAATTCAGTTTTTGTCAGTTCAAACGCCAGTAGGCCTTTGGGTTGGTTTTTGGCAAGAGCTTCTTTAACTCCTCGGAATTCATCTGATTCAGTATCAACATTCAGATTAGAAACCTTTAAATGAGACAGAATGTCCGTTTTATTGGCAAAGCTAATGCATAAAGTGATCGCTATAATTATCATCTAAGGTTACGAGTACTTTCTTTAGCGTCGTAAACATGGTAAAAATGGGCTAAAATAGAATCAACACGTTTACGATAAAGGTAAACTCGAGATTAGTGGCGGTGACGGGAGGGTGGATGTACGGAAAGCGAGAGCGGACCCCCGACCCGACGAAGTTTCACCCGACTGCGCCAAATAATATGCCGACCCGACAAAAAAAAAAAGCCGACCATTTGAAGAGTGCTTTTACTTTTTGTTTCTAGCACCGACCCGCTTAAATTTGTGCCGCCTGCGCCCAAATTATGCCGACCCCGACAAAATTATTTAATAAATATGCCGACCCCGACAACTAAAACACCCGCCCGCCTAGTGTATGCAGCCGTCTGCAAGTTTAAATACCCGCCCGCCTAAATATCCGCCCCGCCTAGATATCCGCCCGCCTAAATACCCGCCCGCCTAAATATAAATCCCGCAATGCTGAAATCCCGCTATCCCGAAATCCCGCAAAAGCGGCCGCTATCTGGCAATTACGGAAAGCGAGAGCGGACCCCCGACCCGACGAAGTTTCACCCGACTGCGCCAAATAATATGCCGACCCGACAAAAAAAAAGCCGACCATTTGAAGAGTGCTTTTACTTTTTGTTTCTAGCACCGACCCGCTTAAATTTGTGCCGCCTGCGCCCAAATTATGCCGACCCCGACAAAATTATTTAATAAATATGCCGACCCCGACAACTAAAACACCCGCCCGCCTAGTGTATGCAGCCGTCTGCAAGTTTAAATACCCGCCCGCCTAAATATCCGCCCGCCTAGATATCCGCCCGCCTAAATACCCGCCCCGCCTAAATATACATCCCGCAATGCTGAAATCCCGCTATCCCGAAATCCCGCAAAAGCGGCCGCTATCTGGCAATGCCTGAAAAGCGGCCGACATCCAGCAATTGCGCAAAAGCGGCCGATATCCAGCAAGCAATCCGTGAAAAGCGGCCGACATCCAGCAATTGCTCATAAGCGGCCGCTATCCATCAAGTAATCCCTGAAAAGCGGCCGACATCCAGCAATTGCTCAAAAGCGGCCGCTATCCAGCAATGCCGACTGCGCCGAAATAGAGAAGATAAGGCGGCCGACATCCAGCAACTGCTCAAAAGCGGCCGCTATCCAGCAATGCCGACTGCGCCGAGATACACATGAGAAGATACTGTATGCAACCTGAACCTTCTTGATATAAAACTGCATGCACTATGGACCACAATAGCCTCATCCCAAATAACATAGTTCAATAAGCTCAATTAAACATCCATAGTGCAAAATTTAACCTCAAGTTGCAGCGTATGAGTTTTTGTACCCCAATTTTTAAAGGTCATTCAATGAGTGTACAGACGTATTGGGATTAAAGAACTGTGCCCTGATAGATGAGCATGTCGTGGATCCTAGCACGCTAGTGATGGTGTTTACTCACAGAATTATCGTAATAGATTGGATATTAACCCACCATATTCTGAACCGGATTCTGAATATCGAAGCCAGGGATCGAAGCTCTCGAACATCTATAAATATTTATTTTCTTTATTACTAATTCCAGTTCTTCGTTAATGGTTTGGTATTCATGTTCTTGTCGTGTGTTCGTCATGGTCATTATCATGCATTTTATACTTATAATTGTTATTAATTATATTTATTTATTTATTTGTGTATTACTGTTCTTTAATAGCGTCCTGCTACCGTATGGCTGTCGTGATTGCATGGGTTAATACATTTGCATATAACGGAACATGTTCAACAGTCCATGGTTTAAGGTGATCATCCGTGTGCCCTGCGATGATTTTCTCTGTCAATGTTTATTGTAGTTCTTATGAAAAATAACTATCTGCGAAAGCTAGCTTGAAGAGAGACAAGGGTTCTGACCGGTTGAATTTCCCCCTCCCATGCCCCCTCCCCAGAGGGGGTTCTCCCTGGTTGAAGGTATACGGGGATGTGCCACGGTTTTGGGTTTAAAAAAAACCCAGCAAAAAGTAAGTAGGCCTATAGAGAAATTCAGCATCAAAAAGTCTGCGTGGCAAATCTCCGTAAAAATTCATCCTCTGTGTCTATTGAGCATGTGAAAAATAGCATGTATGAAAGAACCACCCAAGTCCAGGATTTGAGAACTGGAGTTGTTCTTTCATACATATAACAGGCCTATGTATAGCAACAATTTCCCATGCTTAACTCAATTTGGCCAAACTGTGGACTTGGGTGGGTTTTGTATTCATATATTCAATTGCTTTTCCCTCCTCCCTGCCTGCCATCAAACCCTTCCCCCTCCCCTTTTGAACTGGCCCCAAAAGGTGGAGGGCAAACATATTATTGACTCCTCCAATTTTATTAGGGCTTATAATAATTGGACAGGCTCTTTCCTCAGCCTAAATATCCTCTAAAGATTCCTGGTCCCGGGGCCGGGGGCATTCGAATATGAAAATGACATATCTGTGCCTACCGGATCCGGAGTACGGACACTGGGTCATTTTAAACAAAAATTGCTACAAAAATGTAAAAAATGTCCTATTTCTGAAACAAAGAGGGAGTCATTGGGTGTATTCTGCTGAAAAAAGGGGTTCATCGGGTGGCAGATTTGCCTCAAAAATGGGGATCTATTGACAGGCACATGATGCGTACCAATATATGGGAGTCCCCCTCCCCCCGGCTTACTGGTTTATGTTTATCCGTGTAGCACGATGATTTTATCCCAATGATCTAATTTTTTATTCTCTTGCATATCTGTATCACCTTAACCTATGCGTTTTTGAAATAATTGTTTTTGCCCAAAGACCGGTCAAGGTCTTTTGTTTGCGTAAAAGCCAATGGACAAATTTCTGTGGAAATTCCGCCGTTCAATGAATGATACGGGTCGATTTCCGGCTTGGCCAACCAGTCAAGAGGTGCCGATGCGCCAGAACAATTATAACGTATTTCTAATGTAAATTGCGGTAGCAATTTTCTCGTTGTCGGGGAATTTGCGCCAACCAGGGGAACCACGGGTTTCATTTATTCGATGCGAAGAGACACAATATACCACGTCCGTCTAACCATGTATCAGTAGGCCTATCGTTAATATGGGCAAATAAAATTTAGAATCATTAGGCCTACAATTCAAACAATTGTAAAATTAGTGTGTATTGTATCACCAAAAATAATGATGTACCTGAGGATGATGACCCTGATGTTGCCGATGTTTCGGATGAGGAGGATTACTCAAATGATGATGATGATGATGATGATAATGATAACGATTCAGATAATGATGATGACTCAGATGATGATGATTTCTCAGATGACTCATATGGTGACTCATATAATGACTCAGTGATGACTCAGATGATGATGATGATGGTGGTGATGATGTACTAGATAAGAATGATGATGATGCCTAGGATAATGAGGACTTAGATGATCATGGTGACAATGAGGATGACAAGATGCCGATGCATCAGATTCAGTCACTGACTCGGATGATGACTTGGATATAATGATGATGCTTCGGATGATTTGATGATGATGATGACGATGATGATCACCCTGATGACCCCTTTTTTAGGCGCGGCTACCCAAAGACCTTTTTGGACTGGGCCAGGATGAGCTGGCCCGGTACTTATTAGTCGGAAATAAAAAATTGCTGTTTCTTGAATGAATAAGATAGAATTCGTAAAGAAAACAGGTGGACCTGGAACAAGTTGTTTTGATAAAGTTTAAACGTGTAAACATTAAAGTTGTACAGGGTGTCCCAGAAAAAATTACCGGGCAAACTAATTTGGCCGTAAGTTGAAAATTAAGCAACCAAATCAAAAAAATTTAAAAAGCAGCGTATAGCCCATCTTATTTTGCATCTTATATGTCAATTTTACTTGAATCAATTGACCAATTGCGAAGAAATGAGCGTTTAAATAATGCATGCGTCAATGCAGTTCCCGGGTGCAGTTCATTCCAAGTTTGATCAACAGGCCCTTTTCATATTCGCTCACCTCTTCCTAATCGATTTTCATTATCTAGATCAATATATTATTGAAACTTAATACCTTGATGTTTTGCAAAAGTTCATTCTACAAATCGTATACTTTGCAAACTTGCTTAATTTATTGTTGTTAATAAGTTATGTACGTTTTACAAAAGTGTTGTTGTTTCAGCCCTCTTTACAATGTAATTCAAGAACCGCAGTACCTATTAATTTGTTTTATTTCAATTCTTCTACACGCTCGCTATGAATTGAGCAATGCAGTTTTTGCCAAAACTCACTACCATTCGTAAGATGCTGTGAACTACCAAATCACAACAGTTTAAAATAATTGATAATCTTAAGGGGGTACTACACCCCTGCCCGAATTTGTGCCTATTTTTGCATTTTTCTTTAAAAAATTTAGCGCATTGGGGACAAGTAAGATATGTATATTATAGGGGCAAGGACTACAACTACTGCACTGGAAATTTTATTTCAGCACAGACAACAGTTGTGGAGTTACAGTTAAAAATAAGGGAAAAACTATTTTTGATCAATACATCAATAACTACTAACTTTGAGTTGCTGAATTTTCAGTACAGTAGTTGTAGTCCTTGTGCTATAATTTTTGAGAAAATAGACAAAAAATTGACCAGGGGTGTTGTGCCCCCTTAAATTTTTATAATTCTTAATTCTTATAACATAGGCCCCAATGTTGCACAAAATAATAATAAAGACGGATGCAGAATCACAGTCAAAAGGTGTAAAAAGATGACAATGTAAAATAACATGCATTTTTTCAACATTTAAAATTTAGATTGATTTCAGTCAATTTTCATAATGCTATTACCTATTTGTGCAATCTCAAAGACTTGAAATGAACAATGCATGCATACGGTATATCTGGATCTAAGTTTCAAATAATTATAATGCTCCAAGTCTATTAAAAACACACCTTATTCATGAATATTCATATTACTGGGCTCATAAGCATGATTTGATAAGAATGTTTTGAGGTTTTGTGTTGAAATTGCTCAAAAGTATATTACTTTTTGGCTTCTTATATACCATTTTGTACTGTGTGATAATTATTCTTACTCCGAAGTTGTAAACATCACTGCAAAAGTGTGTTTAGGAATTAAACACTATCTTGCACCATGTTTTTTAATCATGTTTAAATGCTACACATGTTTAGGAATTTGATGGGCTGTGTTTAGGAAATTTGACATTGGTGTTTAGGAATCAAACATGTTTAGAAACGTGGTGCAAGAAAAGTGTTTTATTCCTAAAAACCAATGTCAAATTCCATAACATCATGTGTTAAATTCCTAAACACATACCCATCAAATTCCTAAACATGTGTAGCATTTAAACATGTTTAAAAACATGGTGCAAGATAGTGTTTAGAAAAGTGTTTAATTCCTAAACACACTTTTTGCAGTGCGCTGTCTGCACACCCCATCACGTCAAGTGCCCCGAGATGGAGCGGTTAGTAGCTATATATCAGGGCTGGCTGCCACTATAGGGTTTAGGAATCAAGCATGTTTAGAAATGTGGTGCAAGAAAGGTGTTTAATTCCTAAACACGCTTTTTTTTGTGATGGTAAATGAATAAATTGGCAAATGTTAAGAATAGATGCATCACTTTCATTATTCAACATTAATTTCAAAATGCAAGTTGATTTCAAGATATGCACGTTGGTACTAGTTTTATGATAATTATTATGGTGCCCAATTTCTTGTGGGCAAAATAATTTACTGGGTGAGCACTTTTGGGCAATGGGCAAGTTGAATTTACTGGGTGGCAAATTAATTTACTGGGTGGGCATTTGCCCACCCAGTTAACATGTTATTTATCTCCTGGTCCAAATTTAGTCAAAGACGAACTTGATTTTTAAATCATTTTGGCTAGATGTTTTAACAAAAACCATTCATGATTCAAAATATAAGGTGCCAAATTCCGTCCTGTCTCTCGTTTATTAGATTAAACATTTTTTCTTAATCATGTTAAGGGCTGGGGTATGAAAGTTTGGACAGTATTTATTTTGGGACATTAGGGCACATCAGACATATCGAATTGCATTCTGAATACGAAGAATGTTATTCTGATATCAAATAATTTTGGTTTTTGAAATTCGCAATTTAATACACATTTTATGGCAAATCATTAAAATTGATATTTTTGATATTTAACAGTACTCGAAGAAACTTTATAAATCTGATGACTTATACTAACGTGTATGTAGGTGGGATGAAATGCCGACGATCAATTAAAAATTTGACCTTTCGTATTGAAGATATGGATTTTTTTTCCCAAAACACCCAAAAAAATTAGGTCTTTTTGGGAAAAAAATCTATATCTTCAATATGAAAGGTCAAAATTTTCAATTAACCGTCGGTTTTTCCTCCCTGCTACATACCCTTTAAGAATATATCATTGGATTTATATAATTTACTTCGAGGACTGTTATATATCAAAAATTTGAAAAATATTAAATTTTTATAATTTGTCATAAAATTTGTATTATATTGTGATTTTCAAAAAATGAAAATATAAAATATATTCGGTTGAGAGCCCCGAATAAGAATATATTGATGTTCTTTGCGTTACGTAATAGTATGACTATTCCTGTGTGGGAGAGTGCGTGAGTAACCTCACTTCAGGTTCGGTTTCTATCACGGCAACACGTTCTATTCTGTTGCGCAGTTGAATTTAAGTAGTGTGGGTCAAGTTGCTTCTTCTCAGAAGCATGATTGTTTAGAATCATTAGTAAATATTTTATTAAAGCCAGTTTTAGTCTCGGGTGGGATTTTGGTCGATTAAGACTGTTGATAGCGGGAAGGAAGGAATCAACACCACGTTGGCATGGGATAGCCTAGGCAGGAGCCAAGTACTATGCCCTCAGATTTTTCTTGTTCAACAAAAATAAAAAATAAGAAATAAAAAATTGTGTTCAAGTTTTTTTGAGGTTGCGCAGCCCCCTAGTTATCACGTTGATTCCTGTGGTAGGCTGCCCTATTGTATTAGCGTAGGCATGATAACCTAGTTCTGTATAGCATGGCACAGTGTGTGCTTCTCGTTTGGCAGCAATAAACCGACACCAAAATGCTATATTTGTTGTGTGTATGTTGTGTGATGTATGGATAGTCATAGTAAGGGTTTAGCAAAGAATATTTGATATCAGAAAGACATGCTTCGTATTCAGAATGCAATTCGATAGGTCTGAGGTGCTCTCATGTCCCACAAAAAATACTGTCGAAACGCAATAAACGCTCATTTTAGATCCCTTAAGTGAAACTTTCGAAATTATCAATTAATGCAATCGATCCTCTAATTAAAATAAGAAAGATAGATCAAGTATCTTTGGTAGATACTATATTAAATGCTCCAACATTGTCATTAGCCTCGGTCCGAGGGCTCTGGGATGGTGTTTTATTATTATTATTATCATTATTATTATTATTTTCATTATCTTAATCAATATATTATTGAAAAATAACACCTAAGTTCGATGTTTTGCAATAGTTGATTCTACAAATCATATCATTTGAAAACTCGCTTGATTTATTGTTGTTAATGAGTTATGTACGTTATACAAAGGTATTGTTGTTTCAGCCCTCTTTACAACATAACTCAAGAACCACAGGACCTACAAAATTATATCTGTGATATTTGAATTCTTCTACACACTCGCTATGAAAATTTAATGATCAATGCAATTTTTGCCAAAGCTTGCTACCATTCGCAAAACTTTGTCATGGGTAGCAGGAAATAGAAAAGGAGTCATTGAGTATCTGAATTTTTTAAAGGGGTCATAGTGGGTATTAGGTAGGACAATAACACAAAAAGGGGTCCGATTGCAGTAGCGTAGCCAGCGGTGCAGTGGGGCAGGTGGGGCAGAGTACCCCCTGACAAAAAATGATGGAAAAAAGTGCCCCTCAGACAAAACAAGAAAGAGTAAAACAAAAGGGCAAAAGAAAAGAAAAGGGGCAAGGAGCCCTTTTCTACCGAAATTCTACCGAATTTCCCGCAGCCCGATCATGGGCCAAAATAGTGTAAAATGCGAAATTTTGGCGCGCTACGCTCTGCACAATGTAAATATAAAGTCCATTTCAATCCTGATAATGGACAAAAATAGTGTAAAACACCAATTTTTGCGCTACACGCGTACACCGTCCATCTATTGTATAATGCAACTAATTTTTCGTCTGCCCCGAAATTTTATTTGCCCCCCCCCCCCTCCCGACCAAAAAAGCTGGCTACGCCCCTGGGTCATTGGGTACAAGCCGGTTTTTAAAATAGGGGGTCTATCCCGAGCGAGGTAGGCCTACATGATGTAGGCCTATAATAGGCCTATCCGGTATGGAAGTTCCTCCCTCCCCCCGGGGATAGGATAGGCCTACCGATTACCGGACACCACTCAGCCTGATCCTGGGGGGCACTGCCATTACAAGGTGGACACCATGCTCGTGTACAAAAACGCGTAAAAAGGGTAGTTTTTCACGAACGGGCGATGTACGCGCGTACAGTGTAAAGGGTGCCAGAATTGCCAAAGAAAAAAAAAAAGGGTATACTTTTCCATGCAAAATACTTGATTAGGCTTTTTTAGGGTACCAAAGTTTAATGGCAAAATAAAAAAGGGTGAAATAGGCTATGTTTGGCTTCTACCAGAACAAATCGTAGGGTAAAACATTAAGGAACTTCAAACTACTTATATTAAACAACAAAATGAACATGAATTTTTACTTTATTAGTGTTAAAAAATGGCAAAATAGGCCTACTTGTTTAGGGTATGTTTTGCACGAGGTGAGTAATACTCGTTTAGGGTGCGTTTTGAGAGTCCATACATGAGCATGGTGTCTATCACGTAATGTAAGTGGCCCCTCCGGGCCTGATCACACACTTCGTGCTCTATTCTTCCTCCATGGCCTGATTCGAATCACAGTGGGAACCGATAAGGCCAAAAAAAATAGAACATGTTTCACGTCCCCTCCCGCTTCCTTTTTTGAGGTCTTTTCAATTTTCTTTTTATTTTTTGAAATTCAGTTAGGCCTATAACTTTTCAAAAAAATATGTCTAGAAAGTAGCTTTCTATAGCCTTGCTAATATACAAGTAACACTTTTATAAGGTTTTGTGATAGTTAGAGGGGGCCTATCTCTCAGAACAACAAATAAAAAGAGTCACTCCTCCTTTTTCCAGGCATTATTGTACACGCTAAAATAGCTCTAATTATGGGTATTTAGGCTACACCGATTTTGCGATAAAAAATAAAAAGCCCCCTCTTCGCTTAGACTACCCCGTAGTCCACTTGCCCATTGTGCATAGAGGAGAGCGGGGAGTGTTCGCCCTATTTTTTTCTGACCAGCCTAGCGATGTCAATTTTAAGGTTAGGGATGACCTGGTTAGCTCATGTGAAAGCCATATGTCTTAGCTATATACAACCACAATCCCAGAACTATAGGCCTTACAATAGCAACAGGATAGAGCAAACAAAAAAAAGTCTTGCCACGTGGCGCACTTGCCCCATATTGGTGCAGGTCCGTCCATATGGTGGGGTAAGTTCACCCTAATCACAAAAAAAAAAGGTTTAAACATTACTGAGGAAGGGGGGTGAAGGGGGTAGCAGAACGTCCAGCCAAACTGATGAAAGTCCAAATCGGTATTTTGCCTCTCTATCCCATAAAAGAGTGTAACGTAGGCCTACCCGTAGGTTATATACATTAAAAACTCTATATGTGACCGTACAGCACGAATGAGCCGTAAATGTCCTGAATTGTATTCTGAGTTACAGTGTAAAATGGGCATGAAGGTCATATTCATAGGTATTTCAATTTGGTGCTACGTGTATCTCATTAAATGAGGTACACGTAGCACTATATCTGTTGCCTCTTCCCTGTGTATATTCGAAAGATCTTCGTGAAGTTATAGGCTATCTATTTTGTTGGTGGTGGAGTCATGTTGTCACCTAACAAGGCGTTGCGTAGGCCCGGTGCGTAGGCCTATATGTCTTCGTGCATATTTTCTTAATGTTTACAATTAAGAAGAGTTGCTGGATACCTCGTCTCTTCAAAATCTTCAGATTGAGAGATCTATTGTATGTTGGTGGATTCAGTATCTGAATCCTCGATGGCTACAAATTTGTTGAAACCCCTACTCTCTGTTTCCAGTTCTTGAAGTTGTTGTAAGGTGGGTGAGGCGGGAGGGGTGCCCTCGTACCCCATGAAGTCCTCATAAGTGTGATCATCTTCTTCTGGAGATGGAAGTTTGGCCTTTACTAGTGAGTCCTGCAGGTTCTCAGCTCTGCTGTAGCCTATCATTGGTGGTTTGGGGAATGTTATTTTCAGCTTCTGATTGTTGCTGATAATATTCCAATGTTTCTGTATAGCCTGTTTTATGCGCTTGCCCGCGAAATGCGGGGCATATTTGGTTTTGAAAACCAAAGGTAGCCTATTTCTCGAGATTTTGGTTTCTCCTCGAGGAATAAATGGCGGTCTTCAAAGTTGATTGAGGAACCCGCCTTGAGAAGTTCAGCTTCGCTGTAGCCTCTGGTGGAAAGTTTCTCCATGAAGAAATCTTTCTTTTCCAAGAATGTTTCATAGTTGTTATTATTTCTTGCGTATCGCATGACTTCAGCGCGTACGAAACCATCGAAAACTGGCTGTGGGTGGCATGATGATCTATGTAAGAATTGTCCTGTCTCTGTTTTCTTTGTATGACATTTGATGTCCAGGATACCTTTCTCTTTAAAGCGTTTGCCTTTGTATATGACCAGGTCTAGGAATTGGATGGTGTCCTCGGAAGCTTCATATGTAAACTTCAGAGTGTCGTGGAAGGTGTTCACCTGCTGGACGAAAGTTTGTAGGTCTTCTAAACTTCCCGTCCAGAAAACTAACGTGTCATCCATATACCTGTATAAGGTGTGGATGTGTGTAGTCGATTGTAAGATCTTGTTTTCCAATTCATGGACTACAAGGTTACATATGCTACCTGATGATCTTTGGCCCATAGGTACCCCTGAGGTTTGTAGGAAGTATTCGTCATTGAATTCAAAAGAATTCTGTATAACACCAGGCGTAGGAGTTCTACCATGTATTTCATATCTGGAATGATTGGGTCGTAATCAAAAGGGTCCAGATTTGCGAGTGTCTCCAAAGTAACTCGAAAAGCTCGATCTTGTGGGACCGATGTGAACATCGAAACCACATCCAGACTGGCTAAGGTAGAGTCAAGTTTTCGATCTTCCTGATGGTGTCCCCTGTATCCTTCAGGTAAGTGGGTTGGGATCTCACCACTGGTAGAAGGTAGAAGTCTTTGAGTTCTGAGGCCCTCTCCAGTGGAGAGGAGCAGTTGGAGACAACTGGTCTTCCTACAAATCGTACTCCTGGTGGAGGGGTTTTGTGGACTTTAGGTAGCATGAAGAAAACCGGGGTTCTCATTTGCCCATTAAATGGGTCCAGGTAGTCTGTCAAAGCTATGTCGATTTGTTTTTCAACATACATTTCGCAGGCTAGACTGTGTAGCATGCATGTCTGCTGTAGCCTTTGTTGGGTTATAATCTAGTTTTAGGTACTGGTCATTTCTACTTAGTTGTCGGTATCCCTCTTCTAGGTAGTGTTGCTTAGATATTACTGCTATACCTCTACCTTTGTCGTAGGGTTTGAGTATTATCTGAGTGTTTTTCTTCAGAGTTTCCCATGCCCTTTTCTCATTTGGGTTATAGTTGGGTTTGACTTTCTTGGTTGGGATTTCGGACAGTTCCACTTTAAGATTCTCGAAAAGTCCAGGTCATTGCACATGGTGGGACCTGGTTGGCATTACGATGGAAGTCTAAACTTGTGTCTTTTAGGCCATTTACTGAGTGAGGCGTGGTACCTTATTCTCATAATTTTATGAGGTCATTACAATCACGCATGATGGCGTTTTTGCTCGGTTTGTCGGGGAGTAGGGATGAACCCAAGACCTTTGGATAGAGCTAGGATTTGGTCGTCCGAAAGCTCATAGTCCGATAGGTTAGTAATGAAAGCCGAGGCTCTCTCTATTTCTTGATGTTTTTTCTTTAATTTCTGCGTGTTCTTGTGGTTTAGTCTTGAGCACCGTGATGTTTTCTTAATTTTCCTTTGGTGGAGGGTGCGTTTGACTCTGTTGTTCCTCGCCATGTGAGAAAAGCCGCTATCTTTCTGTATAGCATAGGCCCTGATCCTGATAATTGATTAATTTGTTAAAGAAAAAAGTTTTTAAACTTATTTTTAAAACAGTGTGTGGGTTAGGGACTTTGCCCGTTCAAAGTCAAAGTACATAGTCGATTTTTAACTCGGACTTTCGCGATTAATAAACTGGTAGATTCTAAAATCAGAATTGTTCAGTATTGAAGTGCCAATATAATTATGACATTATGATATGTTACACTTTACTTTTACTGTCACTAATAAATTTATATAAACTTTTTCATAACAATTTTATACTAGTATTTGATGTAATAAATATCAGTATAATTTCGAGTTCAGCTGAATGCTTTCATCATGATTAATAATGTGCTTTTATTTATCAAAAATCGACTGTGGCATAGTCTAAGGGCAGAGCAGCACAGTAAACTCACTTCAGAAGAACCAAAGACAACCCAAACAGCCCTTTTCAGAGCTACCTTTTAATCCCAAAAGAGAAATGACTTATGTTGTAAATAAAAGAAAGCAATAAACAACAAAGTAAGAAACATAATAAACAAAAGGCATAAATAAACAAAAAAATAAGTAACTGCAAGTATAGCAAAAGAAGTGCTACTCCACATCCATTTTGCCCACAATTCCATAGCCCATAAGCCCACCGGTAAAGCCCATTCCCCAAATAAAGTTGTTTTTTATAAAGTTATCATGGAGTAATGTTTGATATTCATGCATGATACGTGTGCTTCTTTTTAATCTTTGAAGTAGCCAAACCTCCTCCGTGGACAGAGGGGAAAAGGGGTACATTTCTAAAAAAAACAGCAAATCTTCAAAAGTTGTGAGCTGATTGATTTTTTTTCAATCTATTAAAGCTAATGATTAAAGGTTTCTTTACAAAAAAATTATTTTTGGGACACCCTGTGCTATAGGTTTTATTAAAGTGACACCAATTTTTTCACCCCAAAACAATCCCTTTACTGTGTAAAATGGCTTCGATAAATGACATTTTCTCAGCTCGACTACATTTCCTTAAATGACTGAGATGTAGGTGTAGTCATAGAATATGAGATAAAGTGTGCCTATACATGGACAATATTAACATTTTTAGGTACAATAAATTGCCATTTGTTCTAAATTCGTAAAATTTATATTAATTATATTATTGACCAATTTAGTATTTCTACAAAGCCTTATAATTGTTTTCAAAGTGACTCAAAGAAGGCATTTTCACTCTAAGTGTCCACCTAATTACCCATGAATTATGCTATGATGAGAACAAAATATTTTAGAATTTTCAGGCAGGTACATTTTTTTCAATTATTTTCTGAAATTCGAAGAACTGAAAAAGGCCACTGCTGTCATTTCAACAGGACTTGCATCATCAGTCATATTCCTTTATTTTACGCGTAATATGGCTCTGAAGGGCCAAGACAAATATTGGAAACTTGAAAAACTAATTTTCCATGATCTTTTGGGACTCTTGACATTTTGTGGAAAATTGTTTAAGCTTTAGCATCCGCAGCACTGGGACAGGCATCTGCTATCTACTGAAGATAGCAAAAATTGCAACATTCACATATTAGTCAATTCTGATTGATTTGTCTGCTTATGTGCACAAACAGTGATTTTCTTCACTTATTTCACTGTTCCATTGTACTTTTTTTTTTTTTTTTTATACCTGGCACTGTTGTGGGTCCTGGAATTGATCATATTTGGCCATTGAACTTTACCTATTTTTATTTTGTTGCTCAGTTTAGCGTGTCTGCATGCTTATGTACACGCAAGGCGCATTTTGATACCCAATTTGTCCAATTTTGTTCAATATTAACAATACAGCAGTGTTTTGAAAGAAAAATATTTGAATTTAAAAATTGCAGTTATTTGTATTGATTTGAAGTAAACGTGAAGATAATGGCGAGCTTTACGTGCTACAGAGCTGGCATAATAACCATTGATCGCTCTAAACGGCAACTTTTAAATTCGGATATTTTTATTTAAAACACTACTGTGTTGTTAATATTGAACGGCATTTGACAAATGGGGCATCACAATGCGCGTAAATAATTCATCCTTTCCTCAGTGTTAAAATATTTTGAAAACAGTTATTGGTTCTGAAGCTATAGACGTATTTTTGTAACAGCTGTGTTACTTTTTGTGCAGACTTTATTTTGTTTCTTTTTGTTAGGTAAGGGAAATAATAATGGCATTATGTGGAATCTCTAACCTCATAATACTAATGTACATTATGTATGCCATGCAAATGTTAACTGCGGAAAAATATTGTGGATGGGGAGCATAACCTAGTGTTTCCATTCAAATACTCAGCTCAGACAAATAAAGATTACACTCAAGCAAGAGAAAATGTATAGGTTCTATAAAAGATATCCCAAGACTTTTTATAAGGAAACTGCATAAACTTCACAACAATAAAGAAAAATGACTAATGAGTAAATTAAATTAAAATACTAATAGTCGCCTGAGTTAGTATTTACAAAAGGGATGGGGAAAGTTCTTGATTTTGATTTGGGTTGGGGTATGCGGCTGGGATTTAAAAATACACACAAAATAAACCAAATTTGATGAGGTGACCAACATTTTTCTGTTTAAAATTATGGTAAATTTGCCCAACTATTTATAGTAGTATGGACAAAATTGCGCAAAAATTTGCTAAAACATATAAAAGAATTTTGTAGATTTTAGGAAAAAATTGGAAACACCACATATACATCAAAATAAAAAATTAAATTTTGGCCCAGAGTAATTCCGAAAACCTGAAATCCACCCTAAATGGGGGGGTCTTGCTTGCAGGACTACATTGACCCCATTTTCAACTCCCTCTCACCCACATGACCCCCTTATTTGTTTAACTGAACTCATTCTCACACAATTACCCCCTTTTTGTTTGCCTGTCACCAAAAGATTCCTTTTTTTCATGAATTTTGGACACATTTTTGATAATCTCTCACCGAATGCCAGACCCCTGCGTTTGTTTTTGGTATGATTTTCCCCAGTCTCATGGAATGATCCCTTTTTTTTTACCTTCTCTCTGAATTAAGACCCCTAGTGGAAAGGTGGGTACCCAGCAAACACAAAACGTTTTCGACATCATTCGCAAAAGGTTATAAAAGGTTGTTAGAAAACGTTTAAATGTCGGGTTATGTAAAGGGTATATTAAGAGTATAAAACGTTTTCATAACCTTAAAAACATTTTTTGATAATCTACTGCTCAGCAAACAAAAATGTTTTACAGAAAACGTTTAAATGTCGGGTTATATATAAAGGGTATAAAAACGTTTTAATAACATTCCAAAAACATTCTTGAAAACTTGATACAAAACATTCTAAACATAATGTTATTTTGGGGTTGAAAAAATATTTTGCGAAAAATGTTTGCCCAAAATATTTTCAATAACGTTTTAAAAACGTTTTCATGACCTTTATATAACCCGACATTTAAATGTTATTAAAAGGTTTTGAAAAAAACATTTTAAGAACATTTCTGTGTTTGCTGTGTTCAAATGTTTTAACATAATGTTATTTAAGTATTGACACAATATTTGGCAAAAATGTTTGCAAAAATAGTTTACAATAACATTTTTTGAAAACATTTAGAAATATTGTTGTAGTGTGTTTTATACAAAACGTTTTAAAACGTTATCATGACCTTTATATAACCCGACATTTTAATGTTATTAAAACGTTTTTACCTAAACCAAAAGCCAAAATATAACTTATTTAAAACGTTTTAAAACGTTTATGTGTTTGCTGGGCCGAGATGTGCAGCAGATTTGCATTTCAGCTATTTTAACTTTGGGTATGTTTCAGCAGATATTCACAAAAAAATAATTCCCCAAATTCTAGTTGATTCCAATTTTTCGTTAGTGATATGCATGATTTATATTTATTATAGGCTCAGTTTTGTAAACAAATACAAATTTGACATGTCATATGAGGGAAAATGTTGACACATTTTGACAAAATTTGTCAAATTATTTTTGAAATTTAACAGTCCTGTATGTAAATGGTATACATTTAATGATATGTACTCAAAGTGTATGTAGCTGTGATGAAACGCCGTCCATCATATGAAAATTTTGCCCTTTCATACTAAAATAATAGATTTTTTCCCCAAAAGCACCTAAATAAATATTGGCAAAAAATAATCACAGGCAAAAATTTAAAAGCACATGAAAAATATGAAATCACAAGAAAAATATATAATCGCAGGATATAATGTGAAATAATAGGAAAAATCATTGTAAAAATTAGCCAACATTTCTAAATCACTGAAAAGTATATAAAAATGAAAAATAATGTAAAATCGCATGAAAAAAAAAATGTAAAATTTTTTTAAACGCCTTTAATAATATCGTTTTCCTTGGGACAATGACATGTGGTTCAAAATTAAAAAAACCCAAAATATAATAGACTTATTTGGTCAATTTTAGTGACCATTTTATGTAGACCTACATCATGTATTCACCTGAATGTAATCACCCTATCTTGAATTAAATTTGACTGGAAATAAATGATTACATTTCGTAATTTTGAGAAAGGCCCACAAATTAGTTCACCATATAGGCCCTTGTGTGGAATTTTTAAATGTTCATTTTTTTTCATATTTCAACAATTGGTTTACATTTGAGTCTTTTAGATTGAGGCTTTTGCTTAAGGTAGAACTCAATTCAAAAGTATAATTATTTTAATATTCAGCCCGGATCTTCAATTTGTCCATCAAGTGTTCTTGACATTTCACCTATATATCTGATATAGCCAAACCATCTCCATAAAATGTTGGTTGATTAAGGTCTAAATTTAGTAACGTATGGAAACCCCGGGGTACTCAGTACAAATGACCATACGGGGACGTGCCGAAAACATGGGTAGCATTTTCAGCCTTCTGGTATATCAATGACCCCTTTTTTTTTTTTTATTTTGGTATATGAATGGGTCCTTTTTCAACATTTTCTCAATTTTTTCGGAAAACAGCCCAATTTTTCCTTAATCTAGCTAAAATTTTCAAAATTTTCCCAAAATTTTGGGAAAATTTGTAAAAACTAAGACAATTTTGGGTAAATTCGGCCGAAAATTTTGACTTTTGGTATATCAATGGGTCCAAATTTCTTGACAAATTGGTATATTTATGGGTCTACTTCCAAAATCTCAGCGGCACGTCCCTACCAAAACCAAACTTGAGTACCCCCCGGATGGAAACGCATGGAAATGGATGGAAAAGGATGGAAATGGATGGAGAAAGGATAGGAACGGATCGAAAAGGATGAAAATGGGTCGTAATGAATCAAAATATGACTCAAATATCTCGAAAGTAGTACAAAGAGCTAAAATTCGTCAAAATGTGTTTCACCCGTCGGTCAAACTTATGCTCAAATCACAGGACAGTGTGGTCAGTAAAAGCCGCCACAGCAGCATGAAACCACAGATAGTATTATATTCCAATATCTGTGATGAAACATTGGCAGATCTCAATAGGTCAAGGCCATGATGTAATATTACTACATAATACAAATTTTCAACATAATTTGTGTAATTAAATGTTCATGGCATCATACATACACCAGTTGCAAACTTTTCAAGATAATTATTGAAATATAAATCTTTTAAAATCCTTTTTTGAAGTAGTTCATCAGCTATTAAAAAGTACTATAAATAGAAAGTAACAATCCTGGAGAAGAACTGCATCATAAAAAGTTTGGTGAAAATTGTCTTGAGTAAAAATTGTGTATTTTTCCACAATTCATTCACCAAATTGGTCTATAGATATGATATCTAAATCATATTAAATCAAATTTTAGAATTTTATGCTCAGATTAAATTTAAACACATTTTAAGGTCTATTTGATAGGGGAATTGGAAACTCATACCAGCGATATCCTCCTACATGCAGGAATAGGCCTATAAAATGTATATAAATCAAAAGTTAAAGCCATGTACGATCTTTTAAATTGAGTTTGGTCAATTTTTTTCAAACCTGATTTTTTGGCATATTAATTTTTGTAATGCATGTCAAGTCATATGTCCCAACTTACACCTAATTGGGATCATGGAGTTTTTATATAATGCTAATAAATAATGTCATTGAGAAAAATAAAGTACAACTATTTATTTAATTAATTAATATCTTTTAATATTAATCTAAAATTAAAGAAGAATTGTGCTTTTTTTTTTCCTTCTTGTGTTAATTGATTAATTAAAAGAAAATCAAGGCCTAATTGTTCTTTCTTCCTTCCATTACCATGATTACTAATATTTGAATTTTATTTGCATGAAAAGAAAAAGCAAGAAAGAAAGAAATGCAAAAATAGGGAAGACAGGAAAACAAATGAAGACACAGGATAAGAAAACACATTTTGATGAATTTTAGCTCTTATTGTATAAACTCATTTCGAGATGTTCGAGTCATATTTTGATTCATTCCGACCCATTTACATCCTTTTCGATCTGTTCCTTATATCCTTTTCCCATCCATTTCCATCCATTTCCATCCTTTTCCATCCATTTCCATACGTTTCGATACGTTACTAAATTTACAAATACCCATCCATACCCATAGGTTTATGGGTAGTTGTAAATTTAGTAACGTATCGAAACGTATGGAAATGGATGGAAAAGGATGGAAATGGATGGGAAAAGGATAGGAATGGATCGAAAAGGATGAAAATGGGTCGGAATGAATCAAAATATGACTCAAATATTTCGAAATGAGTACAATAAGAGCTAAAATTCGTCAAAATGTGTTTCACCCGTCGGTCAAAATGCTCAAATCACAGGACAGTGTGGCCAGTAAAAGCCGCCACATAACATTCCAATATCTGTGATGAAACATTGGTAGATCTCAATAGGTCAAGGCTATAATGTAATATTACTACATAATACAAATTTTCAATATAATTTGTGTAATTAAATGTTCATGGCATCATACATACACCAGTTGCAAACTTTTCAAGATAATTATTGAAATATAAATCTTTTAAAATCCTTTTTTGAAGTAGTTCATCAGCTATTATAAAGTACTATAAATAGAAAGTAACAATCCTGGAGAAGAACTGCATCATAAAAAAGTTTGGTGAAAATTGTCTTGATAAAATTGTTTATTTTTCCACAATTCATTCACCAAATTGGTCTATAGATATGATATCTAAATCATATTAAATCAAATTCTAGAATTTTATGCTCATATTAAGTTTAAACACATTTTAAGGTCTATTTGACAGGGGAATTGAAAACTCATACTAGCGATATCCCAATATGCAGGAATATGCATAAAAATGTATATAAATCAAAAGTTAAAGCCATAAATGTACGATCTTTTAATTTGGTCATTTTTTTTTCAAACCTGATTGTTTGGCATTTTAATTTTTGTAATGCTTGTCAAGTCATATGTCCCAACTTACACCTAATTGAAATCATGGAGTTTTTATTTAATGCTAATAAATAATGTCATTGAGAAAAATAAAGTACAACTATTTATTTAATTAATTAATATCTTTTAATATTAATCTAAAATTAAAGAAGAATTGTGCTTTCTTTCTTTCTTTCTTTCTTGCGTTAATTGATTAATTAAAAGAAAATCGAGGCCTAATTGTTCTTTCTTCCTTCCATTAATTACCATGATTACTGGTATTTGAATTTTATTTGCATGAAAAGAAAAAGCAAGAAAGAAATGCAAAAATAGGGAAGACAGGAAAACAAATGAAGACACAGGATAAGAAAACACATTTTGATGAATTTTAGCTCTTATTGTACTCATTTCGAGATGTTCGAGTCATATTTTGATTCATTCCGACCCATTTTCATCCTTTTCGATCCGTTCCTATCCTTTTCCCATCCATTTCCACCCATTTCCATCCTTTTCCATCCATTTCCATACGTTTCGATACATTACTAAATTTACAACTACCCATAGGTTTATAATGACAAATTTACCAAGTAGACTAACACTTCAATTAATTATCAATATGAAGAGAAATAAAACCAGCAAACCACCCGTGACTATTTTTCAAATTCAAATACTCAAGAAAGTATCCATGCATGCAAAGCTGCACTGAATGTTTTGGTTTTATCAAACTTTGAAACTAGTATTTACTAGTAGGCCTACATGTAAATGCTGCAGGCATCAGTCATATGATAGACCACAGATATTGGAACATGGACTATGCATCATAGACTATTCAGAGTCTATGTATGCATTGAGTCTTATAGCTGCAGGTCAAGGCCATATTATGTAATAGTTTCTAGCAAGAGTTTCTGGTTTCTACAGTCTAGCACAGTGTTTTGAACATGTTGACTGCTATTATCAGAATACCAGTACTTATATGGTTAAATTTATGTAGCATTTATATTTTGCAAAAGTCTGTTTTGCAGACAAATATAATTTCCTTGTCCCTTGAAGTCTTTTTTAAATGTTGGGCAATGGACGCAAAGTCATACTTGATATTTTAATATCACAAAATAAAGAGTTGAAGTACGGAAGCATATTAGTGCCAAAAAAAAAAAAAAAAAAAAATTAGAAATATTATTGCGAATATTCGCAATAATTATTGCAATATTCGCAATGTTATTGCGAATATTCGCAATGTTATTGCGAATATTCGCAATAACATTGCGAATATTCGCAATAATTATTGCGAATATTCGCAATAATTATTGCGAATATTCGCAATAATTATTGAGTATAAAACTATCGACAGTAGATAGCTGGTGCAAAGTGTGAACATACCACTATCTAGAGTAGATAGTGTGTGAGTAAAAACCTTTCTAAAGTAGATAGCAAAGTATGAATAAAACTATCAACAGTAGATATCAGGTTATAAGTATGACAGTAGGCCTATATATAGCAGATATCAGTGTGTGGGAATAAAAGTATCTTCAGTAGATAGTAGGTGTGATTATAAAACTATCTAGAGTAGATAGCAAAGTGTGAGTATAAAAGTATATTCAGAAGATAGCAGGGTATGAGTGTAAAACGAGCTAAAGTAGATGGCAGGGTGTGCGTATAAAAGAATCTTAAGTAGATGACAAGGTGTCTGTGTAAATATATCTACAGTAGACAGCAAAGCATGAGTATAAAAATATGTAGAGTAGACAGCAGGGTGTGAGTACAAAACGTTCTAAAGTAGATTTCAAAGGGTGAATAAAACTCCCAACAAGTAAAAATCGGGGTGTGAGTATTTATAGTAGATATTAGAGTTTGAGAATAAAAGTATCTTCAGTAGTTGGCTGTGAGTATAAAAGTATCTTCAGTAGATTAGAGGGCGTAATTATAAAACTATCTAGAGTAGATAGCAAAGTTTGAGTATAAATGTATCTTCAGTAGATAGCAGGGTATGAGTGTAAAACGAGCTAAAGTAGATGACAGGGTATGCGTATTAAAGAATCTGATGTAGATGACATATCTAGAGTAGATATCAGGGTTTGAGAATAAAAGTATCTTCAGTAGATTGCAACATGCAAGTATAAAACTATCTTCAGTAGGTAATAAAGTGTGAGTATCAAACTATCTATAAAGTTATAGAACCGTGACGCCGAAGCATGAAACACCGATTGCATTAATAAGTAGGCCTACATAATCAAACTGGTGGTGTGATTATTGCGAATATTCGCAATAATTATTGCGAATATTCGCAATATTATTGCGAATATTCGCAATATTATTGCGAATATTCGCAATATTATTGCGAATATTCGCAATAATTACTGCGAATATTCGCAATGTTTATTACACTTTATTACCTACTGAAGATAGTTTTATACTTGCATGTTGCAATCTGCTGAAGATACTTTTATTCTCAAACCCTGATATCTACTCTAGATATGTCATCTACATCAGATTCTTTAATACGCATACCCTGTCATCTACTTTAGCTCGTTTTACACTCATACCCTGCTATCTACTGAAGATACATTTATACTCAAACTTTGCTATCTACTCTAGATAGTTTTATAATTACGCCCTCTAATCTACTGAAGATACTTTTATACTCACAGCCAACTACTGAAGATACTTTTATTCTCAAACTCTAATATCTACTATAAATACTCACACCCCGATTTTTACTTGTTGGGAGTTTTATTCACCCTTTGAAATCTACTTTAGAACGTTTTGTACTCACACCCTGCAATGTAACATTGCGAATATTCGCAATAACATTGCGAATATTCGCAATAATTATTGCGAATATGCGCAATAATTATTGCGAATATTCGCAATAATTATTGAGTATAAAACTATCGACAGTAGATAGCTGGTGCAAAGTGTGAACATACCACTATCTAGAGTAGATAGTGTGTGAGTAAAAACCTTTCTAAAGTAGATAGCAAAGTATGAATAAAACTATCAACAGTAGATATCAGGTTATAAGTATGACAGTAGGCCTATATATAGCAGATATCAGTGTGTGGGAATAAAAGTATCTTCAGTAGATAGTAGGTGTGATTATAAAACTATCTAGAGTAGATAGCAAAGTGTGAGTATAAAAGTATATTCAGAAGATAGCAGGGTATGAGTGTAAAACGAGCTAAAGTAGATGGCAGGGGTGTGCGTATAAAAGAATCTTAAGTAGATGACAAGGTGTCTGTGTAAATATATCTACAGTAGACAGCAAAGCATGAGTATAAAAATATGTAGAGTAGACAGCAGGGTGTGAGTACAAAACGTTCTAAAGTAGATTTCAAAGGGTGAATAAAACTCCCAACAAGTAAAAATCGGGGTGTGAGTATTTATAGTAGATATTAGAGTTTGAGAATAAAAGTATCTTCAGTAGTTGGCTGTGAGTATAAAAGTATCTTCAGTAGATTAGAGGGCGTAATTATAAAACTATCTAGAGTAGATAGCAAAGTTTGAGTATAAATGTATCTTCAGTAGATAGCAGGGTATGAGTGTAAAACGAGCTAAAGTAGATGACAGGGTATGCGTATTAAAGAATCTGATGTAGATGACATATCTAGAGTAGATATCAGGGTTTGAGAATAAAAGTATCTTCAGTAGATTGCAACATGCAAGTATAAAACTATCTTCAGTAGGTAATAAAGTGTGAGTATCAAACTATCTATAAAGTTATAGAACCGTGACGCCGAAGCATGAAACACCGATTGCATTAATAAGTAGGCCTACATAATCAAACTGGTGGTGTGATTATTGCGAATATTCGCAATAATTATTGCGAATATTCGCAATATTATTGCGAATATTCGCAATATTATTGCGAATATTCGCAATATTATTGCGAATATTCGCAATAATTACTGCGAATATTCGCAATGTTTATTACACTTTATTACCTACTGAAGATAGTTTTATACTTGCATGTTGCAATCTGCTGAAGATACTTTTATTCTCAAACCCTGATATCTACTCTAGATATGTCATCTACATCAGATTCTTTAATACGCATACCCTGTCATCTACTTTAGCTCGTTTTACACTCATACCCTGCTATCTACTGAAGATACATTTATACTCAAACTTTGCTATCTACTCTAGATAGTTTTATAATTACGCCCTCTAATCTACTGAAGATACTTTTATACTCACAGCCAACTACTGAAGATACTTTTATTCTCAAACTCTAATATCTACTATAAATACTCACACCCTGATTTTTACTTGTTGGGAGTTTTATTCACCCTTTGAAATCTACTTTAGAACGTTTTGTACTCACACCTGCTATCTACTCTACATATTTTTATACTCATGCTTTGCTGTCTACTGTAGATATATTTACACAGACACCTTGTCATCTACTTAAGATTCTTTTATACGCACACCCTGCCATCTACTTTAGCTCGTTTTACACTCATACCCTGCTATCTTCTGAATATACTTTTATACTCACACTTTGCTATCTACTCTAGATAGTTTTATAATCACACCTACTATCTACTGAAGATACTTTTATTCCCACACACTGATATCTGCTATATATAGGCCTACTGTCATACTTATAACCTGATATCTACTGTTGATAGTTTTATTCATACTTTGCTATCTACTTTAGAAAGGTTTTACTACACACTATCTACTCTAGATAGTGGTATGTTCACACTTTGCACCAGCTATCTACTGTCGATAGTTTTATACTCAATAATTATTGCGAATATTCGCAATAACATTGCGAATATTCGCAATAACATTGCGAATATTCGCAATAATTATTGCGAATATTCGCAATAATATTTGAATTTTTTTTTTTTTTTTTTTTTTGCACTAATATGCTTCCGTATTGAAGTTTCAGGAACTATAAAACTAAACATTTATATTTTGGTGAAAAATTTAAGCTGCTGAAAAAGAATCTAAAATACATTTTGTTTTGTCTGTGTGTCTTCTATGGGGTAAATTTGTAGTGATTGAGTTTACACAACAAGTTTATATTAAAGAGCAGGCAATAATTGAAACTGCCCCCAAAATTAAACAATTGTAAGATTTTTTTTAATCCAAAAAAAGGTGTGGTTAAATCGCATGATAGTATTTATAAAAATGGTAATATACCAAGGAATATTTTAAAACTTCCCAAATAGCTATACAATATAAAGAAATTTACAAAAAAAAGCCAAAAAAGTTGTTAAATCGCATGAAATATTAAAAAAATTGCAAACAATTGCAAAATCACAGGAAATAATATAATAACATCCCCAAATATTTGTAGAATTTTTAAAATGTCCCAAAATTGTGAAAACACAAAGTTAGTAAAATCACAGGAAATCTTCAAAAATCGCTTCAACATTTTTTTTTTAAAAGAGTGACATCGCAGGAAATATTCAAAAATCGCCTTAACAATATTTACAGTAAAATCACTGGAAAAAATCTAAAATCGCAACATATTTAGAAAAATAAAAGTGGAAATATGTGACACGATCTGGTCCATGGGGACCAAAGGAGCCTCCGGGCATTTTTGAAAATAGAGTTACTGTAATTAATATTATTACATTACACATACATTAATACGCTATCAAAACACCAAAGCTCTAGCATACTTGGTTATAAAGTTATTAAGTTTTTTGATGTCTATTTCTTATGTATTCTCTTGTTTTTTACTCCATATTTTTGCCGTTATCTCAGTTTCAAATTTGCCGCCTTTGGTCCCTATGGACCAGATCATGTCACATATGTTAACAAAATGAAACACTGCCCGGTCGTTACATCTCTGAACAAATTTGTTGTCTAAATTTTTAGACTTGGGAATTCCCAAAAATATTGGCAAAAATGTGCCTGTCTTCTTTAGGGACACTAGGAATCCTCAATTATTTTTAAGCATTTTTTTCTGGCTGTGGGAATTCCCCAAAAAAGGGCAGCATATTGACGAAACCCTAAAGAAGACATGGGAATTCCCAAGAAAAATACCCTTTTTTAGGCTTGGGAATTCCCAAAAATTTGGACAAAAATTTGCATGTCTTCTTTAGGGTCACTGGGAATTCCCAAGTTTTTTAAGCATTTTTTATCAAAATGGGAATTCCCAATTTTTTTGCATAAAATTTTGGTATGGGAATTCCCAAACATTTTGGCAAAAATTTGCATGTCTTCTTTAGGGTCACTGGGAATTCCCAATATTTTTAAGCATTTTTTTATCAAAATGGGAATTCCCAATTTTTTGGGATAAAATTTTGGTCTGGGAATTCCCAAAAATTTATGGTACAAATTCACTTGTCTTCTTTAGGGGGTGCCATTAATTTCTGAATAGCCCATTTTTCTTCTTTACCCAAGATAAGAAAACATAAAGAAATAACAAGATTTTTGGCTAAGTACAAGCAGGGACAGATTTCCAACAGTAAACCATTATACGTCAAGGATCAACAGCCAATCAGACAAAAGCCCGCCCAAGGATCCTAAAAACGGACCAATCAGAGCAAAGCTAAAGATGTCCAATCAGGCAAAAGCCCGCCGAAGGATCCTAAAAACTAACCAATCACAGCGCAGCCCGACAAAATGTTAGAGGCACCTGCCAGAGCAGCGCTATACATGTCCAGTTGCCTACACGCTTCACGCATCATCCATGGTTAACGATATCCATACATGATATGCTTAACCACAACGTCGTATACCACACACAACTCTTCAATCGAATCTTGGTATATCATACGAAAGGGTTTTTATGTTAGTTTGCAACCTTATAGGTTTGCACCTCTACTCACGAGTAGTCATCAAGAGCTAAAACATGCTCTAAATAAACAGCTAAACTCAGTTATTCAACATTGGGACCTACAAGGTTTGTACCCATTTTTTTGAACGGCTCTTTTCAGAGCCACCACTTGTCTCTTCATCTTATGAAAGAGTCCAAGATACACACGGAGTTTTAACCGGATGTTTGAACACTCCCTTCCAAAAGTATATACCTCACAGTGTGGTAAAGAAAGAAACTACATAAGGGTCCACGGACTTTTAAAGAAATCTAGAACGGAGGTTTCTAACGGAAGCGTACATATCACCATCACCCTTCCCTCACTATATTAAATTACTAGAGCAACAAGACACGTAAGAAAGATTGATTTTGTAGTCCACGGACTCAAAGGTTAATCAATTAACTAATTTGTTTTAAAAATAAGTTTAAAAACTTTTTTTCTTTAACAAATTAATCAATTATCAGGATCAGGGCCTATGCTATACAGAAAGATAGCGGCTTTTCTCACATGGCGAGGAACAACAGAGTCAAACGCACCCCCCACCAAAGGAAAATTAAGAAAACATCACGGTGCTCAAGACTAAACCACAAGAACACGCAGAAATTAAAGAAAAAACATCAAGAAATAGAGAGAGCCTCGGCTTTCATTACTAACCTATCGGACTATGAGCTTTCGGACGACCAAATCCTAGCGCTATCCAAAGGTCTTGGGTTCATCCCTACTCCCGACAAACCGAGCAAAAACGCCATCATGCGTGATTGTAATGACCTCATAAGAATTATGCGAATAAGGTACCACGCCTCACTCAGTAAATGGCCTAAAAGACACAAGTTCAGACTTCCATCGTAATGGCAACCAGGTCCCACCATGTGCAATGACCTGGAAGATTTTTTCGAGAATCTTAAAGTGGAACTGTCCGAAATTCCAACCAAGAAAGTCAAACCCAACTATAACCCAAATGAGAAAAGGGCATGGGAAACTCTGAAGAAAACACTCAGATAATACTCAAACCCTACGACAAAGGTAGAGGTATAGCAGTAATATCTAAGCAACACTACCTAGAAGAGGGATACCGACAACTAAGTAGAAATGACCAGTACCTAAAACTAGATTATAACCCAACAAAGGCTACAGCAGACATGCTCCACAGTCTAGCCTGCGAAATGTATGTTGAAAAACAAATCGACATAGCTTTGACAGACTACCTGGACCCATGTAATGGGCAAATGAGAACCCCGGTTTTCTTCATGCTACCTAAAGTCCACAAAACCCCTCCACCAGGAGTACGATTTGTAGGAAGACCAGTTGTCTCCAACTGCTCCTCTTCACTGGAGAGGGCCTCAGAACTCATAGACTTCTACCTTCTACCAGTGGTGAGATCCCAACCCACTTACCTGAAGGATACAGGGACACCATCAGGAAGATCGAAAACTTGACTCTACCTTAGCCAGTCTGGATGTGGTTTCGATGTTCACATCGGTCCCACAAGATCAAGCTTTTCGAGTTACTTTGGAGACACTCGCAAATCTGGACCCTTTTGATTACGACCCAATCATTCCAGATATGAAATACATGGCAGAACTCCTACGCCTGGTGTTATACAGGAATTCTTTTGAATTCAATGACGAATACTTCCTACAAACCTCAGGGGTACCTATGGGCCAAAGATCATCAGGTAGCATATGTAACCTTGTAGTCCATGAATTGGAAAACAAGATCTTACAATCGACTACACACATCCATACCTTATACAGGTATATGGATGACACGTTAGTTTTCTGGACGGGAAGTTTAGAAGACCTACAAACTTTCGTCCAGCAGGTGAACACCTTCCACGACACTCTGAAGTTTACATATGAAGCTTCCGAGGACACCATCCAATTCCTAGACCTGGTCATATACAAAGGCAAACGCTTTAAAGAGAAAGGTATCCTGGACATCAAATGTCATACAAAGAAAACAGAGACAGGACAATTCTTACATAGATCATCATGCCACCCACAGCCAGTTTTCGATGGTTTCGTACGCGCTGAAGTCATGCGATACGCAAGAAATAATAACAACTATGAAACATTCTTGGAAAAGAAAGATTTCTTCATGGAGAAACTTTCCACCAGAGGCTACAGCGAAGCTGAACTTCTCAAGGCGGGTTCCTCAATCAACTTTGAAGACCGCCATTTATTCCTCGAGGAGAAACCAAAATCTAGAGAATACCTTTGGTTTTCAAAACCAAATATGCCCCGCATTTCGCGGGCAAGCGCATAAAACAGGCTATACAGAAACATTGGAATATTATCAGCAACAATCAGAAGCTGAAAATAACATTCCCCAAACCACCAATGATAGGCTACAGCAGAGCTGAGAACCTGCAGGACTCACTAGTAAAGGCCAAACTTCCATCTCCAGAAGAAGATGATCACACTTATGAGGACTCCATGGGGTACGAAGGCACCCCTCCCGCCTCACCCACCTTACAACAACTTCAAGAACTGGAAACAGAGAGTAGGGGTTTCAACAAATTTAGAAGCCATCGAGGATTCAGATACTGAATCCACCAACATACAATAGATCTCTCAATCTGAAGATTTTGAAGAGACGAGGTATCCGGCAACTCTTCTTAATTGTAAACATTAAGAAAATATGCACGAAGACATATAGGCCTACGCAACGCCTTGTTAGGTGACAACATGACTCCACCACCAACAAAATAGATAGCCTATAACTTCACGAAGATCTTTCGAATATACACAGGGAGGAGGCAACAGATATAGGCCTACGGACCTATACCAAACACAAGGTCACCCAAGCATCCACCTAAACCAGGAATAGACAAGCTCTCCAAAGAGGTTCCAAAGAAATAGGGCCTCCAGCAAGCTACTGATGAAGGACCATCGTATTCCGTTTACATGGTCCAGAAACACGTGTCTAGCAAGCTGCTATATAGCCTGGACCCTGTTAAATGTTACAAGGTAACAACCCCTAGTGAATCACATATAATTCATGCTTCACTGAGTAACAGTTTTCAGACTCCAAAACGGAGCCTGAGAGTCGTAGTATCCAGCTATACTCCGGTCACATGTCTCAGGACATGCGACCCACCTTGTCTTAATCATCTAGTGGACACAGAAACCGAAGATCTCCCCATAACATGAAGTCTCTTATAAAAAAACTCAAATGACGGGGATTTCTAACCCTATGCGTCTCTTCTATTTCGGAGCTAACTATCATAGTTAATTACTACGTGTTATCTCCGTCTCCGACACTAGCGTGCATGCACGCTGGATTGCGTCTATACGCACCATACGCGAAATACGTGCACATACCTCTCACAAAATGGTCAGAGATGCAGCATCATAACCAAAACCCAACAAGGATGACAACTACACTTTTTTCTTTAATTTCTATGAAATTAACATTTGAAATTTCTGCATGTATACGACACAAAAAGGAGAACAATATGACCGAATCTTCAAGCACATCCATCTATATTACTGCTTTGTACTAATAAACCGGAATATAGAGTTTTTAATGTATATAACCTACGGGTAGGCCTACGTTACACTCTTTTATGGGATAGAGAGGCAAAATACCGATTTGGATTTTCATCAGTTTGGCTGGACGTTCTGCTACCCCCCTTCACCCCCCTTCCACAAGAATTTGTCTTTAAAAGGTGTATAGTTCTTTACTTTGGTCTAACTTTCAATATTATTATACTAACCCACAGATACTAACCTACTCTGTACTGATTTAACAATAAATAAGTGATTTGAGGCATACATGATACTTGCATCTTGACTCTGAAAATAATTTTCAAAAACCTCATTTTGTATATAGGTTTTTATGCCACCTATAGGAAACAAACTTACATCAAAATGTCCACTGTATCAGCCCATCAGATGCTATTTCCCATTCGACACCCCATTCCTTTTTAAAAGAAGTTTCGTTTGGAAGAAAAACGCCTAATGTGTTTCATGAACACTGCACATGCTGCATGTTTGTTGAATACTGAGTTTTCTATACAGATGCTAGTTGCCAATATCACTAAAGTAAACACATTACACTGCATGGTCTTGCTAGTTTTTGTCAGCATATCCCAGCTTTTTATATGCAAACCAATCATTATTTCGTGCCAGAAAATATAACATTGGATAATGTTTTTTGCTTGGTTATTACAAAAGTCAATAAACAACCAATTTAACTAACAGTGTTTAATCAGGAAGTGGTTCAATTAACTATATAGAATGGGCTTAATTTTGTGCGCTGTGGTTATACACTGAAAAATTAAACTAGTCAGGCAGTTGCTTGACTAACTTAAAGCTAGTCAAGCAGGTTAGTCCAGACCGCCTGACCAACATAACGTTAATCAAGCCCGTATCTCAAGCTAGTCAAGCTTGCTGGACTAACTTGCAATTTTGATAAGCTAGTCTAGCTTGCTTGACTAACGTGTAATGCGGTGCTTGACAAGCTTACAATATCGATGGCTTGACTAACTTGAAGATACAAACCGGCTTGACTAGCTTTAGGTTAGTATGTGCCTCCGTGGTCTAGTGGTGAGTGTAGAGGGTTCTTAATCTCCAGGTCTGAGTTCAATTCCCAAAGAAGGTAAGTGGTCATAAATTTGCTGTAATTATGATAACCAGGTAAGAGGATTTTCTTCAAGTAACATATCAGTTTCAAAATTATGAGAATAAATCCCACCAGACAAGATAAAATTCCACATTTGTCTCTTTTTTTTTTTACCAGTAACGTGGTTTGCAACACGCTAGTCAAGAAAGTTAGTCAAGCAGCTGCCTGACTAGCTTAGGACCGCTTGACTAACGTTAGGTTAGTCAAAATGGACACAATCTGGACTAACGTAAAGTTAGTCATAAACTAGTCGAGCCCTCGAGCCGGGAGTCGAGCGACTAACCTAAGCTAGTCAAGCAGGCTTGACTAACGTCCAAGCTAGTCAGGCAAGTTAGTCAAGCCTGCTCGACTAACGTCAAAGTTAGTCAAGCACGTTAGTCAAGCAGGCTTGACTAGCCTTACGTTAGTCAAGATGGGTACCATCTGGACTAACTTTACGTTAGTCAAGCTGACCAATATAAGTTTTCAGTGTATTCTGAAGTCAATCGCCTATTGCAGGTTTCTAAATAAAATTATAGCTAAATTATACCATAGGCCTTCAAAACATGAAGGCCTATGATTATTATACTGACCATGGTGACCTGCTCAACCAATCAGTTATGTGTATTGTCAGCATGTGATAGAAGTTGAGGAGGGGAATTAAGTTGAGGAAGTACGAGACTGAGCCAGTAAATAATTTTGAAATGTCCTTCTAATTAAGGGACGCACTGGAAAGTTCGAGCCTTTTTAATGTCAATTTGGTGAGAAACACACATATAGGCGTCAACATTGGGGGATGATTGTATGGATCATCCCCAGACAAAATATAGGGGGATTTACCCCCCCCCTCTTCGGGATCTACGCCTATATGTTGTACCCTAAGAATACAAATATTTCTATCAGATAGACTGCCATTGTCATAGATGTTTCTAAAATTATCAAGCAATCTTATAAATCTTTGTAAAAAGAAGACTTCATAAAGTGAAACTCATCATCATAAAAATGACGACCCTTTTCTATTTCAAAGAATTAGTACCCGGTATATAAAAATAAACATGTTTCACGTCGCCTCGCGTTTCCTTCTTTGAGGTTTCTTCAATTTTATTTTTATTTTTTGTTTTTTCAATTATAACTTTTCAAAAATATGTCTAGGAAGTAGAAATGCTTTCTATAGGCTTGCTAATATTCAAGAAACACTTTTATAGGGTTTTGTGATAATTCAAGGGTCTATCTCTCAGAACAACAAATAAAAAGAGGCCTCCCCCTTTTTCCAGTTATTATTTTATACGCTAAAGCAGCTCTAATTATGGGTATTTACACCGATTCTGCGATAAAAAAATAAAAAGCCCCCTATTCCTCCTTTTTTTCAAAAACCTGGACGTGAAACATGTTTTTTATTTTACTTGGCCTAATGATTTATTTACAAAATGAGACACTATAGGAGTGATTCATCATCATACCGTAATTTTCTAACGAAATGTTTTCTTTAAAGTCTTAAGTTTAACCTGATAACAGGTGAGTTGTTTTACCCATATATCAATATGTATCTTTAATACAACTATGCACAATATCATCAAAATTCGATAAAGTAATTACATATATATCCAGCCTATTTATCATTTTTAAACTAAAAGATATCAGATGACCATGACCTGATAAGTGAAGCCTTCTATTAGTGTTATCAGGCAACTAGTATTATATGAGACAACTAATGCATCTGTCACAAGGTCACTACCTTTATGGCATTTAGCATTTAATCTGACTAACTATATGATCGCGTTTACTATTATATTATTACGACACCATTATTATTTCTGCCTAACTTTTCAAGGTTCAGGTTGCATACCAGACTCAAACAAATTGCCCAAGCCCCAAACTAATGAGCAAACGGGCTTTTATCATGTGTTTAAATACGCAAATATTGAAGAATTAAAAGGAAAGGCCATTTCTCTAGGAATTCTAAGAAATTCGATAAATTACATTTAAAAAATTCGATATATGGGATAAACCCAATGGCCGGTATTCACAAAAGGAGACTAACTTTAGTCCTGGAATTGGGTTTATCCCATACCGTATATCCAGCCTATTTATCATTTTAAAACTATTAAAGATTGACCAACCATGATCTGATGAGTGAAGCCTTCTATTCAACTATGCATCTGTCACAAGGTCATCACTACATTTATGGCATAACATTTAATCTGACTAACTATATGATCGCGATTACTATTACTAACGGCACCATATTATTTCTGCCTAACTTTCCAAGGTTCAGGTTGCTTCCAGCACATGCACAGTATCAGTATCTTCTCGTGTTTCATTGCTGGATGTCGGCCGCCTTTTGCGCGACTGCTGGATGTCGGCCGCTTTTGCGAGATTGCTGGATGTCGGCCGCTTTTGCGAGATTGCTGGATGTCGGCCGCTTTTGCGAGATTGCTGGATGTCGGCCGCTTTTGCGGGATTGCTGGATGTCGGCCGCTTTTGCGAGATTGCTGGATGTCGGCCGCTTTTGCGGGATTGCTGGATGTCGGCCGCTTTTGCGGGATTGCTGGATGTCGGCCGCTTTTGCGGGATTGCTGGATAGCGGGATTTCAGCATCGCTGATTTCGGGATAGGATAGCGACATTGCCATTGCCGCACTAATTTATCAGTTTAAGCAGGTGGTGCATTTTAGGCGGGTGGATAAAGTTAGGCGGTGGCGCGATTTAGGCGGGCGCATTTTAGGCGGTTGGCGCATGCAGTGCAGCGCAGCGGCCGCAAAGCGGTGTTTTTTAGCGGGGTCGGCATTTCAGATGCGGGAGCGGTTAAGAGTTTGTCGGGTGGAAAGAAAACCCGCTTTTTGAGACACTGTTTACTTTTCTCGGGTATAAAATCAGCGGAGGCGGCCGCAATAAGTGATATATCGGCTTATTTTCTGCATGTCGCTAAGTTACCGATATTGGAAACCGAAAGCCGCAATTTGCATTGAAATTACACGTTAATTTTTTGGCGGGTCGGGGGTCCGCTCTCGCTTTCCGTAGGCAATGCCTGAAAAGCGGCCGACATCCAGCAATTGCGCAAAAGCGGCCAATATCCAGCAAGCAATCCGTGAAAAGCGGCCGACATCCAGCAATTGCTCATAAGCGGCCGCTATCCATCAAGTAATCCCTGAAAAGCGGCCGACATCCAGCAATTGCTCAAAAGCGGCCGCTATCCAGCAATGCCGACTGCGCCGAAATAGAGAAGATAAGGCGGCCGACATCCAGCAACTGCTCAAAAGCGGCCGCTATCCAGCAATGCCGACTGCGCCGAGATAAACATGAGAAGATACTGTATGCAACCTGAACCTTCTTGATATAAAACTGCATGCACTATGGACCACAATAGCCTCATCCCAACTAACATAGTTCAATAAGCTAAATTAAACATCCATAGTGCAAAATTTAACCTCAACTTGCAGCGTATGAGTTTTTGTACCCCAATTTTTAAAGGTCATTCAATGAGTGTACAGATGTATTGGGATTAAAGAACTGTGCCCCTGATAGATGAGCATGTCGTGGATCCTAGCATGCTAGTGATGGTGTTTACTCACAGAATTATCGTAATAGATTGGATATTAACCCACCATATTCTGAACCGGATTCTGAATATCGAAGCCAGGGATCGAAGCTCTCGGAGCTCTCGAACATCTATAAATATTTATTTTCTTTATTACTACTTCCAGTTCTTCGTTAATGGTTTGGTATTCATGTTCTTGTCGTGTGTTCGTCATGGTCATTATCATGCATTTTATACTTATAATTGTTATTAATTATATTTATTTATTTATTTGTGTATTACTAGCGTCCTGCTACCGTATGGCTGTCGTGATTGCATGGGTTAATACATTTGCATATAACGGAACATGTTCTACAGTCCATGGTTTAAGGTGATCATCCGTGTGCCCTGCGATGATTTTCTCTGTCAATGTTTATTGTAGTTCTTATGAAAAATAACTATCTGCGAAAGCTAGCTTGAAGAGAGACAAGGGTTCTGACCGGTTGAATTTCCCCCTCCCATGCCCCCTCCCCAGAGGGGGTTCTCCCTGTTGAAGGTATACGGGGATGTGCCACGGTTTTGGGTTTTAAAAAAAACCAGCAAAAAGTAAGTAGGCCTATAGAGAAATTCAGCATCAAAAAGTCTGCGTGGCACATCTCCGTAAAAATTCATCCTCTGTGTCTATTGAGCATGTGAAAAATAGCATGTATGAAAGAACCACCCAAGTCCAGGATTTGAGAACTGGAGTTGTTCTTTCATACATATAACAGGCCTATGTATAGCAACAATTTCCCATGCTTAACTCAATTTGGCCAAACTGTGGACTTGGGTGGGTTTTGTATTCATATATTCAATTGCCCTTCCCTCCTCCCTGCCTGCCATCAAACCCCCTTTTGAACTGGCCCCAAAAGGTGGAGGGCAAACATATTTATTGACTCCTCCAATTTTATTAGGGCTTATAATAATTGGACAGGCTCTTTCCTCAGCCTAAATATCCTCTAAAGATTCCTGGTCCCGGGGCCGGGGGCATTCGAATATGAAAATGACATATCTGTGCCTACCGGATCCGGAGTACGGACACTGGGTCATTTTAAACAAAAATTGCTACAAAAACTTTAAAAATGTCCTATTTCTGAAACAAAGAGGAGTCATTGGGTGTATTCTGCTGAAAAAGGGGGTCATCAGGTGGCAGATTTGCCTCAAAAATGGGGATCTATTGACAGGCACATGATGCGTACCAATATATGGGAGTCCCCCCTCCCTCGGCTTACTGGTTTATGTTTATCCGTGTAGCACGATGATTTTATCCCAATGATCTAATTTTTATTCTCTTGCATATCTGTATCACCTTAACCTATGCGTTTTTGAAATAATTGTTTTTGCCCAAAGGCCGGTCACGGTCTTTTGTTTGCGTAGAAGCCAATGGACAAATTTCTGTGGAAATTCCGCCGTTCAATGAATGATACGGGTCGATTTCCGGCTTGGCCAACCAGTCAAGAGGTGCCGATGCGCCAGAACAATTATAACGTATTTCTAATGTAAATTGCGGTAGCAATTTTCTCGTTAATCGGGGAATTTGCGCCAACCAGGGAACCACGGGTTTCATTTATTCGATGCGAAGAGACACAATATACCACGTCCGTCTAACCATGTATCAGTAGGCCTATCGTTAATATGGGCAAATAAAATTTAGAATCATTAGGCCTACAATTCAAACTTGTAAAATTAGTGTGTATTGTATCACCAAAAATAATGATGTACCTGAGGATGATGACCCTGATGTTGCCGATGTTTCGGATGAGGAGGATTACTCAAATGATGATGATGATGATGATGATAATGATAACGATTCAGATAATGATGATGACTCAGATGATGATGATTTCTCAGATGACTCATATGGTGACTCATATAATGACTCAGTGATGACTCAGATGATGATGATGATGGTGGTGATGATGTACTAGATAAGAATGATGATGATGCCTAGGATAATGAGGACTTAGATGATCATGGTGACAATGAGGATGACAAGATGCCGATGCATCAGATTCAGTCACTGACTCGGATGATGACTTGGATATAATGATGATGCTTCGGATGATTTGATGATGATGATGACGATGATGATCACCCTGATGACCCTTTTTTTTAGGCGCGGCTACCCAAAGACCTTTTTTGGACTGGGCCAGGATGAGCTGGCCCGGTACTTATTAGTCGGAAATAAAAAATTGCTGTTTCTAGAATGAATAAGATAGAATTCGTAAAGAAAACAGGTGGACCTGGAACAAGTTGTTTTGATAAAGTTTAAACGTGTAAACATTAAAGTTGTACAGGGTGTCCCAAAAAAAATTACCGGGCAAACTAATTTGGCCGTAAGTTGAAAATTAAACAACCAAATCAAAAATTTAAAAAGCAGCGTATAGCCCATCTTATTTTGCATCTTATATGTCAATTTTACTTGAATCAATTGACCAATTGCGAAGAAATGAGCGTTTAAATAATGCATGCGTCAACGCAGTTCATTCCAAGTTTGATCAACAGGCCCTTTTCATATTCGCTCACCTCTTCCTAATCGATTTTCATTATCTAGATCAATATATTATTGAAACTTAATACCTTGATGTTTTGCAAAAGTTCATTCTACAAATCGTATACTTTGCAAACTTGCTTAATTTATTGTTGTTAATAAGTTATGTACGTTTTACAAAAGTGTTGTTGTTTCAGCCCTCTTTACAATGTAACTCAAGAACCGCAGTACCTATTAATTTGTTTTATTTCAATTCTTCTACACGCTCGCTATGAATTGAGCAATGCAGTTTTTGCCAAAACTCACTACCATTCGTAAGATGCTGTGAACTACCAAATCACAACAGTTTAAAATAATTGATAACCTTAAGGGGGTACTACACCCCTGCCCGAATTTGTGCCTATTTTTGCATTTTTCTTTAAAAAAATTAGCGCATTGGGGACAAGTAAGATATGTATATTATAGGGGCAAGGACTACAACTACTGCACTGGAAATTTTATTTCAGCACAGACAACAGTTGTGGAGTTACAGTTAAAAATAAGGGAAAAACAATTTTGATCAATACATCAATAACTACTAACTTTGAGTTGCTGAATTTTCAGTACAGTAGTTGTAGTCCTTGCCCCTATAATATACATATCTTACTTGTCACCAATGTGCTATAATTTTTGAGAAAAATAGAAAAAAAATTGACCAGGGGTGTTGTGCCCCCTTAAATTTTTATAATTCTTAATTCTTATAACATAGGCCCCAATGTTGCACAAAATAATAATGAAGACGGATGCAGAATCACAGTCAAAGGTGTAAAAAGATGACAATGTAACATGCATTTTTTCAACATTTAAAATTTAGATTGATTTCAGTCAATTTTCATAATGCTATTACCTATTTGTGCAATCTCAAAGACTTGAAATGAACAATGCATACGGTATATCTGGATCTAAGTTTCAAATAATTATAATGCTCCAAGTCTATTAAAAACACACCTTATTCATGAATATTCATATTACTGGGCTCATAAGCATGATTTGATAAGAATGTTTTGAGGTTTTGTGTTGAAATTGCTCAAAAGTAGGGTAGCTGCAGGTAATATGGGACAGCAGGTAATATGGGACACCTGTTATGAGTGTTTTCATTTTAACAAAAAGTAGCTTAGAGAAGGTACACACTTTAAGTTGATTTGTTAAGTGTTTAGAGACATCAATTGTGCTTCTAGAAATGCAGTTTTGGAGTCTGTGTATCAAACTCTTGGAAATCAATGCCAAAAAGAGTGAAATTGCCCAAAAATTTACGTCGTTTTTTTGGCCTGATATAAATTCAATGACGCCACATTTTATGATTGTGTATCCAAATACTCTGGTACTGAGGGTGCATTTGTCACTTTTTATTGATCTTTAGGTGATGGGTTAAGCTTATCAGCAGGTAAAATTCCACTGAAAAGTGGCACTTTCCTTTTATAAATGATTATTTTCTCTGATTTTCAACTGAATGGGTGCAGGTAATATGGGACACATAAGAAATTGTGTGCATTGTCAATGCGAAAAGCAAAACTATTTAGAAAATTGAATTTTCTTGTTGAAATTTGCATTTAACATTCAAAATCATGTAACAAAAATGTTTTTAGAACAAAAGAGTGATTTTCTGAACATTTTGATTTTCACCATAGAGATAACACAGTGTCCCATATTACCTGCACATGCAGGCAATATGGGACACTTGACGATGACGTCATTTTGACGTCATAGCGTCCAAACAAACATAAAAACAAGATAACATTACCTGTTTTATTAATCTTAAAGGACAGGTTGTTCATCATAACAATCTCTTTTGGGCATATCTTCTATAGTTTTTATGCACATAAGCTAAACGTCCTTAATGGTCCCATATTACCTGCAGGTACCCTATATTACTTTTTGGCTTCTTATATACCATTTTGTGCTGTGTGATAATTATTCTTACTCCGAAGTTGTAAACATCACTGCAAAAAGTGTGTTTAGGAATTAAACACTATCTTGCACCATGTTTTTAATCATGTTTAAATGCTACACATGTTTAGGAATTTGATGGGCTGTGTTTAGGAAATTTGACATTGGTGTTTAGGAATCAAACATGTTTAGAAACGTGGTGCAAGAAAAGTGTTTATTCCTAAACGTGTTTAATTCCTAACATCATGTGTTAAATTCCTAAACACATATCCATCAAATTCCTAAACATGTGTAGCATTTAAACATGTTTAAAAACATGGTGCAAGATAGTGTTTAGAAAAGTGTTTAATTCCTAAACACACTTTTTGCAGTGCGCTGCCTGCACACCCCATCCAGTTAAGTGCCCCCGAGATGGAGCGGTTAGTAGCTATATATCAGGGCTGGCTGCCACTATAGGGTTTAGGAATCAAGCATGTTTAGAAATGTGGTGCAAGAAATGTGTTTAATTCCTAAACACGCTTTTTGCAGTGATGGTAAATGAATAAATTGGCAAATGTTAAGAATAGATGCATCACTTTCATTATTCAACATTAATTTCAAAATGCAAGTTGATTTCAAGATATGCACGTTGGTACTAGTTTTATGATAATTGTTATGGTGCCCAATTTCTTGTGGGCAAAATAATTTACTGGGTGAGCACTTTTGGGCAATGGGCAAGTTGAATTTACTGGGTGGGCAAAATAATTTACTGGGTGGGCATTTGCCCACCCAGTTAACTATGTTATTTATCTCCCTGGTCCAAATTTAGTCAAAGACGAACTTGATTTTTAAATCATTTTGGCTAGATGTTTTAACAAAAACCATTCATGATTCAAAATATAAGGTGCCAAATTCCGTCCTGTCTCTCGTTTATTAGATTAAACATTTTTTCTTAATCATGTTAAGGGCTGGGGTATGAACGTTTGGACAGTATTTATTTTGGGACATTAGAGCACATCAGACATATCGAATTGCATTCTGAATACGAAGAATGTCATTCTGATATCAAATAATTGTGGTTTTTGAAATTCGCAATTTAATACACATTTTATGGCAAATCATTAAAATTGATATTTTTGATATTTAACAGTACTCGAAGTAAACTTTATAAATCTGATGACTTATACTTAACGTGTATGTAGGTGGGATGAAATGCCGACGATCAATTAAAATTTTGACCTTTCGTATTGAAGATATGGATTTTTTTCCCAAAACACCAAAAAAAAATTAGGTCTTTTTGGGAAAAAAACCCATATCCTCAATATGAAAGGTCAAAATTTTCAATTAACTGTCGGCTTTTCCTCCTGCTACATACACTTTAAGAATATATCATTGATTTATATAATTTACTTCGAGGACTGTTATATATCAAAATTTGAAAAATATTAAATTTTTATAATTTGTCATAAAATTTGTATTATATTGTGATTTTCAAAAATGAAAATTATTTGATATCAGAAAGACATGCTTCGTATTCAGAATGCAATTCGATAGGTCTGAGGTGCTCTCATGTCCCACAAAAAAATACTGTCGAAACGCAATAAACGCTCATTTTAGATCCCTTAAGTGAAACTTTCGAATAGCGTTTAATTAAGCGAAGTCGAATTAAAACCAAATTGTCAATGGGGAGAAAATTTTTGGCCAGGCGTATAAATGGGTTTTTTTTACCCTTGTGTATAATATGGATTAAGCCGTTGATCCACTTGGAGGTATGCACATCAGTGATTTCAGATATGCGTTCACCTATGTTAAAACAGGTGCAGGGTTATTGAATGCATTCATAATGGTTTTGTTAAAGGTTTTTGTTGTTGCTATGATACAACCAATCACTTGGCATAATTGTAGCTGGCAAATGCAAATGGGTTTTGACTCACATCATGTTTTATCATCGAGAGAACAACGTCTACTGTGAAACCCACCCTCCACGCCCAATAAATGTATATGTTAAGTGAAAGTAAAGTAACAGTGAGTCATGTATAAGTTTACATGTTTTAGCGGAAAGTAAGTAAGAATAATCAATTGGTTTTAAGTTTTACGTAACTTTGAAAACATGTTTAATGCTAAATTATGCGGTTTAAATTAACACGAGCATTAAATGTTTTATCAGAGCATTAAACGTTTTCAAGGTAATCATTTGAAACAGAAATATCATAATAAATGTCAAATGTTCACTTCCAATTCATGCATAACAATATAAGAATTGAAGTAAATATAATCAAGCCTTGCAGGCTTAATTGAAGTTCATTTAATGGCTTAACATGATTAATAAAACAGGTTATCATAACAAGTGGGGACACGGATAAGATAATAACTCGCAAGTCAGCAAGTGATTATGATTGTGAATTCAAGTTTAAGTCTAAAAGCTTTCAATTGTATATACAGAAATATCACAATGAATGTCAAATGTTCACAATATGAGGTAACTTCGAATTCAGGCATAACATAAGAATTGAAGTAAATATTATCAAGCCTTTGCAGGCTTAATTGAAATTAATTAAATGGCTTATGTTTAATAAAACATGTTGATCATAACAAGTGGGGACACAGATAAGATAATAACTTGCAAGTCAGCAAGTGATTATAATTTTGTATTCAAGTTCAAGTTTAAAAGCTTTCAATTGTATATACTTGAGCCTTAAACACTGCATAGAGCGGTCGTGTTAAACTAAGATGTCTCCCAGCGCAAAACACTGGAGAAAAATGGTTCACAAAGGAAATGAGAACCAGCTGTATAGAAATAAAGTAATAAGTCAACAAGTTCAAAATAAGTTTGATATGACTTTGAATTCATAGCAAATTCTAAAGTCTGAAAATATGTAAGCTAAATAATTCCACAAAAAAGAATCTTTCTGTTGGTGTCAAGTAGGCACGTTATCATAAAATCAAAAAGTAGCCAAAGTTAAAGAAAAAGCACTTTACCACTGTCTACCTTGTTTACTGCATAATCAAAAAACAAAACAAGTCAAAAATGGTTGTTGAAGTTAAAGACATAAGCCTGGTACATGTATGTCAACAGTTTCCTAGTCATTGTGGTAAATAAATACATGAAATGATTGAAGCAAAACTTTTCATGTCTATAAAAGAAGACGCATACGTGCAGTTATTTTTCGGCTTTCAATGATATTCTGCATTAATTATATGCATTTATGACAAATCATGGCAAATGACATGGTCATTATTTGAAATCGAATATATTTTCAATAGTAACTACATGTAACCTTTAATACATGTGTGTAAGTATGGAATTGGGTGTTATAAAATACACACGATAAGAATTCCAAATGGGATGGCCTTTCAATTTTAAATTGAAATTAAAATGCGCGTGATTGTTTTGTCTGCGTTTTGGGATCTTTTGGGCTCAATTACAGCGCTGATTATGTTTGTCACGGCTTTTAGGCTTTTACTCCATAGGATATTGGTGCCAATTAGCGCAGATTATGTTCATGTTGCGTCAGGTTGGGTACTTTCCATGGAGTTGGAAATATGGTGCCAAGTAGTGCGGATTATGTATGTGATACATTATGTAAGAATCAAATATTCTATATATGAATGATAATAACGTCATAAAGAAATATTGTGCCTTTAAATATGCGCAGATTATGGTATTGTCTGGTGTAGGGGCATTTTTCTTTGGTATGAGATACTTAAGAAATCCCATAGCGGATATTCTTTATAAATAAACCAAATGATCTCTCGGTTGGTATAGAACATGACCACCACAAAAAGTGTTGTCTCCCATGTTTGTTGTTTTTGAGTTCATTGACAAATGATCAATTAATGCAATCGATCCCTCTAATTAAAATAAGAAAGATAGATCAAGTATCTTTGGTAGATACTATATTAAATGCTCCAACATTGTCATTAGCCTCGGTCCGAGGGCTCTGGGATGGTGTTTTATTATTATTATTATCATTATTATTATTATTTTCATTATCTTAATCAATATATTATTGAAAAATAACACCTAAGTTCGATGTTTTGCAATAGTTGATTCTACAAATCATATCATTTGAAAACTCGCTTGATTTATTGTTGTTAATGAGTTATGTACGTTATACAAAGGTATTGTTGTTTCAGCCCTCTTTACAACATAACTCAAGAACCACAGGACCTACAAAATTATATCTGTGATATTTGAATTCTTCTACACACTCGCTATGAAAATTTAATGATCAATGCAATTTTTTTTGCCAAAAGCTTGCTACCATTCGCAAAACTTTGTCATTGGGTAGCAGGAAATAGAAAAAGGAGTCATTGAGTATCTGAATTTTTTAAAGGGGTCATAGTGGGTATTAGGTAGGACAATAACACAAAAAGGGGTCCGATTGCAGTAGCGTAGCCAGCGGTGCAGTGGGGCAGGTGGGGGCAGAGTACCCCCCCTGACAAAAAATGATGGAAAAAAGTGCCCCTCTGACAAAACAAAAAAGAGTAAATCAAAAGGGCAAAAGAAAAGAAAAGGGGCAAGGAGCCCTTTTCTACCGAAATTCTACCGAATTTCCCGCAGCCCGATCATGGGCCAAAATAGTGTAAAATGCGAAATTTTGGCGCGCTACGCTCGCACAATGTAAATATAAAGTCCATTTCAATCCTGATAATGGACAAAAATAGTGTAAAACACCAATTTTTTGCGCGCTACACGCGTACACCGTCCATCTATTGTATAATGCAACTAATTTTTTCGTCTGCCCCGAAATTTTATTTGCCCCCCCTCCCGACCAAAAAAAGCTGGCTACGCCCCTGGGTCATTGGGTACAAGCCGGTTTTTAAAATAGGGGTCTATCCCGAGCGAGGTAGGCCTACATGATGTAGGCCTATAATAGGCCTATCCGGTATGGAAGTTCCTCCCTCCCCGGGGATAGGATAGGCCTACCGATTACCGGACACCACTCAGCCTGATCCCGGGGGGGCACTGCCATTACAGGTGGACACCATGCTCGTGTACAAAAACGCGTAAAAAGGGTAGTTTTTCACGAACGGGCGATGTACGCGCGTACAGTGTAAAGGGTGCCAGAATTGCCAAAGTCGGGAAAAAAGGGTATACTTTTCCATGCAAAATACTTGATTAGGCTTTTTTAGGGTACCAAAGTTTAATGGCAAAATAAAAAAGGGTGAAATAGGCTATGTTTGGCTTCTATCAGAACAAATCGTAGGGTAAAACATTAAGGAACTTCAAACTACTTATATTAAACAACAAAATGAACATGAATTTTTACTTTATTAGTGTTAAAAAATGGCAAAGTACTTGTTTAGGGTATGTTTTGCACGAGGTGAGTAATACTCGTTTAGGGTGCGTTTTGAGAGTCCATACATGAGCATGGTGTCCATCACGTAATGTAAGTGGCCCCTCCGGGGCCTGACCACACACTTCGTGCTCTATTCTTCTTCCATGGCCTGATTCGAATCACAGTGGGAACCGATAAGGCCAAAAAAAAAAATAGAACATGTTTCACGTCCCTCCCGCTTCCTTTTTGAAGTCTTTTCAATTTTATTTTTATTTTTTTAATTTTAGTTAGGCCTATAACTTTTCAAAAAATATGTCTAGGAAGTAGAGAAGTAGAGATGCTTTCTATAGCCTTGCTAATATACAAGTAACACTTTTATAAGGTTTTGTGATAGTTAGAGGGGGCCTATCTCTCAGAACAACAAATAAAAAGAGTCCTCCTCCTTTTTCCAGGCATTATTGTACACGCTAAATTAGCTCTAATTATGGGTATTTAGGCTACACCGATTTTGCGATAAAAAATAAAAAGCCCCCTCTTCGCTTAGACTACCCCGTAGTCCACTTGCCCATTGTGCATAGGGGAGAGCGGGGAGTGTTCGCCCTATTTTTTTCTGACCAGCCTAGCGATGTCAATTTTAAGGTTAGGGATGACCTGGTTAGCTCATGTGAAAGCCATATGTCTTAGCTATATACAACCACAATCCCAGAACTATAGGCCTTACAATAGCAACAGGATAGAGCAAACAAAATAGTTTTGCAAAGTGGCGAACTTGCCCCATATTGGGGCAGGTTCGCCCATATGGTGGGGTAAGTTCACCCTAATCACAAAAAAAAGGTTTAAACATTACTGAGGAAGGGGGGTGAAGGGGGTAGCAGAACGTCCAGCCAAACTGATGAAAGTCCAAATCGGTATTTTGCCTCTCTATCCCATAAAAGAGTGTAACGTAGGCCTACCCGTAGGTTATACATTAAAAACTCTATATTCCGGTTTATTAGTACAAAGCAGTAATATAGATGGATGTGCTTGAAGATTCGGTCATATTGTTCTCCTTTTTGTGTCGTATACATGCAGAAATTTCAAATGTTAATTTCATAGAAATTAAAGAAAAAAGTGTAGTTGTCATCCTTGTTGGGTTTTGGTTATGATGCTGCATCTCTGACCATTTTGTGAGAGGTATGTGCACGTATTTCGCGTATGGTGCGTATAGACGCAATCCAGCGTGCATGCACGCTAGTGTCGGAGACGGAGATAACACGTAGTAATTAACTATGATATTAGTTAGCTCCGAAATAGAAGAGACGCATAGGGTTAGAAATCCCCGTCATTTGAGTTTTTTTATAAGAGACTTCATGTTATGGGGAGATCTTCGGTTTCTGTGTCCACTTGATGATTAAGACAAGGTGGGTCGCATGTCCTGAGACATGTGACCGGAGTATAGCTGGATACTACGACTCTCAGGCTCCGTTTTGGAGTCTGAAAACTGTTACTCAGTGAAGCATGAATTATATGTGATTCACTAGGGGTTGTTACCTTGTAACATTTAACAGGGTCGAGTCCAGGCTATATAGCAGCTTGCTAGACACGTGTTTCTGGACCATATAAACGGAATACGATGGTCCTTCATCAGTAGCTTGCTGGAGGCCCTATTTCTTTGGAACCTCTTTGGAGAGCTTGTCTATTCCTGGTTTAGGTGGATGCTTGGGTGACCTTGTGTTTGGTATAGGTCCGTAGGCCTATATCTGTTGCCTCTTCCTGTGTATATTCGAAAGATCTTCGTGAAGTTATAGGCTATCTATTTTGTTGGTGGTGGAGTCATGTTGTCACCTAACAAGGCGTTGCGTAGGCCTATATGTCTTCGTGCATATTTTCTTAATGTTTACAATTAAGAAGAGTTGCTGGATACCTCGTCTCTTCAAAATCTTCAGATTGAGAGATCTATTGTATGTTGGTGGATTCAGTATCTGAATCCTCGATGGCTACAAATTTGTTGAAACCCCTACTCTCTGTTTCCAGTTCTTGAAGTTGTTGTAAGGTGGGTGAGGCGGGAGGGGTGCCCTCGTACCCCATGAAGTCCTCATAAGTGTGATCATCTTCTTCTGGAGATGGAAGTTTGGCCTTTACTAGTGAGTCCCGCAGGTTCTCAGCTCTGCTGTAGGCTATCATTGGTGGTTTGGGGAATGTTATTTTCAGCTTCTGATTGTTGCTGATAATATTCCAATGTTTCTGTATAGCCTGTTTTATGCGCTTGCCCGCGAAATGCAGGGGCATATTTGGTTTTGAAAACCAAAGGTATTTCTCGAGATTTTGGTTTCTCCTCGACGAATAAATGGCGGTCTTCAAAGTTGATTGAGGAACCCGCCTTGAGAAGTTCAGCTTCGCTGTAGCCTCTGGTGGAAAGTTTCTCCATGAAGAAATCTTTCTTTTCCAAGAATGTTTCATAGTTGTTTGTGTTGAAATTGCTCAAAAGTATATTACTTTTTGGCTTCTTATATACCATTTTGTGCTGTGTGATAATTATTCTTACTCCGAAGTTGTAAACATCACTGCAAAAAGTGTGTTTAGGAATTAAACACTATCTTGCACCATGTTTTTAATCATGTTTAAATGCTACACATGTTTAGGAATTTGATGGGCTGTGTTTAGGAAATTTGACATTGGTGTTTAGGAATCAAACATGTTTAGAAACGTGGTGCAAGAAAAGTGTTTTATTCCTAAAAACCAATGTCAAATTCCATAACATCATGTGTTAAATTCCTAAACACATATCCATCAAATTCCTAAACATGTGTAGCATTTAAACATGTTTAAAAACATGGTGCAAGATAGTGTTTAGAAAAGTGTTTAATTCCTAAACACACTTTTTGCAGTGCGCTGTCTGCACACCCCATCACGTCAAGTGCCCCCGAGATGGAGCGGTTAGTAGCTATATATCAGGGCTGGCTGCCACTATAGGGTTTAGGAATCAAGCATGTTTAGAAATGTGGTGCAAGAAAGGTGTTTAATTCCTAAACACGCTTTTTGCAGTGATGGTAAATGAATAAATTGGCAAATGTTAAGAATAGATGCATCACTTTCATTATTCAACATTAATTTCAAAATGCAAGTTGATTTCAAGATATGCACGTTGGTACTAGTTTTATGATAATTATTATGGTGCCCAATTTCTTGTGGGCAAAATAATTTACTGGGTGAGCACTTTTGGGCAATGGGCAAGTTGAATTTACTGGGTGGGCAAAATAATTTACTGGGTGGGCATTTGCCCACCCAGTTAACATGTTATTTATCTCCCTGGTCCAAATTTAGTCAAAGACGAACTTGATTTTAAATCATTTTGGCTAGATGTTTTAACAAAAACCATTCATGATTCAAAATATAAGGTGCCAAATTCCGTCCTGTCTCTCGTTTATTAGATTAAACATTTTTTTCTTAATCATGTTAAGGGCTGGGGTATGAACGTTTGGACAGTATTTATTTTGGGACATTAGAGCACATCAGACATATCGAATTGCATTCTGAATACGAAGAATGTCATTCTGATATCAAATAATGACATTAGGCTTTTTAGGGTACCAAAGTTTAATGGCAAAATAAAAAAAGGGTGAAATAGGCTATGTTTGGCTTCTATCAGAACAAATCGTAGGGTAAAACATTAAGGAACTTCAAACTACTTATATTAAACAACAAAATGAACATGAATTTTTACTTTATTAGTGTTAAAAATGGCAAAATACTTGTTTAGGGTATGTTTTGCACGAGGTGAGTAATACTCGTTTAGGGTGCGTTTTGAGAGTCCATACATGAGCATGGTGTCCATCACGTAATGTAAGTGGCCCCTCCGGGGCCTGACCACACACTTCGTGCTCTATTCTTCTTCCATGGCCTGATTCGAATCACAGTGGGAACCGATAAGGCCAAAAAATAGAACATGTTTCACGTCCCTCCCGCTTCCTTTTTTGAGGTCTTTTCAATTTTATTTTTATTTTTTGAAATTCAGTTAGGCCTATAACTTTTCAAAAAATATGTCTAGGAAGTAGAGATGCTTTCTATAGCCTTGCTAATATACAAGTAACACTTTTATAAGGTTTTGTGATAGTTAGAGGGGCCTATCTCTCAGAACAACAAATAAAAAAGAGTCCTCCTCCTTTTTCCAGGCATTATTGTACACGCTAAAATAGCTCTAATTATGGGTATTTAGGCTACACCGATTTTGCGATAAAAAATAAAAAGCCCCCTCTTCGCTTAGACTACCCCGTAGTCCACTTGCCCATTGTGCATAGGGGAGAGCGGGGAGTGTTCGCCCTATTTTTTTCTAACCAGCCTAGCGATGTCAATTTTAAGGTTAGGGATGACCTGGTTAGCTCATGTGAAAGCCATATGTCTTAGCTATATACAACCACAATCCCAGAACTATAGGCCTTACAATAGCAACAGGATAAAACAAAAAAAAAAAGTTTTGCAAAGTGGCGAACTTGCCCCATATTGGGGCAGGTTCGCCCATATGGTGGGGTAAGTTCACCCTAATCACAAAAAAGGTTTAAACATTACTGAGGAAGGGGGGTGAAGGGGGTAGCAGAACGTCCAGCCAAACTGATGAAAGTCCAAATCGGTATTTTGCCTCTCTATCCCATAAAAGAGTGTAACGTAGGCCTACCCGTAGGTTATACATTAAAAACTCTATATTCCGGTTTATTAGTACAAAGCAGTAATATAGATGGATGTGCTTGAAGATTCGGTCATATTGTTCTCCTTTTTGTGTCGTATACATGCAGAAATTTCAAATGTTAATTTCATAGAAATTAAAGAAAAAGTGTAGTTGTCATCCTTGTTGGGTTTTGGTTATGATGCTGCATCTCTGACCATTTTGTGAGAGGTATGTGCACGTATTTCGCGTATGGTGCGTATAGACGCAATCCAGCGTGCATGCACGCTAGTGTCGGAGACGGAGATAACACGTAGTAATTAACTATGATATTAGTTAGCTCCGAAATAGAAGAGACGCATAGGGTTAGAAATCCCCGTCATTTGAGTTTTTTTTATAAGAGACTTCATGTTATGGGGAGATCTTCGGTTTCTGTGTCCACTTGATGATTAAGACAAGGTGGGTCGCATGTCCTGAGACATGTGACCGGAGTATAGCTGGATACTACGACTCTCAGGCTCCGTTTTGGAGTCTGAAAACTGTTACTCAGTGAAGCATGAATTATATGTGATTCACTAGGGGTTGTTACCTTGTAACATTTAACAGGGTCGAGTCCAGGCTATATAGCAGCTTGCTAGACACGTGTTTCTGGACCATGTAAACGGAATACGATGGTCCTTCATCAGTAGCTTGCTGGAGGCCCTATTTCTTTGGAACCTCTTTGGAGAGCTTGTCTATTCCTGGTTTAGGTGGATGCTTGGGTGACCTTGTGTTTGGTATAGGTCCGTAGGCCTATATCTGTTGCCTCTTCCCTGTGTATATTCGAAAGATCTTCGTGAAGTTATAGGCTATCTATTTTGTTGGTGGTGGAGTCATGTTGTCACCTAACAAGGCGTTGCGTAGGCCTATATGTCTTCGTGCATATTTTCTTAATGTTTACAATTAAGAAGAGTTGCTGGATACCTCGTCTCTTCAAAATCTTCAGATTGAGAGATCTATTGTATGTTGGTGGATTCAGTATCTGAATCCTCGATGGCTACTAAATTTGTTGAAACCCCTACTCTCTGTTTCCAGTTCTTGAAGTTGTTGTAAGGTGGGTGAGGCGGGAGGGTGCCCTCGTACCCCATGAAGTCCTCATAAGTGTGATCATCTTCTTCTGGAGATGGAAGTTTGGCCTTTACTAGTGAGTCCTGCAGGTTCTCAGCTCTGCTGTAGGCTATCATTGGTGGTTTGGGGAATGTTATTTTCAGCTTCTGATTGTTGCTGATAATATTCCAATGTTTCTGTATAGCCTGTTTTATGCGCTTGCCCGCGAAATGCGGGGCATATTTGGTTTTGAAAACCAAAGGTATTTCTCGAGATTTTGGTTTCTCCTCGACGAATAAATGGCGGTCTTCAAAGTTGATTGAGGAACCCGCCTTGAGAAGTTCAGCTTCGCTGTAGCCTCTGGTGGAAAGTTTCTCCATGAAGAAATCTTTCTTTTCCAAGAATGTTTCATAGTTGTTTGTGTTGAAATTGCTCAAAAGTATATTACTTTTTGGCTTCTTATATACCATTTTGTGCTGTGTGATAATTATTCTTACTCCGAAGTTGTAAACATCACTGCAAAAAGTGTGTTTAGGAATTAAACACTATCTTGCACCATGTTTTTAATCATGTTTAAATGCTACACATGTTTAGGAATTTGATGGGCTGTGTTTAGGAAATTTGACATTGGTGTTTAGGAATCAAACATGTTTAGAAACGTGGTGCAAGAAAAGTGTTTTATTCCTAAAAACCAATGTCAAATTCCATAACATCATGTGTTAAATTCCTAAACACATATCCATCAAATTCCTAAACATGTGTAGCATTTAAACATGTTTAAAAACATGGTGCAAGATAGTGTTTAGAAAAGTGTTTAATTCCTAAACACACTTTTTGCAGTGCGCTGTCTGCACACCCCCATCACGTCAAGTGCCCCCGAGATGGAGCGGTTAGTAGCTATATATCAGGGCTGGCTGCCACTATAGGGTTTAGGAATCAAGCATGTTTAGAAATGTGGTGCAAGAAAGGTGTTTAATTCCTAAACACGCTTTTTGCAGTGATGGTAAATGAATAAATTGGCAAATGTTAAGAATAGATGCATCACTTTCATTATTCAACATTAATTTCAAAATGCAAGTTGATTTCAAGATATGCACGTTGGTACTAGTTTTATGATAATTATTATGGTGCCCAATTTCTTGTGGGCAAAATAATTTACTGGGTGAGCACTTTTGGGCAATGGGCAAGTTGAATTTACTGGGTGGGCAAAATAATTTACTGGGTGGGCATTTGCCCACCCAGTTAACATGTTATTTATCTCCCTGGTCCAAATTTAGTCAAAGACGAACTTGATTTTAAATCATTTTGGCTAGATGTTTTAACAAAAACCATTCATGATTCAAAATATAAGGTGCCAAATTCCGTCCTGTCTCTCGTTTATTAGATTAAACATTTTTTTCTTAATCATGTTAAGGGCTGGGGTATGAACGTTTGGACAGTATTTATTTTGGGACATTAGAGCACATCAGACATATCGAATTGCATTCTGAATACGAAGAATGTCATTCTGATATCAAATAATGACATTAGGCTTTTTTAGGGTACCAAAGTTTAATGGCAAAATAAAAAAGGGTGAAATAGGCTATGTTTGGCTTCTATCAGAACAAATCGTAGGGTAAAACATTAAGGAACTTCAAACTACTTATATTAAACAACAAAATGAACATGAATTTTTACTTTATGAGTGTTAAAAATGGCAAAATACTTGTTTAGGGTATGTTTTGCACGAGGTGAGTAATACTCGTTTAGGGTGCGTTTTGAGAGTCCATACATGAGCATGGTGTCCATCACGTAATGTAAGTGGCCCCTCCGGGGCCTGACCACACACTTCGTGCTCTATTCTTCTTCCATGGCCTGATTCGAATCACAGTGGGAACCGATAAGGCCAAAAAAATAGAACATGTTTCACGTCCTCTTCCGTTTCCTTTTTTGAGGTCTTTTCAATTTTATTTTTATTTTTTGAAATTCAGTTAGGCCTATAACTTTTCAAAAAATATGTCTAGGAAGTAGAGAAGTAGAGATGCTTTCTATAGCCTTGCTAATATACAAGTAACACTTTTATAAGGTTTTGTGATAGTTAGAGGGGGCCTATCTCTCAGAACAACAAATAAAAAGAGTCCTCCTCCTTTTTCCAGGCATTATTGTACACGCTAAAATAGCTCTAATTATGGGTATTTAGGCTACACCGATTTTGCGATAAAAAATAAAAAGCCCCCTCTTCGCTTAGACTACCCCGTAGTCCACTTGCCCATTGTGCATAGGGGAGAGCGGGGAGTGTTCGCCCTATTTTTTTCTGACCAGCCTAGCGATGTCAATTTTAAGGTTAGGGATGACCTGGTTAGCTCATGTGAAAGCCATATGTCTTAGCTATATACAACCACAATCCCAGAACTATAGGCCTTACAATAGCAACAGGATAGAGCAAACAAAAAGTTTTGCAAAGTGGCGAACTTGCCCCATATTGGGGCAGGTTCGCCCATATGGTGGGGTAAGTTCACCCTAATCACAAAAAAAGGTTTAAACATTACTGAGGAAGGGGGGTGAAGGGGGGTAGCAGAACGTCCAGCCAAACTGATGAAAGTCCAAATCGGTATTTTGCCTCTCTATCCCATAAAAGAGTGTAACGTAGGCCTACCCGTAGGTTATACATTAAAAACTCTATATTCCGGTTTATTAGTACAAAGCAGTAATATAGATGGATGTGCTTGAAGATTCGGTCATATTGTTCTCCTTTTTGTGTCGTATACATGCAGAAATTTCAAATGTTAATTTCATAGAAATTAAAGAAAAAAGTGTAGTTGTCATCCTTGTTGGGTTTTGGTTATGATGCTGCATCTCTGACCATTTTGTGAGAGGTATGTGCACGTATTTCGCGTATGGTGCGTATAGACGCAATCCAGCGTGCATGCACGCTAGTGTCGGAGACGGAGATAACACGTAGTAATTAACTATGATATTAGTTAGCTCCGAAATAGAAGAGACGCATAGGGTTAGAAATCCCCGTCATTTGAGTTTTTTTATAAGAGACTTCATGTTATGGGGAGATCTTCGGTTTCTGTGTCCACTTGATGATTAAGACAAGGTGGGTCGCATGTCCTGAGACATGTGACCGGAGTATAGCTGGATACTACGACTCTCAGGCTCCGTTTTGGAGTCTGAAAACTGTTACTCAGTGAAGCATGAATTATATGTGATTCACTAGGGGTTGTTACCTTGTTTCGCCCATATGGTGGGGTAAGTTCACCCTAATCACAAAAAAAGGTTTAAACATTACTGAGGAAGGGGGGTGAAGGGGGGTAGCAGAACGTCCAGCCAAACTGATGAAAGTCCAAATCGGTATTTTGCCTCTCTATCCCATAAAAGAGTGTAACGTAGGCCTACCCGTAGGTTATACATTAAAAACTCTATATTCCGGTTTATTAGTACAAAGCAGTAATATAGATGGATGTGCTTGAAGATTCGGTCATATTGTTCTCCTTTTTGTGTCGTATACATGCAGAAATTTCAAATGTTAATTTCATAGAAATTAAAGAAAAAAGTGTAGTTGTCATCCTTGTTGGGTTTTGGTTATGATGCTGCATCTCTGACCATTTTGTGAGAGGTATGTGCACGTATTTCGCGTATGGTGCGTATAGACGCAATCCAGCGTGCATGCACGCTAGTGTCGGAGACGGAGATAACACGTAGTAATTAACTATGATATTAGTTAGCTCCGAAATAGAAGAGACGCATAGGGTTAGAAATCCCCGTCATTTGAGTTTTTTTATAAGAGACTTCATGTTATGGGGAGATCTTCGGTTTCTGTGTCCACTTGATGATTAAGACAAGGTGGGTCGCATGTCCTGAGACATGTGACCGGAGTATAGCTGGATACTACGACTCTCAGGCTCCGTTTTGGAGTCTGAAAACTGTTACTCAGTGAAGCATGAATTATATGTGATTCACTAGGGGTTGTTACCTTGTAACATTTAACAGGGTCGAGTCCAGGCTATATAGCAGCTTGCTAGACACGTGTTTCTGGACCATGTAAACGGAATACGATGGTCCTTCATCAGTAGCTTGCTGGAGGCCCTATTTCTTTGGAACCTCTTTGGAGAGCTTGTCTATTCCTGGTTTAGGTGGATGCTTGGGTGACCTTGTGTTTGGTATAGGTCCGTAGGCCTATATCTGTTGCCTCTTCCCTGTGTATATTCGAAAGATCTTCGTGAAGTTATAGGCTATCTATTTTGTTGGTGGTGGAGTCATGTTGTCACCTAACAAGGCGTTGCGTAGGCCTATATGTCTTCGTGCATATTTTCTTAATGTTTACAATTAAGAAGAGTTGCTGGATACCTCGTCTCTTCAAAATCTTCAGATTGAGAGATCTATTGTATGTTGGTGGATTCAGTATCTGAATCCTCGATGGCTACTAAATTTGTTGAAACCCCTACTCTCTGTTTCCAGTTCTTGAAGTTGTTGTAAGGTGGGTGAGGCGGAGGGTGCCCTCGTACCCCATGAAGTCCTCATAAGTGTGATCATCTTCTTCTGGAGATGGAAGTTTGGCCTTTAATAGTGAGACCAGCAGGTTCTCAGCTCTGCTGTAGGCTATCATTGGTGGTTTGGGGAATGTTATTTTCAGCTTCTGATTGTTGCTGATAATATTCCAATGTTTCTGTATAGCCTGTTTTATGCGCTTGCCCGCGAAATGCGGGGCATATTTGGTTTTGAAAACCAAAGGTATTTCTCGAGATTTTGGTTTCTCCTCGACGAATAAATGGCGGTCTTCAAAGTTGATTGAGGAACCCGCCTTGAGAAGTTCAGCTTCGCTGTAGCCTCTGGTGGAAAGTTTCTCCATGAAGAAATCTTTCTTTTCCAAGAATGTTTCATAGTTGTTTGTGTTGAAATTGCTCAAAAGTATATTACTTTTTGGCTTCTTATATACCATTTTGTGCTGTGTGATAATTATTCTTACTCCGAAGTTGTAAACATCACTGCAAAAAGTGTGTTTAGGAATTAAACACTATCTTGCACCATGTTTTTAATCATGTTTAAATGCTACACATGTTTAGGAATTTGATGGGCTGTGTTTAGGAAATTTGACATTGGTGTTTAGGAATCAAACATGTTTAGAAACGTGGTGCAAGAAAAGTGTTTTATTCCTAAAACCAATGTCAAATTCCATAACATCATGTGTTAAATTCCTAAACACATATCCATCAAATTCCTAAACATGTGTAGCATTTAAACATGTTTAAAAACATGGTGCAAGATAGTGTTTAGAAAAGTGTTTAATTCCTAAACACACTTTTTGCAGTGCGCTGTCTGCACACCCCCATCACGTCAAGTGCCCCCGAGATGGAGCGGTTAGTAGCTATATATCAGGGCTGGCTGCCACTATAGGGTTTAGGAATCAAGCATGTTTAGAAATGTGGTGCAAGAAAGGTGTTTAATTCCTAAACACGCTTTTTGCAGTGATGGTAAATGAATAAATTGGCAAATGTTAAGAATAGATGCATCACTTTCATTATTCAACATTAATTTCAAAATGCAAGTTGATTTCAAGATATGCACGTTGGTACTAGTTTTATGATAATTATTATGGTGCCCAATTTCTTGTGGGCAAAATAATTTACTGGGTGAGCACTTTTGGGCAATGGGCAAGTTGAATTTACTGGGTGGGCAAAATAATTTACTGGGTGGGCATTTGCCCACCCAGTTAACATGTTATTTATCTCCCTGGTCCAAATTTAGTCAAAGACGAACTTGATTTTAAATCATTTTGGCTAGATGTTTTAACAAAAACCATTCATGATTCAAAATATAAGGTGCCAAATTCCGTCCTGTCTCTCGTTTATTAGATTAAACATTTTTTTCTTAATCATGTTAAGGGCTGGGGTATGAACGTTTGGACAGTATTTATTTTGGGACATTAGAGCACATCAGACATATCGAATTGCATTCTGAATACGAAGAATGTCATTCTGATATCAAATAATGACATTAGGCTTTTTTAGGGTACCAAAGTTTAATGGCAAAATAAAAAAGGGTGAAATAGGCTATGTTTGGCTTCTATCAGAACAAATCGTAGGGTAAAACATTAAGGAACTTCAAACTACTTATATTAAACAACAAAATGAACATGAATTTTTACTTTATTAGTGTTAAAAATGGCAAAATACTTGTTTAGGGTATGTTGTGCACGCGGTGAGTAATACTCGTTTAGGGTGCGTTTTGAGAGTCCATACATGAGCATGGTGTCCATCACGTAATGTAAGTGGCCCCTCCGGGGCCTGACCACACACTTCGTGCTCTATTCTTCTTCCATGGCCTGATTCGAATCACAGTGGGAACCGATAAGGCCAAAAAAAATAGAACATGTTTCACGTCCCCTCCCGCTTCCTTTTTTGAGGTCTTTTCAATTTTATTTTTATTTTTTGAAATTCAGTTAGGCCTATAACTTTTCAAAAAATATGTCTAGGAAGTAGAGATGCTTTCTATAGCCTTGCTAATATACAAGTAACACTTTTATAAGGTTTTGTGATAGTTAGAGGGGCCTATCTCTCAGAACAACAAATAAAAAGAGTCCTCCTCCTTTTTCCAGGCATTATTGTACACGCTAAAATAGCTCTAATTATGGGTATTTAGGCTACACCGATTTTGCGATAAAAATAAAAAGCCCCTCTTCGCTTAGACTACCCCGTAGTCCACTTGCCCATTGTGCATAGGGGAGAGCGGGGAGTGTTCGCCCTATTTTTTTCTTACTAGCCTAGCGATGTCAATTTTAAGGTTAGGGATGACCTGGTTAGCTCATGTGAAAGCCATATGTCTTAGCTATATACAACCACAATCCCAGAACTATAGGCCTAACAATAGCAACAGGAAAAAAAAAACAAAAAGTTTTGCAAAGTGGCGAACTTGCCCCATATTGGGGCAGGTTCGCCCATATGGTGGGGTAAGTTCACCCTAATCACAAAAAAAAAGGTTTAAACATTACTGAGGAAGGGGGGTGAAGGGGGGTAGCAGAACGTCCAGCCAAACTGATGAAAGTCCAAATCGGTATTTTGCCTCTCTATCCCATAAAAGAGTGTAACGTAGGCCTACCCGTAGGTTATACATTAAAAACTCTATATTCCGGTTTATTAGTACAAAGCAGTAATATAGATGGATGTGCTTGAAGATTCGGTCATATTGTTCTCCTTTTTGTTTCTTTTACATGCAGAAATTTCAAATGTTAATTTCATAGAAATTAAAGAAAAAAGTGTAGTTGTCATCCTTGTTGGGTTTTGGTTATGATGCTGCATCTCTGACCATTTTGTGAGAGGTATGTGCACGTATTTCGCGTATGGTGCGTATAGACGCAATCCAGCGTGCATGCACGCTAGTGTCGGAGACGGAGATAACACGTAGTAATTAACTATGATATTAGTTAGCTCCGAAATAGAAGAGACGCATAGGGTTAGAAATCCCCGTCATTTGAGTTTTTTTATAAGAGACTTCATGTTATGGGGAGATCTTCGGTTTCTGTGTCCACTTGATGATTAAGACAAGGTGGGTCGCATGTCCTGAGACATGTGACCGGAGTATAGCTGGATACTACGACTCTCAGGCTCCGTTTTGGAGTCTGAAAACTGTTACTCAGTGAAGCATGAATTATATGTGATTCACTAGGGGTTGTTACCTTGTAACATTTAACAGGGTCGAGTCCAGGCTATATAGCAGCTTGCTAGACACGTGTTTCTGGACCATGTAAACGGAATACGATGGTCCTTCATCAGTAGCTTGCTGGAGGCCCTATTTCTTTGGAACCTCTTTGGAGAGCTTGTCTATTCCTGGTTTAGGTGGATGCTTGGGTGACCTTGTGTTTGGTATAGGTTCGTAGGCCTATATCTGTTGCCTCTTCCCTGTGTATATTCGAAAGATCTTCGTGAAGTTATAGGCTATCTATTTTGTTGGTGGTGGAGTCATGTTGTCACCTAACAAGGCGTTGCGTAGGCCTATATGTCTTCGTGCATATTTTCTTAATGTTTACAATTAAGAAGAGTTGCTGGATACCTCGTCTCTTCAAAATCTTCAGATTGAGAGATCTATTGTATGTTGGTGGATTCAGTATCTTAATCCTCGATGGCTACATATTTGTTGAAACCCCTACTCTCTGTTTCCAGTTCTTGAAGTTGTTGTAAGGTGGGTGAGGCGGGAGGGGTGCCCTCGTACCCCATGAAGTCCTCATAAGTGTGATCATCTTCTTCTGGAGATGGAAGTTTGGCCTTTACTAGTGAGTCCTGCAGGTTCTCAGCTCTGCTGTAGGCTATCATTGGTGGTTTGGGGAATGTTATTTTCAGCTTCTGATTGTTGCTGATAATATTCCAATGTTTCTGTATAGCCTGTTTTATGCGCTTGCCCGCGAAATGCGGGGCATATTTGGTTTTGAAAACCAAAGGTATTTCTCGAGATTTTGGTTTCTCCTCGACGAATAAATGGCGGTCTTCAAAGTTGATTGAGGAACCCGCCTTGAGAAGTTCAGCTTCGCTGTAGCCTCTGGTGGAAAGTTTCTCCATGAAGAAATCTTTCTTTTCCAAGAATGTTTCATAGTTGTTATTATTTCTTGCGTATCGCATGACTTCAGCGCGTACGAAACCATCGAAAACTGGCTGTGGGTGGCATGATGATCTATGTAAGAATTGTCCTGTCTCTGTTTTCTTTGTATGACATTTGATGTCCAGGATACCTTTTCTCTTTAAAGCGTTTGCCTTTGTATATGACCAGGTCTAGGAATTGGATGGTGTCCTCGGAAGCTTCATATGTAAACTTCAGAGTGTCGTGGAAGGTGTTCACCTGCTGGACGGAAGTTTGTAGGTCTTCTAAACTTCCCGTTCAGAAAACTAACGTGTCATCCATATACCTGTATAAGGTGTGGATGTGTGTAGTCGATTGTAAGATCTTGTTTTCCAATTCATGGACTACAAGGTTACATATGCTACCTGATGATCTTTGGCCCATAGGTACCCCTGAGGTTTGTAGGAAGTATTCGTCATTGAATTCAAAAGAATTCCTGTATAACACCAGGCGTAGGAGTTCTACCATGTATTTCATATCTGGAATGATTGGGTCGTAATCAAAAGGGTCCAGATTTGCGAGTGTCTCCAAAGTAACTCGAAAAGCTTGATCTTGTGGGACCGATGTGAACATCGAAACCACATCCAGACTGGCTAAAATGATGCCTTGAGGTAGAGTCAAGTTTTCGATCTTCCTGATGGTGTCCCCTGTATCCTTCAGGTAAGTGGGTTGGGATCTCACCACTGGTAGAAGGTAGAAGTCTATGAGTTCTGAGGCCTTCTCCAGTGGAGAGAAGCAGTTGGAGACAACTGGTCTTCCTACAAATCGTACTCCTGGTGGAGGGGTTTTGTGGACTTTAGGTAGCATGAAGAAAACCGGGGTTCTCATTTGCCCATTAAATGGGTCCACAATGCTGGCCATAAGTGTTGGGACGGTGGAGCACAATGTCAGCCAACACCTGCTATATGATAAATATTCAGTTAATGAAACAAATGCCGTAAAAATGTATTTTTTTGGACTGTATATCGTGTGTAGAGCGTATATACATGCATGTTGAATAGCATTATATTATAGTTTAAGCCTGTTGAAGTTACACAGCTCTGTGGCGCAATGGATACGGCATCTGCCACAGGCGCAGTGGACACGGGTTCGAGCCCCTGAATTTATTTAGATTTCTTTTCTTTTCTTTTTGTTATTATTTTACAATATCCTTCATCATATTATATTCGTCGTTCTATTAATTTTTGCCAATGTCCGTCCTTCTTTTTTTCTGTATGTCTACCTATATTTTACTTTCTATACTTACTATAAGTTTCTTTGAAAGCGCTTTAATAAATTTCAGTCATAAAATGTAATTTAAGCCTACTCCTGCCGACTATGATTATATTTACACGATATACTCGTTGCAAATACCACATACGTTTTTGATGCAAACGATGAAAATGATTAAAGTTTTGTTTTTTTTTCTTCTAAAAATTAGCTTTTTTTTAATTTTAAGTATTTTTTTCCCAAAATCACTCTTTTAAAAGACTTCAATCAATTCCTGTCAACAAATATCATGTATTTCTGGTGATTAAATCACTACTCTTTCAAAATAAAACGTCATTTTACGCAAAATACGTAGTTGGCATAGGCTAATAATGTTCAGAACGCACTGTAAAATACATGATATTGCGTATAAAACGTGACCGTATCCCTAAATCACATGAGTAAAATGCAATAATTTTTATATAAGTGAAAAGATAAATAGTTTCTCCGTTTTCATGTAAAATTTGATGAAAATCCAAGCTATGGTTGAGGAGATATGGGCCAAAACACACATTTTAAAATTAGATTTTTTGCTTATAAAAGTTGAAAAAAAATCATCTAATTTCAGTTTTTGCTTAAGTAAATATGATATTGACACCAAATTTGGAGCAGTTAGAGATCTTATCATGTGGCTTTACCAAAAAATTTTTGGATGGCTACATTTGAAATTTAGGGACTGGTCACTTAAAATGTCTTAAAACGATATTTTGGCCCTGTCTAAGTTCACTATTCGTCACTTTAACTGTCAAAAACTTGGGTTTTAAAATGGAAAATTATTGTTTCCACCAATTAAAATGTTACATTACAGCTATAGAAGAAAATAAAAGTTATCACAACATCTCGTGATCAAAAACAAATAAAGGAATCGAACCCATGCACACTTGTTTTCCCAATTTACCGCAGTCTACCACAAATGAAGCAACAAAATACAGAAAAAAAAGAAGGACGGACATTGGCAAAAATTAATAGAACGACGAATATGATATGATGAAGGATATTGTAAAATATTAACAAAAAGAAAAGAAAAAGATATATAAATAAATTCAGGGGCTCGAACCCGTGTCCACTGTGCCTGTGGCAGATGCCGTATCCATTGCACCACAGAGCTGTATTACTTTAACAGGCTTAAACTGTAATATAATGCTATTCAAGATGCATGTATATAAATATACGCTCTACGGACGATAAACAGTCAAACAAATCACACTTTTACGGCATTTGTTTCATTAACTGAATATTTATCATATAGCAGGTGTTGGCTGACATTTGTGCTCCACATATATTTCAGTTTTGGGCCGGGGTAAAATGATTTTGGGACAAAAACGAACGATATACACGTTTGTAAAAAGAAAAGAAAGTAATATTATATTAAAATTCTTTACTCTTTAAAGACGTGTATACCGTCCGATTTTGTCCCGTAGTCATTTATCCCGGACAAAAACTGAACTAAATGTGGAGCACAATGTCAGCCAACACCTGCTATATGATAAATATTCAGTTAATGAAACAAATGCCGTAAAATGTATTTTTTGGACTGTATATCGTGTGTAGAGCGTATATTTATATACATGCATGTTGAATAGCATTATATTATAGTTTAAGCCTGTTGAAGTTACACAGCTCTGTGGCGCAATGGATACGGCATCTGCCACAGGCGCAGTGGACACGGGTTCGAGCCCCTGAATTTATTTAGATTTCTTTTTCTTTTCTTTTTTGTTATTATTTTACAATATCCTTCATCATATTATATTCGTCGTTCTATTAATTTTTGCCAATGTCCGTCCTTCTTTTTTTTCTGTATGTCTACCTATATTTTACTTTCTATACTTACTATAAGTTTCTTTGAAAGCGCTTTAATAAATTTCAGTCATAAAATGTAATTTAAGCCTACTCCTGCCGACTATGATTATATTTACACGATATACTCGTTGCAAATACCACATACGTTTTTGATGCAAACGATGAAAATGATTAAAGTTTTGTTTTTTTCTTCTAAAAATTAGCTTTTTTTTTTAATTTTAAGTATTTTTTTCCCAAAATCACTCTTTTAAAAGACTTCAATCAATTCCTGTCAACAAATATCATGTATTTCTGGTGATTAAATCACTACTCTTTCAAAATAAAACGTCATTTTACGCAAAATACGTAGTTGGCATAGGCTAATAATGTTCAGAACGCACTATAAAATACATGATATTGCGTATAAAACGTGACCGTATCCCTAAATCACATGAGGAAAATGCAATAATTTTTATATAAGTGAAAAGATAAATAGTTTCTCCGTTTTCATGTAAAATTTGATGAAAATCCAAGCTATGGTTGAGGAGATATGGGCCAAAACACACATTTTAAAATTAGATTTTTTGTACCTTAGAGACAATGCTGGCCATAGGTGTTGGGACGGTTTGATAGGGTAATGTAAATAAGCCCCCCACTCCCCCGATCAATGTTGAATTCGACTTTTTTGGTCACACGAGCCTTGTGGCACCCAACATTGATTGGTGGGGAAGGGGAGGGTTGGGTGTTAGGAAAGTGTTTAGGCTTGACACCAAAGAAACCTCCACTTTATCACGTTAATAATAACGGAAATAAGGTCATACTATAGTGTTCGTTTTCCATAAGTGTCCCAACACATTTTGGCCATGGTTGCAGGTAGTCTGTCAAAGCTATGTCGATTTGTTTTTCAACATACATTTCTCAGGCTAGACTGTGTAGCATGTCTGCTGTAGCCTTTGTTGGGTTATAATCTAGTTTTAGGTACTGGTCATTTCTACTTAGTTGTCGGTATCCCTCTTCTAGGTAGTGTTGCTTAGATATTACTGCTATACCTCTACCTTTGTCGTAGGGTTTGAGTATTATCTGAGTGTTTTTCTTCAGAGTTTCCCATGCCCTTTTCTCATTTGGGTTATAGTTGGGTTTGACTTTCTTGGTTGGGATTTCGGACAGTTCCACTTTAAGATTCTCGAAAAAGTCCAGGTCATTGCACATGGTGGGACCTGGTTGCCATTGCGATGGAAGTCTGAACTTGTGTCTTTTAGGCCATTTACTGAGTGAGGCGTGGTACCTTATTCTCATAATTCTTATGAGGTCATGGGATGTAGGGATGAACCCAAGACCTTTGGATAGAGCTAGGATTTGGTCGTCCGAAAGCTCATAGTCCGATAGGTTAGTAATGAAAGCCGAGGCTCTCTCTATTTCTTGATGTTTTTTCTTTAATTTCTGCGTGTTCTTGTGGTTTAGTCTTGAGCACCGTGATGTTTTCTTAATTTTCCTTTGGTGGAGGGTGCGTTTGACTCTGTTGTTCCTCGCCATGTGAGAAAAGCCGCTATCTTTCTGTATAGCATAGGCCCTGATCCTGATAATTGATTAATTTGTTAAAGAAAAAAAGTTTTAAAACTTATTTTTAAAACAGTGTGTGGGTTTAAGGACTTTGCCCGTTCAAAGTCAAAGTACATAGTCGATTTTTAACTCGGACTTTCGCGATTAATAAACTGGTAGATTCTAAAATCAGAATTGTTCAGTATTGAAGTGCCAATATAATTATGACATTATGATATGTTACACTTTACTTTTACTGTCACTAATAAATTTATATAAACTTTTTCATAACAATTTTATACTAGTATTTGATGTAATAAATATCAGTATAATTTCGAGTTCAGCTGAATGCTTTCATCATGATTAATAATGTGCTTTTATTTATCAAAAATCGACTGTGGCATAGTCTAAGGGCAGAGCAGCACAGTAAACTCACTTCAGAAGAACCAAAGACAACCCAAACAGCCCTTTTCAGAGCTACCTTTTAATCCCAAAAAGAGAAATGACTTATGTTGTAAATAAAAAGAAAGCAATAAACAACAAAGTAAGAAACATAATAAACAAAAAAAAAAGTAACTGCAAGTATAGCAAAAGAAGTGCTACTCCACATCCATTTTGCCCACAATTCCATAGCCCATAAGCCCACCGGTAAAGCCCATTCCCCAAATAAAGTTGTTTTTTTATAAAGTTATCATGGAGTAATGTTTGATATTCATGCATGATACGTGTGCTTCTTTTAATCTTTGAAGTAGCCAAACCTCCTCCGTGGACAGAGGGAAAAGGGGTACATTTCTAAAAAAAACAGCAAATCTTCAAAAGTTGTGAGCTGATTAATTTTTTTTTCAATCTATTAAAGCTAATGATTAAAGGTTTCTTTACAAAAAATTATTTTTGGGACACCCTGTGCTATAGGTTTTTATTAAAGTGACACCAATTTTTTCACCCCAAAACAATCCCCTTTACTGTGTAAAATGGCTTCGATAAATGACATTTTCTCAGCTCGACTACATTTCCTTAAATGACTGAGATGTAGGTGTAGTCATAGAATATGAGATAAAGTGTGCCTATACATGGACAATATTAACATTTTTAGGTACAATAAATTGCCATTTGTTCTAAATTCGTAAAATTTATATTAATTATATTATTGACCAATTTAGTATTTCTACAAAGCCTTATAATTGTTTTCAAAGTGACTCAAAGAAGGCATTTTCACTCTAAGTGTCCACCTAATTACCCATGAATTATGCTATGATGAGAACAAAATATTTTAGAATTTTCAGGCAGGTACATTTTTTTCAATTATTTTCTGAAATTCGAAGAACTGAAAAAGGCCACTCCTGTCATTTCAACAGGACTTGCATCATCAGTCATATTCCTTTATTTTACGCGTAATATGGCTCTGAAGGGCCAAGACAAATATTGGAAACTTGAAAAACTAATTTTCCATGATCTTTTGGGACTCTTGACATTTTGTGGAAAATTGTTTAAGCTTTAGCATCCGCAGCACTGGGACAGGCATCTGCTATCTACTGAAGATAGCAAAATTTGCAACATTCACATATTAGTCAATTCTGATTGGTTTGTCTGCTTATGTGCACAAACAGTGATTTTCTTCACTTATTTCACTGTTCCATTGTACTTTTTTTTATTGTTTTATACCTGGCACTGTTGTGGGTCCTGGAATTGATCATATTTGGCCATTGAACTTTACCTATTTTTATTTTGTTGCTCAGTTTAGCGTGTCTGCATGCTTATGTACACACAAGGCGCATTTTGATACCCAATTTGTCCAATTTTGTTCAATATTAACAATACAGCAGTGTTTTGAAAGAAAAATATTTGAATTTAAAAATTGCAGTTATTTGTATTGATTTGAAGTAAACGTGAAGATAATGGCGAGCTTTATGTGCTACAGAGCTGGCATAATAACCATTGATCGCTCTAAACGGCAACTTTTCAATTCGGATATTTTTATTTAAAACACTACTGTGTTGTTAATATTGAACGACATTTGACAAATGGGGCATCACAATGCGCGTAAATAATTCATCCTTTCCTCAGTGTTAAAATATTTTGAAAACAGTTATTGGTTCTGAAGCTATAGACGTATTTTTGTAACAGCTGTGTTACTTTTTGTGCAGACTTTATTTTGTTTCTTTTTGTTAGGTAAGGGGAAATAATAATGGCATTATGTGGAATCTCTAACCTCATAATACTAATGTACATTATGTATGCCATGCAAATGTTAACTGCGGAAAAATATTGTGGATGGGGAGCATAACCTAGTGTTTCCATTCAAATACTCAGCTCAGACAAATAAAGATTACACTCAAGCAAGAGAAAATGTATAGGTTCTATAAAAGATATCCCAAGACTTTTTATAAGGAAACTGCATAAACTTCACAACAATAAAGAAAAATGACAAATGAGTAAATTAAATTAAAATACTAATAGTCGCCTGAGTTAGTATTTACAAAAGGGATGGGGAAAGTTCTTGATTTTGATTTGGGTTGGGGTATGCGGCTGGGATTTAAAAATACACACAAAATAAACCAAATTTGATGAGGTGACCAACATTTTTTCTGTTTAAAATTATGGTAAATTTGCCCAACTATTTATAGTAGTATGGACAAAATTGCGCAAAAATTTGCTTAAACATGTAAAAGAATTTTGTAGATTTTAGGAAAAAAATCGGAAACACCACATATACATCAACATAAAAATTAAATTTTGGCCCAGAGTAATTCCGAAAAACCTGAAATCCACCCTAAATGGGGGGTGTCTTGCTTGCAGGACTACATTGACCCCCATTTTTCAACTCCCTCTCACCCACATGACCCCCTTATTTGTTTAACTGAACTCATTCTCACCCAATTACCCCCTTTTTGTTTGCCTGTCACCAAAAGATTCCCTTTTTTCATGAATTTTGGACACATTTTTGATAATCTCTCACCGAATGCCAGACCCCTGCGTTTGTTTTTGGTATGATTTTCCCCAGTCTCATGGAATGATCCCTTTTTTTTTACCTTCTCTCTGAATTAAGACCCCTAGTGGAAAGGTGGGTACCCAGCAAACACAAAACGTTTTCGACATCATTCGCAAAAGGTTATAAAAGGTTGTTAGAAAACGTTTAAATGTCGGGTTATGTAAAGGGTATATTAAGAGTATAAAACGTTTTCATAACCTTAAAAACATTTTTGATAATCTACTGCTCAGCAAACAAAAATGTTTTACAGAAAACGTTTAAATGTCGGGTTATATAAAGGGTATAAAAACGTTTTAATAACATTCCAAAAACATTCTTGAAAACTTGATACAAAACATTCTAAACATAATGGTATTTTGGGTTGAAAAATATTTTGCGAAAAATGTTTGCCCAAAATATTTTCAATAACGTTTTAAAAACGTTTTCATGACCTTTATATAACCCGACATTTAAATGTTATTAAAGGTTTTGAAAAAAACATTTTAAGAACATTTCTGTGTTTGCTGTGTTCAAATGTTTTAACATAATGTTATTTAAGTATTGACACAATATTTGGCAAAAATGTTTGCAAAAATAGTTTACAATAACATTTTTTGAAAACATTTAGAAATATTGTTGTAGTGTGTTTTTATACAAAACGTTTTAAAACGTTATCATGACCTTTAAACCCGACATTTTAATGTTATTAAAACGTTTTTACCTAAACCAAAAGCCAAAATATAACTTATTTAAAACGTTTTTAAAACGTTTATGTGTTTGCTGGGCCGAGATGTGCAGCAGATTTGCATTTCAGCTATTTTAACTTTTGGTATGTTTCAGTAGATATTCACAAAAAAATAATTCCCCAAATTCTAGTTGATTCCAATTTTTCGTTAGTGATATGCATGATTTATATTTATTATAGGCTCAGTTTTGTAAACAAATACAAATTTGACATGTCATATGAGGGAAAATGTTGACACATTTTGACAAAATTTGTAAAATTATTTTTGAAATTTAACAGTCCTGTATGTAAATGGTATAAATTTAATGATATGTACTCAAAGTGTATGTAGCTGTGATGAAACGCCGTCCATCATATGAAAATTTTGCCCTTTCATACTAAAATAATAGATTTTTTTCCCAAAAGCACCTAAATAAATATTGGCAAAAAATAATCACAGGCAAAAATTTAAAAGCACATGAAAAAATATGAAATCACAAGAAAAAATATATAATCGCAGGATATAATGTGAAATAATAGGAAAAATCATTGTAAAAATTAGCCAAAATTTCTAAATCACTGAAAAGTATATAAAAATGAAAAATAATGTAAAATCGCATGAAAAAAAAAATGTAAAATTTTTTTAAACGCCTTTAATAATATCGTTTTCCTTGGGACAATGACATGTGGTTCAAAATTAAAAAAAACCCAAAATATAATAGACTTATTTGGTCAATTTTAGTGACCATTTTATGTAGACCTACATGTATTCACCTGAATGTAATCACCCTATCTTGAATTAAATTTGACTGGAAATAAATGATTACATTTCGTAATTTTGAGAAAGGCCCACAAATTAGTTCACCATATAGGCCCTTGTGTGGAATTTTTAAATGTTCATTTTTTTTCATATTTCAACAATTGGTTTACATTTGAGTCTTTTAGATTGAGGCTTTACTCAATTCAAAAGTATAATCTTACTATAATTCACCAGAATCTGTACATCTGTTTGTCTGTACATCTGTTTGTCTGTACATCTGTCCGCCTCTTTTCTCGGAGACTAGGGGTCGCACGTTCCTCAAACTTGGTGGGTGGGTGTATCTTGACCCCAGGCAGAACAAGTTTGTATTGGTTGGTGGGTCAAGGTCACCCAAGGTCATCCAGGGGTCAAATGAGTAAAAACTGTTTTTCTCGGAGACTGAGGGTCGCACGTTCCTCAAACTTGGCGGGTGGGTGCGTCTTGACCCGGGACAGAACAAGTTTGTATTGGTTAGTGGGTCAAGGTCACCAAAGGTCATCTAGGGGTCAAAGTAGTAAAAACTGTCATATGGGCATGAAACTTGGTGGGTAGGTGCATCTTGACCTAGGACAGAACAAGTTTGCATTGATTAGTGGGTCAAGGTCACCCAGGGGTCATCTGAGGTCAAATTAGTAAAAACTGTTTTCCGCCTATTTTCTCGGAGACTAGGGGTCGCACGTTCCTCAAACTTGGTGGATGGGTGCATCTGGACCTCAGACAGAACAAGTTTGTTTCGGTTAGTGGGCCAAGATCACCTGAGGTCATCCAGGGGCCATCTGAGGTCAAATTAGTAAAAACTATCGTATGGGCATGAAACTTGGTGGGTACAGTCAACTTTTAGAGTCAAATTTTTGGAAGGTCATTTTGGGGTCATCCGGGGTCACCCAGGGGTCATCTGAGGTCAAATTAGTAAAAAAATGTCGTATGCGCATGAAACTTGGTGGGTACAGTCACCTTTTAAAGTCAAATTTTTGGAAGGTCATTTTGGGGTCATCCAAGGTCAAATTACTAAAAACTGTCATATGGGCATGAAACGTGGTGGGTACAGTCAACATTTAGGGCCAAATTTTGGAAGGTCATTTCGCGGTCACAAGGGGTCATCTGAGGTCAAATTAGGAGAAACTGTCCAGGTAATCGCGACAGCCGAGAACCGCCAAATACGGGTAACCGCCTAGTCTATATAATAATACGCATCGTCTGTCTATCTGTCTGTCTGTGTGTCTGTCCGCCTATTTTCTCGGAGACTAGGGGTCGCACGTTCCTCAAACTTGGTGGGTGGGTGCAGCTTGGTATGAGGAAGAACGAGTTTATATTTTTTAAGGTCAAAGGTCAAGGCTGGGGTCAAGTTCAATTGAAGTCTAATTTCAAACACTTTAAATGGCAAATCTAGCTATGCCAATGTGTTGACCTTGGACTCTCAAACAAAAGTTTCCACGGTGACCTTTTCGTCAGACCTACGGTTAAGAGGTCAAAGGTCAAGAAAGGTAACAATTTCAAATTACCCCTATGAAGCTCAAACTTGGTGGGTGGGTGGACCTTGCACTAACAAATAAAAGTTTCCACGGTGACCTTTTCGTCAGACCTACGGTTAAGAGGTCATAGGTCAAGAAAGGTAAAAACTTCAAATTGCCCCTATGGAGCTCAAATGTGGTGGGTGGGTGGACCTTGGACTAACAAACAAAAGTTTCCACGGTGACCTTTTCTTCAGACCTACGGTTAATTAAGAGGTCATGGGTCAAAAAAGGTAAACATTTTAAATTGCCTCTATGGAGCTCAAACTTGGTGGGTGGGTGGACCTTTGACTAACAAACAAAGGTTTCCACGGCGACCTTTTTGTCAGACCTACAGTTGAGAGTTCATAGGTCAAAAAACATAAAAATTTCAAATTGCTCATGAAACTTGGTGGGTGGGTGTAACTTTGGCGCGATTTGAGAGCGAAAGTCAGGTCAAATTGCAAAAAGCTGCAATTGAGCTCATCTGTGAGGGCAGTGATCCCAGCCAAAGGACACACCCTGATTTTGAGATCTGCAAAAGCCAATAACCATTACAGCCGAGAACCGCGAAATACGGGTAACCGCCTAGTTATTTTAATATTCAGCCCGGATCTTCAATTTGTCCATCAAGTGTTCTTGACATTTCACCTATATATCTGATATAGCCAAACCATCTCCATAAAATGTTGGTTGATTAAGGTCTAAATTTAGTAACGTATGGAAACCCCGGGGGGTACTCAGTACAAATGACCATACGGGGACGTGCCGCAAACATGGGTAGCATTTTCAGCCTTCTGGTATATCAATGACCCCTTTTTCAAAGCCTATTTTGGTATATGAATGGGTCCTTTTTTCAACATTTTCTCAATTTTTTCGGAAAACAGCCCAATTTTTCCTTAATCTAGCCAAAATTTTCAAAATTTTCCCAAAATTTTGGGAAAATTTGTAAAAACTAAGACAATTTTGGGTAAATTCGGCCGAAAATTTTGACTTTTGGTATATCAATGGGTCCAAATTTCTTGACAAATTGGTATATTTATGGGTCTACTTCCAAAATCTCAGCGGCACGTCCCTACCAAAACCAAACTTGAGTACCCCCGGATGGAAACGCATGGAAATGGATGGAAAAGGATGGAAATGGATGGAGAAAGGATAGGAACGGATCGAAAAGGATGAAAATGGGTCGTAATGAATCAAAATATGACTCAAATATCTTGAAAGTAGTACAATAAGAGCTAAAATTCGTCAAAATGTGTTTCACCCGTCGGTCAAACTTATGCTCAAATCACAGGACAGTGTGGCCAGTAAAAGCCGCCACAGCAGCATGAAACCACAGATAGTATTATATTCCAATATCTGTGATGAAACATTGGCAGATCTCAATAGGTCAAGGCCATGATGTAATATTACTACATAATACAAATTTTCAACATAATTTGTGTAATTAAATGTTCATGGCATCATACATACACCAGTTGCAAACTTTTCAAGATAATTATTGAAATATAAATCTTTTAAAATCCTTTTTTGAAGTAGTTCATCAGCTATTAAAAAGTACTATAAATAGAAAGTAACAATCCTGGAGAAGAACTGCATCATAAAAAGTTTGGTGAAAATTGTCTTGAGTAAAAATTGTGTATTTTTCCACAATTCATTCACCAAATTGGTATATAGATATGATATCTAAATCAAATTAAATCAAATTTGAGAATTTTATGCTCAGATTAAATTTAAACACATTTTAAGGTCTATTTGATAGGGGAATTGGAAACTCATACCAGCGATATCCTCCTACATGCAGGAATAGGCCTATAAAAATGTATATAAATCAAAAGTTAAAGCCATGTACGATCTTTTAAATTGAGTTTGGTCAATTTTTTCAAACCTGTTTTTTGGCATATTAATTTTTGTAATGCATGTCAAGTCATATGTCCCAACTTACACCTAATTGGGATCATGGAGTTTTTATTTAATGCTAATAAATAATGTCATTGAGAAAAATAAAGTACAACTATTTATTTAATTAATTAATATCTTTTAATATTAATCTAAAATTAAAGAAGAATTGTGCTTTCTTTTTTTTTTTTCTTGTGTTAATTGATTAATTAAAAGAAAATCAAGGCCTAATTGTTCTTTCTTCCTTCCATTACCATGATTACTAGTATTTGAATTTTATTTGCATGAAAAGAAAAAGCAAGAAAGAAAGAAATGCAAAAGTAGGGAAGACAGGAAAACAAATGAAGACACAGGATAAGAAAACACATTTTGATGAATTTTAGCTCTTATTGTATAAACTCATTTCGAGATGTTCGAGTCATATTTTGATTCATTCCGACCCATTTACATCCTTTTCGATCTGTTCCTTATATCCTTTTCCCATCCATTTCCATCCATTTCCATCCTTTTCCATCCATTTCCATACGTTTCGATACGTTACTAAATTTACAAATACCCATAGGTTTATAATGACAAATTTACCAAGTAGACTAACACTTCAATTAATTATCAATATGAACTGAAGAGAAATAAAACCAGCAAACCACCCATGACTATTTTTCAAATTCAAATACTCAAGAAAGTATCCATGCATGCAAAGCTGCACTGAATGTTTTGGTTTTATCAAACTTTGAAACTACTGTCTGTTCAATTCAGTATCGAAGTTACGTAATGTTACTATGTCAACGGGATCACGCGCTAGAGTAATGAACCACGATCGAAATGATCACCACATAAAGTATATGGCACTCGAAGGCATACCAAAGTAGCGTGATCCGGTAACCAAGAGAATTACGTAACCACTTCGATGCTGAATTAGCTTAGATTCTTGAATTTTTAAGATATTTGAAAAAATAAAAACGTACGGCCAAAGTCATCAAAGAAAAGTGTTAGCACAGCCTTAGACCTAACGTGATTTATACTTTTCAAATTCCCAAGTTCAATTTAAAACCCCATTTCTTTTCAATTTTGCTTCATTTTGGGCAGCTACTTGGGTCCACCGAAAGGGTTCGCGACCTTTTTACAAATCGAGTGGGACGGTCCATTCTCAACTTAGGGCATAGACCCTACCCAATTTAGCAATTTAACAATCTGTCCACCAATCTGTCCTGCCATTTCAATCGTTTTTCCGTTCCGGTTATTGGATAAGTTCTATAGGTGATGATGGTCCACCGGTTTTTGTTACACGAAATTATATGGCGCGAGTACGTTTTATGCATAACATTATTCTGAGCATTATTTGTTCCTAAACAAGGACATTAAAATTATGGATTTCGTTCTCATTATAACTGGTTTACAATGTAAATTGAGTTTTGTTTAATACCACCATTCCTTCCCAAGAATATCAGCATTCGCTTGACATTTTCAGATACAGTAACTTTACAAGAAATGTTTTCTGTAACCTGATTGTTTTAAATAATATTTTCTTGTATAAAAGTTCTTTTGTTTCACAGTTTTTTCAGTTTGTATTCAACAAACAAAACGAAATAACAAATTAAAATAAATGTGTTTTATATGCCTATTATAGGCCTACACCTTCTCAGACCCATTCTCAGACCCATTCGCACAATAAATAGATAAATAAATAAATAAATAAATAAATAAATAAATAAATAAACAAGGAATGTATTTATATAAGCTGGGCGTATTTTAGAAAACCTTAGTTCCCATAAATAATAACGTAATGTTTCGACAGTACTAGGGTTTCAACACAAATTAGGCATACTGGCAAATATTTTGCTGGGCAATACTTCCTGATGCGGATGGTCGAATAAATACCATCTCTGCGCATTGTGACATTCGTCCCCATTGCTCTATTGGATTGATTCCAAAAAGTTTATGGTACCTGACGTTCTACGGCTTTTTATAAAAATATCGCGGGAAAAGACCAAAATTGAAAAGAAATGGGGGTTTAAATTGAAATTTAGAATTTGAAAAGTATAAATCACGTTAGGTCTAAGGCTGTGCTAACACTTTTCTTTGATGACTTTGGCCATAAGTTTTATTTTTTCAAATATCTTAAAAATTCAAGAATCTAAGCTAATTGAACAGACTAGTATTTACTAGTACATGTAAATGCTGCAGGCATCAGGCATATGATAGACCACAGATATTGGAACATGGACTATGCATCATAGACTATTCAGAGTCTATGTATGCATTGAGTCTTATAGCTGCAGGTCAAGGCCATATTATGTAATAGTTTCTAGCAAGAGTTTCTGGTTTCTACAGTCTAGCACAGTGTTTTGAACATGTTGACTGCTATTATATCAGAATACCAGTACTTATATGGTTAAATTTATGTAGCATTTATATTTTTGCAAAAGTCTGTTTTTGCAGACAAATATAATTTCCTTGTCCCTTGAAGTCTTTTTACATGTTGGGCAATGGACGCAAAGTCATACTTGATATTTTAATATCACAAAATAAAGAGTTGAAGTTTCAGGAACTATAAAACTAAACATTTATATTTTGGTGAAAAAATTTAAGTTGCTGAAAAAAAGAATCTAAAATACATTTTGTTTTGTTCTGTGTGTCTTCTATGGGGTAAATTTGTAGTGATTGAGTTTACACAACAAGTTTATATTAAAGAGCAGGAATAATTGAAACTGCCCCCAAAATTAAACAATTGTAAGATTTTTTTAATCCAAAAAAGGTGTGGTTAAATCGCATGAGGTATTTATAAAATGGTAAAATACCAAGGAATATTTTAAAACTTCCCAAATAGCTATACAATATAAAGAAATTTACACAAAAAAAAAGCCAAAAAAGTTGTTAAATCGCATGAAATATTAAAAAAATTGCAAACAATTGCAAAATCACAGGAAATAATATAATAACATCCCCAAATATTTGTAGAATTTTAAAATGTCCCAAAATTGTGAAAACACAAAGTTAGTAAAATCACAGGAAATCTTCAAAAATCGCTTCAACATTTTTTTTTTTTTAAAAGAGTGACATCGCAGGAAATATTCAAAATCGCCTTAACAATATTTACAGTAAAATCACTGGAAAAATCTAAAATCGCAACACATTTAGAAAAAATAAAAGTGGAAATATGTGACACGATCTGGTCCATGGGGACCAAAGGAGCCTCCGGGCATTTTTGAAAATAGAGTTACTGTAATTAATATTATTACATTACACATACATTAATACGCTATCAAAACACCAGAGCTCTAGCATACTTGGTTATAAAGTTATTAAGTTTTTTGATGTCTATTTCTTATGTAGGCTATTCTCTTGTTTTTTACTCCATATTTTTGCCGTTATCTCAGTTTCAAATTTGCCGCCTTTGGCCCCTATGGACCAGATCATGTCACATATGTTAACAAAATGAAACACTGCCCGGTCGTTACATCTCTGAACAAATTTTTGTCTAAATTTTTAGACTTGGGAATTCCCAAAATATTGGCAAAAATGTGCCTGTCTTCTTTAGGGACACTAGGAATCCTCAATTATTTTTAAGCATTTTTTTCTGGCTGTGGGAATTCCCCCCAAAAAGGGCAGCATATTGACGAAACCCTAAAGAAGACATGGGAATTCCCAAGAAAAATACCCTTTTTTAGGCTTGGGAATTCCCAAAAATTTGGACAAAAATTTGCATGTCTTCTTTAGGGTCACTGGGAATTCCCAAGTTTTTAAAGCATTTTTTTATCAAAATGGGAATTCCCAATTTTTTTGCATAAAATTTTGGTATGGGAATTCCCAAAAATTTATGGTACAAATTCACTTGTCTTCTTTAGGGGGTGCCATTAATTTCTGAATAGCCCATTTTCTTCTTTACCCAAGATAAGAAAACATAAAGAAATAACAAGATTTTTGGCTAAGTACAAGCAGGGACAGATTTCCAACAGTAAACCATTATACGTCAAGGATCAACAGCCAATCAGACAAAAGCCCGCCCAAGGATCCTAAAACGGACCAATCAGAGCAAAGCTAAAGATGTCCAATCAGGCAAAAGCCCGCCGAAGGATCCTAAAAACTAACCAATCACAGCGCAGCCCGACAAAATGTTAGAGGCACCGGCCAGAGCAGCGCTATACATGTCCAGTTGCCTACACGCTTCCAATCACGCATCATCCATGGTTAAGGGCGCACATCACTAAATAATCGCCCCATTGAAATACGTGTAAAAACACCAGTTTTATTTGCTCGTTTTGAGGCCTTTTCGGCACTTTCTGAGAAATTTAAGGATAACCAGTCGATTGCAAATCGATGAAAGTTTAACATAGGCCTATGTTTCAATGTATGGGTAGTCTTCCGTCTCGTTTTCCCGGTAGGAGCCGCTAAACAGCGCCCTCACTGTTTTTGACATGCTCTCATGACTGTAAACCCGTTTCTGCCCATTTTTAATACGCGGACCTATTTTCTCGATAATTATAAAATGTGACTTTTTAGTGATTCAAATTCATGCACAGGCTTTACACTTTTATTTAAGCTATAATTCGCTACTCTTTCTGATTATTAGTCCAAAGAGCAGCCCATTATACCTCAAAAACTTTCTGTATTTTACCGGAACTCAGTAGGGTTGCACAAATGGCGCATTGATTTAGTGGTGTGCTCCCTTCAAGGGTTTCTGATGTTCATAAAATGTAATTCTTTTATCTTTTTCTTGAAATATAAAAATTTTTGAGTAAAACGCTCGAAACAGAATTGCTCTGTGACATTCACTTCAAGAGAAATGCCGTTTCAAAGTTATATGGTGGATTCCGAAAATAGGAAAATTTTCAACATTTTGACCATTCATGCTTACTCTTCTATATTTGCATTAAATTCCAATTCTCTAGGTAGTTTTTGACCTTCCATCTGATGAAATTCGGTTTTAAATGAGAGTAAATCACGTTTCACAATTGCATGGGTCTACTGTTAATGATTTATAACAATCACCCCCCCACCCATATAAAACCAAGATTTGGCAGCTTTAAAAGGAACGCACCGATTTGTCACCTTAAGCCCAAATTGCTTAAAATCCAAGAAATCTTGTTTTCACACAATTTGTGGCAATTTCTTGAACTTTGAAGGCCTCTGGGGGAATAATCTTAGCGCGGCTTGCATCTAAAACGCATTAAATATATTCACTAAGGGATCAAATCAAAACTCGACCGCCGGTTGCCCGCCGGTTCCGGGCGGTTCCGTCCGGTTGGCAGAGGTCATTGGTATATGAATATTCAAGAATGCATGAGTAGCAACCGCCGGTTGGTTTAAGCACATAACCGGAGAGATTAACAAAATGTCGATATGTTTATTTCGCGATCACAATAGCGCATACTTGAAATTTCACGGTCACAACAGCCATGATAGCCCATACTTTAAAGTACTGCACGATGATCGATTTTTCTTAGTCGCGTGTCTATTGACTTGTCACCAAAGCAAATTAATTTTGGAAATGATTTCTTGTTTATGGTTAAAATTGCTTGAATATATCACTATTGTTTTAATCAGTTAATTTAAGTTCAGAACAGTGTTTCAATGATTTCTATAGGTTAAGTAATTTAGAAGTTGTGAATTTATTATTTTGTGAATCACATAGGCCTGTATTGGTGATGGACAATTATTATTATTTATATACGAAAGGTCATTAGTTCAAAACTGCCTCCAGAAGATATGATGCGTGCATAAATCACAAAAGAAATCCCCAGTTGAAGTGATATTGATTGACTAATTTGCTTTGTACTTCAACTGGGGATTTCTTTTGTGATTTATGCAAAAAAATGTAACTTCAATACTAAAATGAACAAAATTGAGGACAACTTGCCAAAGGAAGATGCATAGGCCTTTTACAACTATTGGTTTTATTTTAGTCCCGGTAGGCTTATTTTGATCCACCTAAAGAGTATTATATCAGATGAGCTGATCTAACACTCCCGACACACCCTAAACAGGCAAAAATTGTATTGAAATCAGTCTTTTTGAAGGAAACAAACACACTATCTGTGGTCATCTTATGACTCCCTACATTTTGGTCATCAAAGTTTTTATGACCCCCCCCACCCCATTTTTCTGTCCAAACATTTATGACCCCTCTCCCCTCTCGTATATTTGGGACACCTCTCCCCCCTTCCGAAGAAAATGATAGCCCAAAATGGTACAAAATGGGGTTTATTTTGGGTCTAAAATAGATCAAAAGGAAGATTTTGTAACAACATTTCTGACGACTGAGCAGGAGAGGGGAATGACTTGCCACCCTGCCCCCATGGCTAATCTCCATTGGTGCTGATGACGGGCGCGGTGCCGAGGGGTGATGGGATTCGCATATATTTCGTCGATCTTTCAAAATCATTAGTTCTTCTTGCACATCACCTCAACGAGCCTGGCCAACATCATTGTAGGCCCAATATACCAGCCTAATGGCCTAGGCCTATATTACGAACTTAGTGTAGTTTTTATCCCCCCTCTCTCTCATGTGATTTGAGAGACACATCTCATACTCTCACCCCTTTTCCACCTCTCTCCATCCTCCATCTCCCTGTTCCTCTCTCCTCTCTCTTCCTTTTCTTTCTCCCTTTCTGTCTTGTTTTTTCTCTCTTTTCCCTTTCTTAGTGTGTTACCCTTGCGTTTTAAAACATGCAGAATTTCGTGATCGCGATTATCCCCTCGGAAATGAAACCTGTCACGATGTAAAATAATTAGAAATAAATAGACCAGGTCTCTGTTTATATTTTATCAAAATAAAATGCTAAAAGTAGCTATATTGATTGAGAAGAACTCCGAGAAGGAAAATCGATTATTCCTATTGTACTAAATTTGAAAAGAAACCACTTGAAATCACTCCACTCATTCACTCGATGATACCAACCGGCCATATGAGCCAGAGTGTGACGACTGACCTCATTACTGTGTATAATTTAGAACCGGACGGAACCGCCCGGAACCGGCGGGCAACCGGCGGTCGAGTTTTGATTTGATCCCTAACATATAAACTATCTATTTAAATCGAAAAAAACTGCAATTTTATCAAAAGCCATTTCAATTTTGGCTGAATCTCTGAAAAGCACGGTTTTACTCCTAGGCCCTTCGAAGGGCGCACACCACTAAATAATCGCCCCATTGAAATACGTGTAAAAACACCAGTTTTATTTGCTCGTTTTGAGGCCTTTTCGGCACTTTCTGAGAAATTTAAGGATAACCAGTCGATTGCAAATCGATGAAAGTTTAACATATGTTTCAATGTATGGGTAGTCTTCCGTCTCGTTTTCCCGGTAGGAGCCGCTAAACAGCGCCCTCACTGTTTTTGACATGCTCTCATGACTGTAAACCCGTTTCTGCCCATTTTTAATACGCGGACCTATTTTCTCGATAATTATAAAAATGCGACTTTTTAGTGATTCAAATTCATGCACAGGCTTTACACTTTTATTTAAGCTATAATTCGCTACTCTTTCTGATTATTAGTCCAAAGAGCAGCCCATTATACCTCAAAAACTTTCTGTATTTTACCGGAACTCAGTAGGGTTGCACAAATGGCGCATTGATTTAGTGGTGTGCCCCTTAAAGTCATAATGTACGATCTTATAATAGGTATGTCACAGTGGCTGCACAATAATTCTGCTACACTGTGCATGCAAGCATAACAGTTAATTGAAAAGGGCGCGCTTCAAATTTGGCCAATTTTAGAAAACATCCATGTCGATAAATGAATTTCTTCATATGCTTCATTTATCCAAATTGTTTGAATTTTTAATATATGGTGTGTGAAGCCTTCCCGAGGCTACCATCGGGTCCCCCAAAATTAAAAATTGTTTTGTTTAAGAACTACTGCCTGTTTTTATGGATTTTTGAAGATCGCTCATAAATCAGTAAATATAGGCCTACTGAAGTAAAGGAACTACCACCATTTAGCTGAAATACTAATCTTTCTTAGCATGTAAATTAATTCCATCGACAACAAATGAAACACTTCCCTAAAACCAGTTGAAGCAAAACATTAATCAATGTTTTTTTTTTTTTTTAATTTTCCAAACCACAATAGCTCTAAGCCATTTTGTGTGTCCAAGGCCATACTATTTTTGTATACGCGGTACAGTAAAATTGCTGTTCATTTGACCGATTATCCTCCCATGTTAATCCAGATGACAAAATGTTAATTTAAAGTCTCATTGCAACTGAATTTTAATTTTTACTTTTCGGACTTGGCTTTGAGTAATGGTGACACATACCATGTTTACAGTAAAATGAAAATTATATTCCAGACACCGTCAAAATGTCAAACTTTTAATTTTTTTTTGTATTGTTTTAAATAATTAACTGCAGTTCATTTATTCAACCTCATAACAGGATCATACTTAAAAGATTTATGATGAATGAACAGACGCTCATTAAATATTGAAAAAAACCAAAATTACTCATGCCTAATTTGCATAATAATATCATAAATACATAATTAGCTGTAATTACCTAATTTGCATAATTAATTACTTTTTGTGTATTTTTTGTCGTCAATTGAAAGAACTTTGTATACATATGTGTGCAAAAAAACCCGCACCTTTATATCATGTACGGTTTTCTATTGGCATCAATTTTGCATATTAATAAGCTGAACTTAGTCATTTTTTGAGATTTAATTTGTCTGCAGATTGGCCGAAATGGCTAAAATAGTATATTTGATTAATTTATTATAATTATTCAATGATGGATTTTTATTTTTGTTTTCTGTAATGAAGTCAGGAAAGATAGGCATTTAACATGTGCTATTTAAATTAACGCTGTTTTTCCAAGCAAGCGTCCAAATAAACCTTCAAAATCTCGAAATGTGCCAATTTTGTCATTACAGCCATTTGTGGCAGGATTTCATTCCATCTACGAGCATCTTTAAATTGACATTACATCACAATGCATTGACCGATTTCAATTCTGTTTTTTGATTTTTGATGCTTTAATAAAGCTTAATAATGTAGGAACATTAAATAACGCGTTTCTGCTGCGATTATTTTTGAGGTGATATACCTACATTATGAATTTGGTTAATTTTTTCAAACCTGATTTTTTGGCATATTTGTAATGTTTACACATGTCACAACTTGCACCTAAATGGAATCAGCCAAATTTGTTGTGTTTGTAGGTAAACAGAGCAAAGTTCGACATAAAGTCATAATTCAAGAAATTATGACTTTATGTCCGCCCATAGAACTGCGTGTTAAACGGCCAAAATAACAAGCAGTGTTTCTTTCACGTTACCTCGTTATTTCAGCTCAAAATGGACAGAAACCATTCCCGATCATTATTACTAGTATTATTTCAGCATTTTGAGTATATAATGACAAATTTAAAATTTGAAGGAAATCGTACATTAAGCCTTTAACGATATCCATACATGATATGCTTATAACCACAACGTCGTATACTATGCTATTGTAGGAGGGTTATTCCATATTTGGGGTTATTTCGTCATGGTTTCAGGTTGCAAGCAGTGACCAATTTTCACTCAACCGGGCACTCAACGTGGGGGGCAAGCGACGTATATTGTAGGACCTTTTTGTTCGGGCGGCGTGGTCACTGGACTTTCGCGGTCAATCTTTCTTGAGCAATCAGAGCCTGAGCAGTGATAGTTGGTAACTGAGAAAAAAACCAGGTCCTATTCGTCGGACTATTTCGGAGCGCCACGCTGGATTGCGTCTATACGCACCATACGCGAAATACGTGCACATACCTCTCACAAAATGGTCAGAGATACAGCATCATAACCAAAACCCAACAAGGATGACAACTACACTTTTTTCTTTAATTTCTATGAAATTAACATTTGAAATTTCTGCATGTATACGACACAAAAAGGAGAACAATATGACCGAATCTTCAAGCACATCCATCTATACCGGGCATCTATATTACTGCTTTGTACTAATAAACCGGAATATAGAGTTTTTAATGTATATAACCTACGGGTAGGCCTACGTTACACTCTTTTATGGGATAGAGAGGCAAAATACCGATTTGGACTTTCATCAGTTTGGCTGGACGTTCTGCTACCCCCCTTCACCCCCCTTCCACAAGAATTTGTCTTTAAAAAGGTGTATAGTTCTTTACTTTGGTAGTCTTTTGGTCTAACTTTCAATATTATTATACTAACCCACAGATACTAACCTACTCTGCACTGATTTAACAATAAATAAGTGATTTGAGGCATACATGATACTTGCATCTTGACTCTGGAAAATAATTTTCAAAAAACCTCATTTTAGGTTTTTATGCCACCTATAGGAAACAAACTTACATCAAAATGTCCACTGTATCAGCCCATCAGATGCTATTTCCCATTCGACACCCCATTCCTTGCACATGCTGCATGTTTGTTGAATACTGAGTTTTCTATACAGATGCTAGTTGCCAATATCACTAAAGTAAACACATTACACTGCATGGTCTTGCTAGTTTTTGTCAGCATATCCCAGCTTTTTATATGCAAACCAATCATTATTTCGTGCCAGAAAATATAACATTGGATATGTTTTTTGCTTGGTTATTACAAAAGTCAATAAACAACCAATTTAACTAACAGTGTTTAATCAGGGAAGTGGTTCAATTAACTATATAGAATGGGCTTAATTTTGTGCGCTGTGGTTATACACTGAAAAATTAAACTAGTCAGGCAGTTGCTTGACTAACTTAAAGCTAGTCAAGCAGGTTAGTCCAGACCGCCTGACCAACCTAACGTTAATCAAGCCCGTATCTCAAGCTAGTCAAGCTTGCTGGACTAACTTGCAATTTTGATAAGCTAGTCATACTGCAGTTACTGTCCGTTTTCCTATACACAATACACAGTGCTCTTTCCCATTGACGCGTGACCTTTACAAATAGCCCTACGTTAACAGTATGGGGATATGACTAGTTAACGTCGCTGTGTGAAAAATAACCGGCCAATATTAAAAGTACTCTTCTAAAGTTCTAGAAAATATAGTTTTTAACATGTCCTAAATTTTAGCTAATTTAGATGTTTGGAAATATTCGTACTTTGGTGTTTTAGTTAATGTTATAGGTAATAGTACATTGCCTAGTTAACGTCGCTGTGTGAAAAATAACCGGCCAATATTAAAAGCACTCTTCTAAAATTCTAGACAATATAGTTTTGTAACATGTCCTAAATTTTTAGCAAATTTAGATGTTTGGAAATACTCGTACTTTGGTGTTTTAGGAAGGATATGTAAACGACAGATAACACCAAAAATATGAAGAAATTATTTCTAAACCGTGTTAAGTCAAAAATCATTATGTTGCTCATTTTCAAGAATGCTGGTTTACAAAAAGCACGACATTGTCTGATTTCGTGAACAAAGCCACACATAACATTGTTTCCTTTCGTTTCCTTTTTAATCGCTTACCCCACTGAAGCTATGAATACCTGCTTTATTGCAATATCGCATGAAAACAGTCACTTGTGCACAACCAGAGAAGATCCGATTTAATCAGTTGAGCTGTTTCAATGAGTGTTATCTTGGTTTAATAGCTTTTAATGGGGTTAAATCCTGCAAAGGTCGAGATGAATTCTACTGTAGACATGACTGCATCATGTCTAGCTTGCTTGACTAACGTGTAATGCGGTGCTTGACAAGCTTACAATATCGATGGCTTGACTAACTTGAAGATACAAACCGGCTTGACTAGCTTTAGGTTAGTATGTGCCTCCGTGGTCTAGTGGTGAGTGTAGAGGGTTCTTAATCTCCAGGTCCGAGTTCAATTCCCAAAGAAGGTAAGTGGTCATAATTTTGCTGTAATTATGATAACCAGGTAAGAGGATTTTCTTCAAGTAACATATCAGTTTCAAAATTATGAGAATAAATCCCACCAGACAAGATAAAATTCCACATTTGTCTCTTTTTTTTCATTTTTACCAGTAACGTGGTTTGCAGCACGCTAGTCAAGAAAGTTAGTCAAGCAGCTGCCTGACTAGCTTAGGACCGCTTGACTAACGTTAGGTTAGTCAAAATGGACACAATCTGGACTAACGTAAAGTTAGTCATAAACTAGTCGAGCGACTAACCTAAGCTAGTCAAGCAGGCTTGACTAACGTCCAAGCTAGTCAGGCAAGTTAGTCAAGCCTGCTCGACTAACGTCAAAGTTAGTCAAGCACGTTAGTCAAGCAGGCTTGACTAGCCTTACGTTAGTCAAGATGGGTACCATCTGGACTAACTTTACGTTAGTCAAGCTGACCAATATAAGTTTTCAGTGTATTCTGAAGTCAATCGCCTATTGCAGGTTTCTAAATAAAATTATAGCTAATTATACCATAGGCCTTCAAAACATGAAGGCCTATGATTATACTGACCATGGTGACCTGCTCAACCAATCAGTTATGTGTATTGTCAGCATGTGATAGAAGTTGAGGAGGGAATTAAGTTGAGGAAGTACGAGACTGAGCCAGTAAATAATTTTGAAATGTCCTCTAATTAAGGGACGCACTGGAAAGTTCGAGCCTTTTTAATGTCAATTTGGTGAGAAACACACATATAGGCGTCAACATTGGGGGGATGATTGTATGAATCATCCCCAGACAAAATATAGGGGATTTACCCCCCTCTTCGGGATCTACGCCTATGTTGTACCCTAAGAATACAAATATTTCTATCAGATAGACTGCCATTGTCATAGATGTTTCTAAAATTATCAAGCAATCTTATAAATCTTTGTAAAAAGAAGACTTCATAAAGTGAAACTCATCATCATAAAAATGACGACCCTTTTCTATTTCAAAGAATTAGTACCCGGTATATAAAAAATAAACATATGTTTCACGTCCCCTCCCGTTTCCTTCTTTGAGGTTTCTTCAATTTTATTTTTATTTTTTGAAATTCAATTATAACTTTTCAAAAAATATGTCTAGGAAGTAGAAATGCTTTCTATAGGCTTGCTAATATACAAGAAACACTTTTATAGGGTTTTGTGATAATTAGAGGGCCTATCTCTCAGAACAACAAATAAAAAGAGGCCTCCCCTTTTTCCAGTTATTATTTTATACGCTAAAGCAGCTCTAATTATGGGTATTTACACCGATTTTGCGATAAAAAATAAAAAGCCCCCTATTCCTCCTTTTTTTTCAAAAACCTGGACGTGAAACATGTTTTTTATTTTACTTGGCCTAATGATTTATTTACAAAATGAGACACTATAGGAGTGGTTCATCATCATACCGTAATTTTCTAACGAAATGTTTTCTTTAAAAGTCTTAAGTTTAGCCTGATAACAGGTGAGTTGTTTTACCCATATATCAATATGTATCTTTAGGGAGTGTTCAGAAATACTTTGGTGGGGGGGGCTGGTAAAAGGAGGGGGGCCAAAAAATTTTAGACCTTAAAAGAGGGGGGCCCAAAAAGTTTTAGGTGGTAGGAAAGGGGGGCCAAAAAGTTTTCCCTCTTCAAAACCCAAAATTTTTGCGCGCTTCGCGCGCATTGACATCCTCTATATCACTTTTAACATGGCCAAGTTTGGGGTTTCAATGATTTTGTTTGAAAAAATGATTGCACTTTTTAATAGTGTACACATATCTATTAATTAATATAACATTAAAGATGATCTGCAACATCTGGGTTGGTCTAAGAAATACTGGCACTTTTTATCATAAAATTTTATATCTCTTCAAAGTAGGCTACAAATATGATTATGTACCAATCTGATCAAAATACAACTAAAAAAAGAAAATATTGCAAATAGATTGATTTCTTTGTACGTAAACTGCACACTTCAGTTTACTATTTATCATTGCAAAATTATTTTGTACACATAGGCCCATGGGTAGATTTACCATAGGGCAGAGTGGGCACAGGCCCAGGTACCACGGTCTTTGGGGCCAAAACTGATATCTTTGTACATTTGTGTGACCAAATTAATCTCATATTTGACCATTTTAGCTTTTTGCATAAATTAGTTCCAATTTTAACAGTATTTGACCATTCAAGCTTCAATATGGCCAAATTTTTTGCGCAGTTCGCGCGCATTTGTACTATCATAATAGCCACGGATATCCAAATTATGCTGATGTGCCTATGAACCTCTAAATAAATCCTCTATTTCATTTATCCCTGTAAAATCAGATAAACACCCTGATTTGGGACAAATCTAAATTACCGGTAAGTATAAAATGAAAATTTCCTTGTGCTTGTATTTCATGCGAAATTGTCCCACCGGGAATGTTTCAAACATTTGCCTCCCTCAATGACATGTGACCCAGATACCACACTACTGGAAACAACACTATTAAGTATGTTTGTTATACGATAATTGGGGGGTCAAAAAGTTTTGTCTGTCAAAAGAGGGGGTCAAAAAGTTTAGCGGTCCATCGAGGGGGGGTCAAAAAAGTTTTCGAGCGAAAATTTTGAGGTAGACCATCCCCCCTACCAAAGTATTAATGAACACTCCCTTAATACAACTATGCACAATATCATCAAAATTCGATAAAGTAATTACATTATATCCAGCCTATTTATCATTTTTAAACTAAAAGATATCAGATGACCATGACCTGATAAGTGAAGCCTTCTATTAGTGTTATCAGGCAACTAGTATTATATGAGACAACTAATGCATCTGTCACAAGGTCACTACCTTTATGGCATTTAGCATTTAATCCGACTAACTATAATTATGATCGCGTTTACTATTATATTATTACGACACCATTATTATTTCTGCCTAACTTTTCAAGGTTCAGGTTACATACCAGACTCAAACAAATTGCCCAAGCCCCAAACTAATGAGCAAACGGGCTTTTATCATGTGTTTAAATACCGGGTTAAATACGCAAATATTGAAGAATGAAAAGGAAAGGCCATTTCTCTAGGAATTCTAAGAAATTCGATAAATTACATTTAAAAAATTCGATATATGGGATAAACCCAATGGCCGGTAAGGAGACTAACTTTAGTCCTGGAATTGGGTTTATCCCATACCGTATATCCAGCCTATTTATCATTTTAAAACTATTAAAGATACCAGATGACCAACCATGATCTGATGAGTGAAGCCTTCTATTCAACTATGCATCTGTCACAAGGTCATCACTACATTTATGGCATAACATTTAATCTGACTAACTATATGATCGCGATTACTATTACTAACGGCACCATATTATTTCTGCCTAACTTTGGTTATTCCTTCATGTAAATTTTACACGAAATTAGGGTTAGGGTTAGGGTTAGAGTTAGGGTTACTTTAGGGTTAGGATTAGGGTTAGGATTAGGGTTAGGGTTAGGATTAGGGTTATGATTAGGATTAGGCTTAGGGTTAGGGTTAGGATTAGGGTTAGAGTTAGGATTAGATTACACGAAATAATTACATGAAGGATCGACCCTAACTTTCCAAGGTTCAGGTTGCTTCCAGCACATGCACAGTATCAGTATCTTCTCGTGTTTCATTGCTGGATGTCGGCCGCCTTTTGCGCGACTGCTGGATGTCGGCCGCTTTTGCGAGATTGCTGGATGTCGGCCGCTTTTGCGAGATTGCTGGATGTCGGCCGCTTTTGCGAGATTGCTGGATGTCGGCCGCTTTTGCGGGATTGCTGGATGTCGGCCGCTTTTGCGGGATTGCTGGATGTCGGCCGCTTTTGCGGGATTTCGGGATAGCGGGATTTCAGCATCGCTGAATTTCGGGATAGGATAGCGACATTGCCATTGGCGCACTAATTTATCAGTTTAAGCTGGTGGTGCATTTTAGGCGGGTGGATAAAGTTAGGCGGTGGCGCGATTTAGGCGGGGCGCATTTTAGGCGGTTGGCGTATGCAGTGCAGCGCAGCGGCCGCAAAGCGGTGTTTTTTTAGCGGGTCGGCATTTCAGATGCGGGAGCGGTTAAGAGTTTGTCGGGTGGAAAGAAAACCCGCTTTTTGAGACACTGTTTACTTTTCTCGGTATAAAATCAGCGGAGGCGGCCGCAATAAGTGATATATCGGCTTATTTTCTGCATGTCGCTAAGTTACCGATATTGGAAACCGAAAGCCGCAATTTGCATTGAAATTACACGTTAATTTTTTGGCGGGTCGGGGGTCCGCTCTCGCTTTCCGTATGGATGGATGTGTTGAGCGATATAGATGTCTTTATTATAACTTTTTTTTTGAACTCAGCAACAACGATTGTCCAAACAGAATAGAACAGACATTATATACGAATCCTGCTACAGTTAAAATCATTCCATTACGGTATTGTGTGTGGGGAGGTAGAGCTGAATTGTAGGTGTGGGAGGATGGACCCATAGCACGAAATGCGGGATGTAACTGCAGAGTGTGAGTGGCTGGGTGTTTTTGTATGTTGTCCGGAATTGTACCGGAGTTGATCCTGGATGTGAAAAATGGTTATTAAATTACCGGGAGATTTTGGATCATATTTGCAGATTTACCTGCTTCCATCCTCCTGCGTACACTACAGTTAAAAAAGGATATTTGTATTTGACTCAACATACCTGTGCGAAGACTAGCTTGACAAATTTCTCTAGAGTCTTCTGTCTATCTTCTTTGGTGGTAGCCATGGCGCGTAAATTCTTCTCTCTGATCTGCATCTGTTTCCCTCTAATCCTAACATTTGGTTTAGCTAACCAAAGTTCAAAGTCGCTAATAAACGCATTTCTCTTGCTTTCGTTGTCAAATCTGATCACCAAATCATATTCCTTATTCACCTCAATCATGACATATTGTCGCTTACGGTCGGATGAAACGGAGAATGTAAGGTCTGTTACCATGCTTAGATCGATGGTTCGATATGTCTTGATGCCATCTTCGTGGTTGACTTGAATTTGTTTTCCGTTACAAAGTGTGATTTGGACTTGACGATGACCTTCCTTAGGACCACACCATTCAGCAGCTATGGACGTGTAAACATGGCAACGTTATTTTATAAAACGTTAAAACAAAGACCATCGTCTTAATATTTAAAACATATAGTAAAATATCAAAAGGTGTTTTTATTATTAGAAGGCAACACTGTGTAATGTGATCAACGTGTTGTTTGAAGATTGCTTAAACTTGCCTCTGCTTTCAACTTGAAACAATGGTTTATTTCGTCGTTATTACCAATAAAAGCGATTAGCGCTTTAACCAACTGTTGTCTATAAGCATGATAAGGGTGCATATAGTCTGTTTAAAAATTAAATCGCGAGTTAATTTAAAGGATTGTATACGTTTGTTGTTTACGAAATCATCGACACAAACAATAATTGCTTGAATATTGGGGCTTGCTTTCTTCATCTTTATTTTCCCGGTTGTCCAGGGGTTATTTTGCATTATTGAACATATTTTGAGCTATTATCTTCCATAAAGGGAGTAGATATGCTTTGTGAAGTCTGTACTTGACAGGCAGGAATGCTCATCTCCCTTTTGATGCAATTTTGGGCCAGACTCCTCCGTGCATTTTGTTGTTGTGGGGTGTTCGCTATTCCTCCAGCACAATGAGTCTGTTTACCTTCCCAGCATAAGCCGGTACCCATTTTTACAACTGGGTGGAGAGACACAATAGAGGTTTAGAACCTTTTCTAAGGGCATGAAACGATAGCACCGTCAGGGTTCGAACCCAAAACACTCCTATTATGAGTATATCAGATAAAGGTAATACATGTAGTATATCATTCTCACCTTGATGTGATACGCCCGAGACCGTAATATGGTGAATCCTACTATATTTCTCGTGATGAACCTTCTGCTTCACCCTAGTTTTCTTGGATCGCCATTTCACCAAACAATGTAAAACTGCAACACAGCCTTGTCAATCCAAGAAAAACAATAATTGACAGTGTCAGTTATCAGTGGACTTCGGTTGTATATATAAATGCGCATATATAAATGCGCACGTGACATCTACAAGTCGCCATACCGTATTAAACGATATAAGGTACCCGGATGTACATAAACTCCCCGTGCAAAAGTATAGGGGAAAATGACAGGTCGCAAGGAAAATTGCTTTTGCAAAATAGTAGCATTGATTGCAAAGGGTAAAATAACTTGACCCGAAGATAAACTCTTTATTAACGTTTTCCATCACGGAAAAAAAATTAACTACGGAAAAGCTAGATATAGCTGATTTACAAACTTATATTTCATAATTTCCGTGCTAAATGGGCGTGCCAATTGGCCATATCTATGACGTAGTGCTGGTTTCATACTATCATGCTGCTTGCCGCCGAGCGGCGTGACACACGCGCATTGTAGACAAACAGACACAATCAAGACTTGTGAATGGCTGATAAGTCATGCCTCTTGTCGCAACGGCATGAAAGTATGAAAGGGGACATGATTGGCTTTAAGGTCAGAACTGTGCAGGCGGCGGATGACATGATCGAGCCGGCAACTTGTGAAACCGCCCGGCCGTATGGCATTTTCCAATATAGTCGGTTAATTTTGTGGGGTTCATTATCGAACCCCAACGGCTTTAGCTTGTATCTATATTATTTATCAACTTAGCCCTATCTGTTTGTGATATTTCAAGCGTTTTAAAATTTCAAAATAATCCCATTCAATTACACGGTTGACGATGAAAATTTACTGAATTTAGAGAATGCAATGCGGCCACCACCTGGAACTGTGGTCGCAATTTCAGTGATTGACAGTGAGGTAACACGAACATGGCACTGGCCATCTGGTCACGTGCGCATTTATATATGCGCATTTATATATACAACCGAAGTCCACTGGTTATACAAAATATTCAACTAAACCTAATTATAGAGAGAAACCGGCTTAGAATCATATAATATCATGTATTTATGAACTCCATGATTGAAAACCAATTCCAGTATCACCTCCGATTACCTTAAACCTTAAACCTAAATATTACAAGATTGATATACGCTGATAATTCTGTGGCAAGAGGAAACGTATAAACTTACATTTTAGGCAAATATGCACACCAGACGTTGCCGATAAAATAACTTGATAACAAAATATTGGACTTACACTGCGCGACTTATCATCCACCAAGTGGATCGCTATTATGGTGCACAATGCACCTACAGTAACAATCAGAAACGGATTGTGTGAAGAGGTCCGATTTTAGCAAGGGTCCCCTTTTCAGTCTCTCCGGTATTTCTGAAGACCCAGATTATGGGATCATGCTTCCATTCTTCAGCCTCAACTTGAGTAAACTTGTAGCTTTTTAGCTCAAATTTGTACAAATTTGGAATTCCTAGCTTACAGCTTATATTTGGGCAAATTTTAGTTTAGTTCACTAGGCCCTAAAATACGGTTGAAATGTTGCCTAAAATATGTTCGTAGTTCTTGGGGAGTCACGGTCGCAGTGGTGAAATGCGACCACATCACGGTAACCCATCTTCCCCGAGGAATATATGTATTACATGGAAATATGGCACCAATATTATCAGGTGTCCTTACCTACGATCCATATACCAGCCCCTGCAAAAGTTAGCGCAAATGAAATCTGACTGTGAGTGAAGTAATCATACGTTTGTAAGCCTGTACACTCATCCATGTCAAATTCTGATACCGTGCGGTTCATGTTTCCATGCCCACCTTTGTTTGGATCTACAGCTTCGTCCCAACAAGGATCTCCTAAAAGATAACAGACATGAGAAAAACAAAACAAACAAAAAACCAGAATAACATTTCTTATCTAATTATACGACATAAATGATAGCTGGTGTAAATTAGAGATTATTTCAATTTCAATCATACGTTACCCTACTCAATTAATCTGTTTAAAACATGCTCAAAGCATTTCCTAATTGCATGTAAATGCCTCCAATACCACCTTAAGCTGCAATATAATGTGGTTGTAAGAAGTAAGAAAAATCTTGTCTCTTTCGGTGTGATCGCTGTTTTTCTGTGTTGTTTTTACTTTTAGGTTTAGTCACTTTGAAAGTGACTTTTGTTACTGGCTATCCTTGCCAGAGGCTCTATATGTCTTGTATCTCATGTTTTTGCACACCGAGGGAGTCTTTTGGATTCCTCATCATGGACTGGAGTCTTGCCATTTAATAAGTCATACTTAATTTCTGTTCAATTCTTCTCCATGAACATTTTAATTGTGCAATCATTGTATGTGCTTTTGTTGTATGTTTAATGTTTTTATCTGGTAAATAAAATGAAATATAGAGGATCTCTTTAAATTAGTTTTGTATTTGAGATTCCATTACTGCATTGTATTGTAATTTTATTATTATGTGTTTGCAGAGAACTGTAATAAATAAATTAATAAAATAAACAATATGCCGTCATGGTGTAAATCATATATGCCTATACACCGAATAATGTGGCTTGTATAAATAAATTGCCCTACCTTCTACAAAGTGGAAAACGTCCTGTTGAATTGCATCTGAAGATATGTTGGTACATCTTGTAATGACGTCATGTAATGTAAGTCCACGAATATACCTTATCTGCTCCTTAGTAAATAAACTGTGGGTGGATATTTAAGAATAAAATTAGGTTCGCGCTCCTAGCTACCTTTCAATATCATTTTGCATCACCGTCGCATAAAAAACGCGCGAAGTAACGTCCCAAAGTTTTGTTTTGGTTAGGCTTGGTTTTTATTAACCGACCACCGCTATGGATTCAGCCTCACCCTGGTTAGTCATAATATTAATCGACCACCGCCATGGATTCAGCCTCACATACATACCCACTACGTTCATTTTCAAACCAAAATCGATCCCCATCTCGTATCCGAATAAACTGATCCAGAATTATAGTACGAAAAAGTTCTCCCGGTCCTCTTGCAGTTGTCTCAAAAAGACCTCCTACCCAAAGGTCGACTATATCTATGTTATTTTGGTAAATCTTTTCCAAGTTACGTAATACCTATTAGGAGGAAACAATTAGAAACGTTGAAAACGTCATATTAAATGTAGATGTCCCGATTGACAGCACCACACGCACACACATTACCCCCATCAAAATGCAGATTTTGGTATCAGCTAAAAGCTCCTCTGAAATTGTATGCCTAAAATAGGTTTAGTTTAAGTATAAAAACATGTAAAAACAGCAGAAACATTTCCCCTCTTATAACAACGCGATATTCTGCAATAGTCAACATGTTTACTATTATCGGTGTAGTTTAACATTTTGTAAATGACAGAGCGCTTCTGTTGCTATCTTTGGTTTCAGTTAAGTCCAGGAAACTAATGTAGCTAGTTTTTTGGTTAAAAAGCCCGATACTGTTGAATATATCGGGATTTACGAAAGCGATCTTTATAGTGTGTAAACGGCATGGACATTATTATCTGATAAGTAAGATCCACAATAAGTATTTACATTCCAACCGGAAACACAATTGTTATTGGTGTCAGACCTGTCATAATGATACAGTAGCTATTCCCCCAAAAGTGGCTTTCATTCTAACCTTTATTTGTTAAACTGCGATTTTTACTTTTTCACCTTTAATTCCATATCCCTTAATTGATCTGTTTTATCGAAAAGCACGAGTTAATGATCAAATTGATCATGGAGCAGTTATAGAAAAACTATTTTAACACTCACACTTTCGTCAATCTCAGACATGGTACTGTCATTGTAATATGGATTCATTTCCAGGAAGTTGTTTTTCCTTTTCAGACCTAGCGCCTCACGAGCGGTATTGTAGTCTGGCAAACCATGGTCTTGGCCACGGAGAATTGTTTCTACCATGAGGTCTCGGCGAGCAAAATTAAGTGGACCGTACACACGTCCTGAATTTAACAAATATATTATGCAAAACGTGTATAAAAATTAAAAGATATGAAGCTTTAAGGTGGGTCGGAATGGAGCACAACCTAGCAGTCTTTGCACTCAAATATTGAGACAAATAAAGTTGACACACTTTTCCATTGAGAGCAATGGAATGGGTTCTATAAAGAAGATACCCAGGTTTGATACAACAGGTACCATTTCTGCCCCAAGAGCATGATTTTTCTCAGAAGGGGGACACGGCCTAAACTTTCGTTTTGATATATTATTGATTACTGACCAAGAACCGCAAGACATAATTATTTTTTTTTGTTAAATGGCTAAAACTAGAAAAATATGGCCCATGCCATCCCACTCGTCTTAAAGCTAGAGAAGGGGAAACTGTTTGGGGCAATCTGCCATTTGCTTACGTACCTTGCAAGTCAGTTGCAATAACATTGTCTTCTTTTTCTGTTATTTGAGATGCCATACCCATCAGAAAAGGTTCAATGCCATGTTCTCGCACTGGACGCTACAAAGATAAACACGAATGTATTATTTATCATTTCACTCGACTCACAATCCAGATGTTGCTTGTTCGAAACCCACTTCAGCCTAATTTTCTTTGCTCTCTTTATTTTTATTTGATGTTTAATAACAACATGAACATCGTCACCCTGAACTAATGTTTGTGATGAGAAATTGAGTTTATTATGTTAAGAAAGAAGGACATTAAAAATTCTAGAAAAACTTTCTTTTTTAAAACAACTTGGGTGGGTTTCTAGGTCTAATCAAATCCTCCATAAAAATGCTGTCATGTCGCCATCTAAATCTATAACATTGCTGAAATACAAATCCTTACCTGTGGGTTCCAGTATGAATTACACGTCCTTACGCCATAATGTTCTGCACCTTTCCCATCCGGGATATAACTAGAATTCGTAGATGTCTTCATATATTGGCATTGGTCATTCCTAATAAATAACGTCAATGTATATTCATGATGCGTTATTTGTACAATTTCAAGTTTGGTGGACTTGAAATTATCGTTATCATAACTTATACGTGTTGTGCAAGCAGGCAAAGTTTAAAAATTCCCGGGAAAATTGCCAGAATAACTTTATAACAAATTTTGGGCTAGGTTTTACAATAAGATACGCCACCCACGACTAAGCCATCAATCCGCTAATAAAAACACAATTTTTCTATGTGAAATTCTTTTATCATTCACTGATTACATTTAGGGGCTGTGCAATATTATGGGGGGGGGGATTCATGGCAGGCAGAGAGAAGAGGAAGCAATTTTTGGCAGGCCGACAGGGGGGCAAACAATTTTTGGCACTCCATTTGAAAATGTTACCCCCGGGGCCTCATAATTATTGCATAGCCCCTTAACTGAGGCTTACGAAGTTCAAACATACCTCCTGTATACTCCTGCTGGTACTAGTGTATGTCCCCATCTCATGGCTGCAGCCTGGAATTCATGGGTGATTCCTGGAAGAACATAACTCTTGTAACCTGTTGAATGGAGAGCTATTTAATTAAACTGAGTATATTTATGTTGAAGCTATGGTGTGTTTTAGTCAGTGGTGTCTTTTGTTTTGAATGATTCAAGAGTATATGAACCGATATGAACCGATAAGGCGTTCCACAAACGTGGAGCTGCCGCTGAAAAGGCTCTATCCCCAGTAGCCTTCTTGGAACGGGGCACCAAGAAGGTAATACTATCTGCCACGCGGGTCTTCATTGCCCTCTGAGATGATCTTCTCACACTGAGGCAGTTAGTTATGTACTGGGGAGAGAACCCATTCAGAGATTTAAACACATAAAGCAGCGTCTTGTATACAATCCTCAGGGAGCCAATGTAGTTGGCTCCAGATTTTGGTTTGAGACATATTAAACGTGCACACGTATTTTGCAACTTCTGCAAAAGATTTAGATCTTTCTTAGATATAACATTAAGAACACATTACAATAATCAAGACGTGATATAATAACAGCTCTAACAGTATTATGGTAAGTATTGTAATCAATGTATGGGCGTACTCGGTAGATGTTTCTTATCAGTCAGTTGATAGACTTACATAATTGAGTTACATTATCAGACATACACATATGATGATCGAAAACAACCCCAAGGTTCCGAACAGACATAGACGGAAATATCTTAACACCATCCAGAAGAAGACTGGTGTTTTCCAATCTTTTCTGATGGTGCAGAGAAGAAGCGATGAAAAACTCTGTCTTGTCTTGGTTCAACCTGAGTTTGTTCTCAATCACCCAATGCTGAATGTCAGCAACACACTTATAAAGTTTAAAAAGAGCACATTAGACTAGGCCTAATTGTTATACAGTTGAATGTTATAACTATAGCGTGGTATCAAATGTCTTTTACCCGATCGACAGCCTCATCGACCATTCTTCTTCAGAACAAAGCTCATTTTCTTATTCCCGGTACAATTAAACGCCGAGCTAGATATTTTTCGTTAAAATGTTGAGACAAAAACGTGGTGAATTGTGGTATACCAAAACCGGAAGTATGTATCTTGTAGGGAATGATTATTATACACGTTTTTGCTTCTCATATCAACACCGCTGGAGCAATATAACTTAAACAATTAGGAAACATTATATTATTGTCTTAATGCTACTATTTTTAGGCCTCAATGTAAGTTCGGACCACGCCTTTTTAATAACAATATCACCAATCTACCAAACTATCACCAAACTTTTAGGTACAAACTTCGTTTCCTTACCCGAATACTCGATTTCTTTCATTTTTTCCTTACTCAGATCAAGAAATGCAGGCAGCCAATCATAAAAGACGAATTTCTAAACAAATAAAATACCCAATATAAAGAAATTGGATTTCATATATTGCTAATAAGATGAATTGCGAATAGTCGATATATTTCTTTACAAGCTTACGAGCTCCCTTATAGTTACTATTAGATATAATGATGCGTACCTGGTATGTGCCTATTACCCATTTTCGAGCTTCCTGGTAAATTCTTTCATCGGACCAATCTGGATTTTCCTCGTGAAATTTGTCCGCCCAGTGGTTGTGCCATCTAAACCACAAAATGCCAAAGGTCAGAAGAAATGGATTTTCGTTTCCAAGAGGGTTTCCAAGCTCTAAAAGCAATAAAATCAGCCGAATTATACATGTATGTCATTCAAAACTATTTCAAAATAATAGATTCTTGGATGCAGATTGTACGTTTATTCAGCGGTTCCCAAACTATTTTACAAGCGACTCCATTTTTGCCCGACTTTTTATCGCGACCCACAAACTTTTATAGTGGTCCTCCATCCCTGGATATCTGCGGGTATAGACCACATTAATAGTTTGTGGGTCGTGATAGATATATATAAGTCGGGCAAAAATGGGGTCGATTGTAAAAAACATTAGGAATCGCTTGTTTATCTGCATCCTGTCTATACACACTTTTTTTCAGCATGTTCAGCTGTTAGAAAAAAAATCCGAAAACTTACTAAAAAACCGCGTGGCATCTTTGAGTTTATGTTCTACGGGATCAGGTGGATTTGCCATTGGTAGACCAATGAAGTTTCTCTCAGGATATTGAGGCTCTCCCTCTTCTCCATTATCAGCTAAACGTCCGCCCTTGAAGGAACGGAGTTTATCGGCCCACGTCTTTGTTGTTCCATATACAAGACCACCATCAATCCAAGGAGTGTGTTCATTTACCTGAATTGAAAAAAAAAACCATTTTTATCAAAATAGCCATGTAAGCTTACTTTGACTCAGACGTTATACAAACCTTAATTTCTAAGTGTTCAACATTCTTCTATAATCGTATCATGTGAAAGCCGAAACCTGTTCAATTGACATTCATATGCGTAAATCCGTTTTAATCTGAACAAATTTGAACACCTCGAGAACGTGCCCGACCCATATGTAACATATTTTGAACACATTAAATTATCGTCTTCTTTTGAACCATTTATTTAGACATCTGTAGTATTTTCTTGTACAAACAGAATCCTCAACCCACAAAGGCGTGGACAAAGTTGATATAATTCCTGTGCTTAAACATGAAATCGCCTTCAGAAGATGCTCCCCTTGAACACTTCAGACGAATCCATAACGCATGCGAAGTGTTCTGAGAAATTTGCAGTGTAGCAGCGTTCGAGAATTACCGAAAAGGTGAATAGTCTATATTCGACAGAATCTGACCTGATTTCGTGGTACGTTCGGAGATATTCCCGTATCAAAACTGTAGCGAGTTCTTGCAAAAGGCATCTTGGTTAGATGCGGATGGTTACGCCTAAACTCGTGCCATTCAGGAATGTCAATATATTCATATTCTACCGGACATCCAGATCGACGAGTGTTCAGAATTTCATCTACCACTTGTTGACCTATGAAAAAGCGATACATCGTATAATGTCAACGCACGTTCAAAATAATGATAACGATATGTAAACTCTTTTAACAAAAGGTGATTAAAATGATAAATGTAAGTAATATATGGCTACAAGGATTCTCTGTATGGCATTCACGACCTTGCTGAATTCCCCACACACTATTCTCCACTATTCCAATAGTGGGGAATTACAACACATTTTAGTGGCGATTCTTCGACCTCTTCGAAGCTAAAAAATATAACAAAATTTAAAAAAATAAACATTTTGCAAGTTGGGTTTTGAAATGATTTAATATTGTCAGCCATAGACACTGTATAATTATATTGGCCTTTATGAAACAACAGAGGGAGTTCTGCATATAAACACGTGACGTTATAAGTCAACTCATCTATTATTACTGATATGTCTATTGGTTGTAATAAAAGTGGAATTAAGACAATAGCAAAAATATTGCAGAAAATTACTTCCCGTAAATATTTAACTTACTAAAGAAGGTCAAAAAGACTGACTTTCCTTTAAAAGATGGTTTCCCTGATAGTCCTCGCATAGCTTTCCAGCTGATTTCAAAAGGATTCGGTCTGTGTGTTCCTGCCATCGAGTAAACTCCATCGCTATACGCAACCGGTAATCGTCTACTTAAAGGTAGATCTAGGGAAAGACAATTGATAAGGGATGATGTATTGTTTTTAGTCTATGTCGTGTATCCATCGCCTTATAAGCCCCCACGTTCTACGCCAGGATGCAAGACCATGAAGACAGAGGCTAGACCAATTATTTTCACTCTCAAACAGCCAGTGCCTGCGTCACGGCTAAGTGGAGTTAATCGTAGTTTTTTCTTACACTCGTCGGTTTCCCCGGGAGAATTTGAAATCCATTTTGGTTCTTTTTATTCCACATTGATGTTTTATCAATGAAGTCCGACAGCGCCGATGGCGTCAGCCCGAGCAAAATTAGGTCATTGAAGTTGGTTTATAAATGGGTCTTAAAATTTATAAGGGTATTCCTCGAGTTTGCATCATAATAACAAGTAAACCAGGTATAGAGAAAGTCAGAATTCCAAGAATCTCCAGGGATATTACGCCAATGAAACCGTGAAACAGTAAATAAAATCTTCAAACTTACCAGTAGCACCTAAGCTAGGATTGGCTTTGTTATTATACCATCCATTGTAACCTTCGTATTCTTTCTGTACCTTATCAAACACGCCTATCTTTCCTGAAATTAAGAAATTCATATACCATACATCCTTTTAAAATCGCACTCACGGTGAGTGACTCACCCACAACAAAAAAAAAAAAGCTAAGATTTTTATATTATCAGGAACCTAAAGACATGTGTGTTTGCAAAAACCATTCTTGCAGATTTAGATCGTTTGACAAAGACATTGTCCAATTTGAATTTTTCGCCTGTCGACAGATACAAATTACAACACAATTTAGCACATTCAAAAGAACTCGATACACCTTACAGTTTACGTGCATGGCAAGTGCATTACTCGCTGTTCTCGATACAATTTCAGTCATTATAATTTATCAGAACTAGTCTCTTGACCTAGAAAGGTGCCAAATTCGGCAGCTGATGAATTGGGCATGTTTGGAGAAGTCTTTAGGCGTATAATTTTTTTTTTTGGGGGGGGGGGCGTTAGAATTTGAATAAGGGCAACGGTTCCAGAAGAGCGATAACTTTAAGAAGGCCCCCTAAAAGATTATATCTTTAGAAGCTGTACAACAATAGGGATAGGGCTTCATCAAGATCCAATGTGACGTCAGAAGATTAAAGAAAAGTGCTAAAGTCCGTGAGACTGAAATGTTATCGATAGCAACCTGTAATGGTATTGGTGTTTGTGTGGGGGTGGGTGAGCGAGGTGTATACAGATTGGGGTGTGTTTGGGTGGTGAGTGCGTAACTTACTTTCAAATTCTCTTATTACATATTCAGTTGAAAATGGTAGACCAGTGGATGGAAATGGTGCCATGTCATCTGCAGTAGTAGCTGGAATAAAGGTAGTACATTATTTGGTAACTATACGTCATCATAATAATCACAAAAGTACCAAAAAGTACTTAAATTACCAAGCAAAGACGGACACATGAGCTCAACGAGCTGCTATAGGACGTTATTTACTGAAGACTGAAGACTATTGTAAAAAGATTATTTACCAACACGAGTGTCCCCTATTTCGACTGTCAAACTAAAATCACTGCTGGTGTTCCCGTTGTTAACAATTGTCACATAAAGTTTAAGCCCATTGTTGACCTGTATTTAAAACAAATTAATATGAACATGAAAACGAATATGTATAAATATGAATGTGAATACGAATGAATACTTCAGCTTTTAACAAAACCTGTTGTTGCGATAAAATTGCACAAACTCAGCGCATTCAAGCAATGGAACTTTATTACGTGATATTACTTTCTTTCTTTCTTTTTTTGCCGTAAAAATCGTGAAATTCTGAGACATATTTTGAAGAAAGTTTACTGGATTCGATACTCACATTAAGGTATAAAACAATTAGTACTTCAAATGTGTAAATCAACCAAAATGTTATGCTGTGTACTTTTGTACTTTCAAAAATGACAACTTAATTCAAAATTTTAAAAAATCTTTAAAAATAAATCTAAAAAAAACAAAAAAAAAAAAAAACCCGCATTCCTCATTCGTTCTTAAAACTGCTATGGGCTTTGTTGGCCTTAGTGGGTGGAGATCTTACCTGATGGTTGTTTCTTCCCGTTTGACCGTAGTCATCGATATATATCTCTACATATCGATCAGTTTCAGACGTTTCCAATTTCCACTTATAAAATGCTGAATTTGGATTTGGTAACACCGTAGAAAAGAAGACACGAACCTTGAAAATAAATACATTTATAGATGACACTGATTCGTGAATTGTTTCTTCATTTTCCATGTTTTCCATGGCTATGTATCCATAGTGCTTAAAAACCAAAGTGTTCTAGAATACTTGCTAAAACTAAGAAATCCAATCTAACTGGAACGGGTATTAAACAAGAGTTTTATATCATGTACTAGCAGTCAGGATAGCTCGGTCGATAAGTTGCTAGACTCTGGTTCGTTAGTGTCTACTGTCTAGCCCTGTAGTCTCGTTATTTTGTTCTCGTGAAAAGCAGTGAGTGAAATTGAAATTCCACTGGACACAAAACTTAAAATGATTGGGGCCACAGTGGTCAGCGAAAACCTATAAACTGCAGAGCCCTGTGTGTTTGGCATAGCGCAATGTTAATCCTAATGTCAGAATCTTCCGAACAAATAATGAATACTTACAGTTCCATTCTGAGATTCTAGTTTAATTGTGATACTTCTAATATCTGGAATGGGAACATTCAAATATCGAATATGGTTTGCCTGTAATGAAACTACTAGCCTTGAGTTCGTCATGAGAATACCAGGTTCTAAAAGTTTAAGAGAAACATACAAGATCAATGTTAAACAATAATATGTCACGCACTTCATTTGTTTGATAATTCTGTGGTGAAGTCGCTGCGAGAAGTTTAAAGCTGAATTTATACTCGATCGCCGAGCGATTGCGATTAAACGCTTTTGAAAAGCGATGGGTAATCACCGAATTTTGCGATGCATCGCTCGTCGCTTTTGCATTTATACTTATCACGGCGATAGTGATTGCAGACGACAATTAAAATATTCTAAATGCCTCAAAATGCATTTTTAAAACATCAGTTGCTGTCAATAATTATTGCTTTGAATTAATTCATCAACAAAAGTTAATACTCGAAAAAGGTAAATTAATTAGCAAAATAATAGATCCAGATGGTTGTATTTGATTTGCTGACGCATTCACGTGTCAAGCGATATCGCAGGGAAGTTGAGATTGCTTCAACTTGGCAAAGCGACGTCGTTTTTGCCTTTGAATCGATTGATCGGCTTGACGCTCTGGAAATGTAAGTAAACATTGAGCATGCGTGACAATCGCTTTTCTGCAAAAGCGATCGAGTATAAATTCAGCTTAAGTCACTCACTACAATTTCTTTTTAAAAATGAGTAGTGATTTATAGGTACAGGCATAAACCTAAATGTCTGCACAGTTTTAACACCATACCATGCATATACCATTTACTATACTACCATCATTCAGGGACACATAGGCGTACACCCTAGTCAATCTACATCTGGAATAACCTTCGCAGCCAAGATCAACTCCCAGAGTTCTCATATATGAAGAGCTTGGTTCCAAACCATGTTAAGTCCACAAACACATGTTTCTGATTTACCTGTGTGATATTGCTGTGGATTGTGATGCTATAGGTATAATAATTTCAAGTGGATGCACCATTACAAAACAAACAGTGGATAGATGCACAGTAACAATAATGTGTGAAGCCTTTGGTTCCCAAATGAGAACAATAGTCTGCATATTGTTATTTTGTTAAAGGCCAATATAAAAATAACAGATGTGAAAGTAGGAGTATAAACCGACCAGTAGATACCAGTTGTAGTCCAACGAATTCATGGCATATTAGATGGCCTAGGGGAAAGTTGGCCCATATTTGCAAGACTATCCTTGCCTTCAAGGTGAAACAAACCTACTCATGTTACCCTCTGGCCATGGGCTGGCCTGGTGTGTCAGATCTTACCCAGGGAAATATATTGGCCTTTAAGCAGCATTGTTGTGGTAAATAATGGCTTGTTGATGGTACAACTCATTATTGCTAATGTCGAAGTTATTGGTGATTGTATCACACAAGTAAATGAGAAACATGTAGATGTGGACTTAAGCTCTTCATATACAGGTAGTCAATAAGAAGTTAGAAATTCCTCTATACAAGAATCTCAATTGTATTGCGAGAACAATCAGGGACTGTGCAGGGACTCCAACTCGCATCGCTATACATCATTGCACCGGAGTTCGAACGCCTTACTGATAGAGATAACTTGACATTTGGTTCATATGATGCCTATATTTGTGTACACTCACCCTGACACGTTTCAGTGTTGTTGTCATGACAATAACACTTGAAAGTGCAACATCAACTAATCAAAATTACCTTCACAAACAGCGTGTGTTAAGACGTTCGTGATATTTAGCAACATGTTGAAACTCGAAACGCTGATTCTATACTTTTCATCTGGGTCGCTTGCTATGTCATTCAATTCGTCCACACTGACGTTTCCTCCAATGCCGACAGCAAACAAAGTGCCACCTTGTCCTTCACGGTCGTCCATTGCAGGTTGACGCACATCATCTTCAGATGGTTCACTTGTTATTATGATGCAAACTCGAGGAATACTCTTCTTTCGGCCATTGATTTCAAAGATGTGAGATACGTCGTCAATCGCATGTCCGGTTCTTGACACGCCGCCACGTTGGTATCTATATTATGTGATTAGGACATAATCATTACAAATTCTTTGAGGTACTTCTAACATAATAAAGAGTTGCTCTTAAGAAACATTTGCCGAATGGTTATAAATATCTTTGAACAAGTTCATTTGGAATGTTAGATTCAACTGTTAACATGGTTCTTTTTTCCAATTCCGGTAAAAAATGTTGTTGACTGCTCACATTTTAGTGACTTTTCACCACTACACTAGTATATTCATCAGCCTGGCAACTCAACATATCTGACTGTTTCCTTTTATAGGCGACACGCCCTCAACGGTGGTTCCTGTTGCCCATAAAAGGAAACAGTCAGATGTGATGAGTTGCCAGTCTGATGAAACCACTAGTGTGGTGATGAAACGTTACAAAAATGGTAAGTAATCTACAAAAAACAAATACCGGAATTGTAAAAGAGAACCATGTTAACGGTTAAAAATATAATTGTGATCTATGATACTCACGTTATATTAGAGACAATTTCCACCAGATCTTCTTTGTTGTTCATTTCTCCTAGAGATACTTCATTTGACGAATGATCACTATATTGAATCACACCAAGCCGAATTGCATCTCCGTCAACATTAAGCAGATCAATCATGTTGGTAAGTAATCCCTTTGTTTTGCTAAAATTTTCGGCTCCCGTGTTATCAGCACCATTGATTACAAAAACAACATCAAGCACCGAAGATTGACAGACTGTGAATTGTAGGAAATGAAATCGACACTGAGTCATAAGTTTTAGTACTATATATGGTAAACATAACCAAATCTGACCAGGTAAGCGGCACAACCCAGTACAACTGTACCAAATTTCATGCTTGTACGTAAAAACCCACAATTTTTTCACATATCTGCCTAGCTAGTAATTGAACATCATTTCTTTCTTTTCTCATCAATTTATTACAAACTATAAATAACTTTTCTTTACTTTTGGAGCACCCTCTATTTTTTTGGAATACGGGCAGCAAATGTATTTTCTTACTCCGCTTCTGTCCAGTGTCAATGAACAATAGAGGGTGTCACTGGTGTAAACAAATAACAATCGTGTTTCTACGAGGAAGAAAAAGTTTATATAAGCTTATAATAAAAGAAACATACTGTCCATGATATTGCAACATCCACGAAGGTCTTCAGTAAGATCGAATTTTAATTCGACACTCAATCGGCGGGTCGTATCGATTCCGCATTACGTAATAAACTGTTTGGCGGCAATAATCATGATAATACCGAAGCCATTTATATATTTTCTAGTCCAAAACACTTGGTTCATCTTTACTCCGATATCCACTGATATCTTTGGCTATTAGATGTATACCTTTCTCGAGTCAGTAATTTAGATATTGTTGTTATTGTACCTCTATATGTAATGAGAAATACAGTAAGCCAAAAAATTAAGGTACCAGTTGTGTTCACCCCTGTATATCCTAAATGAAGACAAATATGTCAAAATTAAAACAAGCAGCTAATACGTGAACTCTTTAGCTCTGATTCAAGACCTTATTTGTTGTAATTGGTTTAGAATTAAAGAAACGGTGATCTAAAACCTACTGAAGAGACGAAATCAAAAGTTGCACTTTTGTGTTCTAATCAATGAAAGCATGACAGTAGTTTTAACGTGCTAATCAATGGAAGCACAGCGCTAGTTCCTATGTTCGTGAACGCTTTGTGTACAAATCAATAGCGCATGCAACGGAGGAAACTGCAACTTTTAAATTGGCACCTTCCTTGGGGTTTTGGATCGTCGTGTCTTTATTTCTTGAGCATTATCAACGAATGAGGTCTTAAATTCGAGCTAAAAGATGCAGATATTGGCTGCTGGTTCCAATTATGACATATCTGTCTTTGTTTAGGATATACAGGGGGTAAACGTAACTGGTACCTTAATTTTTTGGCTTACTGTATATAAAAGTATACATTTTCATGAAGGATATGATGCAAGAAATCCAACTAGGATAACAGATTCCTGAAAAAATGAACAGTTTTTGAGAAAATTTCAAAATTTGATTTTACTTTACTGACTTGAGGAAGGTATATGGGCTATATGGAGATTGGAAAAAAATGCCACGATGTTTTGGGCTAGATGGGGTATCTCCTCTCCGTGGTCATGGTGGTAGATGACTTTTCGCTCTTTTGGTTGCCCGATGAAATCTGGGGTATTATATTGCCAACTGAATAACATTTCGGCATGTGCAAGGCTGCCCATAACAGGGTTTTATGAGAAAAAACATTCATTACGTAATTTGGAGTAGATCCAGTTGAATAGTCAATAATACTAAAAAACTGGTCTTAAGGATGCTGCACCAGATGCTGTAATACTTATGGACAGTGTTTTGACACATGAATAATACATGACACGTACCTGTTTTCTCACAAGCTGCCACACTTTCGAAATATATATCCTTTGTCACACTCCCTGATTCCCGATAGTAAGATCCCCAAATCTCTGCCTGGTTTTCAAGGTCAGCAAGCCCAGGGATGTCTAATTCTCTTCTTGCGAAAAAGAGACGAATGGCCAAGGCCGAATAAAACGGTTTCCGAAGTTCCACCCATTCTACACTCGACCACGGCTTCCCTATCATGGATGAGACCGCTTCGTGTAAGGGTACCAATGATTCGCTTTTTGTCGTGTTTTTGGTTTCCTCGAATATTCGCTCATCAACCTGGTTATAGTAAATGAAATATTTTGTATTATAAACACATCCCCAAATTAGATGCATAGATTTTGAGTTATTGCAATATCGTAATAAAGGGGTAATTACTTTTTGGTATGTGTTTATTTTATTAAGTACTTTATGATTTGATTCCACAATGTAAATTATTGTGAATCTAACTTTACCACAGAAAGGACAACTTGCAATGATAAGCCATTTAGAACCTTGTTGGTCAGAACAAATATTGAAATCGTCATATTTCAATTTGACAGGTGAATAATGATCACTGATAAGAATAATGACAATTGTTATTGATTATCACATGTTTTAATATCTTCTAGATGCATGGAACTAAAAGGATAACCCAGTGAAAGCTAAACAGGATTCTTTTAAAGGATACCGAATACAAGGCAATACAATTTGGCTGCAACTTTCAAATCTGGGTTACTTTCATTAAAATGTACGCTGCGAAATCAATATTGGGACCATTGCAACAAATGAGGTGTCATAATGCGCAGAAATAAATTCAGCTTCAACTACATATCCCAAATTTGGCATACGATTAAACGTTTAGGAATAATGCCCATTATTTAAAGGGGGTTAATTACTTTTTGGTTATAGTTATTCTATAGTTATACTAGTGTTATGGAAAAACTTTCTCAATATCTATTTTGTAAACAAGTGAAATTTATATAAAAGTTGTTTCTAACTTAACCGTGTTATACCTGTGGATAATCACCTAGGACCTTTCTCTATCCCTTAGGATAACGTGACAGCTCTGAACAAAACTAAACCGTTGTATCTCATCGTAAAAATGGTCAATTGTAGGATATAAACACATCCCAAAAAGTTATTACTCCCCTTCAAATACGATACAATAACTCACTCTGTGCATCAAATTTTAAAACTTAAATAGCGAAAAGATAGCCAGTTGCGCCCTGCAAAATTTGATGCCTCATTTGTCCCTTTATAGCACAAAATGTACTGCCGTGGTGACCCTTAGAATGAAAAAGATGCAGATTTAAAAGTTGAACCTAAATCCATTGAAAATGTTGTTTTTGTTACTAGAATGCTAGAATACGTGCTCGTCACTGGTCAGCGCGGGTCATCCTTAACCAGTCATGTAGAGAACCTGTGTATTCAATGAGTTACCATGGCTAACAATTTTGAGCTATTCAGACAAATGAGGTATCAATATTTGCAGAACTAAAATGGGTTAATTTTTTCAGTTTTACAATATGATATTTGTCTCGTACAGGGTGTATCAAAATGATTGGTACCCATTAATTCTGATGTTTATTGAAAAGCCTGTCTCTTTCAAATTCAACATTGGATACTCTTGAAATGTCCAGAATGTATAGTTTATGACTTGTTTTACAATTGATCTACAAATTATTCGGATTTTATGTTGACTCAATGAAAAATGATGGGTACCAATCATTTCGATACAGCTTGTAATAAAGGGGGTAGGGTGGGGTATTTAATTTTTGGGATGTGTTTATATCCCCCGTTCTTTAAAAGATCAACATTGAAACCCTACAGTGGTAGGGAATTCTAAAAGAATGTCAAAATTTGTTATTTTAACGAAATTGCTTCTTTCTTGCATAAATTCCCAATTTCAATTATACACTTTATACTACCACACGACAACAGCATTTTCCGGGTCACTAATTGCTATCTTTTAGACACCCAAATCCACAAGTCCTCGTGTCCATTCAACAATGACTATTGTTATAACAAGGTCAATGTCTAATACCTGTATACCTATATAGCCAATTATGTGAGACAGATCGCGTCGGACTTGTTTACTAGAGAACAATACCACATGTAATCGTTGTTGTCATAGCTACTGGTTTGTTTTCTTTTACCTTATATAACTTTCCATGACGCTTTTCTGTTTCTTAATAATGCATGTTAGAAAAGCAGGGGAACACTTGAAAAGATGTCAATTTTACTTGGTTGCAAAGCTTTAAATGTCCATTTTCATATATTTTTGTTGGGGTTTTTACCTATATAAATATATATATCATAATTTGAATGCTAATCACATCGTGTCACATTTACTTCTTCATGCATCGTATACAATTCACTTTAAAGGAGGATGCTCCGCCTTTAGACATATTTTGGTTTACAAATTCCAAGCTATTGCTTGAGGCAATGATAAAATATGGGCTTTTTGATGATATCAAAATCTTCTGATGGCAAAAACAGTTTGGATGATGTGAATAGGAGACTGTGATCGGACGATGGCTTATGTCGTTTCATTCAGAATCGATTGCGCTATTATATATTCCAGTTAAAATCCATACACCCCTTATGTAAGCCATGACCTTAATCTCCTACATATCAGGTGTAGACTTCAATGGAGTCACCACATTCAGGTAATTTGAAATTCAAACTCCCTGTGTGGAAGAATAATGTCATTTCTTCATGTCTGTATGGATTTACCTGAATAGCCCAATGGAGTCACCCATTCAGGTATAACCCCATTTAAAATTTACACTCCCTGTTTGGATTAATATCATGTCTTCCAGGGGGGTGTATGGATTTCCACGGGAATAGTTCATTTTACTATAAATAATCTAAAACTTACCTGCCAGATTCCTCCATGGTATCCATTGCGATATGTTTTTGTGTCTGTTCCATATTTAGACTCCACACATGCAATTCGACGTAGAAAAACCAAGTCATCTTTGAAAATTCCACTGTACAGAATTTTGTTTATAGTCGCATCGACCACGTCTTTGCCTGAAGTGTTTGGTTCTTTAGTGGCATCATGACCACGTATGATATATGGTTGTTTAGTGGTCGAGACATAGTTCATTGAGACCGAATTAATTGTTAATGCTAAAAACGCAACAACAATTGACCGAACTAACTTGGCGTTTTCAGAAGAGAAATGTGAAAATGTCACCACTTTTAGGAGAAACAGACAAACTAACATGATTGATAAAATTCGATTAGCCAAATGGTTGTTCAATTGAATTGCACTGACAATATACTCGAAGCAATGTATGACAATTTCTCTGCAAGCATGCATGCATTATTGACAGTACTCTAGCAACAAGGTACTCTTGTTTGTGGCATGTAGCGGCCCCGGTACCGGCAAAACAATTAGAGAGTAAACGATTCAAAACCGCTCTGCCATGAAAGTCTCTAGGACAATGTGTCAATCCGGGGCACGAGTTTTGCGAAGCATGGCTCTCGTCGCGCTTGTGCGACGCAGGGGTGTCTGAGGGGCACAGCGACAACGCCTGGCAAATAATTATATTGTACAGGCAGGGAAACTAAATCAATACACATGTATCTTCTATGCACGCAGATATACGTGTATAAGTATTGATTTTCAGACAATGAGATCTTTGGATACCGGGATAGAAAATGATGAATATCTCCCAACATTTTTGGTTTCTAAAGAACCTAATTGTAAGGCTTGCACTTGAATATATGTGACCGTACAGCACAAATGAGCCGTAAATGTCCTAAATTGTATTCTGTGTTACAATGTAAAATGTGCATGAAGGTCGTATTCATCGGTACCTCAAGTTGGTGCGACATGTATCTGTTTTTAAACCAATCAATAATCCTATTGTTGAAGAGGATAATAACCTTTACCTTAGATGTCTATAGAATTCTTAATCGGTCTGGTCTTTGTTTGCTTTGGCTAAATCCTGTTCAAGTGGTGGGTTACACAGCATTGTATTTTTTCTAGGTATATGTTAACCAACAATTAACAATTATTACATCACGTCGACGGCGAATACGCTGGCGAAGTGATGTAATAATCTACCATAGCAATAGGTGAAAACTGTGTTTCAATACATCCCGCGCAAATGGCATGATCTTAAGCAGAGCACAAAATATGCTAGTCCCCTCCAAATTTCACAGGCCGATTTCTTTTTACCCCATGATTACACACAAAAGTATATACAGCCTTGACGTTTGGAACAGAAAATTACTAATCTATCAATAATTTTCAACAACATGTGGCATGCTGTTTACCCAAACACCCCGTTGTCACACTTTAGCGCGCTTCGTAGCGATCAATAGGTGTTTTGGGATTCGCTTCGTAGGCTGCGATCACATAGAAGTATACTGTATACGGTATACCATGTATACGATATACGCTCATTCGATCAGGCTGAGTTCACATAGGAGTATACTATGTGAACTCAGCCTGATCGAATGAGCGTATATCGTATAGCGAATATACCATATACCGTATACTTCTATGTGATCGCAGCCTTAGGTACTTACTTTGCCTAATGAAATACGCGCATACTAATACTAATTACAGGTACCTATTCAGCCTATTTAGGATTAGGGTTTAGGGTTAGGGTTCATTATTGATCATAAATTATATACGTATTCATGTATACTATATAGTGTATATAATAGTATATCGTGTGTACATGCGCTTTATTCCGTAAACAAAAAGTATGATAAATAGACGGCTTTCTGGCAGGACAACTCGTAACATAGTGGTATAGCGTCTCGACTATGATCCATAGGTTGCTAGTTCGAACCCCGATCGATACTAGGTAGAATTTTAAATTCGACATGTTTCGTTTCTTTTTGTTAAGTAAGAGGAAATAATGGTAAGTATCTCCAACGCAACGCTGGCAAGCATTTCGTTAGGTGTGAAGAGGCACACTTAGTAGCGCTTGTTAGGTACCTAATCGCCTATCGTGAAAGTGTGACAAGAGGCTGACCCAAATCAAAAGATATTTCCAATGGTTCTATTTCAATAGGCCAAAATGGGACTTGATCTATTTTGCTGTGTTACCCAGGGGTGGCACCAGGGTATTTTGATAGGGGGCGTTGGAATTTAAAATTTGATGCACCATTTTCACCCTTTTATATGTCGATGATTAAAGAGTTTAACTTCAACACTACACTATTTTTCGCTCACCTGGATGGTTTTCAATAGTTTGACTAGCGTCTTCAGCAGATGGTGATGCTGTGATGATATATACCACAAATACCACGATGAAAACCACTGCGCATGCGTGAATCCCAGGATCTGCGATGACGCAATCAACTTAAGTGCTATATGCTCACGGAATCGCTGACCGGGGCAACGTTACCCGTGCCCGTGTACCACCGCGTGTGGCTACCGGTCGAAGATCGTGTGCTTGGCATGCGGGGGGGGTCTCAGGTTCGAATACCGGGGGTGCCAAGTGACTTCTTCATCTTCTCTCCTTTTTGGTTTCTTCTTTAACTTCCGATAGCTTTAAAGCAGGATTGGGTGTTAGGGTTAATGGTTTCCCATCCCAAAATGTTCTTGAATTGTTAGGAACCTTTTTGAAGGTTCAAGTACGAGAGTTCCATCGGTATGACACTGTAGAACCCTTTTCGAACTGTCTAAGAGTGTTTTGCAGGCCCATTTCTACTCTACTTCTGTCCATCCTCACGTTCCTTTGTGTCACTATACCAGTAGCGGCTCCACGGGGCACCTAAATACATGGGCTTGTCCTCCGGCCCTCAAGACAAATATCACTGAAAATGTAACTATTTTTTAAGCAAAAAGTGCCCAATCCCAATTTCCCGTTCATTTCCCCAGGCCATTGAAAAAAAAATCAATATAATTAAAGACAGAAAGAGAGAGGGGAGGGGGGAGAGAGAAAGAGAGAGATTTCTATAAAATATATTTTTATTCTATATAGTACAACCATTGTTAAGGCCGAAAAATGGCTATTTTACCGATCATGTCATTCGGAAGGAATTTTGTAAACTGTTTTACTGATGCCATACTTTGACCTAGTTTCCAAGAATATGTCACAAACTGCATATAATTTTAAAGGATGTGTTATAAGGAAAATATTATAATTTTAAATAATTATTTTTGACTAGAAAAAAAGAGTAAAATATTTTTTTCGTTGATAATTTGTAGCATGATGTCGGCCAAGACATGTTTTTTTTACTGTGTGAAAAAGAAGTGTGTATCCCAAAGGTATCAAAATAGGTTTATGCTTAATAATGTACTATTCGTGACATAATGTGTGTATGTAACACACTACATGTACACTCACAGTTAAAGCCATATTATAACATTTTCATAAAAAATAGATTAGCATTTCATTGCCATAAAATGTTAGCTTTTACTGTCAGAAATATCCCCTTTTATTTTTACGTAGCACTCCTTCGGTCGTGTTATGGTACGATCCTTTGTTGTGTAGATCACCATTCCGCAGGCCAAATACGTACTGTGTAATGAACATTGTGAATGAGTTCGACTAATAATTCCATTGCAATAATAAAACGACGGTTCCTGCGTTTTATTCAAAATCTTGGATTTTGACAAAACTACAGCACCTAGAGTCTTGAATTTTGCAGGGTATGTTGGTTTAATAAAGTACAATATAATCGTGTAAAAAATAATTTAAAAAAAAACAAAATCCTCAACTAATGTTATAATATGGTTTTTTTGCGCCCATGGACTACAGAAGTGTCACTAGGTTGCGTGCAGCATACGTGTAATACATGTCATGATTACTAATTACATTGTGTTTGTTACTTTGGTCATAATCATTGTAATTTCGTCATATAAACTCAAGTGAGGTAGTATTAGATGAATAAGAGGTTTAGTTTTGTCCAACTTTGTTCACCACAAGACATGTTTGAAAGGGTAGCGGATGCATTTTGTTTTTCAAAATAATCTTAAAAGAAAGCAAGATACCAAGCATTGGTGTGTGATGGAAAGTGGCAAAAATAGTCAAATGCTTTTATTTTCAATTTGCTGTTGTATAAAAAATAGTTCATTTATTTTATTTATATACAAAACTCTACGGCCATTCAATCCGCTATTGTAGTCCAAGTTTGATTAAATATACAGCGCCTTTCTCGTATATCAAAAAGCTTTATATTTATTCCGCTGTCGTTAGATTATGTCAGCTGCCATACAATGCCCAAGGCATACTCATACCTTCGGGTGGCGCTCAATGGACAATATTCATAACAGCTCCCGATTTCATTTCACCCGTGGATAGAGAGAAGCATGTGAAGGTAAAGCGCCTTGCCCAAATGCATAACACGATGGCACCGACGGGACTCGAACTTGCAATCATCCGATTGCGAGGTAGAGCTCGTACCACTGTGCCACCGTGCCCCATTATTAAGTACCTTTATTTAAATGTATGACTAATCGTATCTAGAAAAAAAAAGCTAAAAAACATTACAATATTTACAAATTTATTACTCGCAGTATAAAAATAGTTAATTTTTTTTCTGTACAAAATTCGAAGCAACTTTACAACAGTCGCACCCAACCATAATCCTAAAGCTAAACCCTTCGCTCAAAATGTTTTTCTTTCTTAGTCATATTAGTATTCATGGTATTGGCTGCACAATCAATTGAAGTTCAGCATACTCAAATCTATGTGTCTTTTGTCAGCATTAGTTGTTTACAGAATTTGTTGAGCTTACTCGATTTAAGCACATTCCTCAATTAAATTGAATTATTAATTAACTTGAACAAATAATTCAACCAAAGCAAGCAATTATTGCATTGAGTAATTACAGTTTGACACAAAAGAGTGAACCGAACAAAGCAAAGTCTTCGTAGTACAATACATTCAGGCAACTTAAACTAAACGGATTGTTGCAACTACAGCTATTTTTGAGTTACTCCAAAAATCAAATAAATTTCAGAAAGAAACACTCTTGAATGACTTTTTTACATGTTATTTTATAGTTTTGCTAAGCGATCACGAGTGATTTTATTTTCTAATTCAAATCTTATTGAAATATTACTCAATAAAATTGCGGCTATAACTTACTATAATTTAATCAAATAAGTTAAACAAACTATTTTTTATAGTGTACTCCAAACTTTTCGTAGTTACAACCATTAAATTTTAATTCTAACCCTTATTCTACCCGCCTTGTCCAAAATTCTACGGGCATTCATTCCCGGTAGTTGTAGTCCTCCAGCCTTCCGATAGATTCATGCCAGGGATCTCTTGGCAATTCTTATACCCGAACGGATAACTGGCTCTCTCAAATACATCTTCCTGTACTACTTGAATATTATCTGAAGAGTCGCATATAACACGGGCAAGACTGTGTCGTCTAATTTCGCTGAGTTGGGCAGTGGTAAATACTCCGGGGTTCTCGTACCAGAATCTGTAAAGAAATCAGAATGATAAGGTATTGGAAGATACTTTCGTCTAGGGTAACCATAGGGGACAGAGGAACCAGAGGCAATAAGTTAGGACTCCTCCCTACATTTGTTAGCATTCATACAGGAGTATCTGGAGAACGTCTGGTTCTTACCCCTTTGGACACTGGGTGCTTGGTTTGTCCCCTTGTTTGCCTCCAGTACTAACGTTATAGCTTACGCCACTGTCTCTCGTATAGTACATAATCCCTTTGCTGACATATCAATGAATGTATTCAACTTTTGTGAAGAAACGTTATAATTTTGATATTTTGTGGCGTCAAGGAAAAGAAAGAAGCGCAAAGGTATTTAATTACGTGTTGGTATTTCCTCTAAGCCCTATTTGTCAAATAGCAAAAGCTACGGTGTACTTCGGTTGTCTAACACAGAGCAAAATTTTAGAGGGGAATATGTATTTAACTTTCGTTTCTATTTGATTGCATGTTATATTGTTACTCATCCACTGTCCTTACCTATCTCCGTCTCTGAGTCGTTTGAATTGATCGACAATAAGACACGTGAAGGTTGGTCCTACCAAGCTGTCATACCATGGGTCCTCAGCAAGTCCACCCACAAATAAATCTATATTACTAGGGTGACCATAAAGATCTTGTAACTTTTGTCGTATGTTCGGATCAGATATTTCACCGGCAAGATCGTCGAAAGAGTAAGCTACAGGCAAATTACAGAATCTTCGCCATTCATTGTATCCTGGTAAACCATGATCTCTGCCTCGTTGAATGTTTAAAGACGCTAAATCTAGGGCCACGTCACGGGTTAGCCCAAAGAGACTTTCCGTTATTTCTTCTGTCATGATGGTTTGCGGATCAATATTTTTAAGTGACGTTCCGTACATTCCACGTAACAGAGGATCGGTACTGCCTTCGTAAACAAGTTTAGCAGGACAAAACGCGGTCTCGTGCAGAGGTAAATTGCCATACGGTGCTTCGTGGAAGTCGGATCCAAGACGGATCACCGTTGGAGAAATCTGGGCATGTCCAAAGCGAAACGTCGCCGTTGCAAATGAGATACTAACAGAAGCATCAACATTTGGTCTGTATCCGTAGTAGCGTCCGAGCATCTCAATGCCTTTGGAACCGACTGTTTTTGGCAGCCAATACTCATATGTGATCATCTGATGTAGAGCACCTACAATCTTCCGGGCTTCTTGATACAAAGTCTCCCCATTCCACTGAGGGTTAATGCTCTTTAATTCATCGGCAATTCGATTGTGTTCACGGTTCCATACGGTATGCAAAGCAATTAAACCAAGGTGCTCATTTGCTCTCACATCACCGGAGAAGAAGCAGGTAGTACCAGTTGTATCGGTTCGCGGACGATTGCAACCCTGTGGGAAGTTGTCAACATTATAAGGCAGTAAACGTTTACTTTGTCTTCCATAAGCGTCGACTGTCACACCTTCTTTCATATGCCCATTTTCGTTCGTAAGATCTCTTAGAGCAAGTGCTCTGTCTTCAGTGCTTCCATATTTGACTCCAGCATCAATGTACGATGTTATCGAATTCAACTGCTGTCTTGGTTCCACATCACAAACGCGAGTAGATCGTGTTACTGGAATGCAGTCACCTACACGCAATCGTGGATCGTTTTCCGGAGCAAAAACTGGGAAACAATACGGTGATTTCTGCGTGCAGCCTTCGGTACAAAGCGAATTCGTCTTTGGAATATGATCAATATCATGATCTAGATACTGACCCCAAACCATCATTAAATCAGTCAAACTAGGGTTCTGGGTTATCCTCTGCGTGCTCATAATTTCTTGTGATACCTCTCGAGCGTTTGGTAGGCGGTAATCGTTGTATCTCCTATTTGGATCCCAACCGACAGGCGTATTGCGTCCATCCTCGTATATTGGATCTAAAAGTCGTTTGAAAGGTATTTCTGATGCTCCCCAAAGTGTATATTGCTGATTATTACACGTTCCATCGTATGACCGATATTTGCTTGTGCAAGCATTAAGTTCACATGACGCTAAAGCCCGAGGTGTAAGACATACTTCTTCTGGAACCGGTGTTGTTGGTGGTGTCGGTGGAAGATTGGGAAAAACTGGACATTCACTACCGCTGCTAGAATCCTTCCAGGCAGTCGAAAGATCCATTCTAGGAACCTCGTCACAGTTGTTATAGTCGTAGGGATAGTTGGCTCTGTCAAAAACATCATCTTGAACCTTCAGTATGTTATCTGCTGAATCGCAAAATACACGTCCCAGGCTGTGTTTCTTTATTTCAATCAGCTGCGCTGGGGTGAAAACTCCAGGATTTTCATACCAGAACCTGGAAGTAAGAATAATATCAAAAGTAAAAAAAACGCGGCAAACAATGACTGCACTAAACCTCATGCACAACACATTTTGATCAAGATTGATGTCAATTTACTTTAATTTAATGGACTATCATGTAAATCGACTTCCAACGTATTGACCTTTGTTTATTTGATATGTTATAATTGTCAGCTTGTAATGTCGAAATTGACAGTCAGTTATCTTGGAAGTTTGGGCTAGAAGGCGTTGACCAAAATGATAATAGTGTATTATTATGTTGGTGTGTTTATAATAAACATCTCCAAAAAATTAACTAACCCCCCTTAAACAATGACCATTATTCAAAAAGGGACTATTGTATTAAAAATATGTAAAATGCGTTGAAAGCAGAATTTATTTTTGCACATTTTGACACCTCATTTGATACGATAGCCCAGAAAACAATAAAAACACCGGTTAATTTAATGTAGTGAGGTCCCGATTTGAAAGTTGCACTTACAATACATACAATACAAAAACTCTCAGATATCATTACACAGATTTTCTTCCTTTATACCGAATAAATTTTACAAAATCAATAGAATTTACTGCAACTTTCAAATCTTGGGTTACATTGATTTAAATGTACGCTGTGACGTCAATATTTAGTCAATTGCTACAAATGAGATGTCAAGGTGAAGAAACAAATTCTGCTTCCAACGCATTTTACAGATTTGTAATACAATCGCCCGTTTTTGAATAATGGTCATTATTTAAGGGGAGTTAGTTACTTTTTTTTAGATGTTTATTACAATGTCATATTTGTTTTTGCATTGATTGTGTTCAGTGACATGTGAGTCCCACAGATTGGCTTTTATGCTACATCGTTAGGTGTCTCATGCTCCTTACACAGGGGTCCCCATCCTTTGAATTGAAATGGCTGAGTCTTTGCTGAAATTATTTGTTATGTATGTACAAGTTTTTGAGTGCAATTTATTGTATACAGGCTATTTCACCAGCTGAATACTATGCTTTCAGTTTTGTATCAGTATGTGTTAGTTATCTTTATGAGACGAGTTTACTTTGTGTCATATTTTTTCCATTGCATACATGGTTGTATTGATGGGCATGTGAGGCCCAAGGATTGGCTGTTGGGCTATATCGGTGAGTCTCTCATGCTTCCTACGCTGGCGTCTCAATCCTTTGGATGGGGATGGTTGTGTTTTTGCTCTATGCATTTATTGATGTTGTGTATTTTGTTGGTGTGTGGGAGGCACATGTATGTGTTTACATCCATGCGTCTTCTAAAGTCTGCACAAAAAGTAACTCAGCTGTTATATATACACCTATTATATAGATTCATAACTAATAAATAACTAATAATTGTTTTCACAATATTTCAACATAAAGCACTACTGTGTTGTTAATATTGAACGACATTTGACAAATGGGGTATCAAAATGCGCGTAAATAAATCATCCTTCTTTTTATGTTAAAATATTGCGAAAACAATTATTAGTTCTGAATCTAGATCTATAGGCGTATTTATAACAGCTGAGTTACTTTTCGTGTAGACTTTACATACTTTGTGTACCCATGCCTCTCCATCTTTGGATGTTTTTATTTTGTTCACATTTTTAGAAGGCTAAAACATTTTTTGAAATATGCTTGCAAAAAGAAATTACAAACATATTTTGAAAACGTTTGAATTTCTTTCAAAAACTTTTCAGTCAAAAGCAGGGTTTTTTGTCGCCGAAGCATTAAAAATGTCACTTTGCTTACCTATCTCCGTCTCTGAGTCGTCGGAATTGTTCGACAATAAGACACGTGAAGGTTGGTCCTACCAAGCTGTCATACCATGGGTCCTCAGCAAGTCCACCCACAAATAAATCCACGTTGCTTGGGTGACCATAAAGTTCTTGTAACTTTCGTCTTAAGTTTGAGTCAGATATATCACCAGCAAGATCGTCAAAAGAGTAAGCTACAGGCAAATTGCAGAATCTTCGCCATTCGTTGTAACCTGGTAAGCCATGATCTCTGCCCCGTTGAATGTTTAAAGATGCCAAGTCCAGTCCGATGTCTCTCGTTAGTTGAAATAAACTTTCCGTTATTTCTTCTGTCATGATACTTTGCGGATTAATATCTTTCATTGCGGTTCCGTACATTCCGCGCAATATTGAGTCAGTACCTCCTTCGTAAACAATCTTTGCAGGGCAAAACGCAGTCTCGTGTAGAGGTAAATTGCCGTACGGTGCTTCGCGGAAATCGGACCCAAGACGAATCACCGTTGGAGAAATCTGGGCATGGCCAAAACGAAACGTCGCTGTTGCAAATGAAATACCAACGGATGCATCTACGTAAGGATTATAACCGGTATATCCACCAAGCAACTCAATGCCTTTATTACCCACTGTTCTTGGCAGCCAATGTTCGAAGGTGATCTTCTGATGCAAAGCACCTACAATCTTCCGTGCTTCCTGATAGAGAGTTTCACCGTTCCATACAGGATTGATGATTTTCAACTCGTCAGCGATTCGATTATGTTCGCGATTCCACACGGTATGTAAAGCAATTAAACCAAGGTGCTCATTTGCTCTAACATCACCGGAGAAGAAGCAGGGAGTATCGGTTGTGTCGGTGCGTGGACGATTGCAACCCTGTGGGAAGTTGTCCACATTATAAGGCAGTAAACGTTTACTTTGTCTTCCATAAGCGTCGACTGTTACACCTTCCTTTAAATGCCCATTTTCGTTCGTAAGATCTCGTAGAGCAAGTGCTCGATCTTCAGTGCTTCCATATTTGACTCCAGCATCAAGGTACGCTGTTATCGAATTCAACTGTTCTCTTGGTTCTAAATCACAAACGCGGGTAGATCTTGTTAATGGGATACAGTCACCTTCATCCAATCGGGGATCGTTTTCAGGCGCTAAAACTGGGAAACAATACGGCGATTTCTTTGTGCAGCTTTCGGTGCAAAGTGAATTTGTCTTTGGAATTTGATCGATATCATGATCTAGATATTGTCCCCAAACCATCATCAAATCCGTGAAAATAGGGTTTTGATTAATCGATGACGTACTCATAACCTCTTGCGATACCTCTCTTACGTTTGGTAGACGATACCCGTTATATCTTCTATATGGATCCCAACCAACAGGTGTATCGCGTCCATCCTCGTAAATTGGTTCTTTAAGCCGCTTGAATGGTATCTCCGAAGCACCCCACAATGGATTCCTTTGGTTATTACAAGTTCCGTCATATGTTCGATATTTACTCTCGCACACAGTTTGTGAACATGTTGCCGTTGTTCGAGGCGTAAGACAGATTTCTTCTGGTGCTGGAGTGGGCGTGGGCGGTGGAATAACAGGAAATGTTGGGCATTCTCTTCCGTTTCCCGTGTCCTTCCAGGCGGTTGAGAGATCCATGCTAGGAACCTGATCGCACGATTTGTAATCATATGGATAAGAAGCTCTGTCAAACACGTCGTCTTGTATTTCTGTAATGTAATCTCCTGAATCGCATATAACACGTGATAGGGTGTGTTTCTTCAACTCTTCCAGCTGGGCTGTTGTAAATACTCCAGGATTTTCGTACCAAAATCTGAAAGCAAAAAACACAGAGTGCAACAAAATTAAGTATAAGAGCAGTACCATAAAGTATTAAAGTTAATTATCTGTCGTTGTGTCTATATAATTATTATTTTTTTATCGTATTTTATAGCTATTTAATGCACAGGCACTATGCTATTGGGCAGCAGGCAAAACCCTAACATTTCGCTGCATCCTTGGGTTTCCATAAAAATAAATGCATCGTCTGTCAAATATATGACATTGTTTCATCCCGGGGTTTCATCAGGTTTATAGTTTGAGTGCATGGGTAAGCTCAAATAATTTCGTTTTCCATAAATGCCCTGAAAAAACCGACTTTATATCTAGCAACATGTTAGAAATATATGGAAACATTTATAACCATTTTTTGTAGTGGAATTATTAATAAACAAAATATTGGCTTTGAAAGGTTGCTTCAATTCGTTTCAATTTCATAAAATGGGATAGGTTTTATCAAGATACAATGAAAGGAATAATGATATTAAACGCTAAGAATTGTTGGTATTTTTTTGAAACATTGGAAGTTTTGAAGCATTTGACTCCCGGGATTTGACTTTTTTTTAAAGATTTGAATTGTTTGTTGAACCTGATAAGAGTGCATGTGGAAAATAAAGCAATGTGTGTGCCAGTTGATATTATAAAATGTTATGAATTGGTGTTATTTTCTCATAAATATGTGCGAGGCGTAATCAAGCAAATACTACATGGCATATTCATAGACACGGGGTCACTATTTGTGCCTCGGCACTGGCTACAAGCATGACAAGCAAGGGCGGTAGATTTTTGGAGGGTAGTCCCCGGGGGGTAGTCCTACCTCGGGAAAAAACAGGGTGCCCTATTTCCCTTCAACATATTATAGCAGTTTTATACTATGTTGAACAATAAATACTGTCTCTATCAGCGCGACAGGATGGTACAATATTACCTAGAAGTGTGTTTCTCTTGTTGACAAAAACATATCTACCTCTAAAATGATACTGGATTAAACCATTTTATGCACGGAAACTTACCTGTCTCCGTCTCTGAGTCGTTTGAACTGTTCGACAATTAGACACGTGAAGGTTGGTCCTACCAAGCTGTCATACCATGGGTCCTCAGCAAGTCCACCCACAAACAAATCCACATTGCTTGGGTGACCATAAAGTTCTTGTAAATTTTGTCGTACGTTCGGGTCAGATATTTCACCTGCAAGATCGTCAAAAGAGTAAGCTACAGGCAAATTACAGAATCTTCGCCATTCGTTGTAACCTGGTAAGCCATGATCTCTGCCCCGTTGAATGTTTATAGACGCCAAGTCCAGTCCGATGTCTCTCGTTAGTTGAAATAAACTTTCCGTTATTTCTTCTGTCATGATATTCTGTGGATTAATATCTTTCATTGCTGTTCCGTACATTCCGCGCAATATTGAGTCAGTACCTCCTTCGTAAACAATTTTTGCAGGGCAAAACGCGGTCTCGTGTAGAGGTAAATTGCCATACGGTGCTTCGCGGAAATCGGACCCAAGACGAATCACCGTTGGAGAAATCTGGGCATGTCCAAAACGAAACGTCGCCGTTGCAAATGAAATACCAACGGATGCATCTACGTAAGGATTATAACCGGTATATCCACCAAGTAACTCAATGCCTTTATTACCCACTGTTCTTGGCAGCCAATGTTCGAAGGTGATCTTCTGATGCAAAGCACCTACAATTTTCCGTGCTTCCTGATAGAGAGTTTCACCGTTCCATAGAGGATTGATGATTTTCAACTCGTCAGCGATTCGATTGTGTTCGCGATTCCACACGGTATGTAAAGCAATTAAACCAAGGTGCTCATTTGCTCTAACATCACCGGAGAAGAAGCAGGGAGTACCGGTTGTATCGGTTCGTGGTCGATTACAACCCTGTGGAAAGTTGTCAACATTATAAGGCAGTAAACTTTTACTTCGTCTTCCATAAGCTTCGACTGTAACACCTTCCTTTAAATGTCCATTTTCGTTTGTAAGATCTCGTAGAGCAAGTGCTCTGTCTTCAGTGCTTCCATATTTGACTCCAGCATCAAGGTACGCTGTTATCGAATTCAACTGCTCTCTTGGTTCTAAATCACAAACGCGAGTAGATCTTGTTAATGGGATACAGTCACCTTCATCCAATCGGGGATCGTTTTCAGGCGCTAAAACTGGGAAACAATACGGCGATTTCTTTGTGCAGCTTTCGGTGCAAAGTGAATTTGTCTTTGGAATTTGATCGATATCATGATCTAGATATTGTCCCCAAACCATCATCAAATCCGTGAAAATGGGGTTTTGATTAATCGATGACGTACTCATAACCTCTTGCGATACCTCTCTTGCGTTTGGTAGACGATACCCATTATATCTTCTATATGGATCCCAACCAACAGGTGTATCGCGTCCATCCTCGTAAATTGGTTCTCTAAGCCGCTTGAATGGTATCTCCGAAGCACCCCACAATGGATTCCTTTGGTTATTACAAGTTCCGTCGTATGTTCGATATTTGCCCTCGCACACAGTTTGTGAACATGTTGCCGTTGTTCGAGGTGTAAGACAGACTTCTTCTGGTGTTGGTGTGGCCGTGGGCGGTGGAGTAACAGGAAATGTTGGGCATTCTCTTCCGTTTCCCGTGTCCTTCCAGGCGGTTGAGAGATCCATGCTAGGAATCTGATCGCACGATTTGTAGTCATATGGATAAGAAGCTCTGTCAAACACGTCGTCTTGTATTTCTGCAATGTAATCTCCTGAATCGCATATAACACGTGATAGGGTGTGTTTCTTCAACTCTTCCAGCTGGGCTGTTGTAAATACTCCAGGATTTTCGTACCAAAATCTGAAAGAAAAATAACACAGAGTGCAACAAAATTAAGTATAAGAGCAGTACCATAAAGTATTAAAGTTAATTATCTGTCTTTGTGTCTATATAATTTTTATTATCTTTATCTTATTTTATAGCTATTTAATGCACAGGCACTATGTTATTGCGAAGCAGGGAAACCCCTAACATTTCGCCGCATCCTTGGGTTTCCATAAAAACAAATGCATCGTCTGTCAAATAATATTTATATGACATTGTTTCATGAGGTTTATAGTATGAGTGGGTAAGCTCAAATAATTTCGTTTTCCATAATTGCTCTGAAAAAACCCCGACTTTGAATTTAGCAACATGCTAGAAATAATAAGGAAACATTTATAATCATTTTTGCAGTGGAATTATTAAGAAAAATATTGGCTTTGAAAGGTGGATTCAATTTGTTTCAATTTCATAAAATGGGATAGGTTTTCTCAGGATACAATAAAAGGAATAAAGATATTAAACGCTAAGAATTGTTAGTCTTTTTTTGAAACATTGGAAGTTTTGAAGCATTTGACTTTTGGAGATTTGAAGAGTGCATGTGGAGAATAAAGCAATATGTGACGTGTCATGTCAAAAGGAGACACTTTTGGGCAGGATCGTAAATGGAGAAATAGCCAAAAATCTGCCTGGGGTGATTTTTTTCAAAATTTGGGTTTGTTGCGAATGTGTGTTGTTATTAATGTTAAAAATATTGTCTGATAGTTTCAGACCGGAATTTAACTGGCATCTTGTATTTTTTGAGACATTTTTCAAGGTAATTCCTACTCTCAACATTGTCAATGTTATTTTTAAAGGCCGATATCTCAATTGGCAATTTTATAATCTCTATCTCTATCAGCACGACAGGATTGGTACAATATTACTTAGAAGTGTGTTTCTCTTCTTGACAAAACACATCTACCTCTAGAATGATACTGGATCAAACCATTTTATGTACGGAAACTTACCTGTCTCCGTCTCTGAGTCGTCGGAATTGTTCGACAATAAGACACGTGAAGGTTGGTCCTACCAAGCTGTCATACCATGGGTCCTCAGCAAGTCCACCCACAAACAAATCCACATTGCTTGGATGACCATAAAGTTCTTGTAAATGTTGTCGTACGTTCGGGTCAGATATTTCACCAGCAAGATCGTCAAAAGAGTAAGCTACAGGCAAATTACAGAATCTTCGCCATTCGTTGTAACCTGGTAAACCATGATCTCTGCCCCGTTGAATGTTTAAAGACGCCAAGTCCAGTCCGATGTCTCTCGTTAGTTGAAATAAACTTTCCGTTATTTCTTCTGTCATGATACTTTGCGGATTAATATCTTTCATCGCTGTTCCGTACATTCCGCGCAATATTGAGTCAGTACCTCCTTCGTAAACAATCTTTGCAGGGCAAAACGCTGTCTCGTGTAGAGGTAAATTGCCATACGGTGCTTCACGGAAATCGGACCCAAGACGAATCACCGTTGGAGAAATCTGGGCATGTCCAAAACGAAACGTCGCCGTTGCAAATGAAATACCAACGGATGCATCTACGTAAGGATTATAACCGGTATATTCACCAAGCAACTCAATGCCTTTATTACCCACTGTTTTTGGCAGCCAGTGTTCGAAGGTGATCTTCTGATGCAAAGCACCTACAATCTTCCGTGCTTCCTGATAGAGAGTTTCACCGTTCCATAAAGGATTGATGATTTTCAACTCGTCAGCGATTCGATTGTGTTCGCGATTCCACACGGTATGTAAAGCAATTAAACCAAGGTGCTCATTTGCTCTAACATCACCGGAGAAGAAGCAGGGAGTATCGGTTGTGTCGGTGCGTGGACGATTGCAACCCTGTGGGAAGTTATCAATGTTAAATGGCAGTAAAGGTTTGCCATACCTCCCATAAGCGTCGACCGACACACCTTCTTTCATATGCCCATTTTCGTTCGTAAGATCTCGCAAGGCACGTGCTCGATCTTCAGTGCTTCCATATTTGACTCCAGCATCAAGGTACGCTGTTATCGAATTCAACTGTTCTCTTGGTTCTAAATCACAAACGCGGGTAGATCTTGTTAATGGGATACAGTCACCTTCATCCAATCGGGGATCATTTTCAGGCGCTAAAACTGGGAAACAATACGGTGATTTCTTTGTGCAGCTTTCGGTGCAAAGTGAATTTGTCTTTGGAATTTGATCGATATCATGATCTAGATATTGTCCCCAGACCATCATCAAATCAGTCAAACTAGGGTTCTGGGTTATCCTCGGTGTGCTCATAACTTCTTGCGATACCTCTCGAGCGTTTGGTAGGCGATACCCGTTGTATCTCCTATTGGGATCCCAACCAACGGGGGTATTGCGTCTATCCTCGTAAATTGGTTGTATAAGCCGCTTGAATGGTATCTCCGAAGCACCCCACAATGGATACCGTTGGTTATTACAAGTTCCGTCGTATGTTCGATATTTACCCTCGCACGTAGTTTCTGAGCATGACGATGTCGTTCGACGACTAACACAAACTTCTTCAGGAGGATCTGTGGGTAGCTGGGTTCGCGGAGGGTCTGTCACTGGACCAGGTCCTAGTTGCGGGTCCTTTGAACCTGTAAAATGTTTAGAGGGAAAAAAGACGAAAATTTATAGTATACACTTGGTATTAATTATTAGGTATTCTTGAGAATTGATGTGCAAGTGAATAGGTTGACACATGGGTGACTTTAAGAAAATACTAAAAATATAAAATCGATTTCATTTGGAATGTAAATTGTACTGATTGAAAAAGATTATTATAATTACTACTTGATCTGCTGATTTTGTTGGCGACAGTTATTCGGATTTTTCAATAGTAACCACGGTATAGGTCATTACTAGTTGACGGTTGACACACAGTGTCATCGCCCGATATCTTCATGGCAAAAATCGCCATGGTATGTTGAATCTACAGCCACGCATGGCCATTTTGTTCCAACCTGTTTAATAGTTTTGAGACGCATAATGGGCCGTGGGACATCCGACTAAGGCTATTGACAATAACCTGGTGAATGACCTCTGTACAGTCAGTGAGCATGGTATACGCTAAGAGGTCATCTGCTTTTAGACTGCCTCCACGAGTGGCCTACGCTGCGCTATAGTTCGGCACATGTAAAATCAGAATTTTTGTCATGTTTTGAGCTCAATACGCACGCTTCTTTCTCAATACGCAAGCTAACGACTATCATATCCTTTCAACACATATATTCAAGTGCAAGCAAAAAAATATGGCTTCTTTAGAATAAAACATTTACGGGAGATATTCATCATTTCCAAAGATTTATCGTCTTAATATCAAATCGTGCATAGCACATTCACGTGTATCGCTCCTGGGGATTCATTTTAGTGTCTCTGCTGTACAATGTAATTATTAACCAGGCGATGTCGGTGTGTGACATTAACATCTCTTTTGACAGCTTCGTGTCTTATCTTAAGATAGGTTTCAAGTTACAGGTTTCTTTACCTCACATAAATATAGTAACACAACAATTACATGACGGACGAAAAAGTACGTTTTTGATATAAGGTTATGTTGTGTATCTTGAGTATATCAAATTCATATATTGCACTCACAGTTTCTTGTCACAGTGGTGATATTGTTTTCAATATATAATTGATAGCTATGTTGTTGTTGTTGTTTTGTTGTTGCTTTTTAGCACATTGTACATTGTTTGAATTCAAACTTTTAAAATAAATACCACTATAACTAAGTACGATTTTAATTTGACCTATCCTTGCTCACATAAATCGTCCTTCAACGGCTCTGGTTACACGGTCTGCAACAGACAAGACTCTTCTTGCAATACCATTTAGTAAGAAATGTATAGGTGAACAAGCCTTCTCTGTTGCAGGCCCATCACTTTGGAACTCACTTCCGCAGCATATAAGAAATGCCGGCTCAATTGCAGTTTTCAAAAAAACTCTTGAAAACTCATTTGTTTTAATCTGAATTTGTATTTTTGCTTTGTATTATATTTCATGTGGTATTATTTGTTGTATTTTGTATGGCGCCTTGATCATAATGGATATTGCGCCTTATAAGAATTTAATGTATGTATGTATGTATGTATGTATCCGCGGTTTCTTTTTTAAAAATCTGACTACAACTGGATGTCACCATAGTACTTATAATTTGAATTTTCGCGCACTTTCCATACAGACAGATGCCAATCTCTTTTTCCCCCATTCCAAAATGAACAAATCGGAAGTCCTGAATTTGATGTGACTTGTTTTAGAATCCCAATTTCCATACCTTTAATCTAAATTCAAAGCTTAAGACAAATGGTAATTGGAAATCCTATTGATGGCAGAAAATAAGTTTAGAATTCAGGGTATTTGTTTTCTTTAAATAATACCGCTTTGGGGGTGCATAGCCAAATTAAACCAAAATAAAAAGACACAGCCAAATGCAGCAGTAGAATAAAATGCTCAAAAACACCAAAACACATTATGCGCACAAACACTCACAACTTTCGCAAAGTAGAGGTTGCCGTTCCTACCATGAATACCTTATAGAACATTATAAAAATTTATTGCATAATAGCAGAGAGGTAAATTCAAAGTTTATTTGGCTGAAAACTTCACAAGTTTTCCCGGTCAAGTGTTGTTTCTTGTTTACAATGGTTTATACGACGGTGCCCATGGCAAGCCCCTCACAGGCGTGTGAAGTTAAATCAGCTATAAAACTATAGAAAAATCGGTGTGATTTGAACAGTAAATTATAATTTGACAGAACTTTCCACTTGATTCATTGACCTTAAAATTTGACCTTAATTGTTAATGCTAATGGTTATAGTCGTGACATGTTATGTTATTTAAAACAAAATAGTAAAGAAGTTGAGAAGTGAAATTGCGACGAATACATATAAAACATGTCTTCTTGGATTTTGGAGAGAAACATTTTGCATTCTTAGCAAAAACTTAAACTTAACACTTTTTGTTGCCTGGTAAATTATTTAGGACAAACTTGTCGCCATGTTACTGTTTGTTCTTGACGATGTGTTTCAATATATCTTTATCCTAATAGGCAAGAATTACCGGTATATAATGACCACTTAAAGCCTTAAAGGCCCATTCAGTGATTTGCTCATCCGGACCATCGTAAAAATCATCAAAATTCAGATTTTGGTACATTTGTCATTATCATAGATGTGCTAACATAGCCTGCGAGTGGTTCAACCGAAAGCCGTGTATTTAAGACAAAATAAGACATTTTACACGAATCTGCAATTTAGATACTGACAGTATCTAAATTAGCTACATGTATTTGAATAGGGCTTCAATTTCGTCAGTACTACTGTTTTCTTTGTGGTTTTTTGCAAAATTTGTCATTTCAAAAATACCAAATGACAATTTGACTGACTTATCCTTCACTTTTAAGCATTTTATAAACAATTTTAATTTTTTTACACTTGCGCTGGGATCACTGAATGGGTCTTTAATGTAGGATCTTTTTAAATTTTTAGATTTTCCTTTTTTTCTTCCAAAATGATAAAATAGTTTATATGCAATAAATATGAAAGTTCCCACTGCATTTGGACGCGAAAAACATTGGAAATTTTGACAAAAATAAAGGTATATTCTGAAAAAAGATCGTACATTAAGGTTTTAATTGATACTGAAGAAAATTACTGTTACCTATTCAGTTGCATTTGATATTGGGGCTAAAAAGGTTCAATGGTTCAATACAACAAAACACAGAAACATAAAAAAACTTTACATATCTTTAGGTTTTTGTGACCTTGAATCCCTTCTAGCTTCTACAGGTTTATGGGTCATGAATCACTGACTGCAACCAATAACGCTTTTGTTCTCCTGAACTTAAGGTGCATGTGTGCAAGTGTTAAAATATCTTATGGAACTAAATTTAGAAGAAAAAAAATAATTGTTAAAACAAAATTACATTTCATTTACCTTCATTTCACCCGTTCTTATACACCTACTTACCTTTTCCAAGGAACAAAACCACGACACAAATCGCCAATACAAGCAAAAATAAGACGATCAAAACGCCGATCACCATAAAAGTGCAACTTCTGTTCTGGTTGTAATTGACATGGATGTTTCGTTGGTTTACGGTTGGTTCTCGCCTTTGTGTTCTTTTCACCCGATACCCATCATGGCCATGAGACCGATCCATGTTTTTTTGTATCTGAGATGCAAAAATTAAGATAAATGTTTTATTAAGTTTACATTAAAGATATGTAAGGGCCATTATTATGTTTTGATGAATCCAAGTGTGTGAAAATATTGGATCCAAAAACATAATAATAATGATAAAATTGGTTTCTTTACACCTATTATGGTCTCGCTATGAGTTTTAAAATAGCTCGACCAATAAATATGGGCACAATCGATCCAATTTTATATCAGTATTGTAGTCCGACCGGCATGTCCGAAACCAAGACCGAGACCAGGCAGTCCGAGACCGAGACCGGTATGTCCGAGACCGAGACCAAGACCGAGACCGAGACCAGGTTTGAAATTTATACGCATTAGGATTCATAAATATTTCAATGACTGGTACGCGATGGACCATATATCATGTAGGCCTATATGTAATCATTTATTTACCACTAGGTTTTCAAACAAGAGGTCAAAATGTTCAATTTTTTTTAAATTATAGATTCAAAACATAGCAATAAGGGGTTCAATAAACCTTTAGCAGTCTTTAAATGGTAATAATTTTGTCCGTCAAAAGCTAAAAGAATGCATCTAAGCCATCAACTAGTATGATTTCGTATGTAGCTCTGCTATACGTGAATAAAACAATTTTCCCCAGAACGTTCCCTTTTATAAAAGAAATAGTAAAAGCTAAAACTCTTTTGAAATGTTCTCTATGGAATCGGAAGCTGTAAGTGAATTCAATGATTGTGAAGATGAATTTGTTTACATTACTATATTCAGCAAAATTAAAACAAATGCAAAATGCAAGATTAATTAACCATAAATAAATGAGTATAGGTCCTGAGGTAAGACTATATATTTGTGATTTAGTTCTTCGTTATTGCGTACAAATTAAAATCATTCAATCGCAAGTGAAGTTTCGGGCTGCCAGATGTTCACACTCAGATTGGTGCAGTTTTGCTGGTCTCGAGCCGGTCTAGGACCGTGACTTCGAGACCAGGATGACCGAGACCAAGACCGAGACCAGCAGGTCCGAAACCGAGACCAAGATCAGGCTTAGCCGGTCTCGAGACACTGATTTACACTCCATATACTAAAGTAATATGTTTCCATTTTATTTCATATTGACGTTAAATATCTGCATTCATCAGAAGTTAAACATGACTGGAAATAGAATGACTGGAATTGAATAAATAACGAATAAATACTTGTTACATCGAATATTCGACGTCGGAATATAAAGAATGAACCGGGCTTTAGAACAACATCTCGCGCACATTTCGCTACAATAATAATAATGAAAATAATAATAATAATAATAATAATAATAATAATAATAATAATAATAATAATAATAATAATAATAATAATAATAATAATAATAATAATAGCACGTATTTTAAAAACAGAGATGACCAAATTTTGCAGGACGTGCAAATTGACAGGTGCTTATAGACTTGGGAGTTAAGAGACCTATTAATTAATATAGACTTTCATGCTTCTAATAATAGTCCAATATACTAACCACTGCGAATGTTTTGGCCTCTTACGCCTCTCTCTACGCTACTGTCGCGAGTCGTGACAACCTTCTGCCTATATACTGCAGAGGATGTTGAGCAAGCCCAACATCACAAGTGACAGGTGGCTTTCTTAAATCGTAACACCACTTGTCAGGCTTTCCCCTCTTTCTTTCTTTTTCCCCACCTTTTATTAATGGAGTTCAACTTTATCGCAGCTTATCATTCCAATGTGCATGTTATCTATCATTATTAGTAGATTTCGTTTATGTATTTACTCGTTTCATCAACTTAATTACGTCTTAATTTCGTCTTATTTCGCATTTCGTCTTAATTTACAAATTTGGACTGTTGGCTCAAACGTGGGTCCAAATATATGGACAGACAGCTTGACACCGTCGTTGAACTTGGTAAATTATTGTAATTATTCTACTTCCTGAAATTCGCAAATACTTGTCTCAAATTAAAAGAAAAAATATTCTAACTCACCAGTTGATCTATCGATCTGTTTATTTCAAAATCAGCATTAACCCAAACATGTCAACAACTTTGTAGAGGTCCAATAATTTTCGTTTAAAGTATTTTGTACATGGTAACAGTGTTTACTCAGTACGAAGTCATTTTTGCAAACCCGTTTTCTCACTGCGCAGCCAGCAATCCCTTCCAACAATTTAGATCGGTTCAATAGTTACGAACTATCACAACTTACATTGCAAGGTGACAAGATTGTTGAACCGTATATTTTGAATACGGTTAATAATTACGTTTGTACACACGTCTTGTGTATTATCTTCAAGTTCAACTTATAATTTAACAGAACATTTGCTGATCATGCATATCATGTACATTTTACAATTTTACAATTCAATGTCAATGTATTTTTAGCTTGGCAATGGCGTTCATATCCTATTGAAAACCACTTATTTTGAAAAACAGCTTATTTTAAAAATTGTCCAAAATTGGATAGAATTTGATATTCAGTATTCCAATTTAGATTAGATTTCTTAGTAGAAAACCTTTAATTCCACTAATATGGAAAGACTATTCTTTTATACCTTTAACAACATAATCTCGCCGTGTTCAAATAAACAATCAACGCTTTGTGTCTAAATGAGCTTTAAAATAATAATGGTGTATGGTCACGGTCACCTAATAATCGGCATGATGTGCTTCATTACCACCTCATTCTGGCCGGTGGGTTAAACTTTATGAGGCCAAAAAAAGAAGAAGTTTTTTTCTCTCAGCCGGCGCGCATATATAATGTTAAAGGCCTTCAAATATGGTTAAAGCTATCTAGCATATCAAAACGGAAGTTTTAGACGTTTTTCCCTTCAGAATGATACTACTTGCATCAAGCCTTGGAATCTCCTTTATAGAACCAACGTCAATTCTCTTAGGTGTCAGCTTTATTTGTTGGCATTTATACAGCGTCTTTCACATGTATCAAAGCGCTTTACATTTTACTAGCGGTCACCCGTCTTTCGCGGTCACTGTCTTTTGTGGTCACTGTCTTTTGTGGTACAAATATCTTAAATTCTTTTTAATGTACTGGTCAGGTGTAATGGTCAGGTGCAATTACAGTGCTGGAGTTATTTTTACACCCCATTTTGAAACTTATGGTGTGATTTCACCTGGTGCAGCGCAATTTGAAGTACATTCTCAGACAAATGAAAATAAATTTACAATTTTGTAGAACACTTATTTTCAACATGGGCTAAAATATTTTGCACAGACAAATGCGGAGAAAATCTTCAAAAGTCACCCATTTGGGCTACCAAATCGCAGTTTGGCAACCCTGATTAGTTTGGGTGATTTTGGAGACTAAATAGTGAAATTGGATATTCTTTCAAGATCCTTCAACACAAAAGCATCAAACATTTGACCTAATTCAATAAACAAACACTTTACTGTTGACAATATGTTCTTCATAAAAAGCAGTCATCCTTTGAACACTGACATGATAATGTTGACAAATTAGTTCAATAAACAATACATGTTATTGTTAATTACTCAAGTGAGATTTTTCAGTGTAATGGTATGAGTGACCCAATATCAGACCAGACATAGGATTTGCGGGTGTTCATCATGTTCATGTTAAACAGCATGGCTGTATTCATGGTATTGTAGAGTATTGTGACTGTTTACTCAGTGCTTAGCTCGCAGGGAGCTTTCAGTGCTTTCGAAACTAATTAACTTCATTTGACCCATTCGCAAACAAAAAACAAAATTCGACATTTTATTGAAGTGCGCACAACCTTGTTCTTCGCATCACAAAAGTCCGTTTTCCGAAATAATGTAAACCGTAAAAGTTTGTAGCCTTACCAATTCGCCAACCTCAGTAATTTATTATAGAAGATTCCACTGTTGTTGAATATGTCAATTGCCACACAATGCCCAAGGCATGCTTATATACCTTTGGGCGGCGCTCAATGGACAATATTCATAAAAGCTTCCCATTTCAACCATGGGTAGAGAGAGGCAAGAAAGGTAAAGCGCCTTGCATAAGTGCACAACACGATGGCACCGCCGCGCCGGGGCTCGAACCCGCGATCCACCGATTGCAAGGCAGAGCCCGTACCGCTACGCCACCGTGCCCTTGTTGAGTGCACTTGTTGAGTATACTTGTTGAGTGCAAACATAACTAGGTCATCATGACTCCTCCGACCAGCCTTAAGATCATTATACATGCAACGTTTCTATGGTTGTTATCATATCTAAACTACATCATGTTTATAGTTGGCTTATCCTTACCTAAGGTATTTTGTATAATGATCCTAATCACTGTAATTGTATGTTTAATCAAAGTATTCTAGAGAATACTTTGGTTTAATCATCTGTGAATACACCAAACGGCGACACCAAACACAACATGAACTTTATGCCAATATGTTGTTTTGTATAGCAACGATCTCTTACGTCTCTGGCAAAATCTTAATGGCATCAGGTTATGGGGCTTTTTACCGATAATGTATTAGCCTATACACCATGTTTTCGTCCTCACCATTACCACTCTTTACTAGGATCTTCAGAACGAAAGCCGTTGACAAAGAACTTCAGTTCAGAAGGAATATAAAAGAGAAGGATTTCCAGATAGGTGACGAATTCGCTGGTAAATATTGTGCTTATTTTTACTCTTTGTTGACGAACCTCAAAAGTACTTGTAAAACTGTAATTGTTGGTTTCTGTACAGGGCCGGATTTCCTTTTTTGGGGCCCTGGGCCAAGCCAAAATTTGGAGGCCCCAAACGCACCGTGAGGAAGGCATAATGCATTTAAGTGGCCAAGTTTTTAGATTTTACTAGGACATTTGCGCGCGAAAAATCTTCAATTTTAGGCTATTTTAGCCAAAATTGAAGCTCAATTTTGCTATATAAAAGACTAGTGCGCGCGAAGCGCGCAAAATTTTGCAATTTTTGTAGGTTATTTTGGCCCAAAACGTGGTGTTTTTTCGGCTAAAATGGAAGATGCACACTGCACAGGGCAATTATGGGGCCCCTGGACCCAGGCCCACCTGGCCCTATGGTAAATCCGGCCCTATTTCTGTAGTTCAATCACATTCACAAGGTTCCACGTAAGATAGGCTATCAAATCTAATTATAAGTCTTAATACCATTTTGAACCGTCATATCGTTATAGGATTGGCCGAGGGGAAATCAAAATACATATTTGGAAAGAGTAAATTCATGTAATTATTTGGATACCAAACATGCCAAACATGATACATTTTCCTTCCTTATACGACAATGACCAACAAACAATACACCTCAACAATGCGACATGTCATAAAAAAAAAAAAAAAATGTGCATTTCTCGTTGGGAATTATGAAATCAATTTTCAGACTTCAATGTCGAAAACGTTTTGTCTTTGCTGGGACCTTCTTCACTAGTAACATTTCGACGAAAAACTAATTCTGTTATGATATCGTTGATGATGATAGATTGAAATCATTTCTTCGAAGAATTTCCAATCTAACAATGGTTAATTATATATTCAAATAGTAGTTTCAACCCTGATGCACCAACTAAAACTCAAATGTGACAATTAATGTTTAGAATATTCCTTGACTTTGGAACACTTTTAATGGAAAACGAACTGGTTGTTTTCCTTGGGCTTGCAGTTACAATAAGAAAAACGACACTTCTGGCTGTAACTTCTAATCCCGTTATATAGTTATACAAATGAGAACATAATTCAGTTTTGACAGATCTCTAACTCCTATTAGTATGATTAAATTCCGTTTTTACAATATATTAACATTCAAATGTTAATTATGCTCTTTGTCAAAAGGAGACCAGGGCGACAAAGGACAAGCTATCTGACTACTGACTTATTATAAAAGCTGTTAGGGGGTAGTCGGGGTACCAACAACGATTTACAACCTGTTATTCATTATATTTATCACTGATGTCGTTATTTATTTTAAATACAAATAGGTCCAAATGTCTGTCTCTTAACCAAAAGGCCTCATATTTTGGACAATTATCTCACGTCGAATACCCATTACACATGTATCGACAATGAAGTGCCCTTCTCGGGGTATTGTCATGTATAATGTCCTCATTGGTCAATAAAACTTGGTTATAGTGGCACTTCTCTGGTTGTCTTGTACCTCGTCTTGAACAAAATAATCTGCTGAAAACGGGTTGAAACACGGTGTATCTATATGCGAGATCTGCATGACAGGGCAGATTAATTTTATGACTGAGACGTCAGCATTGTAATACACTCCAGGCAAGACAATAATACTCGTGATTATTTCGACAACTTCGTAAGCAATGTAGTTTTACCTGAGCCTGCTACGCCATCAAGCACCGATTAAACCACAGCGCTCCTGCATGCATGAAAAGGTTGGTTTGGTATAATATGTAGGGCCTACCTACTATAGGAAAACTAATGTTTTTAGTGTACTAAAATACTTTAAGTTGTCTGCAATTGACCTCGCGCATTTTTTTTCTGTGAGCAATTTTACCGAATTTTGGTTTGTTGTTGTTGTTTAAAAAGAATCCAGAAAAAACGATTTTCAAGCAAACAATTACCGGTAATAAATAAATTCAAAAGATTTGTTTTTCGTACATTTTGTTTACAAGCAATGTGAACTAAATAACTCCTATGAAAATCTTGTATAATTTTCCTAACACTCGTACTGTTGATATCTAACTCACCTGCATTGATTTGACAATAAATATTTGTAATGTGAGGCATATGTTATCATAAATCCTGACTCTAAAAACACAACTAAAACAAAACAAAAACAAACAAACAAACAAACAAACAAAAACCCCGGGACAAAAACCCGCATTTCGCATAATAAAAATAATATCGGTCTTGTTTTTTTTTAGATCTGTTCACCTTTTAATTTATGGCACAATAAGTAATTTCCTATCATTTATTTCTCAATGACTCAATTGATTTGCTAAATCCACCGTGACTCACCACGATTAGAGTCAATGAGCTTGGATCGGTCAAGATAATCTAAATAAGCAGTCGAAACTTGTCTGGACAATTGACAAGTAAAGAAGGTTTACCTGACCCTGCCATGCCATTTATTATACATGTGACGTTAAACAATGACGTGACACTCTTTCTATTGTGCAGTGCCAAAGTTGGTTTATACTCGCATTCCATAATTCAACTTTGGAACAGTAATAATATATTTACAAATCTACAGAAACTTCGGAAAGAAAACGGAAACACATTTGCAAGATGACTGTTTTCTCGAAGTGCTTATGGTTTTACATACATACATGTAGCCTTTTTAAATTTAGAGTAAAACTAAACCATGAACCGAACATTTGGAATGTGTTTTCCTCAATAAGACCCAGCTTTAAGTTGTTTTCCCTCTTCTTTTTCATGTAATAAATAGAAGGTCAACTAGGGGATAGATATAATTAACAGGTTTTATGTTTAAAAATGGTTACTCTTTATTTATCATTATTATTATTAACAATAATAATAACTATATATAGAGCGGTTCTCGGGTTGCGCGGTTTTCGGCGTTCGCGGTTGGTGTGTAAGGTTGTTGGGTGATGGTATGCCACTTCCCTGATGGCATGGTAGTGGGTGAAAACCTCGCGGGGTTGTGTTTATGCATTATGTGAGTTTCTTTTCAGAACTCTGTATGGTCGCAACTAGGATGGTGACTGGGGAATGTGGGGTGAAGGAAATATGGAAACGAGAAAGGAAACCCATGCATTTATTTTATCATATTTTTGTGGAACATTTGTGTGGAACAGAGGTAGTAAATCTGGTGTATATTATAAATTGCTAGGTGATGAGTACATTTTTTTATCAGGTAGGCCTACTTCATTGTTAGGGTTGTAAGGGATATAATGCAAGTAATAAATAAAACTACAGTGACTTTCGCTAGTTTACTTGTTAGTGTCATAGGATACCAATGGTAAGGGTGAAATAAGTCTTTTGGGTTGAAAGAAGCAAGTTCAAACTTTAATCATAATATCACACCCAAAACTGACAGTTTCAAATTTACCATTGCTGTTAATTTCCCCCGCCTGGGGACTGTTTATTTTGTATATGGGCACAAAGGCTTTTAAAAAACATTTGAAATATTATTTTGTGAATACCAGTATTGAAGAGCAGGTCTCTTAATTTATGATGTTTCGGTTTTCTGCTCAGTGACCTACCTCATGGCTTGTGTTGGGTGGGTGGGTGGGCATGGGGTGTAGCAGGGTGGGGTGGTGTTCGCATGTGCTAGGGGGATTTCACATGTCCGACTGGTAGAGGTCACTGAGCAGTTTTCCATTTTATATGTGTACATCCATTATCCGGAGGGTGCTCATACTGCAGTTACTGTCCGTTTTCCTATACACAGTGCTCTCACCATTGACGCGCGACCTTTACAAATAGTGTATCGTTAGAAGTATATGCATTTGCCTAGTTAACATCACTGTGTGAAAAATAACCGGCTAATATTTAAAGTATTCTCCAAACTTCTAGCAAATATATTTCTATAAAATGACCTAAAATTACAGCTAGGTTAGATGTTCAGAAATAGTCGCACTTTCGTAAAATATGATTGAGGGCAAGGCATAGCTAGCTCATAGCTAGCCAACTCCCCGTGTTAATTGAATGGAGATTTGACCGAAAATATTGGTAACGGACCGCTCAGTTCTAAAGGATGCCACAAAAAAACGGTACAAGCTACATTTAAAGTATTCTATGAAATTCTAGAAAATATAGTTTTGCAACATGTCCTAAATTTTTAGCTAATTTAGGTGTTTGGAAATAGCCGCACTTTTGTGTTTTAGGAAGGATATGTAAATGACAGATAACACCAAAAAATATGAAGAAATTATTTCCAAACCGTGTTAAGTCAACAATCATTATGTTGCTCATTTTCAAGAATGCTGGTTAACAAAAAGCAGACCATTGTCTCATTTCGTGAACAAAGGTCCACATACCATTGTTTCCTTGCGTTTCCTTTATAATCGGTTACCAAACTGAAACTATAATACCAGATCATTGCGATACCGCACATGTAAAACAGACACATGTGCACAACCAGAGAAGATCTGATTTAATCAGTTGAGCTGTTTTCAATAAGTGTTATCTTGGTTTAATAGCTTTTAATGGGATCCGTAAACAAGAAATGGTAGGGGTGTTGAAATCCACTAATAACACCAAGTCTAATCTAAGTAAAGATGAGAAAATCGCTTTAAAAGACCTTAGAAAGGAGGATACAATTCTGATCCTACCAGCTGACAAAGGTAAATCAACAGTAGTGTTGGATAAGGAGGACTATGAGGAAAAAGTAAACATCATGTTAAATGATGACAAAACCAAAGAGAAACTCAAGAGCGATCCAACCGCGCGATACAAGAAAAAGCTTGTAAGCTTACTCACTAGGTTCAAGAAAGAAGAAAAGATCACTGTCAAAGAGTATTGGAAACTCTACCCCACTGTTGAAAATACCCCTAGAATGTACTGCACGCCAAAAATACATAAAGCCGGCACCCCTTTGAGACCTATAGTGGACTACTGCGGCTCGATTATGTACGAGACATCCAAAGAGCTTGCCAGAATTCTAGGTCCTTTAGTAGGCCAGTCGCAGCACCATGTCATTAACTCCAAAGATCTCGCCGAGGACTTAGTTGAAATTATGATTGATGAGGGCGAGGAATTCATATCTCACGACGTAGTGTCTCTGTTCACTAACACCCCCATTAGCGAATCCCTTGAGATTATCAGGCACCGGTTAACTGAAGATGCCTCGCTGAATGAGAGAACCAAATTAACTGTAGACGACGTCATGGAGATTTTAGCTTTTGCTCTCACTACCACATACTTCTCCTTTCACGGCCAAGTGTATCAACAAAAATTTGGTACCGCGATGGGCTCCCCGGTTAGTCCAATAGTTGCTAATCTCTACATGGAGTGGCTCGAAAAAGAAGCCATTGCCACAGCCCCAGTCAACTGTCAACCTAGACTTTGGAAAAGATATGTGGACGATGTGTTAGAAATTGTTAAGAAAGGATCAGCGAAACAGCTCACTTCACATATCAATCAGATAGACAAAACCGGTAACATCAAATTCACGTATGAAAAAGAAGAAAACCAACAAATCGCTTTCCTTAACACCCTCATTGTCAAGAAACCTGATGGCTCCATTAAACTGTTAGTATACCGTAAAAAGACACACACGGATCAGACATCATTTAAGCCACACCAGACATTAAGAAACATTCTGGTCCACCCAAAGGACAAACGCGATTCCTTACAAACCGCCGAATGCGTTTACGAGATCCCCTGCCGCAACTGTGAAAAAACCTATATAGGTGAAACCTCTAGAGTTCTAGGTACGCGGCTTAAAGAACACAAAACCGAAGCGGAAAAAGCCTCAACTAAGGCTTATACCAGAGCTCAGAGGAAGGCCTCGGTCACCGGTGAGGTCAACAAATCCGCTATTACTGACCATGTAGCGGAGGATAATCATGTGATCAATTGGGATGACGCGAGCATAAAGGACAGAGAGCAAAACAGAAATAAAAGACACATAAAAGAAGCGATTTGGATACGGAAAAGGGGGCCCAACACACTCAACCGGGATGAAGGAAATCACTTCCTGCCGCACATCTATGACCAACTCCTAAAACCACCTAAAACAGCGCCACCAACGTCCCGCGCCGACAGGAAGCAGACGAGGAGGACTGGGAGAATTGGTCAGTCGATTTGAGAAAGTGCTACGATGTAGCACGAAACGTCATTGTTAGGTATGTTTAACATCATTTTACCAAATAATCAATTGGATTTGTTTACATGAAATTTTATATATGAGCTTTTAATGGGGTTTAAGTCCTGCAAAGGTCGTGGTGAATTCTACTGTAGACATGACTGCATCATGGTTTGTCGGCTGATGCATGTGTCTCTTCTCATGTGTTGGCTGGGGGTAGATGCCGAACTCGTCCCGGGTGCGGTTCGCTTTGGATAGTTTGGGAATGTTCTCTGTATTCCTGGGCCATGTGACTTGGGGATGGTTTGGAGTGGCCTGCGCGCGACATGGGTCTGGTGTTTGTTCCTGACTGGTATGTGGGGGAGGCGCGTGTTATGACTGATGGGTGCATCCTTGCGATGCGGATGTACACATATTCTGTTTAAATAGTGCAATAGTATTTATCTTATATGTGATTGCCACAATGGGTTGGAGGAGTCACACCTCTTGGTGACAGTGTCTTGATGCTTCTGACTCTTCCTGGCTAGCCCATTGGGTCTACAAATGTTTACTTTTGTTTTCTTATGTATGTATTGTGAAATTTTACTTTGCTTTTTGCTGTATTTTAGCCGAATTTGTAAAATAAAAAAATAAAAAAATAGAAAAAATATCAATTTTAATAATTTGCCATAAAATGTGTTTTATATCGCCAATTTCAAAAGATCAAAATTACTTAATATTGATAATTAATAATTCGATGTGCCTGATAAGTCAAAACCGATAAATCGGCAGTACTTGGAAAAAATCGTGTCGCACTCATTGAATTATAATTTTCACGAATGCAATAACTTCCACTGTTAATTTATTTTGTATAATCAAACAACCAGACTATACTCAGAAAAATGGTAATGTTTTTTAATCTTGCATTAATTCCTTTTATAAACCACGGTAGTTTGTTTGAGGGATTTATGGTCAAAACACTGTGTCGCATGTGAAATATTTTTGATATTTAATGTTGCTCATTCTTAACCAAACGTGCATTTAGTTGGAACATGGCTCGTATTTGAAGTAACAATCTATACTGATACAAAGCAGCGAACATTTAAGTGCCATGGGATTAGAAATACCATCAAAATATGTCGTAAGGTTTCGTGAAACTTACGTTACCCCGATATGTTTACACGTACTTTAGTCGTTGCAAACACTGAAATGGAACCAAAGTGTCCTTAAATATACCGTTTATCAAGCTATATGATAGTAATGTTTTCAGGTCCACATGATTTATGTATTTGAGAAAGAAGTCCTGGGAAATTCGAAAATTCAGACTGTATTTTTTAAGAAATGTAACATACACTACCATAAAGTGCAGGGTTAAAACAAAAAAAAGTGACTATAAACTGTTGAGCAAATTATAGACCAAGGTCCACTTCATAAACTTTATTAATATTATCTCATTAACGCATTTCCAACATACTTGTCGAGCATGGGGCATTTTGAAGTAAAAATATAACCTACGTGACAGAAACATACGTTACCATAAATTTTAACACCCTATATAATAAAACTTCACCTGTGTATTGTTTTCTTATAACGCTACCATGCATTATAAGTACTACTTAGGAAAGAAAAATACAGAAAATGAAAAGTATCCTAATTGTAAGTTTCATCTAAATTTTCAATTCTTTTTCAACTCTTTTTGAGGCAATCAATTCCCTTAATAAAAGTTTCTTTTTGATCTAAAAGACGACATTGCATTGTTTTATGTCAAAACAATTAGTTTTTGCATTGTCCGCAAAAGAGCTTGCATTACTCCTTTCAATCTAATGGTGGCGTATGTTTCCCTTAGTAACGTAAGTTACCCATTGAACAGAGCCCATTGAAAACACATGGGCATTATTGAAATTGATGTAAAAATAAATTTCACAAGATTTGATCGTCGTATTTTCCAGAATGAAACTTAGAAGGACTGCCTTTAATTTATGAATAAAAAGGAGCAGTTTAGAGATACTTTATTTTTGCCGATTTTTCTCTTCCAAGTACTGTCGATTTATCGGTTTAATGTGCTCTCATGTCCCACAAGAAATACTGTGCAAACGTTGCTATCCGATCCCTTAAAATGACTAAAAATGGGGAAAATTGAAAAATGGGGACGAAAAAAATTGAATTTGCCCCCTCACACCAAATCCTGGCTACGCTACTGGTTTTAAGTAGAGGGCGCACACCACTAAATAAACTCCCATTGAAATACGTGTAAATATACATGAAAGTAAGTTTGTTTTTCTACCCCATGTAAAACCATTTTTCATATTTTGGTAACACCAATGTCTTAAATAAAGATTAAAATTTAATTTAAAATGGGTTTTTGACACAAGTTGAGACTAACTTTTAAGCTACGGGGACTTGAACAGCGCCACCCTTATTTTCAGCTTGCACGAATGCCTCCTTACCATGTCCGTACGCGGATTAGTTTTGGGAGCCAAACTTTTGACCAGATCAAGATGCACCATTTTGTGATATTCTGAACATTTACCAATTGCATATCTTTTAATTTAAATATAATAAACAATCATGGCTACTCATCTTGCTCCCAAGGGACACCCACTTGTTTGCACTACCGACCTATGTTTACCGGGACTATCAAGGGTTACACCAAATGCGGAAGGATTTAGTGGTGTGCTGCCTTCTAAGAACAAAATATTTTAGTTTTTCCTTATTTTTGGAATCAGTGTTAAACATCTTAAAAAGTGTCATTTCTTTTTTATTGCTAGTCGCTCCAAAGTTATAAAACAGCGCTTCAAACAAGTTCGCACCTAGTAAAAATGTGCTACTTTTTGCCCTTTTGAGAATTCTAGGGCCAGAGCAACATAGTAGGCCATGTTAAACTGTATTTATATTCCCATTGATATCAGAAAAGTGATTGATTTCTTTCAATAATATTCACAATCATAAATATGACAAGGTGGACAAACAGTATGTGAGCATTCCGCCCCCCACTCTTTATCATGCAGTATATACGGATATGCCAAAGGCCTATGTTCTAAAGTTTGGGGGTATGGGTAGATGGAACGTCATTTTGGCACTTTAAAATGTTCATTTTCCAAGTTGTGTGTATTATTGTGGCAACATCTAAAATTAAGAAAACCCATCATTCAAATTGTTTGATATATTTCTCTCTTGGGAATTGAATATTTGATAATATCTTAAAAATACCGGCATTTTGGGCCGTGTATTACGAAAAAAGCATGCATTGACTTTCAAAGTCTATTGCGACCCAATTAAATGGTCAGTGATTATTTTAAAAACGTTAATATACGAGTTTTCTTCGTATAATTACATTTTGCATCAAAATAATTTCAAAGATGTTTCACTTTTTCTGCGCCGGGATAATCAGAAGTGACCACTCCTATGATGTTAAGGCCAAAATAGCTCATTTCTATAGCACGGTCTTAAATTGTCAATTCGATGGGAACTTGTGTTTTGAAGACAATTTCGTGTGCGTTTAAGAATGAAATCGCGTATTTGTAGACGGTAACAGAAAACAGACATTTTTCTTTGCAAATAGAAAAGTTTCAGGCAAAAATCTCAACTTTTTGGCACTTAAAATCAGGTATCAATCATGCCCATAGCCTAAAAAAATGAGTCTTCGAAGGGCGCACACCACTAAATAAACTCCCATTGAAATACGTGTAAATATACATGAAAGTAAGTTTGTTTTTCTACCCCATGTAAAACCATTTTTCATATTTTTTTTTTACACCAATGTCTTAAATAAAGATTAAAATTTAATTTAAAATGGGTTTTTTGACACAAGTTGAGACTAACTTTTAAGCTACGGGGACTTGAACAGCGCCACCCTTATTTTCAGCTTGCACGAATGCCTCCTTACCATGTCCGTACGCGGATTAGTTTTGGGAGCCAAACTTTTTGACCAGATCAAGGGCGCACACCTCTAAATCACTCCGCGCACGATGTAATGTGGATGAGTTCCGGTAAAAACGAAATCTTTTTTGAGGTATTTTGGGCCTTTCTGTGGACTTGTAAGGAAAAAGAGAAGCATGTTATAACTTAAATAAAAGTTTGAGACCTATAAACGAACTTGGATCCCATAAAAGTTGCATAATCCAATTTTGGAAAAAAGTAGGCCATCGGATTGAGAAAATGACCAGAAACGGGTTTTCAGGGTAAAAACGGGTCGAAAATGGTCATGGTGCTGTTTAAACGCCCATATCATGAAATCTAATCGGAAGACTACCCGTACATTGAAACATATATTAAATTTTCATCGATTTGCAATCGATTGGTGGTATATTTATGTTCAATTTGTTGCCGAAAAGGTCTAAAATCGGGCAAAGAAGAGACGTGTTTTCACGTGTATTTCAATGGGACGCGCTATTGGTGGTGTGCGCCCTTATAAGGCATGATAGGCTTAATTGGCCCGAAGTAGGCTTTTTACAGGAATCACGTCAAAAACAGGACGGATATGTGTAAAATTCCGATTTTGCGATCTGAATTAAAACTTTACAAGCCACTTAAAGATTTTAAAGTGTTTTATAGTGAAAATGTAATTTAAATTTCTTAATTAATATTGTTAAAGTTCATTAAAGTGATGAAAAAGTCAGCAAATTCGGCGTTCTGAGAGTTTTCATTAATTTAATATCGTGATTAAATTTTAGCACGTGTCCTTAAAACGACTCAAATTTCAGTTTTTTTCGGGGGGGGGCAAAATGATGCTTAATATAAAAATATGAATGTGTAGAAAATGTTTAAACTTACTTTTATTACGTTTAAAGAAATAAAATGCAAATATACCATTCAAAAGACGCTGATGCGAGTAACATTTTGAAGAAAATGACCAAGACTGCTAGAATGGTCAAAATCATAAAAACTGTATATTTTCTGCATTGGACACATAACTTCAAACGTATTTTTTTCCAAATCTATTTATCCTAGAGCAATAAAATTTGACAATTTAATCCAAAATGTAATAAAGTTTGCAAATCTATAATGAAAAGAAACGACTTTACAAATGTGCATTATAAGGCATGATAGGCTTAATTGGCCCGAAGTAGGCTTTTTACAGGAATCACGTCAAAAACAGGACGGATATGTGTAAAATTCCGATTTTGCGATCTGAATTAAAACTTTACAAGCCACTTAAAGATTTTAAAGTGTTTTATAGTGAAAATGTAATTTAAATTTCTTAATTAATATTGTTAAAGTTCATTAAAGTGATGAAAAAGTCAGCAAATTCGGCGTTCTGAGAGTTTTCATTAATTTAATATCGTGATTAAATTTTAGCACGTGTCCTTAAAACGACTCAAATTTCAGTTTTTTCGGGGGGCAAAATGATGCTTAATATAAAAATATGAATGTGTAGAAAATGTTTAAACTTACTTTTATTACGTTTAAAGAAATAAAAATGCAAATATACCATTCAAAAGACGCTGATGCGAGTAACATTTTTGAAGAAAATGACCAAGACTGCTAGAATGGTCAAAATCATAAAAACTGTATATTTTCTGCATTGGACACATAACTTCAAACGTATTTTTTTCTAAATCTATTTATCCTAGAGCAATAAAATTTGACAATTTAATCCAAAATGTAATAAAGTTTGCAAATCTATAATGAAAAGAAACGACTTTACAAATGTGCATTATAAGGCATGATAGGCTTAATTGGCCCGAAGTAGGCTTTTTACAGGAATCACGTCAAAAACAGGACGGATATGTGTAAAATTCCGATTTTGCGATCTGAATTAAAACTTTACAAGCCACTTAAAGATTTTAAAGTGTTTTATAGTGAAAATGTAATTTAAATTTCTTAATTAATATTGTTAAAGTTCATTAAAGTGATGAAAAAGTCAGCAAATTCGGCGTTCTGAGAGTTTTCATTAATTTAATATCGTGATTAAATTTTAGCACGTGTCCTTAAAACGACTCAAATTTCAGTTTTTTTCGGGGGGGGGGGGGCAAAATGATGCTTAATATAAAAATATGAATGTGTAGAAAATGTTTAAACTTACTTTTATTACGTTTAAAGAAATAAAAATGCAAATATACCATTCAAAAGACGCTGATGCGAGTAACATTTTGAAGAAAATGACCAAGACTGCTAGAATGGTCAAAATCATAAAAACTGTATATTTTCTGCATTGGACACATAACTTCAAACGTATTTTTTGCCAGATCTATTTATCCTAGAGCAATAAAATTTGACAATTTAATCCAAAATGTAATAAAGTTTGCAAATCTATAATGAAAAGAAACGACTTTACAAATGTGCATTATAAGGGCGCACACCTCTAAATCACTCCGCGCACGATGTAATGTGGATGAGTTCCGGTAAAAACGAAATCTTTTTTGAGGTATTTTGGGCCTTTCTGTGGACTTGTAAGGAAAAAGAGAAGCATGTTATAACTTAAATAAAAGTTTGAGACCTATAAACGAACTTGGATCCCATAAAAGTTGCATAATCCAATTTTGGAAAAAAGTAGGCCATCGGATTGAGAAAATGACCAGAAACGGGTTTTCAGGGTAAAAACGGGTCGAAAATGGTCATGGTGCTGTTTAAACGCCCATATCATGAAATCTAATCGGAAGACTACCCGTACATTGAAACATATATTAAATTTTCATCGATTTGCAATCGATTGGTGGTATATTTATGTTCAATTTGTTGCCGAAAAGGTCTAAAATCGGGCAAAGAAGAGACGTGTTTTCACGTGTATTTCAATGGGACGCGCTATTGGTGGTGTGCGCCCTTATAAGGCATGATAGGCTTAATTGGCCCGAAGTAGGCTTTTTACAGGAATCACGTCAAAAACAGGACGGATATGTGTAAAATTCCGATTTTGCGATCTGAATTAAAACTTTACAAGCCACTTAAAGATTTTAAAGTGTTTTATAGTGAAAATGTAATTTAAATTTCTTAATTAATATTGTTAAAGTTCATTAAAGTGATGAAAAAGTCAGCAAATTCGGCGTTCTGAGAGTTTTCATTAATTTAATATCGTGATTAAATTTTAGCACGTGTCCTTAAAACGACTCAAATTTCAGTTTTTTTCGGGGGGGGGGGCAAAATGATGCTTAATATAAAAATATGAATGTGTAGAAAATGTTTAAACTTACTTTTATTACGTTTAAAGAAATAAAAATGCAAATATACCATTCAAAAGACGCTGATGCGAGTAACATTTTGAAGAAAATGACCAAGACTGCTAGAATGGTCAAAATCATAAAAACTGTATATTTTCTGCATTGGACACATAACTTCAAACGTATTTTTTTTTTTTCTATTTATCCTAGAGCAATAAAATTTGACAATTTAATCCAAAATGTAATAAAGTTTGCAAATCTATAATGAAAAGAAACGACTTTACAAATGTGCATTATAAGGCATGATAGGCTTAATTGGCCCGAAGTAGGCTTTTTACAGGAATCACGTCAAAAACAGGACGGATATGTGTAAAATTCCGATTTTGCGATCTGAATTAAAACTTTACAAGCCACTTAAAGATTTTAAAGTGTTTTATAGTGAAAATGTAATTTAAATTTCTTAATTAATATTGTTAAAGTTCATTAAAGTGATGAAAAAGTCAGCAAATTCGGCGTTCTGAGAGTTTTCATTAATTTAATATCGTGATTAAATTTTAGCACGTGTCCTTAAAACGACTCAAATTTCAGTTTTTTTTTGGGGGGGGGGGGCAAAATGGTGCTTAAAATAAAAATATGAATGTGTAGAAAATGTTTAAACTTACTTTTATTACGTTTAAAGAAATAAAAATGCAAATATACCATTCAAAAGACGCTGATGCGAGTAACATTTTGAAGAAAATGACCAAGACTGCTAGAATGGTCAAAATCATAAAAACTGTATATTTTCTGCATTGGACACATAACTTCAAACGTATTTTTTTCCAAATCTATTTATCCTAGAGCAATAAAATTTGACAATTTAATCCAAAATGTAATAAAGTTTGCAAATCTATAATGAAAAGAAACGACTTTACAAATGTGCATTATAAGGCATGATAGGCTTAATTGGCCCGAAGTAGGCTTTTTACAGGAATCACGTCAAAAACAGGACGGATATGTGTAAAATTCCGATTTTGCGATCTGAATTAAAACTTTACAAGCCACTTAAAGATTTTAAAGTGTTTTATAGTGAAAATGTAATTTAAATTTCTTAATTAATATTGTTAAAGTTCATTAAAGTGATGAAAAAGTCAGCAAATTCGGCGTTCTGAGAGTTTTCATTAATTTAATATCGTGATTAAATTTTAGCACGTGTCCTTAAAACGACTCAAATTTCAGTTTTTTTTTTTTTTTTTCAAAATGATGCTTAATATAAAAATATGAATGTGTAGAAAATGTTTAAACTTACTTTTATTACGTTTAAAGAAATAAAAATGCAAATATACCATTCAAAAGACGCTGATGCGAGTAACATTTTGAAGAAAATGACCAAGACTGCTAGAATGGTCAAAATCATAAAAACTGTATATTTTCTGCATTGGACACATAACTTCAAACGTATTTTTTTCCAAATCTATTTATCCTAGAGCAATAAAATTTGACAATTTAATCCAAAATGTAATAAAGTTTGCAAATCTATAATGAAAAGAAACGACTTTACAAATGTGCATTATAAGGGCGCACACCTCTAAATCACTCCGCGCACGATGTAATGTGGATGAGTTCCGGTGAAAAATCTTTTTTGAGGTATTTTGGGCCTTTCTGTGGACTTGTAAGGAAAAAGAGAAGCATGTTATAACTTAAATAAAAGTTTGAGACCTATAAACGAACTTGGATCCCATAAAAGTTGCATAATCCAATTTTGGAAAAAAGTAGGCCATCGGATTGAGAAAATGACCAGAAACGGGTTTTCAGGGTAAAAACGGGTCGAAAATGGTCATGGTGCTGTTTAAACGCCCATATCATGAAATCTAATCGGAAGACTACCCGTACATTGAAACATATATTAAATTTTCATCGATTTGCAATCGATTGGTGGTATATTTATGTTCAATTTGTTGCCGAAAAGGTCTAAAATCGGGCAAAGAAGAGACGTGTTTTCACGTGTATTTCAATGGGACGCGCTATTGGTGGTGTGCGCCCTTATAAGGCATGATAGGCTTAATTGGCCCGAAGTAGGCTTTTTACAGGAATCACGTCAAAAACAGGACGGATATGTGTAAAATTATTCCGATTTTGCGATCTGAATTAAAACTTTACAAGCCACTTAAAGATTTTAAAGTGTTTTATAGTGAAAATGTAATTTAAATTTCTTAATTAATATTGTTAAAGTTCATTAAAGTGATGAAAAAGTCAGCAAATTCGGCGTTCTGAGAGTTTTCATTAATTTAATATCGTGATTAAATTTAGCACGTGTCCTTAAAACGACTCAAATTTCAGTTTTTTTTTTCGGGGGCAAAATGATGCTTAATATAAAAATATGAATGTGTAGAAAATGTTTAAACTTACTTTTATTACGTTTAAAGAAATAAAAATGCAAATATACCATTCAAAAGACGCTGATGCGAGTAACATTTTGAAGAAAATGACCAAGACTGCTAGAATGGTCAAAATCATAAAAACTGTATATTTTCTGCATTGGACACATAACTTCAAACGTATTTTTTTTCCAAATCTATTTATCCTAGAGCAATAAAATTTGACAATTTAATCCAAAATGTAATAAAGTTTGCAAATCTATAATGAAAAGAAACGACTTTACAAATGTGCATTATAAGGCATGATAGGCTTAATTGGCCCGAAGTAGGCTTTTTACAGGAATCACGTCAAAAACAGGACGGATATGTGTAAAATTCCGATTTTGCGATCTGAATTAAAACTTTACAAGCCACTTAAAGATTTTAAAGTGTTTTATAGTGAAAATGTAATTTAAATTTCTTAATTAATATTGTTAAAGTTCATTAAAGTGATGAAAAAGTCAGCAAATTCGGCGTTCTGAGAGTTTTCATTAATTTAATATCGTGATTAAATTTTAGCACGTGTCCTTAAAACGACTCAAATTTCAGTTTTTTTCGGGGGGCAAAATGATGCTTAATATAAAAATATGAATGTGTAGAAAATGTTTAAACTTACTTTTATTACGTTTAAAGAAATAAAAATGCAAATATACCATTCAAAAGACGCTGATGCGAGTAACATTTTTGAAGAAAATGACCAAGACTGCTAGAATGGTCAAAATCATAAAAACTGTATATTTTCTGCATTGGACACATAACTTCAAACGTATTTTTTTCCAAATCTATTTATCCTAGAGCAATAAAATTTGACAATTTAATCCAAAATGTAATAAAGTTTGCAAATCTATAATGAAAAGAAACGACTTTACAAATGTGCATTATAAGGGCGCACACCTCTAAATCACTCCGCGCACGATGTAATGTGGATGAGTTCCGGTAAAAACGAAATCTTTTTTGAGGTATTTTGGGCCTTTCTGTGGACTTGTAAGGAAAAAGAGAAGCATGTTATAACTTAAATAAAAGTTTGAGACCTATAAACGAACTTGGATCCCATAAAAGTTGCATAATCCAATTTTGGAAAAAAGTAGGCCATCGGATTGAGAAAATGACCAGAAACGGGTTTTCAGGGTAAAAACGGGTCGAAAATGGTCATGGTGCTGTTTAAACGCCCATATCATGAAATCTAATCGGAAGACTACCCGTACATTGAAACATATATTAAATTTTCATCGATTTGCAATCGATTGGTGGTATATTTATGTTCAATTTGTTGCCGAAAAGGTCTAAAATCGGGCAAAGAAGAGACGTGTTTTCACGTGTATTTCAATGGGACGCGCTATTGGTGGTGTGCGCCCTTATAAGGCATGATAGGCTTAATTGGCCCGAAGTAGGCTTTTTACAGGAATCACGTCAAAAACAGGACGGATATGTGTAAAATTCCGATTTTGCGATCTGAATTAAAACTTTACAAGCCACTTAAAGATTTTAAAGTGTTTTATAGTGAAAATGTAATTTAAATTTCTTAATTAATATTGTTAAAGTTCATTATAGTGATGAAAAAGTCAGCAAATTCGGCGTTCTGAGAGTTTTCATTAATTTAATATCGTGATTAAATTTTAGCACGTGTCCTTAAAACGACTCAAATTTCAGTTTTTTTTTCGGGGGGCAAAATGATGCTTAATATAAAAATATGAATGTGTAGAAAATGTTTAAACTTACTTTTATTACGTTTAAAGAAATAAAAATGCAAATATACCATTCAAAAGACGCTGATGCGAGTAACATTTTTGAAGAAAATGACCAAGACTGCTAGAATGGTCAAAATCATAAAAACTGTATATTTTCTGCATTGGACACATAACTTCAAACGTATTTTTTTCCAAATCTATTTATCCTAGAGCAATAAAATTTGACAATTTAATCCAAAATGTAATAAAGTTTGCAAATCTATAATGAAAAGAAACGACTTTACAAATGTGCATTATAAGGCATGATAGGCTTAATTGGCCCGAAGTAGGCTTTTTACAGGAATCACGTCAAAAACAGGACGGATATGTGTAAAATTCCGATTTTGCGATCTGAATTAAAACTTTACAAGCCACTTAAAGATTTTAAAGTGTTTTATAGTGAAAATGTAATTTAAATTTCTTAATTAATATTGTTAAAGTTCATTAAAGTGATGAAAAAGTCAGCAAATTCGGCGTTCTGAGAGTTTTCATTAATTTAATATCGTGATTAAATTTTAGCACGTGTCCTTAAAACGACTCAAATTTCAGTTTTTTTTCGGGGGGCAAAATGATGCTTAATATAAAAATATGAATGTGTAGAAAATGTTTAAACTTACTTTTATTACGTTTAAAGAAATAAAATGCAAATATACCATTCAAAAGACGCTGATGCGAGTAACATTTTTGAAGAAAATGACCAAGACTGCTAGAATGGTCAAAATCATAAAAACTGTATATTTTCTGCATTGGACACATAACTTCAAACGTATTTTTTTTTTTTTCTATTTATCCTAGAGCAATAAAATTTGACAATTTAATCCAAAATGTAATAAAGTTTGCAAATCTATAATGAAAAGAAACGACTTTACAAATGTGCATTATAAGGGCGCACACCTCTAAATCACTCCGCGCACGATGTAATGTGGATGAGTTCCGGTAAAAACGAAATCTTTTTTGAGGTATTTTGGGCCTTTCTGTGGACTTGTAAAAAAAAAGAGAAGCATGTTATAACTTAAATAAAAGTTTGAGACCTATAAACGAACTTGGATCCCATAAAAGTTGCATAATCCAATTTTGGAAAAAAGTAGGCCATCGGATTGAGAAAATGACCAGAAACGGGTTTTCAGGGTAAAAACGGGTCGAAAATGGTCATGGTGCTGTTTAAACGCCCATATCATGAAATCTAATCGGAAGACTACCCGTACATTGAAACATATATTAAATTTTCATCGATTTGCAATCGATTGGTGGTATATTTATGTTCAATTTGTTGCCGAAAAGGTCTAAAATCGGGCAAAGAAGAGACGTGTTTTCACGTGTATTTCAATGGGACGCGCTATTGGTGGTGTGCGCCCTCAAGATGCACCATTTTGTGATATTCTGAACATTTACCAATTGCATATCTTTTAATTTAAATATAATAAACAATCATGGCTACTCATCTTGCTCCCAAGGGACACCCACTTGTTTGCACTACCGACCTATGTTTACCGGGACTATCAAGGGTTACACCAAATGCGGAAGGATTTAGTGGTGTGCTGCCTAGAGAAATTAGCTACATACAGCCTGTCTCAAAAAAAATTGTGCAAGTGAAAAGCGCCCTCTCTGGCAATTAGAAAATACCGCTGTGACAAAATGCTTACATCAACGTCGCGGGCGTAGTCTTAGCTCTGAAATGCCGTTTGTTCTGTTCAGTTTGCTTGTTTTAATCTCGAGATATGTTTAGTTAAAGACGAAAGGGTAAAATAACAATTGTGCCACTTTTACTAGGGAAGAGTGCTTTACATGTAACAGTGATAGCATCAAGTTTATCAAGAGTTCCTTCGTGAAATCAAAAGAATGCATCAATAACACAATGCAAAATTTTTTGACTGTTTTTACTGTTTTATCATGATGCAGGAATGATGAGTCTCTTTTTCCACTTAAAAGAGATTAAAAGATAAATAAATATTTCACATTCTGCTGTAAAAATTAAATACATGTGCATGTCAATGATTTTATCATGATTCCATCATGGTAAATGCTGTTCTCTTAGTCACTTAAGACATGATAAAGACAAACAAGTATTGCGCACTTATACATGTTATAAGTTAATGAACGCGTATTACTTGTTGGGAGAGATATTAGACAAAATAATGCACGCGTGCTGATGTTGATGCGTCTAATGCATGCGCCCCGAAAGGAGGAGTGCAATAGACGCATCAACATCAGCTATCATAGATATACATGTACAGCTCTCTTCCCTAGTAAAAGTGGCACAATTGTGATTTTACCCTTTCGTTGTTAATTAAACATATCTCGAAATTGGAAAAAGCAAATTGAACAGAAAAAACGGCATTTGAGAGCTAAGACTACGCCCGTGACGTTGATGTAAGCATTATGTCACAACGGTATTCTCTAATTGCCATAGAGGTCGCTTTTCACTTGCACAATTTTTTTTGAGACAGGCTGTATATCTTAATGTGGCTTCAACTTTGTAAATACTGCTGCTTTTCTTGTGTTTTGTTTATAAAAATTTTCATTTAAAAAATGACTTATCCTTCAATTTTAGGCAATTTGTAAAGAATTTTTTTTACACCTTCGCTATGATCACTGAATAGGTCTTTTAATTAATTAACTACGGAGCTCTATGGGGTATAATGTCTTAAAATTGTTCTTTTGTCATAGCTTGGCTAAGTTAGGACGTGTGCAAATATTACAAATATGACCAAAAATTTAGGTTTGAAAAAAAAATCTCCATGTTTATTTAAAAAGATGGTACACTACGGTTTTATTATAACAGGAATTTCGAAGCAAAATATGTCGGCTTTGTTTTGGTCCTGCAGCTCCCATTTAGCGACGACATCAACCTAAAAAAATAAAGACAAAACGTGCATTTTAGACAACACAATATGTTCAGGAATGTTTGTGACTTTCGTTTTCTGGAATTATGCTTGAACACAATGAACTTAGTTGCTAATTAAACATGTAAAACATAATCCATAGCATATGGAAAGGTTTGGCTACAAAACGATTCTCTTATAAACGCATCTATGCACAGTTTCCACCTCGATACACCTGAGCACACAATTTCGTCCAAGAGCTTCCAAGCAAGCAGTGAATTGTCTCTACATAGTATTTGTTTCGGTTGAGTGCATCATAAGAGCTGTGTGAGCTTCTAGCTGGTGACTTGTGGAAAATAGACATCTGTGATAGGTTTTTGTCAAAACCTCAAGTGTTCCCTTCATCCAATCAGAATTTTTTTTATATCGAACGAAAGCTAACACTTCCCCCCAAAAAACTTTTTTTTTCATTACGTCAACAGATAACGCAATTCAATGTTTATAGCAAGGCGAATGCGGTAAATCTGTTGAAAACGACCTATATACAACCACAAAGAGCACACTTATATTGTCCATTATACTAGCTTCATTTCAATAAGCAATGACCAATTCTCTTTAAATTGCAAATCTTGGGGGAGGGGGGGTGAGTGAGTGAGTGAGTGAGGGGTGAGTGGGGTGTGAGTGAGTGAGTGAGTGAGTGGGGTGTGAGTGAGTGAGTGAGTGAGTGAGTGAGTGAGTGAGTGAGTGAGTGAGTGAGTCGGAGTGAGTGCATGAGTGAGTGATTCGAAGTGAGTGAATAAGATGGCGATCGAGGGAGTGAATGATTTAAAAATACATTGTTTTCTTACAGTAGGGTACTCCTTCTGAACAGGTAAAGCAGCTTTGTACGTATAATTTCCTCCTGCTGCCAGTGGGCAAGTAATGCCGCATGAACAAGGCTTACAAGGTGCAGGAAAGGGGGCAGGAATACCAGCAATTATACCATGGATAACGGTCGAGGTAGTAGTGGCTTCTGCATCTGAAAGTGAATGGGAAAAAGCACATTTATAGGTATTAATTATTGTAAAGCATATATTTTCTCTTTGCCATTTTCATTCAATAAGATACTACAAACGAAATCAATATGTTCCTGCGGATCTTCGTTCCTGCGGATCTTCGTTCCTGCGGATCTTCATCTCCTTGTTCACCTATCTCTTCTTTCTCATTCCTTTTTTTACTTTTTTTCTATTTCATTCTTCTTCCACTTCGTCCTCCTCTTCTTCCTCTTTGTCTTTTCTTCTTCTTTTTTTGTCCCGTATACAGCACCCTATAAGTAATGCTAAGTTCTATAAAGAGCCTTTAAAGTTCTATAAAGAATCTTAAAGATTTAAATAGGCCTAAGAACTTTCTAATTAATTAATTCTGAGACTGATCGCAAAGTTAAGAAAAGTGAAAATGGGGTGATAACCCTTTTTTGTTCAAAAAAAAAATTCTTGGCTAAATAATCTCTTCTGTTCTACTGAGAACCCTTGAAGTTTTCTTTATTAAGGGTTCCTTAAAGGTTCTTCAAGTTTACTGTTCTACAGAACCATTTTCTTGGTTCTACAAAGAACCCCACTTGTTTTCCACGGGTTTCTTTGTGAAATTTAAAAAAAGAGTTCTTTAGCCAAGAAAATGGTTCTTTCTAGAACCTAAAGCCTATTTAAATCTTTAAGGTTCTTTATAGAACTTTTAAGGCTTTTAGATTAGGGTGCTGTATAATAGTGTATATGGGACAAAAATATTCTTATTTGTACCTTTTTTTCTAAGAGTAATATTATTAATTTTGGTCTACAATAATTAGTGTCACTAATTGAAACAAAGTTTTTAAACTTAAAAGTTTTCATAACAGTTTGTTAAAGAGCAGCGTTTGATTACTAAAAGGCAACATGTTTGATTATTTTTCCTTTAAAGGGGCATTTCGTGATACATAGCCTCATCTCCCACTTTTCTTAAAAACGTTTTTTTATATCACCGGAAGCCTCTCGCTACATAATGTTTTATGTACAAAACGTTTCTTACAGATTTATTCGCTTTGTAAAAATATCGTCACATTTGTATTATGTTGATATACTACAGCAAAGAGCACAGTGACCTAGGGGTAATGTAATTAACATTATCATACATTAAGGCTAGCAAACGCAAAACCGAAATTAACTGAAATTTGGGGAATAAACTTTTTCGTGGATATCTACTCAAACATACAATAAAAAGAGGACGTTAGAGTCACAAAAGCCAAGAAAATGGTTGAAAATACTATTTAATTTTTGATCAGAAATTTGTTTTCAAAATGTAGGCCCTATAATAGATTACAATAGTACTGCTATAAAAAAGTTTTAAAAAACCACAGTGACAAAAACAATAATAATACAGATAAAACCAAAAAAACACCAAAAAAACAAACAAACCAAAACAAACAAGTATTAACCAACTTACTTGTTGCGAATGCAACAGTGACTGTGATATTAGCTCCTTTATGGACAACACATGGCTGGGCAGGACACGGCACAGCATCTATAGAAATGATCTTCCCCATTTTCGAACCTGGAACGGGAAAGTATACGCTGTTATAAGTCATCATATTCTCTGTTATATTCTTATACCTTCAATCCAAAATATCCTTATGTTCAAACCCCGGTTCAAAATATAGGCTATACCCCAACAAATTAGAAAACAAACAAGCAAATCCCTTTTTTGCGACTAATACGACTCTATTTGGCTATGGGGGAGCTCGAGGCCCCTTTGGAGAAGACACATTTCGCAAAAATGTAAAAATCCTCTAAAAATTCGTCATCTTTTTATCTCTTCATTTTTTAGAGGGGCGGACAGCCAACTACCCCCCCCCCCCCACACACACACCGACATCGCCCGGTTAATAATTACATTATACTGCAGAGACACTGAAATGAATACCCGGGATCGATACACGTGAATGTGCTATGCACGATTTGTTATTCAGACGATAAATCTTTGGATACCGGGGTAGAAAATGATGAATATCTCCCGTAATTGATTTAGTCTAAAGAATCCAGATTTGGTTCCTTGCACTTGAATATATATGTTCAACGGATATGATAGTCGTTAGCTTGCGTCTTGAGAAAGAAGCGTGCGTCTTGAACTCAAAACCTGACAAAAATATTCTGATTTTATATGTGCCGCAGCGTATAGGCTAGCTGCACTCACTCGTGGACATGTGGTGGAGGCAGTCTAAAAGCAGATGACCCATGGCGCATACATGCTCACTCACACACAGAGAGGTCAATTACCAGGCTATTGTCAGTAGCCTTAGTCCGATGTCCCTCGGCTCATTATGCGTCTCAAAACTATTAAACAGGTCGGAACAAAATGGCCATGCGTGGCTGTGGATTCACCTACCATGGCGATTTCTGCCATGAAGATATCGGGGCGATGACACTGTGCCCCTCCCCCCAATCGTAAGGTAAAATTTTGTACCAATAAAACTAACTTAGAAATAATTATATGATGGCTGAATGAGGACAAATGGAAGACAAAAACTGCTCTATTCGCAATTCACAAAAGTTTTCATGGTTTGTTACTAAAAAAATGGAAAAACTATGGAAAAACACATGTGCAGTTTCAAATCCCCACCAAGTGAACATTTACTCCATAATGTGTATAATCAATTCATGATCATTCAGCCACGCAAATCACCTTTTTGGTTCAGAGCATGGAATAATTAGTGGTTCAGAGCTCAGCGCGTTATTTGTAAGGTGGCCAGTCCCATTCCTTGTCCCAATTACATTACTGAATTTGTGACTTTTATCAAAGGGCAGTTTTTGTCTTCCACTTGGGCTCATTCAGCCATGAATCTTTCATGGACATCTTTCATTTTCACGCAACACTTACCGTAGTAAATAGTCATACATGGTTAGCTATTTCCATGTTAGTTTCATTGGTACAAAATGTTACCGTACGATGTTATGACGAAATATTGAGGGGGACTTATTTCTTGTAATGTATTTAAACTAAAAAGTTCTTAACATTATAAATTGTATAGGGCCTATGTATATTTTTTATGATCAGAGAATGATCTGATGGTTGTATTCAGGGTGGAAATGCCCAGGTAAAATGGTGACTTACCGCAATCTTTGTAGTCGAGGTTTGTGGCGCTGGTGAATAAAACCAGTCCAAGTAAAATAACCAATAATGTCTTCATCTTAGACGAGTCACACCAACTTCATGGAGTACAAATCTGCCAAAACACTGACTGTTTATCGTGGAAGCAAAGGCACACTAACCACAATGTACCCCTTCTTTTGGTGACTTTACGAAATTATCAGATCTGATCAACAGGACTTTGTCCCTCTGATCATAAGAATCAATGTCACATTTTCAGATAAGACTTGACTAAATTCAAACTGTCCATGCATGCACGACCTAATAGTGCAGCTGCTATATCCCAAACTGGGAACATTGTGCACTTTGTGATAAAAGCATAAGGGTTTCAACAATAGTACAATGTCCAATTTATTTCAAGATCTGGGCTATTTTGGATTTGTCCCCGTTAATTGACAATAATTGTTGCATTGATTATTTTTTAGCGTGATGTCTTTTGTTGTGATATCATCCATTAAATCAAGTAGGCCTAAAATGTGACCTTTTCCTCGGCTTCATCCTTCGACTTCGATGCAAATGTATCCCTGGAAATGTATGCCGCGTCAGCCACTCAGCCTTCAACATGCGGCCTAAATTTAGGTCCTAATTATTTACCCGGTCCATTTATTATTTGTTTTAGACGACCGGCCTCTTTAGCCTACTGGATTGTGGAGAACAATTCAGCATTGCTTTAATAATTTGCTTTTGGAAACGGAACAATTGGTTAAATATTTAAAATCGATATTGGCAAACAAAATAGACTTTTGTATCCATCCATAGACCCTCCATCCGTGGTCTACGCACTGCACATGTTATTCACGATCATCGATACCAAAGCAAAGTCTGGTAGCGGTATATGAGCTATGTAAGAATAGAATATGCATGCAAATTATGTTCAGCCATTTTCTTATTAATATGCAAATATATTCATGAATACTCATTACTATTTTTTAATTTATTCTAGTATATTCTAGTACATTGTACTACATTCCAGGACATTCTTGTACATTGTAGTACATTGTAGTACATTCTAGTACATCCCAGTACATTGTAGTACATCCAAGTACATTGTAGTACATCCCAGTACATCCTAGTACATCCGAGTACATTCTAGTACATCTCAGTACATTCTAGTATATCCCAGTACATTTTAGTACATTCTAGTACATCTCAGTACATTCTAGTATATCCCAGTACATTCTAGTACATCCCAGTACGTTCTAGTACATCCCAGTACATCATAGTACATCCCAGTACATTCTAGTACATCCCAGTACATTCTAGTACATCTCAGTACATTCTAGTACATCTTAGTACATTCTAGTACATCCAAGTACATCCCAGTACATTCTAGTACATCTCGGTACATTGTAGTACATTCTAGTACATCCCAGTACATTGTAGTACATCCAAGTACATTGTAGTACATCCCAGTACATCCTAGTACATCCGAGTACATTCTAGTACATCTCAGTACATTCTAGTATATCCCAGTACATTTTAGTACATTCTAGTACATCTCAGTACATTCTAGTATATCCCAGTACATTCTAGTACATCCCAGTACGTTCTAGTACATCCCAGTACATCATAGTACATCCCAGTACATTCTAGTACATCCCAGTACATTCTAGTACATCTCAGTACATTCTAGTACATCTTAGTACATTCTAGTACATCCAAGTACATCCCAGTACATTCTAGTACATCTCGGTACATTCTAGTACATCCTAGTACATCCCAGTACATTGTAGTACATCCCAGTACATTTTAGTACATCCTAGTACATTATAGTACATCCCAGTACATTCTAGTACATCACAGTACATTCTAGTACATCATAGTACATCCCAGTACATGCTAGTACATCTTAGTACATTCTAGTATATCCCAGTACATTCTAGTACATCCTAGTACGTTCTAGTACATCCCAGTACATTATAGTACATCCCAGTACATTTTAGTACCCAGTACATTCTAGTACATCTCAGTACATTCTAGTACATCTTAGTACATTCTAGTACATCCAAGTACATCCCAGTACATTCTAGTACATCTCAGTACATTCTAGTACATCCTAGTACATCCCAGTACATTGTAGTACATCCCAGTACATTTTAGTACATCCTAGTACATTATAGTACATCCCAGTACATTCTAGTACATCACAGTACATTCTAGTACATCATGGTACATCCCAGTACATGCTAGTACATCTTAGTACATTATAGTTCATCCTAGTACATTCTAGTACATCGCAGTACATCCCAGTACATTCTAGTACATCTCAGTACATCCCAGTACATTCTAGTACATCTCAGTACATTTTAGTACATCTCGGTACATTCTAGTACATCCCAGTACATTCTAGTAAATCCCAGTACATTTTAGTAAATCCCAGTACATCCTAGTACATTATAGTACATCCCAGTACATTCTAGTACATCACAGTATGTTCTAGTACATCATAGTACATTCTAGTACATCCCAGTACATCCTAGTACATCCGAGTACATTCTAGTACATCTCAGTACATTCTAGTATATCCCAGTACATTCTAGTACATCCCAGTACGTTCTAGTACATCCCAGTACATTATAGTACATCCCAGTACATTTTAGTACATCCCAGTACATTCTAGTACATCTCAGTACATTCTAGTACATCTTAGTACATTCTAGTACATCCAAGTACATCCCAGTACATTCTAGTACATCTCGGTACATTCTAGTACATCCTAGTACATTGTAGTACATCCCAGTACATTTCAGTACATCCTAGTACATTATAGTACATCCCAGTACATTCTAGTACATCACAGTACATTCTAGTACATCATAGTACATCCCAGTACATGCTAGTACATCTTAGTACATTCTAGTATATCCCAGTACATTTTAGTACATCCCAGTACGTTCTAGTACATACCAGTACATTATAGTACATCCCAGTACATTTTAGTACATCCCAGTACATCCTAGTACATTATAGTACATCCCAGTACATTCTAGTATATCCCAGTACATTCTAGTACATCCCAGTACGTTCTAGTACATCCCAGTACATCATAGTACATCCCAGTACATTCTAGTACATCCCAGTACATTCTAGTACATCTCAGTACATTCTAGTACATCTTAGTACATTCTAGTACATCCAAGTACATCCCAGTACATTCTAGTACATCTCGGTACATTGTAGTACATTCTAGTACATCCCAGTACATTGTAGTACATCCAAGTACATTGTAGTACATCCCAGTACATCCTAGTACATCCGAGTACATTCTAGTACATCTCAGTACATTCTAGTATATCCCAGTACATTTTAGTACATTCTAGTACATCTCAGTACATTCTAGTATATCCCAGTACATTCTAGTACATCCCAGTACGTTCTAGTACATCCCAGTACATCATAGTACATCCCAGTACATTCTAGTACATCCCAGTACATTCTAGTACATCTCAGTACATTCTAGTACATCTTAGTACATTCTAGTACATCCAAGTACATCCCAGTACATTCTAGTACATCTCGGTACATTCTAGTACATCCTAGTACATCCCAGTACATTGTAGTACATCCCAGTACATTTTAGTACATCCTAGTACATTATAGTACATCCCAGTACATTCTAGTACATCACAGTACATTCTAGTACATCATAGTACATCCCAGTACATGCTAGTACATCTTAGTACATTCTAGTATATCCCAGTACATTCTAGTACATCCTAGTACGTTCTAGTACATCCCAGTACATTATAGTACATCCCAGTACATTTTAGTACATCCCAGTACATTCTAGTACATCTCAGTACATTCTAGTACATCTTAGTACATTCTAGTACATCCAAGTACATCCCAGTACATTCTAGTACATCTCAGTACATTCTAGTACATCCTAGTACATCCCAGTACATTGTAGTACATCCCAGTACATTTTAGTACATCCTAGTACATTATAGTACATCCCAGTACATTCTAGTACATCACAGTACATTCTAGTACATCATGGTACATCCCAGTACATGCTAGTACATCTTAGTACATTATAGTTCATCCTAGTACATTCTAGTACATCGCAGTACATCCCAGTACATTCTAGTACATCTCAGTACATCCCAGTACATTCTAGTACATCTCAGTACATTTTAGTACATCTCGGTACATTCTAGTACATCCCAGTACATTCTAGTAAATCCCAGTACATTTTAGTAAATCCCAGTACATCCTAGTACATTATAGTACATCCCAGTACATTCTAGTACATCACAGTATATTCTAGTACATCATAGTACATTCTAGTACATCCCAGTACATCCTAGTACATCCGAGTACATTCTAGTACATCTCAGTACATTCTAGTATATCCCAGTACATTCTAGTACATCCCAGTACGTTCTAGTACATCCCAGTACATTATAGTACATCCCAGTACATTTTAGTACATCCCAGTACATTCTAGTACATCTCAGTACATTCTAGTACATCTTAGTACATTCTAGTACATCCAAGTACATCCCAGTACATTCTAGTACATCTCGGTACATTCTAGTACATCCTAGTACATTGTAGTACATCCCAGTACATTTCAGTACATCCTAGTACATTATAGTACATCCCAGTACATTCTAGTACATCACAGTACATTCTAGTACATCATAGTACATCCCAGTACATGCTAGTACATCTTAGTACATTCTAGTATATCCCAGTACATTTTAGTACATCCCAGTACGTTCTAGTACATACCAGTACATTATAGTACATCCCAGTACATTTTAGTACATCCCAGTACATCCTAGTACATTATAGTACATCCCAGTACATTCTAGTACCAGTACATTTTAGTACATCCTAGTACATTATAGTACATCCCAGTACATTCTAGTACATCACAGTACATTCTAGTACATCTCAGTACATTCTAGTATATCCCAGTACATTCTAGTACATCCCAGTACGTTCTAGTACATCCCAGTACATCATAGTACATCCCAGTACATTCTAGTACATCCCAGTACATTCTAGTACATCTCAGTACATTCTAGTACATCTTAGTACATTCTAGTACATCCAAGTACATCCCAGTACATTCTAGTACATCTCGGTACATTGTAGTACATTCTAGTACATCCCAGTACATTGTAGTACATCCAAGTACATTGTAGTACATCCCAGTACATCCTAGTACATCCGAGTACATTCTAGTACATCTCAGTACATTCTAGTATATCCCAGTACATTTTAGTACATTCTAGTACATCTCAGTACATTCTAGTATATCCCAGTACATTCTAGTACATCCCAGTACGTTCTAGTACATCCCAGTACATCATAGTACATCCCAGTACATTCTAGTACATCCCAGTACATTCTAGTACATCTCAGTACATTCTAGTACATCTTAGTACATTCTAGTACATCCAAGTACATCCCAGTACATTCTAGTACATCTCGGTACATTCTAGTACATCCTAGTACATCCCAGTACATTGTAGTACATCCCAGTACATTTTAGTACATCCTAGTACATTATAGTACATCCCAGTACATTCTAGTACATCACAGTACATTCTAGTACATCATAGTACATCCCAGTACATGCTAGTACATCTTAGTACATTCTAGTATATCCCAGTACATTCTAGTACATCCTAGTACGTTCTAGTACATCCCAGTACATTATAGTACATCCCAGTACATTTTAGTACATCCCAGTACATTCTAGTACATCTCAGTACATTCTAGTACATCTTAGTACATTCTAGTACATCCAAGTACATCCCAGTACATTCTAGTACATCTCAGTACATTCTAGTACATCCTAGTACATCCCAGTACATTGTAGTACATCCCAGTACATTTTAGTACATCCTAGTACATTATAGTACATCCCAGTACATTCTAGTACATCACAGTACATTCTAGTACATCATGGTACATCCCAGTACATGCTAGTACATCTTAGTACATTATAGTTCATCCTAGTACATTCTAGTACATCGCAGTACATCCCAGTACATTCTAGTACATCTCAGTACATCCCAGTACATTCTAGTACATCTCAGTACATTTTAGTACATCTCGGTACATTCTAGTACATCCCAGTACATTCTAGTAAATCCCAGTACATTTTAGTAAATCCCAGTACATCCTAGTACATTATAGTACATCCCAGTACATTCTAGTACATCACAGTATATTCTAGTACATCATAGTACATTCTAGTACATCCCAGTACATCCTAGTACATCCGAGTACATTCTAGTACATCTCAGTACATTCTAGTATATCCCAGTACATTCTAGTACATCCCAGTACGTTCTAGTACATCCCAGTACATTATAGTACATCCCAGTACATTTTAGTACATCCCAGTACATTCTAGTACATCTCAGTACATTCTAGTACATCTTAGTACATTCTAGTACATCCAAGTACATCCCAGTACATTCTAGTACATCTCGGTACATTCTAGTACATCCTAGTACATTGTAGTACATCCCAGTACATTTCAGTACATCCTAGTACATTATAGTACATCCCAGTACATTCTAGTACATCACAGTACATTCTAGTACATCATAGTACATCCCAGTACATGCTAGTACATCTTAGTACATTCTAGTATATCCCAGTACATTTTAGTACATCCCAGTACGTTCTAGTACATACCAGTACATTATAGTACATCCCAGTACATTTTAGTACATCCCAGTACATCCTAGTACATTATAGTACATCCCAGTACATTCTAGTACCAGTACATTTTAGTACATCCTAGTACATTATAGTACATCCCAGTACATTCTAGTACATCACAGTACATTCTAGTACATCTCAGTACATTCTAGTATATCCCAGTACATTCTAGTACATCCCAGTACGTTCTAGTACATCCCAGTACATCATAGTACATCCCAGTACATTCTAGTACATCCCAGTACATTCTAGTACATCTCAGTACATTCTAGTACATCTTAGTACATTCTAGTACATCCAAGTACATCCCAGTACATTCTAGTACATCTCGGTACATTGTAGTACATTCTAGTACATCCCAGTACATTGTAGTACATCCAAGTACATTGTAGTACATCCCAGTACATCCTAGTACATCCGAGTACATTCTAGTACATCTCAGTACATTCTAGTATATCCCAGTACATTTTAGTACATTCTAGTACATCTCAGTACATTCTAGTATATCCCAGTACATTCTAGTACATCCCAGTACGTTCTAGTACATCCCAGTACATCATAGTACATCCCAGTACATTCTAGTACATCCCAGTACATTCTAGTACATCTCAGTACATTCTAGTACATCTTAGTACATTCTAGTACATCCAAGTACATCCCAGTACATTCTAGTACATCTCGGTACATTCTAGTACATCCTAGTACATCCCAGTACATTGTAGTACATCCCAGTACATTTTAGTACATCCTAGTACATTATAGTACATCCCAGTACATTCTAGTACATCACAGTACATTCTAGTACATCATAGTACATCCCAGTACATGCTAGTACATCTTAGTACATTCTAGTATATCCCAGTACATTCTAGTACATCCTAGTACGTTCTAGTACATCCCAGTACATTATAGTACATCCCAGTACATTTTAGTACATCCCAGTACATTCTAGTACATCTCAGTACATTCTAGTACATCTTAGTACATTCTAGTACATCCAAGTACATCCCAGTACATTCTAGTACATAGTACATCTCAGTACATTCTAGTACATCCTAGTACATCCCAGTACATTGTAGTACATCCCAGTACATTTTAGTACATCCTAGTACATTATAGTACATCCCAGTACATTCTAGTACATCACAGTACATTCTAGTACATCATGGTACATCCCAGTACATGCTAGTACATCTTAGTACATTATAGTTCATCCTAGTACATTCTAGTACATCGCAGTACATCCCAGTACATTCTAGTACATCTCAGTACATCCCAGTACATTCTAGTACATCTCAGTACATTTTAGTACATCTCGGTACATTCTAGTACATCCCAGTACATTCTAGTAAATCCCAGTACATTTTAGTAAATCCCAGTACATCCTAGTACATTATAGTACATCCCAGTACATTCTAGTACATCACAGTATATTCTAGTACATCATAGTACATTCTAGTACATCCCAGTACATCCTAGTACATCCGAGTACATTCTAGTACATCTCAGTACATTCTAGTATATCCCAGTACATTCTAGTACATCCCAGTACGTTCTAGTACATCCCAGTACATTATAGTACATCCCAGTACATTTTAGTACATCCCAGTACATTCTAGTACATCTCAGTACATTCTAGTACATCTTAGTACATTCTAGTACATCCAAGTACATCCCAGTACATTCTAGTACATCTCGGTACATTCTAGTACATCCTAGTACATTGTAGTACATCCCAGTACATTTCAGTACATCCTAGTACATTATAGTACATCCCAGTACATTCTAGTACATCACAGTACATTCTAGTACATCATAGTACATCCCAGTACATGCTAGTACATCTTAGTACATTCTAGTATATCCCAGTACATTTTAGTACATCCCAGTACGTTCTAGTACATACCAGTACATTATAGTACATCCCAGTACATTTTAGTACATCCCAGTACATCCTAGTACATTATAGTACATCCCAGTACATTCTAGTACCAGTACATTTTAGTACATCCTAGTACATTATAGTACATCCCAGTACATTCTAGTACATCACAGTACATTCTAGTACATCTCAGTACATTCTAGTATATCCCAGTACATTCTAGTACATCCCAGTACGTTCTAGTACATCCCAGTACATCATAGTACATCCCAGTACATTCTAGTACATCCCAGTACATTCTAGTACATCTCAGTACATTCTAGTACATCTTAGTACATTCTAGTACATCCAAGTACATCCCAGTACATTCTAGTACATCTCGGTACATTGTAGTACATTCTAGTACATCCCAGTACATTGTAGTACATCCAAGTACATTGTAGTACATCCCAGTACATCCTAGTACATCCGAGTACATTCTAGTACATCTCAGTACATTCTAGTATATCCCAGTACATTTTAGTACATTCTAGTACATCTCAGTACATTCTAGTATATCCCAGTACATTCTAGTACATCCCAGTACGTTCTAGTACATCCCAGTACATCATAGTACATCCCAGTACATTCTAGTACATCCCAGTACATTCTAGTACATCTCAGTACATTCTAGTACATCTTAGTACATTCTAGTACATCCAAGTACATCCCAGTACATTCTAGTACATCTCGGTACATTCTAGTACATCCTAGTACATCCCAGTACATTGTAGTACATCCCAGTACATTTTAGTACATCCTAGTACATTATAGTACATCCCAGTACATTCTAGTACATCACAGTACATTCTAGTACATCATAGTACATCCCAGTACATGCTAGTACATCTTAGTACATTCTAGTATATCCCAGTACATTCTAGTACATCCTAGTACGTTCTAGTACATCCCAGTACATTATAGTACATCCCAGTACATTTTAGTACATCCCAGTACATTCTAGTACATCTCAGTACATTCTAGTACATCTTAGTACATTCTAGTACATCCCAGTACATCCCAGTACATTCTAGTACATCTCAGTACATTCTAGTACATCCTAGTACATCCCAGTACATTGTAGTACATCCCAGTACATTTTAGTACATCCTAGTACATTATAGTACATCCCAGTACATTCTAGTACATCACAGTACATTCTAGTACATCATGGTACATCCCAGTACATGCTAGTACATCTTAGTACATTATAGTTCATCCTAGTACATTCTAGTACATCGCAGTACATCCCAGTACATTCTAGTACATCTCAGTACATCCCAGTACATTCTAGTACATCTCAGTACATTTTAGTACATCTCGGTACATTCTAGTACATCCCAGTACATTCTAGTAAATCCCAGTACATTTTAGTAAATCCCAGTACATCCTAGTACATTATAGTACATCCCAGTACATTCTAGTACATCACAGTATATTCTAGTACATCATAGTACATTCTAGTACATCCCAGTACATCCTAGTACATCCGAGTACATTCTAGTACATCTCAGTACATTCTAGTATATCCCAGTACATTCTAGTACATCCCAGTACGTTCTAGTACATCCCAGTACATTATAGTACATCCCAGTACATTTTAGTACATCCCAGTACATTCTAGTACATCTCAGTACATTCTAGTACATCTTAGTACATTCTAGTACATCCAAGTACATCCCAGTACATTCTAGTACATCTCGGTACATTCTAGTACATCCTAGTACATTGTAGTACATCCCAGTACATTTCAGTACATCCTAGTACATTATAGTACATCCCAGTACATTCTAGTACATCACAGTACATTCTAGTACATCATAGTACATCCCAGTACATGCTAGTACATCTTAGTACATTCTAGTATATCCCAGTACATTTTAGTACATCCCAGTACGTTCTAGTACATACCAGTACATTATAGTACATCCCAGTACATTTTAGTACATCCCAGTACATCCTAGTACATTATAGTACATCCCAGTACATTCTAGTACCAGTACATTTTAGTACATCCTAGTACATTATAGTACATCCCAGTACATTCTAGTACATCACAGTACATTCTAGTACATCATAGTACATCCCAGTACATGCTAGTATATCCCAGTACATTCTAGTACATCCCAGTACGTTCTAGTACATCCCAGTACATTATAGTACATCCCAGTACAATATAGTACATCCCAGTACATTTTAGTACATCCCAGTACATTCTAGTACATCTCAGTACATTCTAGTACATCTTAGTACATTCTAGTACATCCAAGTACATCCCAGTACATTCTAGTACATCTCGGTACATTCTAGTACATCCCAGTACATTGTAGTACATCCCAGTACATTTTAGTACATCCTAGTACATTATAGTACATCCCAGTACATTCTAGTACATCTCAGTACATCCTAGTACATCCGAGTACATTCTAGTACATCTCAGTACATTTTAGTACATCTCGGTACATTCTAGTACATCTCGGTACATTCTAGTACATCCTAGTACATCCCAGTACATTGTAGTACATCCCAGTACATTTTAGTTAATCCCAGTACATCCTAGTACATTATAGTACATCCCAGTACATTCTAGTACATCACAGTATATTCTAGTACATCATAGTACATTCTAGTACATCCCAGTACATCCTAGTACATCCGAGTACATTCTAGTACATCTCAGTACATTCTAGTATATCCCAGTACATTCTAGTACATCCCAGTACGTTCTAGTACATCCCAGTACATCATAGTACATCCCAGTACATTCTAGTACATCCCAGTACATTCTAGTACATCTCAGTACATTCTAGTACATCTTAGTACATTCTAGTACATCCAAGTACATCCCAGTACATTCTAGTACATCTCGGTACATTCTAGTACATCCTAGTACATCCCAGTACATTGTAGTACATCCCAGTACATTTTAGTACATCATAGTACATTATAGTACATCCCAGTACATTCTAGTACACCACAGTACATTCTAGTACATCATAGTACATCCCAGTACATGCTAGTACATCTTAGTACATTCTAGTATATCCCAGTACATTCTAGTACATCCCAGTACGTTCTAGTACATCCCAGTACATTATAGTACATCCCAGTACATTTTAGTACATCCCAGTACATTCTAGTACATCTCAGTACATTCTAGTACATCTTAGTACATTCTAGTACATCCAAGTACATCCCAGTACATTCTAGTACATCTCAGTACATTCTAGTACATCCTAGTACATCCCAGTACATTGTAGTACATCCCAGTACATTTTAGTACATCCTAGTACATTATAGTACATCCCAGTACATTCTAGTACATCACAGTACATTCTAGTACATCATGGTACATCCCAGTACATGCTAGTACATCTTAGTACATTCTAGTTCATCCTAGTACATTCTAGTACATCGCAGTACATCCCAGTACATTCTAGTACATCTCAGTACATCCCAGTACATTCTAGTACATCTCAGTACATTTTAGTACATCTCGGTACATTCTAGTACATCCCAGTACATTCTAGTAAATCCCAGTACATTTTAGTAAATCCCAGTACATCCTAGTACATTATAGTACATCCCAGTACATTCTAGTACATCACAGTATATTGTAGTACATCATAGTACATTCTAGTACATCCCAGTACATCCTAGTACATCCGAGTACATTCTAGTACATCTCAGTACATTATAGTATATCCCAGTACATTCTAGTACATCCCAGTACATTATAGTACATCCCAGTACATTTTAGTACATCCCAGTACATTCTAGTACATCTCAGTACATTCTAGTACATCTTAGTACATTCTAGTACATCCAAGTACATCCCAGTACATTCTAGTACATCTCGGTACATTCTAGTACATCCTAGTACATTGTAGTACATCCCAGTACATTTCAGTACATCCTAGTACATTATAGTACATCCCAGTACATTCTAGTACATCTCAGTACATTCTAGTACATCTTAGTACATTCTAGTACATCCAAGTACATCCCAGTACATTCTAGTACATCTCGGTACATTCTAGTACATCCCAGTACATTGTAGTACATCCCAGTACATTCTAGTACATCTTAGTACATTCTAGTACATCCAAGTACATCCCAGTACATTGTAGTACATCTCAGTACATCATAGTACATTCTAGTACATCCTAGTACATCCCAGTACATTGTAGTACATCCCAGTACATTTTAGTACATCCTAGTACATTATAGTACATCCCAGTACATTCTAGTACATCACAGTACATTCTAGTACATCATGGTACATCCCAGTACATGCTAGTACATCCTAGTACATTCTAGTTCATTCTAGTACATTCTAGTACATCGCAGTACATTCTAGTAAATCCCAGTACATTTGAGTAAATCCCAGTACATTTTAGTAAATCGCAGTACATCCTAGTACATTATAGTACATCCCAGTACATTCTAGTACATCTCAGTACATTCTAGTACATCTTAGTACATTCTAGTACATCCAAGTACATCCCAGTACATTCTAGTACATCTCGGTACATTCTAGTACATCCTAGTACATCCCAGTACATTGTAGTACATCCCAGTACATTTTAGTACATCCTAGTACATTATAGTACATCCCAGTACATTCTAGTACACCACAGTACATTCTAGTACATCATAGTACATCCCAGTACATGCTAGTACATCTTAGTACATTCTAGTATATCCCAGTACATTCTAGTACATCCCAGTACGTTCTAGTACATCCCAGTACATTATAGTACATCCCAGTACATTTTAGTACATCCCAGTACATTCTAGTACATCTCAGTACATTCTAGTACATCTTAGTACATTCTAGTACATCCAAGTACATCCCAGTACATTCTAGTACATCTCAGTACATTCTAGTACATCCTAGTACATCCCAGTACATTGTAGTACATCCCAGTACATTTTAGTACATCCTAGTACATTATAGTACATCCCAGTACATTCTAGTACATCACAGTACATTCTAGTACATCATGGTACATCCCAGTACATGCTAGTACATCTTAGTACATTCTAGTTCATCCTAGTACATTCTAGTACATCGCAGTACATCCCAGTACATTCTAGTACATCTCCAGTACATCCCAGTACATTCTAGTACATCTCAGTACATTTTAGTACATCTCGGTACATTCTAGTACATCCCAGTACATTCTAGTAAATCCCAGTACATTTTAGTAAATCCCAGTACATCCTAGTACATTATAGTACATCCCAGTACATTCTAGTACATCACAGTATATTGTAGTACATCATAGTACATTCTAGTACATCCCAGTACATCCTAGTACATCCGAGTACATTCTAGTACATCTCAGTACATTATAGTATATCCCAGTACATTCTAGTACATCCCAGTACATTATAGTACATCCCAGTACATTTTAGTACATCCCAGTACATTCTAGTACATCTCAGTACATTCTAGTACATCTTAGTACATTCTAGTACATCCAAGTACATCCCAGTACATTCTAGTACATCTCGGTACATTCTAGTACATCCTAGTACATTGTAGTACATCCCAGTACATTTCAGTACATCCTAGTACATTATAGTACATCCCAGTACATTCTAGTACATCTCAGTACATTCTAGTACATCTTAGTACATTCTAGTACATCCAAGTACATCCCAGTACATTCTAGTAACTCTCGGTACATTCTAGTACATCCCAGTACATTGTAGTACATCCCAGTACATTCTAGTACATCTTAGTACATTCTAGTACATCCAAGTACATCCCAGTACATTGTAGTACATCTCAGTACATCATAGTACATTCTAGTACATCCTAGTACATCCCAGTACATTGTAGTACATCCCAGTACATTTTAGTACATCCTAGTACATTATAGTACATCCCAGTACATTCTAGTACATCACAGTACATTCTAGTACATCATGGTACATCCCAGTACATGCTAGTACATCCTAGTACATTCTAGTTCATTCTAGTACATTCTAGTACATCGCAGTACATTCTAGTAAATCCCAGTACATTTTAGTAAATCCCAGTACATTTTAGTAAATCGCAGTACATCCTAGTACATTATAGTACATCCCAGTACATTCTAGTACATCACAGTATATTCTAGTACATCATAGTACATTCTAGTACATCCCAGTACATCCTAGTACATCCGAGTACATTCTAGTACATCTCAGTACATTCTAGTATATCCCAGTACATTCTAGTACATCCCAGTACGTTCTAGTACATCCCAGTACATTATAGTACATCCCAGTACATTTTAGTACATCCCAGTACATTCTAGTACATCTCAGTACATTCTAGTACATCTTAGTACATTCTAGTACATCCAAGTACATCCCAGTACATTCTAGTACATCTCGGTACATTCTAGTACATCCTAGTACATTGTAGTACATCCCAGTACATTTCAGTACATCCTAGTACATTATAGTACATCCCAGTACATTCTAGTACATCACAGTACATTCTAGTACCTCATAGTACATCCCAGTACATGCTAGTACATCTTAGTACATTCTAGTATATCCCAGTACATTCTAGTACATCCCAGTACGTTCTAGTACATCCCAGTACATTATAGTACATCCCAGTACATTTTAGTACACCCCAGTACATTCTAGTACATCTCAGTACATTCTAGTACATCTTAGTACATTCTAGTACATCCAAGTACATCCCAGTACATTCTAGTACATCTCGGTACATTCTAGTACATCCTAGTACATCCAAGTACATTGTAGTACATCCCAGTACATTTTAGTACATCCTAGTACATTATAGTACATCCCAGTACATGCTAGTACATCTTAGTACATTCTAGTTCATCCCAGTACATTCTAGTACATCTCAGTACATCCTAGTACATCCGAGTACATTCTAGTACATCTCAGTACATTTTAGTACATCTCGGTACATTATAGTACATCATAGTACATTCTGGTACATCCAAGTACATCTTAGTACATCCGAGTACATTCTAGTACATCTCAGTACATTCTAGTACACCCCAGTACATTCTAGTACATCACAGTACATTCTAGTACATCATAGTACATCCCAGTACATGCTAGTATATCCCAGTACATTCTAGTACATCTCAGTACATCCTAGTACATCCGAGTACATTCTAGTACATCCCAGTACATTCTAGTACATCACAGTATATTCTAGTACATCATAGTACATTCTAGTACATCCCAGTACATCCTAGTACATCCGAGTACATTCTAGTACATCTCAGTACATTCTAGTATATCCCAGTACATTCTAGTACATCCCAGTACGTTCTAGTACATCCCAGTACATCATAGTACATCCCAGTACATTCTAGTACATCCCAGTACATTATAGTACATCACAGTATATTCTAGTACATCATAGTATATTCTAGTACATCCCAGTACATCCTAGTACATCCGAGTACATTCTAGTACATCTCAGTACATTCTAGTATATCCCAGTACATTCTAGTACATCCCAGTACGTTCTAGTACATCCCAGTACATTATAGTACATCCCAGTACATTTTAGTACATCCCAGTACATTCTAGTACATTTCAGTACATTCTAGTACATCTTTCTAGTACCTTTTAGTACATTCTAGTACATCCAAGTACATCCCAGTACATTCTAGTACATCTCGGTACATTCTAGTACATCCTAGTACGTTGTAGTACATCCCAGTACATTTCAGTACATCCTAGTACATTATAGTACATCCCAGTACATTCTAGTACATCACAGTACATTCTAGTACATCATAGTACATCCCAGTACATGCTAGTACATCTTAGTACATTCTAGTAAATCCCAGTACATTTTAGTACATCACAGTACGTTCTAGTACATACCAGTACATTATAGTACATCCCAGTACATTTTAGTACATCCCAGTACATCCTAGTACATTATAGTACATTCCAGTACATTCTAGTACCAGTACATTTTAGTACATCCTAGTACATTATAGTACATCCCAGTACATTCTAGTACATCACAGTACATTCTAGTACATCATAGTACATCCCAGTACATGCTAGTATATCCCAGTACATTCTAGTACATCCCAGTACGTTCTAGTACATCCCAGTACATTATAGAACATCCCAGTACAATATAGTACATCCCAGTACATTTTAGTACATCCCAGTACATTCTAGTACATCTCAGTACATTCTAGTACATCTTAGTACATTCTAGTACATCCAAGTACATCCCAGTACATTCTAGTACATCTCGGTACATTCTAGTACATCCCAGTACATGGTAGTACATCCCAGTACATTTTAGTACATCCTAGTACATTATAGTACGTCCCAGTACATTCTAGTACATCTCAGTACATCCTAGTACATCCGAGTACATTCTAGTACATCTCAGTACATTTTAGTACATCTCGGTACATTCTAGTACATCTCGGTACATTCTAGTACATCCTAGTACATCCCAGTACATTGTAGTACATCCCAGTACATTTTAGTAAATCCCAGTACATCCTAGTACATTATAGTACATCCCAGTACATTCTAGTACATCACAGTATATTCTAGTACATCATAGTACATTCTAGTACATCCCAGTACATCCTAGTACATCCGAGTACATTCTAGTACATCTCAGTACATTCTAGTATATCCCAGTACATTCTAGTACATCGCAGTACGTTCTAGTACATCCCAGTACATCATAGTACATCCCAGTACATTCTAGTACATCCCAGTACATTCTAGTACATCTCAGTACATTCTAGTACATCTTAGTACATTCTAGTACATCCAAGTACATCCCAGTACATTCTAGTACATCTCGGTACATTCTAGTACATCCTAGTACATCCCAGTACATTGTAGTACATCCCATTACATTTTAGTACATCATAGTACATTATAGTACATCCCAGTACATTCTAGTACATCACAGTACATTCTAGTACATCATAGTACATCCCAGTACATGCTAGTACATCTTAGTACATTCTAGTATATCCCAGTACATTCTAGTACATCCCAGTACGTTCTAGTACATCCCAGTACATTATAGTACATCCCAGTACATTTTAGTACATCCCAGTACATTCTAGTACATCTCAGTACATTCTATTACATCTTAGTACATTCTAGTACATCCAAGTACATCCCAGTACATTCTAGTACATCTCAGTACATTCTAGTACATCCTAGTACATCCCAGTACATTGTAGTACATCCCAGTACATTCTAGTACATCACAGTACATTCTAGTACATCATAGTACATCCCAGTACATGCTAGTACATCTTAGTACATTCTAGTATATCCCAGTACATTCTAGTACATCCCAGTACGTTCTAGTACATCCCAGTACATCATAGTACATCCCAGTACATTCTAGTGCACCCCAGTACATTCTAGTACATCTCAGTACATTCTAGTACATCTTAGTACATTCTAGTACATCCAAGTACATCCCAGTACATTCTAGTACATCTCGGTACATTCTAGTAAATCCTAGTACATCCAAGTACATTGTAGTACATCCCAGTACATTTTAGTACATCCTAGTACATTATAGTACATCCCAGTACATGCTAGTACATCTTAGTACATTCTAGTTCATCCTAGTACATTCTAGTACATCGCAGTACATCCCAGTACATTCTAGTACATCTCAGTACATCCTAGTACATCCGAGTACATTCTAGTACATCTCAGTACATTTTAGTACATCTCGGTACATTCTAGTACATCCCAGTACATTCTAGTACCTCTTAGTACATTCTAGTACATCCAAGTACATCACAGTACATTCTAGTACATCTCGGTACATTCTAGTACATCCTAGTACATCCCAGTACATTGTAGTACATCCCAGTACATTTTAGTAAATCCCAGTACATCCTAGTACATCATAGTACATCCCAGTACATTTTAGTACATCACAGTATATTCTAGTACATCATAGTACATTCTGGTACATCCCAGTACATCTTAGTACATCCGAGTACATTCTAGTACATCTCAGTACATTCTAGTACATCCCAGTACATTCTAGTACATCACAGTACATTCTAGTACATCATAGTACATCCCAGTACATGCTAGTATATCCCAGTACATTCTAGTACATCTCAGTACATCCTAGTACATCCGAGTACATTCTAGTACATCCCAGTACATTCTAGTACATCACAGTATATTCTAGTACATCATAGTACATTCTAGTACATCCCAGTACATCCTAGTACATCCGAGTACATTCTAGTACATCTCAGTACATTCTAGTATATCCCAGTACATTCTAGTACATCCCAGTACGTTCTAGTACATCCCAGTACATCATAGTACATCCCAGTACATTCTAGTACATCCCAGTTCATTCTAGTACATCACAGTATATTCTAGTACATCATAGTACATTCTAGTACATCCCAGTACATCCTAGTACATCCGACTACATTCTAGTACATCTCAGTACATTCTAGTATATCCCAGTACATTCTAGTACATCCCAGTACGTTCTAGTACATCTCAGTACATTCTAGTACATCTCAGTACATTCTAGTATATCCCAGTACATTCTAGTACATCCCAGTACGTTCTAGTACATCCCAGTACATCAGTACATCATAGTACATCCCAGTACATTCTAGTACATCCCAGTTCATTCTAGTACATCACAGTATATTCTAGTACATCATAGTACATTCTAGTACATCCCAGTACATCCTAGTACATCCGAGTACATTCTAGTACATCTCAGTACATTCTAGTATATCCCAGTACATTCTAGTACATCCCAGTACGTTCTAGTACATCTCAGTACATTATAGTACATCCCTGTACATTTTAGTACATCCCAGTACATTCTAGTACATCTCAGTACATTCTAGTACATCTTAGTACATTCTAGTACATCCAAGTACATCCCAGTACATTCTAGTACATCTCGGTACATTCTAGTACATCCTAGTACATTGTAGTACATCCCAGTACATTTCAGTACATCCTAGTACATTATAGTACATCCCAGTACATTCTAGTACATCACAGTACATTCTAGTACATCATAGTACATCCCAGTACATGCTAGTACATCTTAGTACATTCTAGTACATCCCAGTACATTTTAGTACATCCTAGTACATTATAGTACATCCCAGTACATTCTAGTACATCACAGTACATTCTAGTACATCATAGTACATCCCAGTACATGCTAGTACATCTTAGTACATTCTAGTATATCCCAGTACATTCTAGTACATCCCAGTACGTTCTAGTACATCCCAGTACATTATAGTACATCCCAGTACATTTTAGTACATCCCAGTACATTCTAGTACATAGTACATTCTAGTACATCTTAGTACATTCTAGTACATCCAAGTACATCCCAGTACATTCTAGTACATCTCGGTACATTCTAGTACATCCCAGTACATTGTAGTACATCCCAGTACATTTTAGTACATCCTAGTACATTATAGTACATCCCAGTACATTCTAGTACATCACAGTACATTCTAGTACATCATAGTACATCCCAGTACATGCTAGTACATCTTAGTACATTCTAGTTCATCCTAGTACATTCTAGTACCTCTTAGTACATTGTAGTACATCCAAGTACATCACAGTACATTCTAGTACATCTCGATACATTCTAGTACATCCTAGTACATCTCAGTACATTGTAGTACATCCCAGTATATTTTAGTAAATCCCAGTACATCCTAGTACATTTCAGTACATCCCAGTACATTCTAGTACATCTCAGTACATTCTAGTACATCTTAGTACATTCTAGTACATCCAAGTACATCCCAGTACATTCTAGTACATCTCGGTACATTCTAGTACATCCTAGTACATCCCAGTACATTGTAGTACATCCCAGTACATTTTAGTACATCCTAGTACATTATAGTACATCCCAGTACATTCTAGTACATCACAGTACATTCTAGTACATCATAGTACATCCCAGTACATGCTAGTACATCTTAGTACATTCTAGTATATCCCAGTACATTCTAGTACATCCCAGTACGTTCTAGTACATCCCAGTACATTATAGTACATCCCAGTACATTTTAGTACATCCCAGTACATTCTAGTACATCTCAGTACATTCTAGTACATCTTAGTACATTCTAGTACATCCAAGTACATCCCAGTACATTCTAGTACATCTCGGTACATTCTAGTACATCCTAGTACATCCCAGTACAATATAGTACATCCGAGTACATTCTAGTACATCACAGTACATTCTAGTACATCATAGTACATCCCAGTACATGTTATTACATCTTAGTACATTCTAGTTCATCCTAGTACATTCTAGTACATCGCAGTACATCCCAGTACATTCTAGTACATCTCAGTACATTCTAGTACATCTTAGTAAAATCTAGTACATTCTAGTACATCCGAGTACATTCTAGTACATCTCAGTACATTCTAGTATATCCCAGTACATTCTAGCACATCCCAGTACATCATAGTACATCCCAGTACATTCTGGTACATCTTATTACATTCTAGTATACTCTAGTACATCCCAGTACATTTTAGTACATTTCGGTACATTCTAGTACATCCTAGTACATCCCAGTACGTTATAGTACATCCCAGTACATTCTAGTACATCCCAGTACATTCTAGTACATCCCAGTACATTCAAATACATCCCAGTACATTCAGCAACATCCCAGTACATCATGGTACATCCCAGTACATTTTGGTACATCCCTGTACATCCTAGTACAACCCAGTACATCCCATTACATTCTAGTACATCCCAGTACATTCTAGTACATCCCAATACATTTTAGTACATCCCAGTACATTCTAGTACATCTCAGTACATTCTAGTACATCCCAGTACATTCTAGTACATTCTAGTACATCACAGTACATCTCAGTACATCCCAGTACATTATAGTACATGTCAGTACATCCCAGTATATTTTAATACATCCCAGTACATTCTAGTACATCACAGTACGTTCTAGTACATCCCAGTACATTCTAGTACATCCCAGTACATTTTAGTACAGTATAGTACATCCCAGTACATTATAGTACATCACAGTACATTCTAGTACATCATAGTACATCCCAGTACATGCTAGTACATCTTAGTACATTCTAGTTCATCCTAGTACATTCTAGTACATCGCAGTACATCCCAGTACATTCTAGTACATCTCAGTACATTCTAGTACATCTTAGTAAAATCTAGTACATTCTATTACATCCCAGTACATCCTAGTACATCCGAGTACATTCTAGTACATCTCAGTACATTCTAGCACATCCCAGTACATCCTAGTACATCATAGTACATCCCAGTACATTCTGGTACATCTTAGTACATTCTAGTATACTCTAGTACATCCCAGTACATCCCAGTACATTTTAGTACATCTCGGTACATTCTAGTACATCCTAGTACATCCCAGTACATTCTAGTACATCCCAGTACATTCTAGTACATCCCAGTACATTCTAGTACATCCCAGTACATTCAAGTACATCCCAGTACATTCTGGTACATCCCAGAACATCATGGTACATCCCAGTACATTTTGGTACATCCCAGTACATCCTAGTACAACCCAGTACATCCCAGTACATTCTAGTACATCCCAGTACATTCTAGTACATGATGACGATGATGATGATAATGATAATAATAATAATATAATAATAATAATAATAATAATAATAAAATTTCAAAGTTTAGGGCCTGAGCTGATCCTAGCAGGATCTTTATCAAAGGCAAAGTGACAAGACAACACACAAACATGCATATATATATAGTGACATGGACATAAAGGAAGAGGAAATTAGCAAGACAATAGAAGACATAAGTGGTTCCTGGGAACTATCAATTGGGACAGGAAGTGGGATGTCATGAATGGAGATGAGAGGGATAAGGAAATGAATGAAGACAATGGGCTGAATAGAAAATGAAAATGTGTGGTAAAAATAAAACTACAAAAACATAATACATGATGATGGAAGTAAAAGGGAAATAAAACTAAAATAATACAGTGGATGGAAAATATAAATAACAAAATAGGAAGAAAAAAAAAAAATTGGGGGGGTGGTTGGAATATTATGAATATGAAAACCAAGTTAATCGTTTCCCTCTTGGATGTTGAGACCATGTGGCTGGATGGTACGTTGGCGCTTCATCCAGAATTTCTCCCTGCTGGCACGGACGGTGTCAGGACGGTTACCGGTACCTAAAGACTCAATCCCCTGAAGGATCATGTCGGAGAGAGAGTGGTTGGGGAGGTTAAAGTGATCACCAACAGGGGTGTCAAGCTTCTTGGTGTTGACTGTGGACCGGTGTCCATAAAACCGCTTCTTAAGTGCATTCTTGGTTTGTCCCACATACTGTATACCACAAACTCTGCAAGAAATGAGATACACCATACTGCAGTTACTGTCCGTTTTCCTATACACAATACACAGTGCTCTTTCCCATTGACGAGTGACCTCTACAAATAGCCCTACGTTATAAGTATGGGGATATGACTAGTTAACGTCGCTGTGTGAAAAATAACCGGCCAATATTAAAAGTACTCTTCTAAAGTTCTAGAAAATATAGTTTTTAACATGTCCTAAATTTTAGCTAATTTAAATGTTTGGAAATATTCGTACTTTGGTGTTTTAGTTAATGTTATAGGTAATAGTACATTGCCTAGTTAACGTCGCTGTGTGAAAAATAACCGGCCAATATTAAAAGTACTCTTCTAAAATTCTAGACAATATAGTTTTGTAACATGTCCTAAATTTTTAGCTAATTTAGGTGTTTGGAGAGGGTCGTACTTTTGTGTTTTAGGAAGGATATGTAAACGACAGATAACACCAAAAATATGAAGAAATTATTTCCAAACCGTGTTAAGTCAACAATCATTATGTTGCTCATTTTCAAGAATGCTGGTTTACAAAAAGCACGCCATTGTCTCATTTCGTGAACAAAAGTACACATACCATTGTTTCCTTTCGTTTCCTTTATAATCGGTTACCCAACTGAAGCTGTAATACAAACTTTATCACGGCGATCGCGATTGCAGACGACAATTAAAATATTCTAAATGCCACAAAATACATTTTTAAAACATCAGTTGCTGTCAATAATCAGCCACAAACCAATTCGATATCGACCAAAAGGGATAAACGATTTAATATGTTAATGAATATATGTGACCGTCCATCACGAAACAGTTGTAAAGTCGGCTGGCGGTCAATTTTGTTTTATTTCGTGTTTAGAAAATATATCATAAGCTTTAAAATGAAAAATCATTTGACTCCAAACGATATCCAGAAGTAATAAGCAAGGGGGTTAAGTGCACAACGTACAAAAAAGTGACTATATCTCATTAACCGATGATCCTACATCTATGCGACCACTGACTTTTCTGTTCCTTTTTGACATATGGCACGACTCTCTAAGATATTTGGTTAAAAATTTTAAAAAGTGACTATATCTTATTAACCAATGATCCTACAGATATGCGACCACTGACTTTTTTTGTTCCTTATGACTAAGGGAAAAGTTTGACATATCTCACGACTCTGTAGGAAATGATGTACATCATCATCATCATACATCATCATTTTATTTTCATACAAATCGACATACAAAATATATATAAAAGACAAAGTTTGAATGAGGAGATGCTCAAAAGGCCTGAAGCGAGCGCCCCCTTACACTGCCTTAAGTTACAACATACAATTACATAAAGCTAACAAATAAAAGAAAGAGGAGAAGAACATGCAAAGAAAGAAGCAATATAAATATTTATAACATTTCATATAGACATTCCACAGTTCACAGAAGAAATTGATAGTTGGGGTGGGGATGGGTGAGGTCATTAAATAATGCCTAAATATTAGATGTAATTTTATTAGACTTTTCTTTATTTGTAACTTAAACTGGTTTACTGATTTTGCCATCTTTATATATTTATCAGTAATATTCCATTTCCTAGGACCGGCAGCTCACCGGAAGCCCGTGTTGTGAGGGCCACAATAACTGCGGCTACGTACCCGGGCTACGTATAGATACGCGAACGCTGACTTTTTTTGTTCTTTATGACCTGAGGAAAAGTTCGACATATCACACGACTCTTTAGGATATTTGGTTTAAAAGATAGAGGGTTAAGTGCACAAAGTAGGCTATAACGAATTGGTTTGTGACCGAATGCAACACATCAAGGCATCTAAATATACAGATTTGGTGTAAAAACAACGGTTATGGAGAAAATCACGAAATAGTTTTGGCCAACTTTTTTGTACATCAATATACAGGGTTCGAATTAGCATGTGGGCGAATTGGTTTGGGGCTGAATTGACGAATAGTATTGATATCGATATTGATATTTTTACCCACGTGATATTTCGATATGATGATTCGAATTGTCACGTGATCGTCAAACCTGTACTAAAGGTGTCAGTTCTGCAGGAACTGACACAAAAAATATTGTCAAAACGTTCATACCAGAGCACTTAATGTAACTTTTCCTGTGGCTAAAACTGGCATTACTTTTATACATTATAAATATCTAATGGTGTTCAAAAAAATCTGGCATGAGTACGGGTCCGGGGACATTGGAAATTGGGACCCGAGTACGGGTACTACAAGTCTGCCTTGAAGTAAACTTTATATTAAATCTAATGATATGTACTTAAAGTGTATGTAGCTGGGATGAAAAGCCGACCAAGCCGATCAATTGAAAATTGTAAACTTTCAAATATACATTTTTTTCCCGAAAAGACTTAATTTTTTGTGTGTTTTGGAAAAAAATCCATACGGTATATCTTCAATATGTGATGTCATAATTTTCAATTGATTGTCTGCTTTTCATCCCAGCTACATACACTTAAAACATGCTAACACAAAAACATATCAAAATCTTCGTCTGGGCCTAAAGAACACAAAAATGTAAGTAACATCTGTGCACATAGAACATAATAATAGTTACTAAGTTATGAAGCTCAGCATGTCTAAGATCAATTCAATTTGCATGTTGTACAGGCCGGTTGAAAAATGAAAGTTGCTCCGTTTTTTTGTTAAAGTGGGGGCAAACTGTTCCTCAAGTTCAAGTGATTCAGGGAAAGAATAGTTACTATGTAAAGTTCAGAAGAGAGATGATAAATAAATATTTAATCCTATTGAATGCAACATTATTTAACCCTTTGCCGTGTAACATACTAACTAGACATGGTAGATATTACAAACTTTTCATTTTCTTAAGCCTCTAAGCTACAATCAAGTGCAAATTTCCCTGTTCATATTTCGCGCCATCTGTTCAATAAAACCGGTCATATGAAGCCCACCATATGATACGATATGATATGATTCCATGAAGCATTTCTCTCGTATTTGATCATCATATCCCGTGCAGCTCACATTGGGCGCCCCATTCCTTTTTTAAAGGAATTTTTATTTAACATTTCAAGAACACAGACAAAAACACTTGTTGAGTTGCTTATATTAGCTACATGGTGTCCCTGAAAGAACTGTATTGTCGGAAACGTAATTGTTTGGATATTTTAACGCCACAACTGAAAATAACTAAATATATATCATTTTGTACTCTGTAATAATTAATTATATCTATTCCGAAGTTGTAAACATGGTAAATGAATGGACAGATGTTAAGGTGGTTATGGAGGCATTATGAAAGTGCTCTCACATGTTTGAAACATATTAATTGAGTAGAGCAAAGTACACTGATCAATATGCCTTTTGTTTGGAGTCAATCGGACATACAGTTTTGAAAATATATCAATTTATATTTTCTTTGTATCTTATTGTTTTTATCAATAATCAATAAAGCTAATGAGCTAAAATGACTGGAGAAGCTCATTTACATATAATTTTTGCGAATATTTTGCTAAAAATGCATGCATAAATGTTCAGGGTGCTTTTATTTTGCATAAATTTCTTGACAGTGGTCATCCCTAGTATTAGCGCCCTCAGAATTTATGTTCATGGATTTCATATCTATGAGGGCGCTGAACTCCTATTGAAGTTGATCCCAGTAGGTCTCCGTTGAATTTTAATAATTTTGCAAGGATATCCTGAAGAAGGAAAGTTCGCTTTAACAGTGGGCCTATACATTATAAACATATATCTTAACAAATTGACACCAAATATGACTAGAAATAATATTGCTGTACAAAAATATGACCATTAAAAAATATATTTGACCGACCAAAGTTACCCCGCTGACTGAAGTTACCCCATTTTACGGTACATAAACATTGTGTAGCCAGAGATACCCAGTGGTATAAAAATCTCAACTTATTTTCGAAATATTGAACAAAAATGTGCTATTTTAGTCCATATGTGAATTTGAAAGGGCCATAGATCAAAAACTATAGGTCACAGACATTCACCAACTTTTTTGTTCAGAATAACTAGGTTGACATAATGACATATTTTTTAAATCAATAAAATATATATATTTTTTTTTCCCATGCAAAAATTACATTTTTAGGTTAAAAATGGCCAAAATAGCACAAAAATATGGTTTTTGCCATTTTTTTTATATTTTAGAGTTGTGCTGTAACATTTTTATTCATCAGTGTTGGAAATCCATGTGACATGAAACATCTACAATATAAATGAAATTTCTACTCAATTTATTTTGAAAGTTACAGCTATTTTAATATTTGATATTTTTGGGCAAAAATGGAAAACAATCACGAAAAACCCATTTTTAACCCTAAATAACTCCTTAATGTCCCAAGTAAAACGTGTGAACTTTTTGAATATCAATTCAGACATATCTTTACTGTTGATTTGTTGTGTTTTCATGTAGTTCCCAAGAGTAGACTACAAAAGTGGAAAACCAAGGGCGGTAGAGATGCATGCCCCATAGTTTACATGCTTTCGGATGTATTACAGTACACAGGCATACTTGAACAAATAGAGGTTAACAGAAGCGAGTTTCAGTTTGCAGTTAAGTACCGAATAATAGCATGGAATGTAAATATACCTCGCAAATAAATCCTGGCTATAATGTAAGCCTAGCTATTAACAACACAGGCTCGCTTAAAATGTTTTGTTGCAATTTTAAACATGTTGCTTACATGTTTTATACCGTTATAACCCAAAATTGAAACGTTTTCTAGCAACCTCTTCTAACATTAATGTTTTATGTTAGTTGGGATAAAGTTAAAATCAACCATTTTGTCACGAGCTGTTTCAAAAGAAATCTGAGGGATTGAGTGAGTAACAACATTATCACAGGTCTGGATTCACTTAAAGTTTAGCTTCTTTAATATGACAGGAGCTATAACATATGATTATCAAGCTAACATGATCATTGCTATACATGTATACTGGATGAATAATCTACACCAAGACACCATTTACCATGTTTACTAACCACTCCCGTTTACTAACCGCTCCCGTTTACTCAACTAGCGGGGAACCGCGCGAAGCGCGGGTCTCCCGCTAGTAAATAAATAATATGGAAACGGAAACTAACAGCATAGATCTATGTAGAATGTACTGTGATGTACTAGAATGTACTGGGATGTACTATAATGAAATAGGATGTAAAATGTACTAGGATGTACTAGAATGTACTGGGATGTACTATAATGTACTAGGATGTACCACAATGTACTGAGATGTACTATAATGTACTGGGATGTACTAGGATGAACTAGGCCTACTGTGATGTACTAGAATGTACTAGGATGTACTGGGATGTACTAGAATGTACTAGAATGTACTAGGATGTACTAAAATGTACTGGGATGTACTAGAATGTACTAGAATGTACTGTGATGTACTAGAATGTGCTGGGATGTACTAGAATGTACTGGGATGTACTATGATGTACTAGAATGTACTGTGATGTAATAGAATGTACTGGGATGTACTAGAATGTACTGGGATGTACTAGGACGTACTATAATGTACTGGGATGTACTAGAATGTACTAAGATGTACTAGAATGTAATGAGATGTTGTAGAATGTACTGGGATGTACTATAATGTACTGGTATTTACTATGATGTACTGGGATGTACTATAATGTACTGGGATGTAATGAGATGTACTAGAATGTTCTGGGATGTACTGAGATGTACTGTGATGTACTGGGATGTAATAGAATGTACTATGTACTAGAATGTACTGAGATGTACTAGAATGTACTGGGATGTACTATGATGTACTGGGATGTACTGGAATGTAGCCTACTAGGTTTTACTAAGATGTACTAGAATGTACTGAGATGTACTAGAATGTACTGGGATGTACTGGGATGTACTAGGATGTACTAAGATGTACTAGAATGTACTGAGATGTACTAGAATGTACTGGGATGTAATATGATGTACTGGGATGTACTAGATTTTACTAAGATGTACTAGAATGTATTGAGATGTACTAGAATGTACTGGGATGTACTGGGATGTACTGGGATGTAGGCCTACTAGGATTAACTAGAATGTACTGAGATGTACTAGAATGTATTGGGATGTACTATGATGTACTAGAATGTACTAGGATGTACTGGGATGTACTAGGATGTACTATAATGTACGAAAATGTACTAAAATGTACTGGGATGTACTAGAATGTACTGTACTGTACTAGAATGTACTGGGATGTACTAGAATGTACTGGGATGTACTAGAATGTACTGGGATGTACTAGAATGTACTGGGATGTACTAAGATGTACTAGGATATACTAGAATATACTGGGATGTACTAGAATGTATTGGGATGTACTAGAATGAACTGGGATGTACTAGGATGTACTAGAATGTACTGGATGTACTAGAATGTACTGGGATGTACTAGAATGTACTGATATGTACTATGATGTACTAGAATGAACTGGGATATTACTAGGATGTACTAGAATGTACTAGGATGTACTAAAATGTACTGCGATGTACTATGATGTACTAGAATGTACTGGGATGTACTAGAATGTACTGGGATGTACTAGAATGTACTGGAAAGTACTAGGATGTACTAGGATGTACTATAATGTACTGGGATGTACTAGAATGTACTAAGATGTACTAGAATGTACTGAGATGTACTAGAATGTACTGGGATGTACTATAATGTACTGGGATGTACTATGATGTACTATAATGTACTGGGATGTACTAGAATGTACTGGGATGTACTTGGATGTACTGATATGTACTAGAATGTACTGGGATGTACTGAGATGTACTAGAATGTACTTCGATGTACTGGGATATACTAGGATGAACTAGAATGTACTGAGATGTACTACAATGTACTGGGATGTACTATGATGTCCTAGAATGTTCTAGGATGTTCTGTGATGTACTAAGATGTACTAGAATGTACTAGAATGTACTAAAATGTACTGGGATGTACTATGATTTACTAGAATGTACTGTGCTGTAGCAGAATATACTGGGATGTACTAGAATGTACTGGGATGTACTAGGATATACTATAATAATTATACTGGGAATGGATTTACTAGAATGTACTGGGATGTACTAGAATGTACTATAATATGTACAAAGATGTACTAGAATGTACTTAGATGTACTAGAACGTAATGGGATGTACTAAAATGTACTAGGATGTACTAGAATGTACTGAGATGTACTAGAATGTACTGGGATGTACTAAAATGTACTGGGATGTACTAGAATGTACTGGGATGTACTAGAATGTACTTGGATGTACTGGATTTTACTAGGATGTAGTGGGATGTACCAGAATGTACTGGGATGTACTAGGATGTACTGGGATGTACCAGAATGTACTGGGATGTACTATGATGTACTATAATGTACTGGGATGTACTAGAATGTACTGGGATGTACTTGGATGTACTGATATGTACTAGAATGTACTGGGATGTATTAAAATATACTGGGATGTACTGACATGTACTATAATGTACTGGGATGTACATTGATGTACTGTGACGTACTATAATGTACTGGTATGTACTATAATGATAGAATGTAGTGGGATGAACTAGAATGTACTGAGATGTACTAGAATGTACTGGGATGTACTAGGATGTACTAGAATGTACCGAGATGTACTAGAATGTACTGGGATGTACTGGGATGTACTAGAATGTACTAAGATGTACTATAATGTACTGAGATGTACTAGAATGTACTGGGATGTACTAAAATGTACTATAATGTACTGGGATGTACTAGAACGTACTGGGATGTACTAGAATGTACTGGGATATACTAGAATGTACTGAGATGTACTATAATGTACTCGGATGTACTAGGATGTAATGGGATGTACTAGAATGTACTAGATATGTACTAGAATGTACTGGGATGTACTAAATGTACTAAGATGTACTAGAATGTACTGAGATGTACTAAAATGTACTGGGATGTACTAGAATGTACAGGGATGTACTAGAACGAACTAGAATGTACTGGGATGTACTAAAATGTACTGGGATGTACTTGGATGTACTGGGTTGTACTAGGATGTACTGGGATGTACCATAATGTACTGGGAGGTACTATGATGTAATAGGCTGTACTGGGATGTACCAGAATGTACTGGGATGTACTAGAATGTACTGAGATGTACTAGAATGCACTGGGATGTACTAAAATGTAATGGGATGTACTAGAATGTACTGGGATGTACTAAAATTTACTGGGATGTACTAGAATGTACTGAGATGTACTAGAATGTACTTGGATGTACTAGGTTGTAGTAGGATGTACTGGGATAGGAATTGGGATGTACTAGAACGTACTGGGATGTACTAGAACGTACTGGGATGTAATAGAATGTATTAGAATGTACTGGGATGTACTAGAATGTACTGGGATGTACTAGAACGTACTGGGATGTACTAGTACGTACTGGGATGTACTAGAATGTACTGGGATGTACTGTAATGTACTAGAATGTACTAGAATGTACTGGGATGTACTAGAACGTACTGGGATGTACTAGTACGTACTGGGATATACTAGAATGTACTGGGATGTACTATAATGTACTAGAATGTATTGGGATGTACTAGAATGTACTGGGATGTACTAGAATGTACTGGGATGTACTAGAATGTACTAGAATGTACTGGGATGTACTAGAATGTACTGGGATGTACTACAACGTACTGGGATGTACTAGTACGTACTGGGATGTACTGGAATGTAATGGGATGTACTATAATGTACTAGAATGTACTGGGATGTACTAGAACGTACTGTGATGTACTATTACGTACTGGGATGTACTAGAATGTACTGGGATGTACGATAATGTACTAGAATGTACTAGAATGTACTGGGATGTACTAGAATGTACTGGGATGTACTAGAATGTACTGGGATGTACTATAATGTACTAGAATGTACTAGAATTTACTAGAATGTACTGGGATTTACTAGAATATACTGGGATGTACTAGAATGTACTAGGTACTAGTGTACTAGAATGTACTAGAATGTACTAGAATGTACTGGGATGTACTGAATGTACTGGGATGTACTGGGATGTACTAGAATGTACTAGAATGTACTAGAATTTACTAGAATGTACTGGGATATACTATAATGTACTGGGATGTACTGGGATGTACTATAATGTACTAGAATTTACTAGAATGTACTGGGATGTACTATAATATACTGGGATGTACTCTAATGTACTCTAATGTACTAGAATGTACTGCGATGTACTAGAATGTACTGGGATATACTAGAATGTACTGGGATGTACTAGAATGTACTAGAATGTACTAGAATGTACTAGAATGTACTAGAATGTACTGGGATGTACTGGAATGTACTGGGATATACTAGAATGTACTGGGATGTACTAGAATGTACTAGAATGTACTAGAATGTACTAGAATGTACTGGGATATACTATAATGTACTGGGATGTACTATAATGTACTAGAATTTACTAGAATGTACTGGGATGTACTAGAATATACTGGGATGTACTCTAATGTACTCTAATGTACTAGAATGTACTGCGATGTACTAGAATGTACTGGGATATACTAGAATGTACTGGGATGTACTATAATGTACTGGGATATACTAGAATGTACTGGGATGTACTATAATGTACTAGAATATACTGGGATTTACTAGAATGTACTAGAATGTACTAAAATGTACTAGAATGTACTGGGATGTAATCGAATGTACTGGGATATACTAGAATGTACTGGGATGTACTCTAATGTACTAGAATGTACTAGAATTTACTAGAATGTACTGGGATGTACTAGAATGTACTGGGATATACTAGAATGTACTGGGATGTATTATAATGTACTAGAATTTACTAGAATGTACTAGAATGTACTGGAATGTACTAGAATGTACTAGAATGTACTAGAATGTACTAGAATGTACTCGAATGTACTGGGATATACTAGAATGTACTGGGATGTACTAGAATGTACTGCGATGTACTAGAATGTACTGGGATATACTATAATGTACTAGAATGTACTAGAATTTACTAAAATGTACTGGGATGTACTGAGATATACTAGAATGTACTGGGATGTACTATAATGTACTAGAATGTACTAGAATTTACTAGAATGTACTGGGATGTACTAGAATATACTGGGATGTACTAGAATGTACTAGAATGTACTAGAATGTACTAGAATGTACTAGAATGTACTAGAATGTACTGCGATGTACTAGAATGTACTGGGATGTACTGAATGTACTGGGATATACTAGAATGTACTGGGATATACTAGAATGTACTGGGATGTACTATAATGTACTAGAATGTACTAGAATTTACTAAAATGTACTGGGATGTACTGAGATATACTAGAATGTACTGGGATGTACTATAATGTACTAGAATGTACTAGAATTTACTAGAATGTACTGGGATGTACTAGAATATACTGGGATGTACTAGAATGTACTAGAATGTACTAGAATGTACTAGAATGTACTGGGATGTACTAGAATGTACTAGAATGTACTGCGATGTACTAGAATGTACTGGGATGTACTCGAATGTACTGGGATATACTAGAATGTACTGGGATGTACTAGAATGTACTGCGATGTACTATAATGTACTGGGATATACTAGAATGTACTGGGATGTACTATAATGTACTACAATGTACTAGAATTTACTAAAATGTACTGGGATGTACTGGGATATACTAGAATGTACTGGGATGTACTATAATGTACTAGAATGTACTAGAATTTACTGGAATGTACTGGGATGTACTAGAATATACTGGGATGTACTAGAATGTACACGAATGTACTAGAATGTACTGGGATGTACTGGAATGTACTGGGATGTACTAGAATGTACTGCGATGTACTAGAATGTACTGGGATATACTAGAATGTACTGGGATGTACTATAATGTACTAGAATGTACTAGAATTTACTAAAATGTACTGGAATGTACTGGGATATACTAGAATGTACTGGGATGTACTATAATGTACTGGGATATACTAGAATGTACTGGGATGTACTATAATGTACTAGAATATACTGGGATTTACTAGAATGTACTAGAATGTACTAGAATGTACTAGAATGTACTGGGATGTACTCGAATGTACTGGGATATACTATAATGTACTGGGATGTACTAGAATGTACTGGGATGTACTTGAATGTACTGGGATATACTAGAATGTACTGGGATGTACTAGAATGTACTGCGATGTACTAGAATGTACTGGGATATACTAGAATGTACTGGGATGTACTATAATGTACTAGAATGTACTAGAATTTACTAGAATGTACTGGGATGTACTGGGATGTACTAGAATATACTGGGATGTACTAGAATGTACTAGAATGTACTAGAATTTACTAGAATGTACTGGGATGTACTAGAATATACTGGGATGTACTAGAATGTACTAGAATGTACTAGAATGTACTGGAATATACTAGAATGTACTGGGATGTACTAGAATGTACTGGAATGTACTAGAATGTACTAGAATGTACTAGAATGTACTAATGTACTAGAATGTACTAGAATGTACTGCGATGTACTAGAATGTACTGGGATGTACTCGAATGTACTGGGATATACTAGAATGTACTGGGATGTACTAGAATGTACTGCGATGTACTAGAATGTACTGGGATATACTAAAATGTACTGGGATGTACTGGGATATACTAGAATGTACTGGGATGTTCTATAATGTACTAGAATGTACTAACCGGTACTAGAATGTACTGGGATGTACTAGAATATACTGGGATGTACTAGAATGTACTAGAATGTACTGGGATATACTAGAATGTACTGGGATGTACTAGAATGTACTGGGATGTACTAGAATGTACTAGAATGTACTAGAATGTACTGGGATGTACTAGAATGTACTAGAATGTACTGCGATGTACTAGAATGTACTGGGATGTACTCGAATGTACTGGGATATACTAGAATGTACTGGGATGTACTAGAATGTACTGCGATGTACTAGAATGTACTGGGATATACTAGAATGTACTGGGATGTACTATAATGTACTAGAATGTACTAGAATTTACTTAAATGTACTGGGATGTACTGAGATATACTAGAATGTACTGGGATGTACTATAATGTACTAGAATGTACTAGAATTTACTAGAATGTAATGGGATGTACTAGAATATACTGGGATGTACTAGAATGTACTAGAATGTACTAGAATGTACTGGGATGTACTCGAATGTACTGGGATATACTAGAATGTACTGGGATGTACTAGAATGTACTGCGATGTACTGGGATATACTAGAATGTACTGGGATATACTATAATGTACTAAAATGTACTAGAATTTACTAAAATGTACTGGGATGTACTGGGATATACTAGAATGTACTCGGATGTACTATAATGTACTATAATGTACTAGAATTTACTAGAATGTACTGGGATGTACTAGAATATACTGGGATGTACTAGAATGTACTGCGATGTACTGGGATATACTAGAATGTACTGGGATGTACTATAATGTACTAGAATGTACTAGAATTTACTAAAATGTACTGGGATGTACTGGGATATACTAGAATGTACTCGGATGTACTATAATGTACTAGAATGTACTAAAATTTACTAGAATGTACTGGGATGTACTAGAATATACTGGGATGTACTAGAATGTACTAGAATGTACTGGGATATACTAGAATGTACCGGGATGTACTAGAATGTACTAGAATTTACTAGAATGTACTGGGATGTACTAGAATATACTGGGATGTACTAGAATGTACTAGAATGTACTAGAATGTACTGGGATATACTAGAATGTACTGGGATGTACTAGAATATACTGGGATGTACTAGAATGTACTAGAATGTACTAGAATGTACTGGGATGTACTAGAATGTACTGCGATGTACTGGGATATACTAGAATGTACTGGGATGTACTATAATGTACTAGAATGTACTAGAATTTACTAAAATGTACTGGGATGTACTGGGATATACTAGAATGTACTCGGATGTACTATAATGTACTAGAATGTACTAGAATTTACTAGAATGTACTGGGATGTACTAGAATATACTGGGATGTACTAGAATGTACTAGAATGTACTAGAATGTACTAGAATGTACTGGGATGTACTAGAATATACTGGGATGTACTAGAATGTACTAGAATGTACTAGAATGTACTGGGATATACTAGAATGTACTGGGATGTACTAGAATATACTGGGATGTACTAGAATGTACTAGAATGTACTGGGATATACTAGAATGTACTGGGATGTACTAGAATATACCGGGATGTACTAGAATGTACTAGAATGTACTAGAATGTACTGGGATATACTAGAATGTACTGGGATGTACTAGAATTTACTAGAATGTACTGGGATGTACTAGAATATACTGGGATGTACTAGAATGTACTAGAATGTACTAGAATGTACTGGGATATACTAGAATGTACTGGGATGTACTCGAATGTACTGGGATATACTAGAATGTACTGGGATGTACTAGAATGTACTGCGATGTACTGGGATACTAGAATGTACTGGGATGTACTATAATGTACTATAATGTACTAGAATGTACTAGAATTTACTAAAATGTACTGGGATGTACTGGGATATACTAGAATGTACTCGGATGTACTATAATGTACTAGAATGTACTAGAATTTACTAGAATGTACTGGGATGTACTAGAATATACTGGGATGTACTAGAATGTACTAGAATGTACTAGAATGTACTAGAATGTACTGGGATGTACTAGAATGTACTAGAATGTACTGCGATGTACTAGAATGTACTGGGATGTACTCGAATGTACCAGGATATACTAGAATGTACTGGGATGTACTAGAATGTACTGCGATGTACTAGAATGTACTGGGATATACTAGAATGTACTGGGATGTACTATAATGTACTAGAATGTACTAGAATTTACTAAAATGTACTGGGATGTACTGGGATATACTAGAATGTACTGGGATGTACTATAATGTACTAGAATTTACTAGAATGTACTGGGATGTACTAGAATATACTGGGATGTACTAGAATGTACTAGAATGTACTAGAATTTACTAGAATGTACTGGGATGTACTCGAATGTACTGGGATATACTAGAATGTACTGGGATACTAGAATGTACTGCGATGTACTAGAATGTACTGGAATATACTAGAATGTACTGGGATGTACTATAATGTACAATAATGTACTAGAATTTACTAAAATGTACTGGGATGTACTAGAATGTACTCGGATGTACTATAATGTACTATAATGTACTAGAATTTACTAGAATGTACTGGGATGTACTAGAATATACTGGGATGTACTAGAATGTACTGCGATGTACTGGGATATACTAGAATGTACTGGGATGTACTATAATGTACTATAATGTACTAGAATGTACTAGAATTTACTAAAATGTACTGGGATGTACTGGGATATACTAGGATGTACTCGGATGTACTATAATGTACTAGAATGTACTAAAATTTACTAGAATGTACTGAGATGTACTAGAACGTACTGGGATGTACTAGAATGTACTAGAATGTACTGGGATATACTAGAATGTACTGGGATGTACTAGAATGTACTAGAATTTACTAGAATGTACTGGGATGTACTAGAATATACTGGGATGTACTAGAATGTATTAGAATGTACTAGAATTTACTGGGATATACTAGAATGTACTGGGATGTACTAGAATATACCGGGATGTACTAGAATGTACTAGAATGTACTAGAATGTACTGGGATATACTAGAATGTACTGGGATGTACTAGAATGTACTAGAATTTACTAGAATGTACTGGGATATACTAGAATGTACTGGGATGTACTAGAATGTACTAGAATTTACTAGAATGTACTGGGATGTACTAGAATATACTGGGATGTACTAGAATATACTGGGATGTACTAGAATGTACTAGAATGTACTAGAATGTACTGGGATATACTAGAATGTACTGGGATGTACTAGAATATACTGGGATGTACTAGAATGTACTAGAATGTACTAGAATGTACTGGGATATACTAGAATGTACTGGGATGTACTAGAATGTACTATAATGTACTGGGATATACTAGAATGTACTGGGATGTACTAGAATGTACTAGAATGTACTAGAATGTACTGGGATATACTAGAATGTACTGGGATGTACTAGAATGTACTAGAATGTACTAGAATGTACTGGGATATACTAGAATGTACTGGGATGTACTAGAATATACTGGGATGTACTAGAATGTACTAGAATGTACTGGGATATACTAGAATGTACTGGGATGTACTAGAATGTACTAGAATTTACTAGAATGTACTGGGATATACTAGAATGTACTGGGATGTACTAGAATGTACTAGAATTTACTAGAATGTACTGGGATGTACTAGAATATACTGGGATGTACTAGAATATACTGGGATGTACTAGAATGTACTAGAATGTACTAGAATGTACTGGGATATACTAGAATGTACTGGGATGTACTAGAATATACTGGGATGTACTAGAATGTACTAGAATGTACTAGAATGTACTGGGATATACTAGAATGTACTGGGATGTACTAGAATGTACTATAATGTACTGGGATATACTAGAATGTACTGGGATGTACTAGAATATACTGGGATGTACTAGAATGTACTAGAATGTACTGGGATATACTAGAATGTACTGGGATGTACTAGAATGTACTATAATGTACTGGGATATACTAGAATTACTGGGATGTACTAGAATGTACTAGAATGTACTAGAATGTACTGGGATATACTAGAATGTACTGGGATGTACTAGAATGTACTAGAATTTACTAGAATGTACTGGGATGTACTAGAATATACTGGGATGTACTAGAATATACTGGGATGTACTAGAATGTACTAGAATGTACTAGAATGTACTGGGATATACTAGAATGTACTGGGATGTACTAGAATATACTGGGATGTACTAGAATGTACTAGAATGTACTAGAATGTACTGGGATATACTAGAATGTACTGGGATGTACTAGAATGTACTATAATGTACTGGGATATACTAGAATGTACTGGGATGTACTAGAATATACTGGGATGTACTAGAATGTACTAGAATGTACTAGAATGTACTGGGATATACTAGAATGTACTGGGATGTACTAGAATATACTGGGATGTACTAGAATGTACTAGAATGTACTAGAATGTACTGGGATATACTAGAATGTACTGGGATGTACTAGAATGTACTATAATGTACTGGGATATACTAGAATGTACTGGGATGTACTAGAATATACTGGGATGTACTAGAATGTACTAGAATGTACTGGGATATACTAGAATGTACTGGGATGTACTAGAATGTACTATAATGTACTGGGATATACTAGAATGTACTGGGATGTACTAGAATATACTGGGATGTACTAGAATGTACTAGAATGTACTAGAATGTACTGGGATATACTAGAATGTACTGGGATGTACTAGAATGTACTATAATGTACTGGGATATACTAGAATGTACTGGGATGTACTAGAATATACTGGGATGTACTAGAATGTACTAGAATGTACTGGGATATACTAGAATGTACTGGGATGTACTAGAATGTACTATAATGTACTGGGATATACTAGAATGTACTGGGATGTACTAGAATATACTGGGATGTACTAGAATGTACTAGAATGTACTAGAATGTACTGGGATATACTAGAATGTACTGGGATGTACTAGAATATACTGGGATGTACTAGAATGTACTAGAATGTACTAGAATGTACTGGGATATACTAGAATGTACTGGGATGTACTAGAATGTACTATAATGTACTGGGATATACTAGAATGTACTGGGATGTACTAGAATATACTGGGATGTACTAGAATGTACTAGAATGTACTGGGATATACTAGAATGTACTGGGATGTACTAGAATGTACTATAATGTACTGGGATATACTAGAATGTACTGGGATGTACTAGAATATACTGGGATGTACTAGAATGTACTAGAATGTACTAGAATGTACTGGGATATACTAGAATGTACTTGGATGTACTAGAATGTACTAGTACTAGAATGTACTGGGATATACTAGAATGTACTGGGATGTACTAGAATGTACTAGAATTTACTAGAATGTACTGGGATGTACTAGAATATACTGGGATGTACTAGAATATACTGGGATGTACTAGAATGTACTAGAATGTACTAGAATGTACTGGGATATACTAGAATGTACTGGGATGTACTAGAATATACTGGGATGTACTAGAATGTACTAGAATGTACTAGAATGTACTGGGATATACTAGAATGTACTGGGATGTACTAGAATGTACTAGAATGTACTAGAATGTACTGGGATATACTAGAATGTACTGGGATGTACTAGAATATACTGGGATGTACTAGAATGTACTAGAATGTACTAGAATGTACTGGGATATACTAGAATGTACTGGGATGTACTAGAATGTACTATAATGTACTGGGATATACTAGTGTACTGGGATGTACTAGAATATACTGGGATGTACTAGAATGTACTAGAATGTACTGGGATATACTAGAATGTACTGGGATGTACTAGAATGTACTATAATGTACTGGGATATACTAGAATGTACTGGGATGTACTAGAATATACTGGGATGTACTAGAATATACTGGGATGTACTAGAATGTACTAGAATTTACTAGAATGTACTGGGATATACTAGAATGTACTGGGATGTACTAGAATGTACTAGAATTTACTAGAATGTACTGGGATGTACTAGAATATACTGGGATGTACTAGAATATACTGGGATGTACTAGAATGTACTAGAATGTACTAGAATGTACTGGGATATACTAGAATGTACTGGGATGTACTAGAATATACTGGGATGTACTAGAATGTACTAGAATGTACTAGAATGTACTGGGATATACTAGAATGTACTGGGATGTACTAGAATGTACTATAATGTACTGGGATATACTAGAATGTACTGGGATGTACTAGAATGTACTAGAATGTACTAGAATGTACTAGAATGTACTAGAATATACTAGAATGTACTAGAATGTACTAGAATGTACTATAATGTACTGGGATATACTAGAATGTACTGGGATGTACTAGAATATACTGGGATGTACTAGAATGTACTAGAATGTACTAGAATGTACTGGGATATACTAGAATGTACTGGGATGTACTAGAATATACTGGGATGTACTAGAATGTACTAGAATGTACTAGAATGTACTGGGATATACTAGAATGTACTGGGATGTACTAGAATGTACTATAATGTACTGGGATATACTAGAATGTACTGGGATGTACTAGAATATACTGGGATGTACTAGAATGTACTAGAATGTACTGGGATATACTAGAATGTACTGGGATGTACTAGAATGTACTATAATGTACTGGGATATACTAGAATGTACTGGGATGTACTAGAATATACTGGGATGTACTAGAATGTACTAGAATGTACTAGAATGTACTGGGATATACTAGAATGTACTGGGATGTACTAGAATATACTGGGATGTACTAGAATGTACTAGAATGTACTAGAATGTACTGGGATATACTAGAATGTACTGGGATGTACTAGAATGTACTATAATGTACTGGGATATACTAGAATGTACTGGGATGTACTAGAATATACTGGGATGTACTAGAATGTACTAGAATGTACTGGGATATACTAGAATGTACTGGGATGTACTAGAATGTACTATAATGTACTGGGATATACTAGAATGTACTGGGATGTACTAGAATATACTGGGATGTACTAGAATGTACTAGAATGTACTAGAATGTACTGGGATATACTAGAATGTACTGGGATGTACTAGAATGTACTATAATGTACTGGGATATACTAGAATGTACTGGGATGTACTAGAATATACTGGGATGTACTAGAATGTACTAGAATGTACTGGGATATACTAGAATGTACTGGGATGTACTAGAATGTACTATAATGTACTGGGATATACTAGAATGTACTGGGATGTACTAGAATATACTGGGATGTACTAGAATGTACTAGAATGTACTAGAATGTACTGGGATATACTAGAATGTACTGGGATGTACTAGAATATACTGGGATGTACTAGAATGTACTAGAATGTACTAGAATGTACTGGGATATACTAGAATGTACTGGGATGTACTAGAATGTACTATAATGTACTGGGATATACTAGAATGTACTGGGATGTACTAGAATATACTGGGATGTACTAGAATGTACTAGAATGTACTGGGATATACTAGAATGTACTGGGATGTACTAGAATGTACTATAATGTACTGGGATATACTAGAATGTACTGGGATGTACTAGAATATACTGGGATGTACTAGAATGTACTAGAATGTACTAGAATGTACTGGGATATACTAGAATGTACTGGGATGTACTAGAATGTACTATAATGTACTGGGATATACTAGAATGTACTGGGATGTACTAGAATATACTGGGATGTACTAGAATGTACTAGAATGTACTGGGATATACTAGAATGTACTGGGATGTACTAGAATGTACTATAATGTACTGGGATATACTAGAATGTACTGGGATGTACTAGAATATACTGGGATGTACTAGAATGTACTAGAATGTACTAGAATGTACTGGGATATACTAGAATGTACTGGGATGTACTAGAATATACTGGGATGTACTAGAATGTACTAGAATGTACTAGAATGTACTGGGATATACTAGAATGTACTAGTACTAGAATGTACTATAATGTACTGGGATATACTAGAATGTACTGGGATGTACTAGAATATACTGGGATGTACTAGAATGTACTAGAATGTACTGGGATATACTATAATGTACTGGGATGTACTAGAATGTACTATAATGTACTGGGATATACTAGAATGTACTGGGATGTACTAGAATATACTGGGATGTACTAGAATGTACTAGAATGTACTAGAATGTACTGGGATATACTAGAATGTACTGGGATGTACTATAATGTACTAGAATATACTGGGATGTACTAGAATTTATTTATTTATTTATTTATTTATTTATTTATTTATTTATTTATTTATTTATTTATTTATTTATTTATTTATTTATTTATTTATTTATTTATTTATTTATTTATTTATTAATTTATATTAATATTTATGGTTTATATGTAAATTTATGTTAATGGTATCTATATGTAAATTTATGTTAATGGTATCTTATTAATCTTATATGGAACACTAACCCTGGTAGCAGCGTACCAGGTTACCCTTGGCAACTGATGTGACAGTTTACTGCGGGAATTACCCCTTTATCCTACCGCTTATCAAAATAAAGTTTAACAAAATTTAAACCCAGACTGTAATTTACCACATAACAATTGATATTTAAAACTAATAAAATAGAAAAATATTCACGCTTATTGTTTTTTTATGGTCACAAAAATGCTTTAATACACATTTTAAAACTTTGCGCATGAATATTTACAATGAAATTTAAGAGATCCGCCGCGTGACCCAGGGCTTGACCTCTTCGTGTCAGTTTCCAACTTCAGTGATGGCTGATCAATAAACCCCGCAGTGACTGTGTACACTTGTTTATCACGCCGTGGATTTCCCGAACTTTTGGTACAACATGAAACTATGTTTTGGTGCCAAAAGTACAAGTTGACTCCTACAAGCTACCTGTCATGTTTGACATAAAAGGAAGACGATTTACAGCGCAGTTTCGTCGTCAATTCTTTGTCGAAAGTTTGGTAGCAGAAGCTGATCAAACAAATGTTGGAACAGGGATTAGGACAGATCATGCAGAGTGAGTTGTTGTCCCAGGTTGTTGTTTGGCATGTCAGAATCAGAATCAGAATCATCAAGGATATCCCGCCTATTATATTCAGGCGCACCCCTTCAAGTTCGCTGTCACAGCTGTGTTGAAGGGTCCGTTGAGCGAAGCGATATTTTTTTCTTTCCTTAAAATCTTTAGTCCATCGAGGTCTGTATAAATGACGAGTCCAATAAAAATGGCGAAGTAAGCTCATTAAAAACACATCAAAATCCACAACAAAAACTAAATGCTCATAGGGTCTACTCTAATCTAGCTCTACTACAAAGTGTAAGTTCGTGCAAAGTAAAAAAAATGTACATGCAGAGAGTTCATCGAGGCATAATACATAGCATCGATGACAGATGTGTTACATAGCCCATGTAAAACAGTTTTGTTAGTGAGAGCATATGCAATATATAATGTAATGTAATCATGCAAAAGGTTTAACCATGCCATGTGTGAGTTCATGTAATAGTAGTTAAAAGATGCAGATTATATTCAAAAGCACAGATCTACACAGTATCATGGATGATGCATATTAAGGTGCATATATTGTACAGCAAACTAAATAAACAATTTTAAAAACATGTGTGCACATAGTTTGCTGTCTGTAGCACTCATAGACGTAGTAATAATAGATACAATAATCACCTGTAGCTAGCTTTAACCTATACGATGAAACAATTACTAGATAGTGCATTAGTGGTACACGATCATGTCAGAAATTAATATTTTGTTCTGGGTCTGATTATTCGGACTAAAGTTGTTTTTTTAAAACGTCCGTGGTCGTGCCTGTGCGTATCGCGTACACGAGCGTAAATGCAAAAGCAATAAACAATCACGCTGATTGGCTGATCAACGCACTTGACAACAAGCCGGCAGACCCATTGGTCTTCGGCGCGGCGCGTAGTAGGCGACCTTGTCACTTCTACGCGATCGCAATTCACCAGCGCGTACCCGGACCACGGAAGTTTAAAGAAACCAACTTTAGTGTGAAACACTCAAAAATATGGTCCAAGTTTGCTCAGACCGATATTCTACATTTATATTATGTTTTGATGAATTACAAGTGTGCAAAAATATTTGATCCAAAACATAATAATGATCAAATGGATGCTTTATTCAAATTATTGGACATTTTTTGGTCTCGCTATAAGTTTTAAAACTCATAGCTCGACCAATATTTATGGCCTCAATCGATCCAATTTAATATCAAATTTGGTCGTTCGATATATTGTACGGAGTGGAGAAGGCTATATACATCAACTGTAAAGCAATTGATGCCAATGGGTGATCACATCAAAAATGTTGTTAAAATTGCACTTCAACTAAATTTTAGATTGTTCAGAATATTTTTGACACATCAAAAGAGCTTTAAAATAATATCCAAATTTAAAAATCAGCAAAATAAATAACAAGCATCGCAAAAAATGTCAATGCTAGTCTACCTAAAAACGATAGATGATAATATATAAATGCTTATATTTACCCCATAACGTATTTGAGATTAAACATTGACTTTGTTGTATATTTTACACCCTGCTACGATTGGTACACTCAGTCAGCAGTACTAGTGTTTATGCATGCAGGGCGTGCATAGCTGACCCCCATTCCCACACACACACACACACACACAGTGGCCAAGCGAAATATGGGTTTTTAATGTCACAAAAAGCAAGAGAATCGCCAAATTTGCAACGGACCCGCCTCACAAGCTTCAGCGCATTCAACGCTACGATAATACACTATGTTAATTTGAGATAGACAGTGACATTCATACACACATACATATTTGCAATTAAAAACTTGTGCTTTTAAACGATTCTGAATTTTATCAATGAAAATGCAGCGATGACATCATTGGGTTAACGATTTTCCAACTGCTGATTGGTTGATTGCGTCACTGTCAGTGATCTGTGCATGCACGGTACGGAATGATTTTTCGTATGGGTAAAATACACTGTGCTGTGTCAATAAAGCAACAGTGACGTTTAGTCGTTTATAGATAAACAAGTTGATTATTTGCAATAAAAACTCATGTTATTTGAACGATTCTGTATAATAAAAGTAAAGCTCACCAGTCTTCCAAAAGTTTCCTGAAAATGCTGTTATAAATTTTTTTTATAAAAACCCTTTCCCTTCGCAGATTTTTAATGGGTTAATTTGAAACCAAAACAGAGAAATTGTCCCTTATCACGTAAATCAGTCATTTATTAGCTATGTATTGTGGGTAATATATCTCGGACAGTACAGGTACCGGTATTGAGGGTAGTAAAATTCAGGAAATTTATCAATGAAAATGTAGCGATGACGTCATTGGGTCAACGATTTTCTGAATGCTGAATTGCAGATTGGTTGATTGCTTTGCTGTACAATGCATGGTACGGAATTACCTTGCACTGTGTACCGGTACTTAAAGCCTCCAGCATACTTTCCTGCCGCTTCAACCAATGACAAGCCTTTATTGTGTCCGTTTGTCTGCAATGCGCGTGCGCCACGCCGCTCAGCGGCAAGCGGCAGGGTAGTATGAAACCAGCATAAGTCTTCATCTTGACCGCAGTGAAACCTCCTTGAGAGATTAAAGGTGGTCTAGCTATATCAAAATGCTCGCCTGACAGATAAAAAAATTAAAGGAAAAAAATCCGTAAAAACCGCACTCCGCAGTAGGTTTTCAACTTGGGAACATCTTTGAGACAAACTATTAAATTAAGATGGCATAAATTAATATCTTTTCTTTTGCTGTTTACAGAATACAAAATCCTGGGCAAGAAAGGTGAGGGCACCTTTTCAGAGGTGCTCAAGTGCCAACATATCCAGGATGGAACATATTTTGCATGTAAAAAGATGAAGCAAACATATGACAGGTAAGTCGACCACCTCTCAGGTCATAATTTTGAATTCCATAAAAGGGAGCACTACCCTGCCATTTTCCCAGCAATTTTCAATGGAGATTTTTAAATTTTCACTTTTCAGAGGAGGCATTCATGCAAACGTACTTATGTGCCACTGATTCCAACAAAATGATGACAACTGCATGATTCATCAGACTTTGTATTGTAGCTGATTAACTGATATGAGAAAAAGGCTGTAAACATATTATAATGCTTTAGTGAACTTCACTTGTTGACAGTTAAAAGGATTCATTAAAAAAATCCAAAAGAGGTATTCATTATTTAATTGTCATTTTTTACATAATAGTTAACCCATCTTTTCATTGAAGATGCAAATTTACATCAGATGTAAACTTGTGAATTGCAGCACTTGTATTTTAATAATTAATTGTATTGTCGATAATGCATCTACCTCCAGTTATTCATTTTGTTTTTTAAATAAAGTTCCACTATCTGTTTAAATATGATTTAATTATTTAAATATAAACTGATTATTTTTGCCTTTTTTTCTTACAGTTTGGAGCAAGTGAACAACTTGAGGGAAGTGCAGGCAATGAGAAGACTTAGTCCTCATGATAATATCTTAGAGCTTAAAGAAGTTGTCTTGTAAGTGTGACGAACATGGTGGATGTACATTGGATATCTACATAATACTGTATACATGTAGATATACATTGTATGTTGTAAATCATGAAGTAAATTTCCTGATTGTTGAGAGTTTTGTGCTGTGCGTTGAGCATGATACATGCAAACGTGAACACACAACTGCAGGTATAAGGTGTATTGGCCTACCCGGAACTCTGAATAATTAGGATTCATTTTACATGTATGTTAGAATCGATCTGTTTTTACTTATACATTTCACTAAAGCTACAATCAGAGCATGATTTTCATAGTACACATAAAAAAATTATCTGAACAAGTTAGCTTTACTGTTACCTGTTTTTCTTTTCCCTAACTCTTGACAACAATCTTACTATAAATAGGCTAATGTTGTATCTATCTATGTATGAAGATCGAAAGGCTCCGTCAGTTTGGATCCAAATGACGCCAAATTCATACGGGAGATCGAGGAATATATGAGAAATGGACTGGTCTTTATTTGGTTGAAAGCGGTTAAGAATTGGCTGCAAAAACAGTGAAAATATGGGTAAAAACGGGTTTTTGTTATGAAAATCGGTTGACAGCCTCGCGTCACTGCAGCTGGCGGCATCGCGTCGGCGCCCAGCGTGCGTAGTCGCGACTACGCCAATCTTGCGTAAACGGCGCAGAAACCACGCGACTTGCGAGCCAGAGACCAGTGGACATGATTATACGGAAAGAAGGAAAAATAAAGGACAAAAAGGTACATCGACAGGTCACGGGATTATGATAACGGGTGAACACGTCCACTGACACGCTATGAGAGGACGTAATAAATACGGGGAAAAGATGTTAAATAAATAAATAAATAACATGGAAACGGAAAATCACAAGCTAAGCAGAAGAAACTAAAAAAGAAAATGTAAGAAGAGACAGATTGAGATAAATAAAATGTACCTTTTCAAATGATTCTACCTGTTCAGTAATTCTTCCTGTTTTAGTGAACGGTCACATTTACTCATCTAGCGGGGACCCGCGCGAAGCGCGGGTATCCCGCTAGTGAGGCAAATTTGGGCTATTTGTCCGAAGAGTTTCTTGTACAAGTTTCTTATAATCCAAATATCTTAAACTGCCTCTTGTTTACTAAAGGGTCTTTTGTGGATATGCTGTATATATAGCTGGATACCTGGATTGAATATTTGTATTGCATCTAGCAATGGCCCTGGTTGGATATCTGAGTGGAAAAAAAGGAAACAACTTCTTTATTTTGTCAGCGGACCTAACTTTAAAAGCAAATTGTACTAATTTGTTAAACTCAAGATTAGAAAATGAGGAAACTGTTTTAATGAATGTATAATATTATTTGTCATTTTCTTTGTTTGTTTTTTCCAGTGACAAAAAGTCGGGGAGATTAGCATTAGTATGTGAATTGATGGACATGAATATATATGAATTGATAAGAGGTAAGTAAACCCTGAGATAAAACTTTGTTACATGTTGTACAGAAACATGTTCATATCCAAGAAAACTATTTAAGAGCAGACTAATAATGCAAAGTTGTCTAAATACTCAGGTTATCATACAAATATTGAATGTTTATGAGTACAATATTCACGAGGTGAAATATGGACTGTTCCATTCATTTTTTCTTTCTATTGAACTAATAAAAACATTCAATGTTTGTTTTGTATAACTCGCATATAAATTCCTTTTCTTCTGCATAATTTAATAAATAACCAGGAAAACAAGACATCTATTAAATTTTATTTTTTTAGTAGCAACACCCACACATCGCGTCTTTAATGTTTTTCATGGTAGCTGCGCATGTGCAATGGAACTCGCGCAGAGTGCAATAGTCTTTTTGGTAAAAATAGCAAAAATGATAAATAGTAATTGGCCAATCAAATGACATGAATCTTTTTATGAGTTGTATAAATTTTAATATTAGGACATATGGTTGTGAAAAATAGAATACTTGCTAACTTTATTGAAGGAGGGAATGAATACCAGGATCAACAAATCAAGAGAACAAGTTGCATGTACTTTACTCATTTTTCATTATTCATCTTTGGGACAACAGTATATGTGACACGATCAAGGGAAATGAGTCAGATGTCGCTAATATTGATTTTGAGATATTGGCAAAGAAAATGTTAACATTCTTTGTTTTATATTGTTTTCAGCGATTGATAAATTGACGTAACTTCACAAAGGAAATTTGTATCAACATGGGGTTTTCAGTTTCTGAAAGCTCTAAATGTCCTGTTTAGAAACATGTGTGAAGCTCATTTTCGACCGGGGCCGACATGTGACTCATTCCCCTTGATCATGTCACATATAGCCAGCCATTTTTAATTGCCTTAAGGCTACAAATTAATTCCCTTTTGTTAGACATTCAAATTAAACCATACAGTACCAATTTTGTAAACAGATAATTGGGGTATTGTAAATATGTACTTTTCAAATTTACATTGACCTGTTTGTAGTCACAGCTGTATTTTCAAATTTTTTTAAAAGTAGACATGTACATAGTTAGTCTGCGTGCAAACCTTTTCTACTGTGTGTGTTGTGTAATGATTTCATTGCATTTTAGTGTGTTACTTGATTATTGACATTTTAATTAAGAGTTAAAAAGGTTAATTAAGAGGTAAAAAGTTCAATTAAGACCAATTGCGATTGAATATGCACAAATAGGCCTACCATGTGGAATATTGTATTTATAAGTAACCAATCAAGGATAGCTAAGGATTTATGCAAGTGAAAAATAGCACAGTTTAATCTGGGCTTTACTTTTGTGAAAGAGTAAAGCCCATTTGAGGTGGAATTTGTGTTAACCGGGAGCTACTTGCAACAGACTAAGCCCTACTTCATGTATTCTGGTATGCCAGGAGACACTGTGAGCTTAAAAAGCAGCTTCTGGTTATGTTAAACAAGATGCTATCATGGCAACGCTGACAGACATGGGCATATATCGCGAATGGTGACCACCTCGACTCGACAATTATAGGTGTGGGTTTCGCTTCTAAAATAAATACAACAAAAAAAAGGGAAAAAAAAGCGAAGTGATTTATAGTGCGCTACGCACAGGCACAACGCCTAGACGTTGATTCACAAGCCTCAGCACACTTTACAGTGTACAGTTCATAATATTTTTGTAATTTATTTTGTTTTCCTGATGATTTATAAAATTAAGTGGAAGATAAAGAATTTTATACGAATTACATAAAACAAATATTAATGTTTTTATTCGTTCAATGGAAAGGATATTTTCATTCGGTGAAATATGAACTGTTCCATTCAAGTCTAACAGTCCATATTTCTCCTCATGAAAATTTTCTTACCATTGTACTCATAAACATTCAATATGTGTATACTATCAATGTAGTTTAAAATCAGTATTAATCACTATGCTCAGTACATTACCTTCAAAATTAATTGATTCTATATCGAAGTAGTATAAATAATCACTGTCAGTTATAATTTACATCCACTTTCTACATTTTTTACAGGGAGAAGACACTATCTACCAGAACAAAAAGTGAAAGGTTACATGTATCAACTTTTGAAATCTCTAGATCATATGCATAGGTATGTTATTTATTGTGTCAGAATAGAAAGTTAGGATGTTTAAAACAATTGATGTGCGATAAAGTGCATTTTAATGTTTCAGTGCACTAGACTGGACATTTTTTTGCTATGTAGGTTTCAATCAAATTTCTATGCAGAGTTAAAGTTAATAAATTATTGATAAGTTAAAATTATTGCTAAAATTAAAACAATTGCTAGAGCATATTTTTCTTAGTAAAATAGATCAGTGACAGGATCTATTTCTTAATAAAAGTAATACATATATATTTGTCATTTAGGAAACTTCCGGATTTGTATATTATGATCTCGTTTCGTTTCATTCAATGCAGAAATGGTATATTTCATCGAGATGTCAAACCTGAAAACATTTTAATTAGGGTAAGTTATTCTCTTTTAACAACTTCTGTAATGATATAAAACTTGAATGGTGCTTCCCGTGCTCTTCTTAGTTGCATATGAAATGGCAGAATGATATGATATCAGGGGCACATCTTTAGTAGGAATTCCACTTGAATGAACGCAGCTACAATACTACTGTATTCGATCCAACAGCGATCGTATCGCATATTTCAAACTACAATGCGAACGCACAACCTTGGATACAATGCTAATCAATCACAAATGCCTTGGCATAGTCGGATTCACTTCCGCGTTACTCACACACAGTCGTACACGCTAGCGTACATCACGCAGTGTACGCAAAAAGCTGCGTTCATTCAATTGGAATTCCTACTATAGGAAAGTGGCAGAGACCCCCTGCCCCCCCCCCCTCAGATAAATATTTGTGGGTGGAATTGGGACAGAAAATCCCTCCTGTTTACCCTCAACCAAGCTAAATTGCTCAATGCCAGGCTTTTAACCTCTCAAATTTACAAACCTGGGTATGCACTTGAGTTTTTAAGTTATTGTAGGTTCCTGCATGTTATTCAAGTTCCTGAAGTAGGGTTGCACGACTTCAGTAGTCGATTTAGTACATTCAGTCTACTCTGAAGTACAAAGTACTGACGCGGATGCACACAATGTGCCGACTTTGATACCTGCAGCAGAGATGCAGCACCGCACTGTTAATGCGCTGTATGTAGCGTTGTCACTTTGTACTTCAGAGTGGACAGACTGTAGTCGCCACTGTTTGCAACTATTTGGAGAGAAAACTTTCATGCCTAAAAACACAAATCAACATGTGACTCTTGATGGCCTGAGGGATTAATCTATGGTAACAATGCAAATGACAAACGCGTCAGGTCTACCTACGGATAAACTTGCTCATTTGTATCGATGTCAAACAATGAGTTTTCCAAACTTCATGTCTTGTGTAATGTACTTTGAGGATACAATGGATAGTCGTCATTCGTCTACTATCACCAAGTCATAGCCTGAAGTCATGACTACTGCTAATAGTTGCAACTACAGTTTTTGGCAACTTTGTCATGCAACCCAATCCTGAAGTATCCAGAATTCTCAGCCATATTTGGTTTACGGGCATTCCTCTTGTACATAAACTTGTACATAACTAAACAAACCCCAAGAGAAAATGTATTTTACTGTGAAAAAATGTACTCACTTCAACATTTTCTCTCCCATTACACATGTTTCCGGTATAGATTAACAGACAGGTAAACAAGATGTGTTAACTTTAGCATGAGTTTTGTAGAGTTGAAAGGCAGTAGCTTTATGTATCAATGTTTAGTGCATGTAGCATGCTCAGTGTCAGTCAGCATACGTGTAGCATGTTTGTTACATATGCCCTCCCATGTTAAAATTCAGTATTTAATTACCATCCACAGTGATACCATCAGAGACATTGTTTACTACATGAGAAATGAATGGTTGAACCTACATTCAAAGTAGAAATATGTTTGTATATATGGAGTTCTATGGTATGCTGTTATTTATAATTTACAGATATTGCATTTTTGCTTGAGAGGGCAGATTTGTATAGTTTAGCGATGAAGCTTATAAAAGTTTAGAGACGTGCTGCATGAATTTTGACTAATACCTGTAGGCCCATACTTACTTACAAGGGTGCAGCTTTCTCAAGCCAGGCTCATTGAAACTGCAGCTAAAATATGCATGGTAACCCTCATTGGAAGGATTTCCCAGCCAAGCTGGGGAAGACTGCATCCTTATAAATAGGTATAGGGATTAAAGTAAACTAGACTTGATAGAGTTGTATTATAATTATAATATACATATATTTATTGCATGTGACTTAGCGAATATTGACATTTAAGCAAAAATCTGGACCTAACCCTAACTTTATCACTCATGAAACATGTGCAGAGGTTTGAAGTCCTTATGGTTATTACTGTAATTCCAGTATAAATAACATACTGAAATCAGCAGGTTTCCAGTGATACCTTTTAATATTCTCTGCTGGTATTATATTTTATAGTGGTAGTTGTTTAGTAAAGTTTTTGTGTGAAGTATATGTAGAAAACAACTTTTAGTATCATGTTAATGTCAACATCTTTAATTTTGAAAAACTGACTCAGATGTGACTAAAAATCAGCATATCTGCATATTTTATGTAAATCAACAATAGTTGTTAATGTGAGAAGAAATTTAGTATGAATTTAGTATAAATTGACAAGTGTGGTTGCTCTTTCTTTACACTGCCTATGCCAATAGGAATCGAGAAATAAGGTAAGAGAGGATGAAGAGATTCAAGAGAATTTAAAAAAATTAATCTGCTATTGACATTTGTACGTATGCTATCGTGAAGTGCTCGGAACGGTTTGATTTTCTTTGGTGGAAATTGTGAAAAAAATAATGACAACAATATTTTGGTTTTCATTTGATTCAGTAAGTGTGTGATATATTGGTAAAATGATCAATGTTGACCAGTATTGGAGGACCAGTCTGGACTTGGTCTTCTTCAAGTGTTATTGGACTCAGTTACACTCATACATGGTGTGGACTCAGATTCTGATGGAGCCAGACTCGGGACTGGGTGAACTCCACTCCAACAGTACTGTTGATGCTATAAATTTGAAGTACAATTTCATGGTTTTAATTTTGAAGTGACTCCCTATCCTATATGCCCCGTTTGTATAGTTTGCATAATATTTAGAATTCCTAATATTTGCCTTTTCCCCAAATGAAATGCTTTAACATTAGTTTACATATAAGTAATCTAACTTTCTGACATATACTGTAGTATAGGTGTTGACAAGTTACTAATGAAATAATTAGCATATAGCTTGTAGAGTAACAACTGTAGTGTCTAAATCACCTTGGGTGTATTTCACTAAACTCTGAATCCTTCATAACTCAAGCAACCATTTGCCAGTTACCCTTTTACTTGCTGTAATTTTACAAAGGGTCCATGTAGTAAATCACTGTTATTTACGAAGGATCGTTGTCATAAATAAATTTATTGAAATGGATTTTAGAATGAGTTGTTAGTTATGATTGATTTTGTGGCTTATGAAACATGGTAAATATTAGTGAAATTAACCCACGGTCTAGATTAGGCTTTAACAATGTAGCTTTATTGCAGCACTGCTTGCACTTTAAAAGTAGACTTGTACTGAAAATTAGATGGAAATACATGTATGTACTCCAGATTAGCTTATTGGATCCCATCATGATTATATCACTGCCTCATGCGCTAAACTACATTTATGGCCTAAACATGAAGACAGATTCTGATATGCTAATTGAATCCCGTCATCATCACATGGGCACCTCATTTGCCAAAAAAAAAGAAAGAAAGAAAAGCTGCGTAGCATTGTGTGATGCAGACATGACCTAGTTCTTCATAATGTGATCGGTTGGCCAGTGTGAAACGTACGTCTTTACAAAATGTGTAGCAAAATTTCATCATATGACTTGGTGCAACATATAGTTAATTTCATGTATGCAGTGAATAAGCATATCAGTATGTGCCAAAGACCTTTCCTGAATCAGGTAATTCTAAGGATAATATTGGACAATATAATGAGTTGTTTTGAACAGTCTACCATATTTATCAAATGTATTGAGGTATATTACTGATCTATTTTCTCACTCTTTTCTCTCTTTTTCTTTGAACAGGACGAGATATTAAAATTAGCAGACTTTGGTTCATGTCGTAGTGTGTATTCCAAGCAGCCATACACAGAATATATTTCAACTAGATGGTAAGCATGCCATGTTTCTTTCCAACACTTAGAGTCTAAATGAGATAGAGCTGTAAAATACTCTCCTAAATTTCAAAGGAGACTTGTAGCAAAGAAACAAATCATTGATCATACTATAGTCATGTCAGAGCGGACACAATTGAATTTATTCGAAGTAACAACATTTATAAAAAATAATAAAGATAACAATATTGCACAAATTTTTTACATCTTAAAAATTACATTTGAAAATACGATAAAGATAAAAAGATTACACTTCCAAACAAAATGTTCTTAAAACAGGATCACCCATGAAAGTCATAAATAAATAATAAATTATTTCCAATGGGGTCCTTGGAAGGGGGGCTAAAATTGAATAAGGCAGGTATGCCGTATACAGATGCATCGGTAGGATTGTAGATCAAATTATTTAGATTTTTGTGTGACAAATCCAATAAAATGTACTCACTGACTTGAGCTTTCGCCATCCAGGCTGATGGCTTGATCACAAGTGATCTGGTCCACTGCATTTCCCGCGGTGTTTGGATGCACTCTCACTCCTCGGGATCAAAGTTTGTTTTAGCAGTGCATCAAATGTACACCATGTATAAACGTCATAAAAATGAAATAAGTTACTCTACTACTGTTGAATTGCACATACAAGAAATAATGTTGAATAAAACCTTAAAGGCCTACATGGTTTTCATGAAGCTCTCATGCATGGCTTGTGTCTGTGTTTCTCATGTTACCTAATAGCCTATACTAATTACTTGCTTTTGTTTTACAGGTATCGTGCACCTGAGTGTCTATTAACAGATGGGTATTATACATATAAGATGGATTTATGGAGTGTTGGATGTGTATTCTTTGAAGTTTTGAGGTATGTGTGTGCATCAATGACATTAAGGATGATTACATTGTAGACTACTTAAATAAGTAAACATTCTCATTGAAGTTGGGTGATGATTTTTTAGTCTGTAACAAAATGTTTGAGTATGTGTGTATAAAACTCCCAGGCATGAGAATTTTCAGTTAAAAAACTGAATTCAATTTTTTATAGTCAAAATTTCCACAACTTTATTGGTTTTGGTACTTTTTGCCCAATTTCACATGCATGTTCAGTTTTTTTAGGAAAGTGCAGTCTCATCATATGCCTAAACTCCTTATTGGATTTGATCTGATAATTTGACAGTAAATTAATCAAACTCAAAAGGTAACAAAATTTCCAATTGCACAAAATTTGACCGTTGACCAGTGTATTAAGATTTCTTTAGATGCACGCATGGCTTGATCAGTCACAGTATTGTAAATTTTACTTGGAACTTTTATGAAGAAGTGAAGTAACCCAGGTCATTTTTAAAGGCAAAGAGTCTAATAAAAGCACTCCAACCATAGCTTGTCTTTACCTTGCTGTTGTAACAAAAGTTTGGTATTAAAACCATCCAAAAAGGATTGTCAAGATGCAAGTCTTACAAAATGACTGATGTAAAAGTGTGTAGAACTTGGCCCGAGTTGTGCCAGCTTGACGCAGGCCGGGAATGGGGGAAGTGTGAGCCGTACATGTATTCCTCTCCTATAGGGTTGTTCTTGAGTTCCTAGGGGAATATCATTTGAAACAAACAAACAAAACCATATTACATTGTTAATAATATATGATAAAACATTAGCCTGATCCATCTAGCAGGTAATTATGAAAATTGGAGTTATTAGCATTATAATGCTCAGTAATCAAAAACTGCTGGATATTATTAAATCCCTATCATAGTAGCATGCTTGGTTGGAATTTTAAAGAATTTTTATAAGGCCATCTTAATTCAATAGTTCATCTCAAAGGCCCGTACGCATTAGTAGAATTGCCCCCTTTTTGCGTCTTATTCAGTTTTTTCCGCTGTTTGATTTTTTTTCAAATCCACCACACGAAAAGCTACAAAAATCTCACGTCAGATATTGCCAGACGTCAAAATAGCCTAAATCGTAAAGCTCAATAAAACCCTTCTTCTTAACCACAGTAAAACCTCCTTGAGAGATGTAAAGGTGGTCTATTCTTGTCGAACAAATAGAAAAAGTTTGTCCCACAGATGAAAAAAATTAAAAGTAAAAAAAAAAACCTCTTAAAAATGCATTCCGCATTAGATATTTAACTTGGGAAGGGCTTTGAGACAAACTATTAAATTAAGATGGCCTAATGCCAAATTTCTTATGCCATTTATTGTTTGTTTGCTCCCCATTTTTGCCATTATTTCAATTTGACAATCGCAACCTTTGGTCTGGTTGTATCAGATCGCATAGTTGTTGTTTTTTTCTACAGGAACTGTGTATCCATAGGGAGGGGCTAAAAATACCCTGGTGATCTGGTAATAAGCATTGCTTAATTTGAATTGGGTATCATGACCTCATTACATAATTTTGATTAATTACTTTAATGTAGCTTTTTTTTTTAAACTCAAATTGAGAAGTTGTAAATGATAGGGCAGTACCAGATGCCTAAATATTATAACTAATGATGACAAATTGTGTTAATTTACAGTTTACATCCATTGTTTCCTGGTGCTAATGAAGTAGATCAAATAGCAAAGATTCATGATGTTATGGGAACGCCGGATTCTACCATCTTGAATAAACTCAGAAAGTAAGTTGTTGTTTTTAAATGATTTCTCAATTCACTGCCCATTTTGCTGCTCTATATAATTTACAACTGAATACTAGTTAGCCATGACTAAAATTTTGGCACATATCAGCCAGTAGATTCATGCAAAGATTCTTTTGACAAGATTTTGCACCACTTTCTTCGATACCATGTTGTATTTCGTCGGTCACAACACATAGTGGCATACGTGAAGGACAAAACATGTTTCAAACTTTTCTGTTTCACATAGTGGCATAAAGGTTTAGAGCTAGCTACATCCTAGAATAGTTATTCCTTTTCAACTATTAAAGATACAGTTTAATAGTTTGACATTTTTAAAAACTTTAATTTCAAATGGAATAGGGCCACTGAGAGATAACAGTGGACGAGTATCAACTCGGTTATTAGTAGCATATCCTTCAAACATGTTTTGTTCGGAACCGTATTTTGTCCTTCATGTACGACACTATGTGTTGCGACCAACCATTTGTATACTATTGCAATTGCATCTCATGCTTGGAATAACAAAAATAAGAGGTATTAAAAAGTTTTATTTTATCAGTTTCAAGTGAAAGAATGCATCTTAGATTTAAGTATCAAAAAATCTCAAATTCAGGCATGGACGAATGTGTCTCCCATTACCTGGCCCTTAAGACAATTAAAGTAGGCCATAGTAACATGACATGGACGTGTATACATTACTACTCATTAAATGACCTCAATCAACATGAACCAACTGTTTTTGATCACACATAATTTTCACCAGACAGATTTTTAATTCAATTGACTGGTAATTAAATAAACATGCACCATTAAACAATTACTTATTTCAACTGTGAATTTATTTGTTATTTAATTTCACTCTTAGGCTGCAATCAAAGTATCAATTAAGCATGTTTTGTTTTGATAAAAGTATCCAGTAACACCCAATCAAGGAGAATTGGTAATGTGAAACTACAAGTTGTTACAGTGAGTTTGTAGGCAGGACTTCATTAAGTACAAGCTTTTATTGCTTGATTTGCTGCAAAACAGGATGCCCATTGTTTTCATCCACAGTGTGTTATCTGGGCCAAAAAACAAAGTTTGTCTCTTGAACATATTGCTAAGTAGCTACATGTGTGTGAAATGTTTTTTTGCACAAGCTATGCATATGCAGGATAACAAAAAATATAGTTTGTGAGACAACCGGGGGTATGTTATTGGTATATATAATTTAGTAGTTGGCAATGACCCTCTTCTGTACTAATAGAGTTAACCTATGTCGGACATTTTAATATGACACTACGATACATAAAGGATAGTCAAATATAACACATGTATGGAAAATAGTAACTGGTCAAATAATGTGTTCTTCAATACATCTTGTGTCTGATCACTGTATTGTACAGATTAATAACTACAATATTGAAAGTGTGGGAGACAATAATTTATTCAAGTATATGTGTACACATTCAAGTTGGATGTCCCCTGACACCCATGTGTGTAATTTATATAAAATAGCTTAACTTTTATTCTTTATTGTATCACTACAGCAAAACAAGAGGAATGAACTTTAATTTTCCAACCAAGAGAGGAACCGGGATAGAGAAACTACTACCTCATGCTTCTAAGGAGAGCATAGAACTAATATACAAACTGTGTACATATGATCCAGATGAGAGGATATCAGCTAAACAGGCTCTCAAGGAACCATACTTCAAGGAACTCAGGTGAGTGAAATCTATTATCCTAACTTGTAACTTGAGATAAATAAAAGAAATGAAAAAAGAGGAACTTAAATTATTTTGTGAAAAAGAAACAAGATTAAGACAAACAAAAACCAAACTTAGGGAATATTTTTAGACAGAACTTTTTTAAAAGATCATCTTTCGAGCTTGGCATGGAAAGACTTTAGAATAATTGTCATCCCCTTATGAGATCAGAATTAGGTTAGCCTTTGGACAGGTTTAGAGCTAGGATTAGGATTGAGAGGTTAAGGGTTATGTTTATGGTTGGTAACCACTTTTCTAAAGTTGCGCCCTTGGCAGCTCTGATCAAGTTTATTTTATGTACCCATTAAAATGAAGTAATGTGAAGATATACAAAGGCAAAATGATGATGAGTGAAAGAAAGAAGATCTTGAAGATCTCAAGAAAATAGCTTAGGAAGAGTTCAAAGACAAAACAATAAGCATGGATGACCACTGCTTAACAGTGATTTCTCGTGTGTATGTATTCAATTGGATGTGCACATAGTTTATAAAAGCAAGCACAAAGACACAAATATATAAACAAAAATAATGTATGAACAAACACACAAATGTATGTGACATGAAATTACTCTGCCCCTTTATTCATGGTTGTAAATAGTAATAAGTACAAAAAATGGTATAAAATATCACCAACCATAGTTTCAGATTTAGCCATTATGTACCCGTATTCGACCTAAGCAGCGAAATTAAAATTATGAAAGAAAGTTACAAATGGGAATTATACATCATCAAAATCATCAAGATTTAGAAGGTAATTTAATTCAGACATTTGATGGGATTAGCTAGTTGTACAAGTGCATAAATAGAGCGTGCTTAGAGAGTTGTCACTATAAAAATTCTGTAGAGGGCGCTTAAGTGGATCGAAAATGGTAATTATCTAATGAGATTGTGTTATCTTCTTCTATATCAATACAAGCATGTTCTTTAAAATGTTATCCAAGATATCATGGCCAGAAAAGTATCCCAAATTCCTGAATCTTATCTTGTTAATATTGACTTAGATGTATTTTTACTACAGCAATCACATTTAAGCAAATAAACCAGCGTCCCTTTTCCTTGTTGCTCAGGTGTTTGACGTCATTTTATGATCACCAATGTTTTCTATTCATGTTGACATTTGTAAAATCATTACTGAAGTTGCAAGTGTCAATCTGATATTAACATGACTTGAAAATAGGAAATACAAAATATGGGTCAGAAGATGAGTTAGAAATCAGTAAAAAGGTTGACAATAATCATTATTATTCTCATAGTTTTGTGTAAAACTTGTTAAATTCCTTGTATGAAAAATCTTATTTATCTTGTCCGTTTGACTAGAACAAACAAGCTTACGACTTGATACTCTTTGTAACATGGATGTTATCAGCACTATTTGCTTTACACTAACCTCCCCTGTCTGTAGAATGGTAGAGTCCAAAACTTGATCACCGAATCAGGAGACCCAATACTAATTGCATCAGGCTCCTGAGCAGGGGTTATAAAGAACCAAGTATACACATTTAGTTTCAAGGAACTTTATATTATGTTGACTTGGATATATATTGGCTGTTGTGAGGAACTTAACTGCATGTTCTTGGTTTAATGTTTTAAAATTTGAGTGATTTTGGATGCAAAGATGTAGTACACCATGAGGGATTTTACTGGTCAGTATGTATACTTCTGTGGAATTTGTTACCTGGCTTTATAGCTACCATTATCATCTTACAATGGGATATGAGGTTGATTTGATAACCTTGTATGCGAGGTAAGATAGGAAAGGGTAATGTTGATTTGTTGTACATATGATATATGCAGCTTAAGTTTCAAGAGGTTTTGATGCAGTCAAATCCTAGCTGATGCTATTTGGGGGGGAGGGGGTAAACTGCTTGTGAATGATCATGGGATTATTCAAATAAAAACAGCTTTTCATAAATGATAGGGTAAAAAGCACTAGGGGTTTTCTTGAAAGAGCGAAGGAAGAATAGGAAGAGGGAGAGAATGAAAAAAAGAAGAGAAAGGAAAAGAATAGTTCCAGTTTTAGTTCCGATCAATTGATCTTGAGATGAAATCAAACTTACATGTTTTGTTGAAGTATTGATATCAGATGAACCTTTTACAATTGTTATGCAAATTCAACTAAAAGGGGTATGGTCAAATCTTTTCATGTTCTGTTTTTTATCTACATTGATTCGAGGCCTACCATTAAAACAACATGTTTCCAAATTTTGAGCTGTATTGCTCCTGCAGGTTTGATATGAAGGGCAAAAATGTGTATAACAATGACCCATGATAGGATAGTGGATACCATTCAGGTAACTATTTGAAAATCACACTCCCTGTGTAGGAGAATAAGGGCATGTCTGCCGTAGGAGGTGTATGGGTTTCAACTGGAATAGCCCATAAACCTTCAAGGGCAGGGTTGCCAGAGCTGCGATTTGGTAGCCCAATTTTGAAGATTTTTCACACGATTTTGACAAATTCCTGTCCCATAGAAATCAATGATTTTAAAAGAAAAAAATTGGTTGACTTTTCAACATTAGCTCTTGCGAGTTCTGGTAGTTTCCGGTCCCATAGAAACCAATGGTTAAGTGAAAAATTGGGTGACTTTATGATTATTTGACCCGTGATTTGGGCTGAAAATTTTTGACAACACTGTATACTGTTCAGGGGCAAGTATATGCATTAATTCAGATTCCAATATTTATCAGTATGTGGCTTGGATAGTTACCTGGCAAAATCAACAAAGCATCACACCCAAAAGTTACCACTCTATGTTTTCATCAAACTTAATCAAAAAATAACAAAAGTCAAAAGTTCTTGTTTGAGCGTAAACACTCACTGAATAGAGATAGATTTGACTATTGTTAAGATGTTTACCAATCCTTCTATTTGGTTGTTTTGGTAGCTTTGTTTTGATACTTGTAATAACTCTTCAACTTTAGAACCCTTTGATGTTTTGTAGAAGAAACCCTATATAAATACAAATTGATCCTGCTTTTCCATATTAGATATATTTATTTGATTAGATTTGAGACTTAGTTTTGTGTGTATTTTAGACTGAACATGTTCCTAATAATCGATCAACTCTGTCGCTATGTTACTGTCCTCGAAAGTGGTAACCATAGAGCTAGATATAGGTGTTTAACTTAGGACATGCAATAAAATACAAATCAGATGTTTGATGGTTGTAAAATGCACCGTGATAATGATCATGATGAGTTTGTCGCTTGGTGTGTTGGTGGGGTTTAGTGGGCAGCAATACAATCCTGTTGGATCGGTAAGTCCTTGCCAATATAATGTTTTGTACCCCATAGAGTGTTAAATTGTAGGCTATAGATTTCAGGAGTAATCAGATCAAAATGACAAAAGGTTAGATTGAACAAGTTATTTACTTAGTAAAGTTCAATTCATATGAAACCAACAAAGAGTTGTGTTTTCTCTTCTGTCTATTCATGTTTTGTATGCCAATTTGTCTCATACCATGTTATAGACCTACTCCCTATTCCAGAAAAATACAGCACTAATATTTTGGGATTAAAACAATCCTGTTTTGCCAAATGAAACATAACTCAATCGTAATCATTTAGTTAGTTCTAACTGACAATGAAACTGACCACTGACAATGAAAGTCAAATTCTAAGATTTTTGCAATTTAAGGGAAAATGAACCAAAACATGTAATTTTGCATTACAATTGCAGTCACAAAATTCAAAATTTAATATCTTATGTTATTTTTGATTATTGGTCATGAAAAAGATTAGAAAATGTGTTTTCCAGAAATTAGAATGCATAACTTGAAATTAGTCTTTGTACAAATTTTTGCAATTGATTGTCATTACTCATAGCATATGGAAAACACCCTAAAAATGCATGTTTTGAGCCCTTACTTCCAAAATTGGCCAAATATCAAAATTTGATTTTATTGGCAGTTACAAGTAACTAAAGGATTAGGATTTAGCTATGTTTGATTGAAAAAACAGGATATTATTTTTAATCCAAAACATTTATAGTCGGGCTCTCATTCACGCTCGGATGGGAAATAGTGTTCACTTTATGTTTGATACGGTTTCTAGACTGAAATTTTACGAAGAACACGCTCCCGTAGTCCACTTTAATTAAAAATGTGCCCAAAGTGCTTTTTCCGGGGGGTGCCCCTACAATGGGGGTCAAAATTACTAAAAATGTATTCTAAGGCCAATGGTGGTGATTTTGGTGTCTAAATATATGTTTATGGACATGAGAAAGTCATTTAGACAGTTTACTAAATCCAAAATGGCTTTCTTATGTTCCAAAATTCAAAATGGCGGCCAAAATCGTGAATTTTAGCCAAACTTATTTGAACGGCTTTTTCAGGCCGATGGTGGTGATTTGAGTGTCTATGAATATGTCTGTGGACATGAAAAAGTTATTTACATAGTTTATCAAAATCCAAAATGGCTGCCAAAAAAAAAAAAAAATTCAAAATGGCCGCCAAAATGCCGAAAATTATTCTAACTTATTTGAACGGCGCTCTCGGCCCGATGGTCGTGATTTGGGTGTAGGTATATGTTTGCGGACATGAAACAGTCATTTATATTGCTTATAAAAATCCAAAATGGCTGCCCTATGCCCAAAAATTTAAAATGGCGGTCAAAATGTCGAATATTAGTCAATATCATTTGAACGCCATTCTCAGGCCGATGGTGGTGATTTTGGTGTCCAGTTATATGTTAGGGGACATGACAAAGTCATTCAGCTAGTTTACAAAATCCAAAAAAGTTGCCCTATCGTCCAGAATTCAAAATGGCGGCTAAAATAGTGAATTTTAGTAAAAATTACTTGAAAGATATTCTTAGGCCGATGGTAGTGATATTGGTGTCTTTGTATATGTTTCTGACACATAGGCCCCTATAGTGTACATGACCAAGTCATTTAGATGATGAAATCTTAAATGGCTGCCCTATGCTAAAAAATTCAAGTGGTGGTCAAAATTGCAAATTTTATATTGATTTCACATAATTATCATAGACACCCCAGCTCTTGGTACTTAATTTTTGTTTTAAATCTAAGGTCGCCGTGTCACAATATAATCACTTGTAATTGGTACATAGATGCCCAAATTAATCAAAATGGCGCCATTAACCAAATAATAACATTTGATGTCCATTGATCTATTATGATTTAAAAAGGTGGCCAACTGTTGTATGTCCCGTAAAAGGTAAGCGATTTCTATCTTTAAACTGGGGTATTTGAAGATCGGCCATAATAAGAAACATAATAATCATTATAACGCAGTTAAGGAAAGTGATTAACCCTAGAACTACGTAGGAGGTTGTACCACCCCTAAGGTTTTCCATCCGCCATAAAAAAAAAACCACGCGTCTTTACGCCCAAATGACTTAAACTAATCGTAGATCCATCATGTTCGCTCTTTTAAGTGATACAATTTTTACCCCAGCACCTTACCCGGGGTATGTCCGACCATCAAAGATGATTGATCATAGAGGGGGGGGTGAGGCCCACCATAACCATAGGTTTCTACAGTAAATACAGTTTCATTTCACTCTTGTAAAATTATTCCAAGATATATTGACTTTTTACTTGTTAGTTAGGTTGAAATAGTCATTTTCTTTTATATTTATGAGATCACATGTTCGTAGAATTTTTGGAAGAAGATCAATTTTGCCTATACTTTTGTAAATAACCAGAATTGAATACATGAATACAAAACCCACCCAAGTCCATCGAAAATGATTTTGAGGAAACTAAAAAACAAATGTGTATCATACATGCCGGGTATAGGCCATTTTGGATTTCACATGTTAAGGCAGCTGTGTACTCTCAGACATGCATGTAGTAAAAGTGCAATAACTTTGTAATTATTCACATAAGACATATAAAAGTATACATTTTTATAAAGGCAAGACATCAATGAATCTTAATATGAATATAGATTTGGTGTAAAAACAACAGTTATGAAGAAAATTACAAAAAAGTGAGTTTTTGGCAATATTTGTTAGGTACATCATAACAAAAAAACACTCTTTCCAAAATATTTTATTTTGTTGTTAGCTCAATCTTGAGGCTCCATTCCAAAAACGGTTTTTTTATTTTTTTTAATATTGGCCTTATATTTTGAGATATTGACCATTATAAGGCATCAAATTGAACTTTTTAAAATTCACAAACGCCTATTTGCACAAAATGATGCCTAAAATCGGAAATAGGCCAAAATATAAAAAAAATGAGAAAACCGTTTCTTGAGTCGATCATGCTTTTTACGATGATCACATTTGCTTACCTGTAGATGCTGTATTTATTGAGTTATCGTGTACCTAAATCGTCATTTTATCGAGAAAATGAACATTGAAATAATGGCCGTTGAAGTTTAAAGTGGTCACATTTTGCACTTTCATCGAATCTCACAGGAGAATGCGACAGTTTTCTTTTTCTACCTTACATTACATGAACATCGGGTAAATCCACGGCCCCTTGAGAAGTTTGAGCAAAATCCATTCATAACTTGATATTTAAATCGGGGGAAAGAACTTGAAAAAACCCACATTTTATCAGCTAAAACGGAGCCATTTGAACACTAGGTTTTGTGAAATCAGTGCTTCCGTGGTGTTTCCATAAGATGCGCCACGCATGCAGATAAGCGCCACGTATCGTAAGCGTATTCGCATGCGTTAATAAATTGCGCGATACGCAACGCGATGCGTTGTTGCGCGCGTGTACCCTGCTGGTACAACAAAGATTTTCTTTCCTTTCCAATTTCAAAAACGAGTGGAAGTGTGAAATAAAATCCTTAAATATTGCAGTTGGAGTTTACAAATCTGGATTTTCATTCCTTGTATTTAACAAAAACATAACAAAGTACAAACATATCAAAAAAACTCAATTTTGCGAAAGAAACAATGTCTAGAGTACACAGCCGCGTTAATAGACCCACGTAGAGGGTTGATTTGGGTTCAACTTTTATACATATGATAGGCCTATGTATAAGCAACAATTTTCCATGCTTAACTCAATTTGGCCAAAGTATGGACTTGGGTGGGTTGTGCATTCATATATTCAATTTTGCCAGGATGTGCTCACATTATGACGTCATAGCGATATTATGTGGGGAATGTTTGTACTTCTTTTGGTATCACTGGATAGACAAAGACCCATAGCTATACATTGGTACCAAATACAATTGAAAATTAGGGGCATTTATTTAACCTGGGGTGACCAATCAATGCACAGGCACTGATATCCCTTGGTTCCAAGGTTCCCAGTTCTAGTGTTAAACGTACACATGTTTCCACTTTTGATTTGTTATGAGTTAAAATGAGTCCAGGGATGCCGTTTTCAAGCAACCAGCCGTAGTTGAGAGGATATGTCTGTTTATACAAATCATAAAAGCAGTTAACAATGCCATTTGCGACGAATATTACTCGCAGGATATGACATTTCCCCAAGGAGCCTTTGCTAGGGAGTGAACTTTTAGGCGTTTCTTCCTCATGCCGCTATCATCATGATGGTATATAGCGACTGTTCCTTGGAGTCAGTACTGTGAAAGCTGGATTTGTTAGAAGCTGTAAGAAAGCCATCACAGAGTGAAATGAAAATCATGATGGGCCTCACCTCCCCACCCCATGGCCATCTTTGATGGTCGGTCCTACCCCGGTAAGATGCTTGGGCAAACATTTTATCACTAAAATGAGCGCAATGGATGGATCTACGATTAGCTTAAGTCGTTTGGACGTAAATACGCTGCGTGTGGTTTTTTTTTTATGGCGGATGAAAAACCTTTGGGGTGGTACAACTCCCTGCTTAGTTCTAGGGTTTATCACTTTACTAATTGCGTTATAATGATTTCCATAATGTGATGTTTCATATTATGGCCGCCAAGATCAAGTGCCCAGGTTTAGAGATAGAACTAGTTTACATTTTACGGGATATACAACATTTTCAATCGCCTTTGGACTACCTTTTCAAATCATAATAGATCAATGGACATCAAATGTGATCCTTATAGTGTTAGTTAGTATTAACATTTGGTTTAATGGCGCCATTTTGAATATTTTGGGCATCTATGTTCCATTTATAAGTGATTATATTTAAGTCCCAAGAGCTGGGGTGTCTATATGATAATTAGATAAAAGTAGGATATGAAAGTAGGATTCCACTCAAATCACCACCATCGGCCTGATAAAGCCGTTCAAATAAGTTTGGCTAAAATTCACGATTTTGGCCGCCATTTTGAATTTTGGAACATAAGGAAGCCATTTTGGATTTCAGTAAACTGTCTAAATGACTTTCTCATGTCCATAAACATATATTTAGACACCAAAATCACCACCATTGGCCTTAGAATACATTTTTAGTAATTTTGAACCCCATTGTAGGGGCACCCCCCGGAAAAAGCACTTTGGGCACATTTTTAATTAAAGTGGACTACGGGAGCGTGTTCTACGCAAAATTTCAGTCTAGAAACCGTATCAAACATAAAGTGAACACTATTTCCCATCCGCGCGTGAATGAGAGCCCGACTATTACTCTTGTATTTTATTGGAATCAGGAGTAGGGTTTATAGCGTGGTAGCAGTGATTATTAATTCAGTGTTCAATTTATATTGACAACATTTGTGGTTTGATGCAGACAAGAAATATACACTGGCTTTTGGAAATAATATCTGACGATAGAAAGAAAGCATTAAGTATTTTAAAATTGTTAACTTACTTTCAGTTTCTAATGGTTACTTTCATAATGGAAAAAGTTTCTTGTCTGTGCAGACAAGAAGTATATTTGAAATGAAGTTGCATCCATTCCATTACCAAAAAATACCATGTAAATGATGGCTTGAAATGAAACACAATGCTTAACCCCATGAGAACTACCTGCCATAATTGGCCAAAAAGAAGTTTTCATTTTCAATTGGACCAATCAGCAACATTGTTAGAATAATTTCACCACGCAAAAAAATTGGGATGAATTATTTGAAAGCTCTATTCTGATTGGTGATAAAGTGAAGATATAGTATAATTGACCAATCAGAGCCAATGTTAGATCGGCAGGTAGTGCTCTGGGGGTTAAATTACATTTTAGTAAGATGATACCTGCAAATGATTCTTTGTGTTTATAGGAAAAGTTTGCTTTCCAAGAGTGGGATGTTGTTTTTGTTTATTTTTGGAAATTTTTATTCAGAAAAATGGATGTTACAATGTAGATCTCAAGAACCATTTCTAAAATCTTATTTGATAAGAAGCGGAAAAGGTTTAGAATAAAGTTAAAAAGATGTGAAAAGTTCATATAAAAGTCTACAAAAATCCTACATGTATCTGATCTGATCATCAAGAAACTTACAGGTCTCACACCCACTGAAAATACAATTTCTCACAAGTCTGATTTCAACTTCTACAGGCCTACAGAAAGTCAAATTTCATTCAATGGTTTATGCAAATTAATGAATTACTAATGACAAAAAAGTTCTGATTTTTAGAGTTTTGCAAAGTTCTAGTTCTCTAACCTAACCACAATTAAGTTCCTCATCTTTAAACTCTATTTTGTATTGAGAAAAATGCATTTGTTCAAGTAACATAATACACCAACAAAAGGGTCTTTTGGTGAAAACAGGTAACATACAACTTAACTTGAGACCATGCCAGTTTATAAACATTTCAATGTCACATCTTTGATATTAACTGTGTATACAGTTGGCATTCCACATCATGTGCTAGATTTAGTATAATACTAGATTTCGCGGTTCTCGGGTTGGGCGGTTCTCGTGATAGGCCTATCTCTAATTACCCAACGCCCGTTACCTATAATACTTGTCCTGACCTTTCAAACTACTATACGATATAGGGCCTACGTCTCTCAATGATCAACTCTGTTTTGTAGCTGTGACGCTTACTTGAACCTATAATCTGAAAACCCATCGTTCGCCTCTTCCAAACCCTGTTCTGCAACCACATCGGAGGACCCAAAAATACCCCGAAATTTTAGTAGTGTCTGGATGTAGGCCGTCAATTCAATCGGGAGAAATGTGAACGCAAACGGGTATGTTAATCATGTCTTTAAAATAGGCCTATTGGTCCGATGAGATGCACCTGTTAGTCACTGTAATGCTTTCCGATGCTCGCTTTTCGCCCGTCGGTACTCCGCAGCACTACGCGATAGCGCATCACAAGACACGCTGATACGCACCATGAGCTCATAAGTTATCGCACCGACGAGCACGCGTTAGCGAAACCACTCGCACGCCGATAGCGTCTTGCGGACAGAGGACGGACACGCCATAATTAGTATTAATATACATAGATGTAACCACACATTGCCTGCAGCACAGTGTTGAAGCCATGTTGGGGTAGACAATGGTGCCCAACACTCACTTCTGGAGCCCACCTCTAAAGATTAAATAAATTTGAGCCAACCACTCAAACTCAGAGAACATAATGTATTTTACAGATTTTAGTCTAAAAGTGTCCAGCATTTGTAAAGTCTTCCAGTTTCTGTTAATTGCCACCCAGAACTCAAACTCCACTGCATACTAGACATAGAAGGTACTTAGTCTTACAGAGGTAGATGTGCGTAGTCTTTCACCAAAAATGGTTAATTGCTTTGCTTTATTTTGTTTTTTATTTTTGGGAAGTAAGAAAATTTGACACACTAGTCCATGATTTACATAGAAATTTAATTGAGACATGGGTTTACATTGATTACAGAGAAACCCTTCAAGTGGTTCAGACTGTCCCAAGTCTAAAATGCTGAAAATGTTTGAATATAGGTCAACATTTCGACTAAATTATCTAGAAGTTGTAAGGGTTTCTAATCTTAGAGTAGAATGCATATATCCCTGCTTAAAAATATCTTGTACCTTTAGAGCCTCCCCAACCAAACTGTGCCCAAAATTGCAATCAAGCTCCATATATTTGTAAACTATCAACAGTAAGGGATTCTTAAACACATTTGGTGAGCTTTAAAGGACTTCTCTTAGAACATGCTGATTGCTGATGTTTTAATAATGTAAAAATTGTGAGGAGATCAACTTTAGCTCTGAATATTGGGTTTTTTAATACTTTTTACTTTTATTAGGGGGTCACACTATTTTGTAATCAATGCTTTATCTCCTTGGTTTAAAGCTTTTCTGAAAGTACTTACAAAACTAAACTCATAGCAATTTAAATGGTGAAAATCGGTCAAAGCATTTTTAAATTATAACAGTTTTAAGATTCCCAAAAATGCCGATTTTCAGCCCAAATCGGTGAAAAACACCCAAATTTAACGAAGTGGCAACTTTGATATAGAATAAAAACTTAAATATGAGTTTCAAAGATCCAAATTCAGTATAATTATACTGTATCCATTAATATTAAAGAATTAAAATAATAACAGGCATGATATATTATGCAGTTTCTGAAATAAAAGACCTGGAAAATGGGCAAAATGGCAAAAATCAAGGACCGTCGAAAAGTAGCATGCCATAGAGATATTCCCCATAGAAAACACACACGTTTTTACAGACAAATTGATAAAAAACCACAATATTCAATTTCTTATAACTTCGGAACGGTTTATCATAGAAAAAAAGAAAGTTATATTCAAAGAAAGCATTTTTATTCAATATCTAGAAATACCACCTAAGAAATTGATTGCGTACTTGCTGGTAAAGGAGATTTCAAGAAACATGTGACAGTAATAATTTTACATTTGATTGTTACAGAGATGCTGACAAAAGGAAACACCAGATGATGAAGTTGGAGAAGAACAAGTCAGAAGATGCCCAATCAGAGCACCAATCAACCAACTCAGTGGATGATGCCTCCAAGAGTCACATCATTAAAACCAAAGATGTAGATTACCTACAACCAAGGAGAAGGGTGAGAAACACAGCTGGGAGTGGGGAGATGGGACATGGGACTGGGGAGATGGGACAAGATGCTGGGAGGAGGGCTGGTGATGAGACAGGGGAGTGTAGACAGAAAGGGAAACAGCGGGCAAAGTCATCTGTAGTGAGACTAAATGATAAGCAAGATATGTTTGCAAATGCTGGTGTCAATGCGGGGAGGAGGGCTGGTGACGGGACAGGGGAATGTAGACAGAAAGGAAACAGCGGGCAAAGTCATCTGTAGTGAGAATAAATGATAAGCAAGATATGTTTGCAAATGCTGGTGTCAATGCGGGGAGGAGGGCTGGTGACGAGACAGGGGAATGTAGACAGAAAGGGAAACAGCGGGCAAAGTCATCTGTAGTGAGACTAAATGATAACCAAGATATGTTTGCAAATGCTGGCGTCAAAAGGGGTGATAAGAAAAGAGGGTTGTCGGCCAAAGTCTACCGCAAACAAGGAGAAGCTTGTAGGGTAAAGACAGGAAAGAAGAAAAGTTTGGGTGATAGACTGTCTGCGTGGAAAAATCATAAAGATAAAGGTGGAAAGAAAAGGGAAAAAAGCAAAAACATAATAGAGTCGGAAGCTAGTGATGATAAACAAAGGCTAAAAACATTTAGGACTTCATTTACTCAAGGTAAAATGCAATTAGAATCTTCAGCAAAGGGCAAGACTGCATACGATCACAGTGTATGGTATAGCGGTAATGGAAGCGATATAAAAGCGGGTAAGGATGGGGAGCGTAAGAAAGATCTGGTGAACAGTGATTGTGTTACTACTATTGATGATCGTAGGAGCATCAGTAGGAGACTGCTTAGACGAGACACTTATAGGGATGGGGAGATGGGAACAGGGAGCAGGTTTACAAAGATTCTGGGAGCATGGGGAAAGTAATTGCTGGGGAGGGGTATGGCTGCATCCATGTGGTATTGTCAGGTATGGCTGATTCATAATCCTTATCTTATATATAGGTTCTTGCCCTCAAATTTGTTCACATGGTATGGAATAGGTTACTGTTTTTAGATATGTAGGCAAACTACCTATGGTTATGACTGTATGTAAAAGCGGTAGACTATAAATCCCATCATCTCAGGAAGGAACTGTACATCTGGCTGCTACATATTTACCTAAATGCAATTTTATATTTTAAACCAATAGCTGAAATAAGAATGTAAACAGGTGCACCTGTAGGTTGCAGAGATTTTTACCAACATACAATTCTTAGTTGAATTACATGTACACAACCTGCATACGATCTTTCTGTCCAGTTGAAATCCATGCACCCCCTATGGAAGACATAACCTTAATCTTCCACACAAGGAGTGTAAATTTCAAATGGGGTTACCTGAACGGATGACTTTATTTAAAATCAACACCCCTCTGTGGGAGATTAAAGTAATGTCTACCATAAGGGGCAAAGCGGTAGCCAGAAGAGGTGCAGGATGCCCCGCCCCTAAAAAATGTGAATCCGAAAGACCATTTTTATATAAAACACATTAAATATAAGCTGTTTTGATGGGAAAATTCACAAAAGGTCACTTTTAGCAGACCCGCAAATAAATCATGGCTATGGCCCAGATGGATATTGGGGGGTATGGATTTCAACTGAATATCCCATTGCTTACTTTGATCTAGCAGCCAGTAAGGTTGTCAATAATTGGTTCATAACAGTTCAAATTTTGGTAGTAAAATCGTAACTTTTTTGGGACACCTGTTGAATTAGCTGGTTATTGTTTACCATTTAATGGTTGGCTACAGCCTCAACCTCGCAAGTATTTTACATTTTACTGGTTTTTTCCCCTTTTCAGAGAAAATCCAAGCGATTCCACGATGGCAACAGCTTCTTACCAAAGGTGCCCACATCAAAGATCCATGGAGGCAACATTAGTTCTTTCCCCTCATCATCATTTTCTTCGACAACAACATCATTTCCAAAGATTCACTCAAATGTTCCCAGCATGTTACCAAGTATAGCTAGTACCCACTATAATAAACATGTACATCCAAAGAAGGTATGTTGAATGTTATATTGACAATATTGTAATAGAGGTATACTGGGTGAAATTTCCAAGGGGTGTAAAACTGCTTTTGGGTTGATGTCAAGGATTGCAAGAGTCACATGTGGCATACATGATGGAGGATGACAGTTATGATAAAAGAGAAATGATTTACCTGTTGGCCATAATATAGTAATTGATCATGTTTGTGTATCTCAGCAACGTTATTTTGTATTGTGTTGAACATTTAAATAAATCGAAATATACTATACATTAGAATAAGGTATGACGTATGGTGGAAATCATCTCAGTGATGTTTCGTCACCACACATTTTGCAATTTGCCTTATGAACTATCACTATTTTGTTTAAAGATGTAAACAGCAACTTATAAATGGGAATCAAAGCCTTACAAAAATTTTATGCTTTCTTTCAACACAACCACCAGGAAGAATGTGGTTCAAGAACTTTTTTTATTTGTAAATTTTGTTGTTTGGAATCTTGTGGATATCAATTTTGTATTCTTGTGTTTAACTTTCTACATAAATTGCTTTTGTTTCTCTTACAGACAACAAACTATCAAGCCCCTTCAAAGAACATTTATGGACATTACCAATTGCCATCAATACACAAAAGCAAAGGAGGCGCTGAATTCTGAAAACTCAAAGTGTCTACTATGTGCAACAAAACTCCATCGGTCATCACATGATTGTGAGACCATGGATCAAGCCAACAAGTTTGGCTGTAAGCGTTTGTGTTCTCTTTAAAACTGAGAATGCAAATCAAGCTGTGAAGCCAAAACAGCAGCAGGCAGATTGAGTTAGGATCTTTGAGAGATCCCCAAGATCAAAGAACAACTGGCAACAGCTTCCTGCCATATACAACTGTATATGATGGACTCAGCTTCAACTCCAGCTACAGCAGGCTGTATGTGGAGATCGTTAATGTAATTAGTAAGATTTTAGCGGGTTCGCTGTCGAACAAGTTAAACTGTTAGAAAGTTCTAAACTTGTCTTACGGCGTACCTGCTAAAACTTACTAATTGTTATGAACTCCTGTCGTAAAACCTATCCCACAATTTGTTAATGTATTCGGGTAATTACAAAATAGTTTTATGGCAACCATAAAGAATGACTCAAAAAGTAGCCTTATTTCAAATATTTTGCCTCTGTTTGTTTTTGTGCGGCGAAACTTGCCAGTCAGAGAAGGCATAGCAAATGGTACTTTATATGGCACGCCTCCCCTGTCTACAACCCTCTGGCGGCTGTAAAGGAGGACATATATCGTGTACACAGCATAAAGCACTGGTCACGGATGGCGCACTTGTAAGACCCTAGCTTGGTATACTTTTCTAAGGGTTTGTATTTGATAATGAGCACTACTGAGTAAATACTATGGTCATATGATAGCCCTATGTCGCCTTATATTGTAATCAACAGTTTGAGGTGCAAATACCAGTGTAACCTTTTATCTATTACATGTCCAGTACAGAACTGTATAAATAAGAAACAGGTTTTTTAATCCGATAACATTGATTGCTTTGTGTACTACATATTTGGTCTATCAAAAAAATCAAGGCTGTTGCTAAGTCATCTATATATAAACACATAAAAGATATACAGGGTGTGTTACTTGTAACAAGCCTATCTTTAAATTTGTAAGATTGTAAGTACTAATAATTTTATACATATTTTAATGGCTGAACTGCATACATATTTTTACGAAGATTTGTAATCTGATGCAAATTGACTTTTCTTCCATGAGTAAGTTCAATCAGTGCCTATATACCAGTGATGTGCTGCCAATGGCACACTACACAGACACAATCCCTGGATCCAGCTTACCAAGTATTCAGTCTACCAGTAGTTGCAAAGCTCCACCCTCCCAAGTGAAAATACAGTATCAGTAAATAAGTTGCATATCAGATACTGCCTTTTTACTTTGGAGGCTGGTGTTTTGAATTATTAGTCTGCTACCAAAGTAAAAATATGTCATCTATAATTTGGTTCACTTCAAGTTCATTAGTGACGTCAATGCTTTTTAGCAGTTGAGCCTGCCGACAAACCGCACCTGTATGCCTGCGTGTTCACTCAGCGCATTTAACTTTACGCTCGCGAGTCGATACTGCAGTGAGCAAAATACGCACATACGTTACTACGGAACTTGAAGTGAACCAAATTATACAAGAAAATACCAAAAACAGATAATATACTTTAATTTAAGGCACATGTTTTATTCAGTCTATTCCCAAAGTAAAACATAATATCTGCTAGTAATTAGCAAAGTAGATAATATGTTTTACTTGGTGAAAATGGCAGTGGCACTTGTTTGTAAACAACAAGAGAGGAATGAATGATGTAACATTTTTGCTATCTTGTAAATTTCTAAGTTAACTGTATTTTCTTATATTTTTAGTCCGTTACAAATGATATGCAGTATTTAAAGCCTCATTTAGGGCTACCTGTACACAACATTCCATACAAAAGAACAAACAGGGTTACCAATGTATAATGTAGTTGTAATGATCAAATTAAAGAAAAAACCTTTTATAAGTTGTTATAATGTAGTGTTTCAAAATGAGTCAACTTTGATGCAACCTTTTTACTACCCTTTCATCAATTACATGCGAGCATCCATAGCAAACCTCTATTTAAGTCAGTAAATTTGATTTTGAGTTACAATACAAAATGTGCATGAAAGCCGTATTAATATGTGCATGAACTACAAAGTTCAGCCAACCACAACTCCGTTTCTGAATATCATATGAAGTCAAATGATATATCATTTCAAAGCTTATGACATAAAACTAAATTGACTGGGGTTTACAAAAGGTTTGTGGTGGACTGTCGCATATATATAGCTATCACCAGTAGGTTTTTCATCTGCAATGTTAAATGCAGCAGCAACAAACTGCACACCTGAAACCATCACCATCTATGCAATTCAAAGAGTAGTGCCTTGAAGAAACTCAACTATGCAAGAGCAAGATCAATTCAAGGAAAACTCATTGGTACCAAACAAACAAACAAACAAAGTGAAGAACTACTAAAGTTTTTTTTTTTTTAACTTCCGTGGTTGTGCATGTGCGTATCGCGTACACGAGCGTAAATGCAAAAGCAATAAACAATCACGCTGATTGGCTGATCAATGCACTTGACAACAAGCCGGCTGACCCATTGGTCTTTGGCGCGGCGTGTAGTAGGCGACCTTGTCACTTCTACGCGATCACAATTCACCAGCGCGTACCCGGACCACGGAAGTTTTTAAAAAACAACTTTAGTGTAACCAATTTTGTGGGATTAGCAATGAACTAAATGAAGCTCCTGGGAAACAGTAAAAGTGATATGTATTAGTCAATCTGTTATTGCCATCTACATGTACCAATTTTGTATTTGGTAGACCTAAGAATTGTATTCTTGTTTAACTTTAACAAGAGTTGTTTGTATATCTGCATGAATATAATGTAATTACACCATTCTTTATATAATTATTAACATGTTTAGGACAATCATATGTATTGAATCTTATGGGTGCAAAAAGTGTTGGTTATAGGGCAAAGCTACATAACAACCAGAAGGCATTAAACCTTTTCAAGAAGGCATGACGAAAAAACATTGATCATGTCATATTGTTGGCCCATCAAAACATATTCAACCAGTCAATTAGTCAACATGTGTATAAACCTATTGTGCTAAATAAACACAGGGTTGTTTCCTGTAGTCCGTTGTTTTTTTGTTTTTTTTTCAAAGATCCAGAAAAAAAAAGATTTTCAAGCAAAAACACATGACCAATGTTTTTTGATGATTTTTTCTCATACATTTTGTTTACAGGCAATATGAAATCGCTTTTAGGTTTTAGGTTTTAAGAGGAAGCCCACCAGAGCAGTTCTGGGGTGAATTAAACCTGCCTGATTATCAAATTAATCAGTGATAAGGTTATCTCTGAATTTGACAGGTGCTAATTGATGCAATAACATTAAAACATCAATTAGCACCTGTCAAATTCAGAGATAACCTTGTCACTGATTAATTTGATAACCAGGCAGGTTTGGTTTGCCACAGAACTGATCTAGCGGGGCTTCACCTTATAAGGCTACCTACAGGAAACAAACTTGGGTTCTAACTTGTGGGTTTTTTTTACTTCAAATGTTGACCAATTGCATAGGGGGAAAATAAAGTTACTTAATTAGTTACTGGTTTAACTTTATAGGATGACAAATTTTGATATTATGTGAAATTTGGAAGAGACAGGTGTCATCCCTTCCTCATGCATCAAAATTGTTTAAAATGTGTCTGGTATTTAAACCTCAGGATATTCTTAATTGTTTGTGTGTGTTATGGAGATGAGGCTTTGTGTTTTAACAGAAATTCTTTCTGAAACTTTTGGAACCAACATCTCATTTTGTTCAAAATTGGAGATGAGGCAGTGTTGCGATGAGCCCTCAGAAATCTGTAAGAATCAGTTTGAGATTAGTAACCACATTGTGTAACAAGATTCTAACCCTGAATGAAAGATGTTTTACTGAGAGTCGGGACTCTGTCATATTTGTTTACAAGTGTGTCGCTCATGATTGGGTAAATTATAGTGTACTGTGGCATTATTTTGACATTTGCCTGGCAAACCTTTGAATTGAAATGTGTGCAATATCTAGTTACGCTCGATAAATGCTACGCGTGCATGCCGTGCAAACACATTTTACACTCATGTTGTCAGAATAAAATAATTGTTTGATTTTTAGGCCTTAGTAAAAAAATTACAAGATACACGATTTTGGTCCCCATGTATCATGGTAATCCAAATTTACAGATTTATTCATTAACATCACACATTGGGCTAAACACTGATTTCTGTGGTCAAAAGAAAGCTGTAGATTATTACACTTTATTTCCCCTTAATGGCCTTAAATATACATTTTAAGGGCATGGACAATATTTTGGACATGTATAAAACGTTTTAAATAGATTTCTTATCTCTTGTTGTATATTTTGAATATATTGTACATACTGATTGCTACATACAAACTATTTTAATTATGCCAATTGATGTAAATATGCAACCATGTTTTTAAACTGCCTTGAACAAAACTGTTTTTATCTTCGTATAGTTCTTAATCCGTCCATTTGTGCCAATAGGGGCAAGAAAGGAAGTTATATTTTATTTTCCTAATTGTAGCATTATTAACTGTAAGAGCTGTTGTTGAAAAGTTCTTCATGTGATGTCAGATCTGATCCCAAATAGATCTAAATTAAGTATTACCAGTAAGTGACCAGTGTAGTAATTCCTATTAAATACATAGGAAGAAATTGCAAGCCATTTATTTGATCTTTTATCTTTTTAAACACTTTAGTGGTCAAGAGGCATCCCTATTGACCCACAATTTTGGTTTCCAACATGATTTTGGTGGTGTTGACCGACTCTCTTGAAATCTCATCTTTTCCCCCTTTTATTTCAAGAATACCGTAAAACCTCGTCTACAAACATATAGAGTGCTTTTGATGAACAATTAATTAATCCAGGCGCCATCGACGAAATCATAACATTATGAAGTTTGAGCAAATAAATTACTGATGCAAGCATATACAAAATTAATATGTACTATTGCAAGACCAATTTATCATATTGGTATATTTACGGCTGATTCGTATTAATTTAGCTTTCATCGAAACACTCTATATGCTTGTAGACAAGGTTTTACGGTATTTTACAATGTGTAGTGTTGGTCCATAATGAAGATAAAGGACATTCATTCATTGAATTTCAATTTTTTTTTTGCCCTCCCAATTGGACGCCGGCCACTAATAAAATGGGAGTGATAATTAGCTAGCTTGGCCACTGAAGTGTAATATCTTGATTTCAAAATGGAAATCAGTCATGATGGGCTACTTTTGAGGTTCTTAAAATGATACTTGAACAGAGTTGAAGTAAAACTAAAGAAGCCTGTTATTACTAAAGATTGACTTACTATAAGTATTATGATGCAGAAAGGGAAACACTTTGAAGTATTAATGTACTTGAATATACCCAAACAGGGTTACAAACATAATATGATGCATTAACTGCTTGAAGTATTATTATTAATGTAATGCCAAAACAGGGTAATGAAAATGTATAGAAGTATATACATTATAATCTAATAACCATTACATTTCCAGATCAGTATTTTTGCTAGGGCATTAAGAGAGCAATATTTTTTCGTGTTGTTTACGACTGATATGAATGAATGCTCATCTTGTGTTCATTTTGTTAGGTTTTTTTCTTCTCTTTTTGTGTGTCTATTTATGGGTTTTGAACAAGAGCACTGCATTGCTACCAGGCATCGCTGTGCAGGGAAAACCTTGTGTGCATTTTCTCTGTTATGTATTTGGTAAATGTAGAACAGTATCAAAATGCCAAATTTGATACATGGTGTTTTCATATTGCAGGGGACATAAAACATAACTAACAAAAACATAATTTTTGAGCAGTTTTTGTGACCCCTGTAAGATAAGAATATCGTTAAATTAAATTGTCACTGCTATGTACAAACCAAATAGGTGACAGCAAAAATGCACATATTTGTGATACGATCAAGCTAAATGAGTCGTTTGTCACAAATATTGATTTTGAGATACAACAATAATAGTATTCAACTTACTTGGTATTTTAATGTTCTGAGCAACACTAAAATGTCCATATCTTTAGAACTGTAAGTCTAATTATGATGGGAATTTCAGCAAAATAAAGCTCTGTGAATGGCTCATGTAATGAAATTAAAAACTTTTTTTCAACATCAGACTCATTAGCTTGATCACATCACATTATGAGGTTTTTCCAGCCCAGCCACTCTTAACAATGTAAAATGCAATTTTATGTGCAAATCCAATCAAATTATTACAGGTAATGTAACATGTTACCAAGGTTGGACTACATAAAGGCAGCAAAAGTTCCTGTTGACTATATTCTATTTGACTACCTCCAGTCAGTGGTACTAGCAGTGAAGTTCAGCGTTAGCTTAGCGTTACTTGGTCCATGTACATTTATGTGCATGATCAAAGTGGCACATATGTACATGCAAGAAATAACGCCAAGCTAACGCAACAAACACTGAACATCTGCTAGTGCTGCTGACTGGGGATAGTGAAATAGGAGCAATTGCCGAATAGCGTGCAACTCTACTAGTCTTATGACAAGACTGCCGTACCCCAACCCTAACCCTAAACTCCATAAATGAGGACTGGACTCCAGTCTAGCAAGTTGCACCCTATTCGGTAATTGTACCGAAATAGAGAATATGCATTGGCATTTTTACTGTGACTAAGAGAAATAACTCTTGATGTTATGAGATGTTTAGTAAATGAGCACATAACTGTCTGTTATGTGCATACCAGGAATTTTGCAATGTAACAAATTGTGGCAGGCATATGATGCCTGGTTGGAAGGATGTACCTGGGGGGGCACTAAAGTATGATGATGTGTTACACATGCATGACTTATGTTTTTCAAAACCCCTAAACAGGTTTTATCTGTCTAGGAAAAATACAAAAAACGGTTGCCCCCTTGGCCAAAAAGGTGTACCTATTTTGGACTTGATTTACAAAAAAACAAACCCTCTTTCATGAAAATTTCTGTATATTACATGCATAACATGCATTCATGAAAAGCACCCTTTTTCACACATTTTTGGTCATGCATGTAAGGCTATGCTGTCTTACCTGAATGTCCCTCAGAAAAGTTACCCAGGCGTGTGTGGGTATATAGCATGGTACAGCCTTGGGTGTATTGAGGGAAATAAAGCAACTATGCCTTCTTAAAAATAATTATTACAAAACGTCTGTACTCTCCTGGTTTTTTGTAAACGCTTAATATCAAAATTGAGGTAGAAGCAGAACTGAAGTCGGCACAGACAATGTCGGTATTTTGATTTGAGTAACACATCACACGCTAGTCTCCTCAGCAGCCAGTTGGTTTTGCACCCTCCACGCAAACAGTCTGCCAATGATAATGAACAAATTCTTTTTGATTGGCTAACTGTTTCTCATGATGTCATCCAGCATGTGACTTCAAACAAGGCTTTCAATATTGGTTAATTGAATCGGCCGATTCATATTTGTGAGCAATTTTAACTCGGACGTAAGCTTAACTTCATGGCAACATGTATCATTCAAATTTGTCCAGAACCAGTTTCTTATAAATACCGCTTGTGCATGGTAATAATATATTCACATTATGATCATGCTGCTCGCACAGCTGATTTGAGTAGACTGCTGCCCTCGTTCATCAACTGTCACGAAGCTTAACGCAAGGACATGAGTGTAAATGACAGATGGAGTTAGTCTACTGAGTGAAGCCAGAAGTTCAACCCAGAGGTCAATCAAGTTCCCGGATGCAACTTTTTGAGTTGCTTTCTTAGCCATTTAGAAACATCATTATATAAGTTGCCATTGGCAAACAGTTTATGTGGAGGGAGGGACACCAAACTGGCTACGGAGGAGACTAATCACATGCCCATGTGGGTATGAGCTGCCAATGTACTCATCATTATGGTTTCTAGTGGTATTATTCACATTTTACACGGTTCCGCCATATGCGGGGAGAGCCTCAAACTGGCAATAGACATGAAAGGAAGTATTATGTAACTTAAGGGAATGTTATATGACTGGTTCAATTCCCATTCATGCATGCTGCCAGATCGAAGCTCTCCTCGCATATAGTGGAACCGTGCAATGGGTGAATACCTTTATGTAAACATACTGAAGAATTTGCCCAGTATCAAGACAAGAGATTATACAACTGATGGAATAAAATCATTACTCAAATCCCTTGATGAAGCTTGTCTAGACAATTAAACTGATGGCAAATCTTGTGTATGCTCTATGAAAGGATAGACCTTTCTTTTACAGTTTTCAGTGACATTCCAGATTACTAGTAGAAACCACCTTATTGTCTTACAGTAATATTAACCATGCTAAGAGGCTTCAACAGTTAAGAAATCTGAACAAATCAACCTATGCAGCAACCATTTTATTAAATGACTTTGTCACTATAATATACAAATTGTGCAAGTGTGATGAATTATGTGAAGTTGTAGTACAATGGGTGTTGTAGAGTTTGCCCCAACTGCAGAAATATTGTCACCCTAAAACAACAATCTGCATAAATAAAGTATAATGGAGAAAACAGGGTCAAAATCCAATGGTCAAAAATATATTTTATTCACAATTTGGATTTATAAATTTCCAAATAATCAATGACTTGGGCAAGGGGGTAACTTGGCAAAGAACCCATTTTGATTGCAACAAGTATTGTGTAACATTAATGATATGTTCACCTAATACAGGGCGGGAGTGTGTGATCATGGGAACCAATCACACGGTCCTTTACGTAATCATTTGGGCTTTGCTAAATATGACATCACATCAATTTATTCCATAAAGCTCTATATAATAGTGCATTAAAAACTGTGCCAGGCTGCCAGCACATAATAGTGGTAAGGAATATGCTTCAGAATATCAATTTAAGGTACCTGGTTTGATTTCCAACAGTCAGTTGTGTAAACTAACTTTATTTCTTTTTTTCCCCCAAGTAGAAAAAAGTCCTAGATATTGGTATCATGGCATAGAGACAAAGTCGGATCATTCAGAGTCTATGGTCGGATTGGTTCCCAAGATTAGTCATGAAACTACTCTTATTATGAAAATAAAGACAAGTAAACTAATATCATTGTTTCTATTCATTAAATTTATTTTGAATCTTACAGTATGCATGATTCGAGTACTGAATATGAAAATTTATCTAAAATGTTTTATTTATTTCTAAAACTATACATGTACACTTGACTCGAATCATCTGCAGCATTTCATGTAAGGTCTTGTCATTGTTATTATTTCTACAATTTATGCTGAAACCCATCAACACTTGATAGGCTTAAAACATCAACTGAGTACAAGAAGATCCCAAGTACTTGGTTATTAATTATTACTGTGCACTTGTGACCTTTTTGCATTTAGCTGACGAAAATAAATACAGGTTTCAACCAGGGGGTACTCAAGTTTGGTTAGCGATGTGCTACAGAGAATCTGAAAATGGATCAAATATATTTATACCAATTTTCCAAGAAAAAAGGACCCATATACGCCCCTGAAGCCCAGATTTTTGGCCAAATTTAACAGTTTCGAGAAATGTTTACAATTTAAAAATTGTTTTGAAAAATATGAATATATTTGCAGCACATCCCCATATAATGGTCATTTGTACCGAGTACCCCCTCCCCTAGGGGATTCAACCTGATAATGGAATGTTATTCATCAACCTGAAGTATAATAGTACTGGATTTAATTCCCAGGCAAGATCACTTCAATTCCCTGTAATAAAAGTAAACTTTATGAAAAAATATATTACAGAAAACTATAAAGGAAATTGCACTTATTATTAAAGGCAGTCTCTCAAAATTGATTTGAGCAACATCCTTAATTTATTATTTGCTTTCTTGATCTCATCATCGCATATCATACTTGACTGGGCAAAACAAAATTAGGTCTACATCCAGCGTTCGAAATAGGGCCGGCCATTGGCCTGTAACTTTTTGGCCTGGCCGGTAACTTTTCTGACTGGCATTTAGTTGCCGGCCCGGCTGGCTGGTAACTTTTTAAGGTCAAGCCCGGCTGGCCTGTAACTTTTTGAGGCATATTTCGAACACTGTCTACATCACTGATTCACTGTATACCATGATTACCTCAAAGCATCACAGCTGAGGGACAGTTATATAGTGTGATGTTTTGAATGCATTGTGTTATTGCAACATATGAAGCAGCAATTTTGCTGCAGTGTTTTTCGACAACAATTATTCGGCACTTGATCCATTTTGTTAATAAAAATCTTATCATTTTGAGGGCTTTTTGCAACAAAGCCTCATCTCCATTAGCTCCCTTGGTAATGTTGTGTGTAAAATCCATCATGCTTATGAATAACATTAGCTGGGGAGCTAATGTAGATGAGGTACAGTTGCACTGAGCCCTCAATTTACACAAACCACAAAGGTCCGTATGCACAAAACAAGTTAGACCAGGTCTAACTTTAGACCCCCAATCTTACTATCACAATTAGTCTAGGGAGAAGAAACTTTTTGATATTTACAAAACTTATTCTATATTATTGTAGATCATGTTAAGGGCAAATACATGACTATATTAGGAGTAAAGGAGGGGGAAAAAGAATAAAAGGATCCCTCCCTAATTCTAACCTCCATGGTTGGACCAGGTCTAACGTTAGACCTGTTCTAACTTGTTCTGTGCATACAGACCAAAGATTTTTAATATATGACCCAATCAAGCAAAACGAGGAGCACAGGACAACATCAACAAAGTTGTGTTGGGCAGAGTTAAATGCAATAATTTACTTACTTTCACCAGTTGTTTTTGATTTTTTTAAATCCTTATTTTCTCTTGTTTAAACATCCAACGTATGTTACATTTAAAAAGCATTTGCATCCAGTTTAACCTGACTATAGTCCTTTGTTTTTCATTTGTGAAATCTTGATATTAACTAGAACTACTTCAGGGCCTCATACAGTATTAGTTTGCAAAATATATACACAATGCAAATTTCTGAAAATGGACTCTTTTATAACACTGCCCTCATTGCACTTGATCAGGTCACATGCAAATAAACAAAAATATTTCTTATTGTATTTATAATAACATACATGTCAATGTCAACATGGGAGCTAACACCTCTAGCTACTTGGGTTTTTCACAATATGATAGTAATGGAAAGAAATGACTAAGTGTTTGTTATTTCCCATCATTTAGGATTCTTTTTTACAGAATAACAAAATATGCATCACCTCTTCCACAAGTCCATCTCTTACACAAGATATGCCACCATACATTTATGTGTGGTTGGTTATTGAGTATGTGACCGATTTCATTTGTGCAAACGAGATACTTATCATATAGTATATTATCAATCTATGATATTATTACTCCAGAATCCTTGCCTAGGATGTTGCTCTGAAATTTTGAATATTTCATTCAAAGACTTCTATGGTAACAATATATACTGGGTCTACTTGAATAATTGCACTTGCATAATATGGTAAGGTATCAAATGTGCATAATATAATTGCGCTTCTTTTCCATACAGTTTTTGAGTTGATAAGATAAGATCAATTTATTTCACATTAGAAAACAAGAAAAGAATGCACAAGATGTTCAAGAGGAATTGCATATCATTTATAAGCAATACTACTAACTAGGGCCCGTATGCACAAAACAAGTTAGACCAGGTCTAACTTTAGACCTGATCTAAACAATGAGGTAAAGCAAAGAGTACCAACTTCACCATGTTTGGTTGTCACTAATGGAATGAAAAATAGTGCACCTCCGGATTATTTTGCCCTGCACATAATGAAATAATCCAGAAGTACACTATTTTCCTCTCAGTGACAATGCAAGCATGGTAAAGTTGATACTCTTTGTTGTCCCTCTAGTTGTACCTTATTGTTTAGAGCAGGTTTAATATTAGACCTTGTTTTATGCATATGGGCCAGTTTCATATACAGGAAAATAAGCATTCATATACATATATATATACGGTACAAGAATATAACTTTTTTATAAGTTTTATAATAATAAGATTATTGGTCTATACTGAGGTCTAGCTTCCAAAACAGAAAGTACCTGTTCCTGAACTGTGATGTACTACAATGTATAACAGTTTCACATTAAATATGTAGGCACAAAGGTCAAAGTTTCTCAAAGAATTCTTTCAGAATAGCAGGTACATCTTCTTCCTTGTAGTGTTTGACAATGAATGTGCTGTCATTGTGAGCTCCCTGGATCATACAAGACAAATCTGTTGGGGGAAAAGTGGAAAAGGAATATTATTTTAAATCATTCATGTAGTGTATGCTAGCGTTCTTGCTAGTATTCAAATGTGACATGTACCGGTATTCATTTGATGTTTTGCATACACAATAGGATTTCTTATGTGCCATGTTTCTAATATGCCATGTAAAGCAATATTTTGCACATGGTTTTTGTGCTCATAATGATACTGAATCATTATAAAATACATGTGTACACTGCAACAGCAATTTTTTTCTATTTGAAGGGCTGGTCTCTGTGAATTGGTTTTAGTTTTTTTTACCCCTTACCGCTGTTATAGGCTCTTTAACATCACATCCCTGCAAATTAAAAATTGGATTGAAATATGGGCAATATTATGTTTATACAATAACTAATTTGCTGGTGGCACCAATCAATCGGTTTTGTTTTTTGGATTGCTAAAACTTACGTTTAGGATTGTCTGACCTAAACAGACAAAGAATTTTCTTATTCATAGCAGCAGCTCTTCCAATCTCATACCCAACTCCAAGGGTTGATTCAGTAACTTCAGCTACTACAACTGTGAGGATAATAGATACAGGGAAGAGATTAATATCAACTAACTGCTAACTACAGTTCTTTCTAAATAAAGAACCAAAAAAATAAAACATATAGTACCTGTATTTTTGAACATTGATTGCCAATTTCACGATAACCATGTGGCAGCAATCAAAAATAAGATGAGTTACACCTCTCTGTCGCTAATGCACCTTCATGAAAGAATGTCAGTTAAACTTACCATTACATTCCTCCAGCCATGTTACATAGTTCTCATGCATTTCTTGGTGGCTTCTTACTTGCCCTGTAAAAATATGTAAATTATTTATAAACAAAAATTACTGAGTGATATTATTAAAAAACTTATATATAAGACAAGCAGATAGCATGACTTGGCATGTCTATTGCAATGCCTATGTCTGCTATCAATTTTGCTTTTTGTTTTTGATGGTCTTGGAATCATACCAATTAAGTGGTGAAGCTGTACAGGCCAAAGTTACATGTCTTAAGGCACTATCGAAAGGAGTAAATAAAAGAATTTTATTTTTAGGAATAAAAATAGCTTAAAAGTGAAAGATAAGTCAATAAAATTGTCATTATATTTCTGTTCAAGGTTCCTTTTATGCGTTAACCATCGCATATAAGCACACTACTAGGAAAGTAATACGTGCTAGACGGTTAGCGGTACACTCATTTGTAAAAAGAATTCTGCAAAAAATTACATGATTTTTACATATTGGAAAAAAGGGCTAAAAGGAAGGAAACAGCAGTTCACAAAGCTCCATTCAAACTATTCAATTATGTGTCAGCTACACATACAATATGTCTTCAACAAGTGCCCGTATATGGACGACCTTTTACCCTTAAGCCATGCAGAATAAAACTATGGTTAGGGTTCTCCCATTGACCATAGCTGTGACCCCCTGAGCTTGATGACTGTCTTGATCATTTGGTAGATGGAGCATTTAAGGCTAGATGGTTGTGCACCCCAAATGGAATGTGTGTCTGGTTTATGTAGTTACAATAACTAGCTGATGACACATATCCACCACAAAGTTGCTAACCCTTGACGCTGGCTAATGGATATACATTAATCATTTCTATGGGTAGTATTTATCTCAAGGTGACCACAAAATGTACTCAAACTTGTATCACTTGTCATCATGATGGTTCCAAGTGCAGTCTAAACTTGATATTTTCCAGATTTTTACCTGGCGCTTTAAATTCATAATGTACGATCTTATAATATGAATTTGGTTAATTTTTTTCAAACCTGATTTTTTGGCATATTTGTAATGTTTACACATGTCACAACTTGCACTAAATGGAATCAGCCAAATTTGTTGTGTTTGTAGGTAAACAGAGCAAAGTTCGACATTCCCGATCATTATTACTAGTATTATTTCAGCATTTTGAGTATATAATGACAAATTTAAAATTTGAAGGAAATCGTACATTAAGCCTTTAAGGGGACTCGATCTTTTGTGCGTAATTATAGAGGGCCTGGGGATTCACTCTATCATTTAAAAAATTATTTGAAGAAGTCAAAGAGCCCTAAGAATAAAAAACTGTAGTGTAATTCACGCCAGACACAATTTCTTTATATGACAAAAATAAATTTTTGTAATCGATCAAAAAACAAACGTTTTATATCAATTTAAAATTTAGACTGAATCCGTAAATATGGTACCTCTCGCCCTTTTTTAGGTCAAGGCTGTTTTTACCATTATGCAGCGAACCATTGTTGAAGCTTTTTCACATACAAAACATTCTAGAGAAAGAATGAGGCCATATAATCTTGAAATATCTTTTGTTGATCTCGAATGATAATGTCATGAAGTCGTACATTTTAAGGTCAAATTCCTAAAACCAAAACAAAACATTGCGACGCAGATATTTCCCGACTTACGCAATTTCATCATCACATCAGTGTCTTTATTATTTGTTTGAAACCTTTCCCAAACGTTCGTGCTCTTTATGCATAAAATGGCTAATCTATCTTTACAAAACGCGTCTTTCTTTAGTAAACAAAAGGCTAAAGATGGCATTATGAGATTTATCATTTATCATTACACTCCTCCACTCAACTGCCACTGTGGCCGAGCGGTAAAGCCCTAGACGCGTAATCAAAGGAAGTTTCGAATCGCTGGTTCGAATCCCAACGAAACCTGTGAAAACTTTTTTTTTTTTTTTTTTCATGATCGCACTCCGAAATGAGTCACTTTTCGGTAAATCATGTATCGTATCCTTAAGTAAATATTTTGTTCAGAAACTCTCTGAATATCCCCAAGTTAATTAAATTGTTTAAATGCATGTTGTATCAAATTTGACCCACAGAGTTCCTAAAATTATAATAGCCTTAAAGGGGCTGTGCAATAATTAGGAGCCCTGGGAGGAGGGTAAAATTGGGGGGGGGGGGCAAGAAATTTTTGGCGAGCCAAAAAGGGGGGGGGCAAGAAATTTTTGGCACACATTCATGGGGCACCTTTTAAATAAAACGCTCTAAAAAAAAGGTATGAAAATGCTTAAATATGCAAATTTTCCTGCTCGCTGCGCTCTCAACATGTAGGCCTATATAGACCATTTTAGGTTTGCAAATTGGGATCCCAATAATTTGGCATGTGCAAGGGGGGGGGCAAAAGATTTTTGGCGGGCTGAGAGGGGAAAGCAATTTTGGTGGGCCGAGAGTGGGGGAAGCGATTTTGGCGAGCTGTTTGGAAATTCCCCCCGGGCTATTTGCACAGCCCCTAAATAGCAAATGGTATGTATTTAAAAATAAAATGCCAAATTCTTTTTGACTAATGATAGCTAGTCCTTGAAGCCAAAGCAGGGCTGTCAACTTTTTGGAATTGCTTGGCGTGAGACAGAGGCGTACCGGGATTTGCCGACTCCCAATTCATTTTGTACCATGATTATTTGAGCCACAGTGCTCGGGAATGTGGCAAGCGGGGTAGGAGCAACAAATTATTCATGACGATGCGTGAGATTTTACTCATTTTACAGCTTTTTGCGTGAGATTTACTACCTAGGCGTGAGATTATACTACCTTGGCGTGAGACCGTGAGAGTGACCCAATGCGTGAGAGTTGACAGCCCTGAGCCAAAGTACACAGGCGACATCAAGCGTGTCTATATATATATCTACATTACACCAAGTCTTGGTGCACTTAAATTTACGGTGAATTTAGTACAGCAAAGTCCACTTTTGGTTGCTCGATCGAGCCTCAAATGTGAAGCTATTGGTCAGCAAATTCATTGCATTCAAAATCTAGTAGAAATTGATGAAGCATGACACTCTGTTCGGAAGTAAACTCAACCTATCACAATGGGCAAACCGTATCAAAAATGTTCTGCTAGTGCTACAATGTATTAACAGTTTTGCCTACCTGTTTCCATTGTCGTGGGGTCGAATACATTTGTTGAGTCCACATGATGTAGGTTTTCTGTAAGTACCTGTCCGTATGTTTGCAACTTCTCTATAATGCGGAGATGACTACCATCACCACTTCCACAAAAGTAGATCTTGTGGCTCATTTTGAATGTTTGTATTTATGATATTTCACAGTACTGAAGCTTACTCCAGTTTGTTTACCTCTTGCTCGATCTCTGCACTTCCACAACTCGACTTCCGGGTCATTCCCGACAAATCACCGTCCGTGCACTAGACCTACACACAACTCGACCTCCCAGATAATTGACCTTAAGGACAACTCGACTATACATATTTACAGGAGTTACATTGGTTTTTTCTTTGCATGTATGGGGGTAGTATTAATATGTACAAAGTGACATGACATTGCGCGGTCATTTTTATGCACAAATCAGCAGTAGATAGCTACTTCATCAATCCCATCAGCAATAGATAGCTACTTCACCAATGCTCATATCAGATAACTTTTAATGTAGAAAGCCACTTCGTCAATGTTCATATCAGTAGTATAGCTATTTCACCAATGCCCTTATCAGCAGTAGATAGCTGCTTCATCAATTACCTTATCAGCAGTAGATAGCAACTTCATCAATGACCTTATTAGCTACTTCATCCATGCCCTTATCAGCAGTAGATAGCTACTTCATCAATAACCTTATCAGCATTAGATAGCTACATTATATCATTAATGCCCTTATCAGCAGTAGATAGCTACTTCATCAATGACTTAATCAGCAGTAGATAGATAGTTCATCAATGACCTTATCAGCAGTAGATAGATAGTTCATCAATGACCTTATCAGCAGTAGATAGCTACTTCATCAATGACCTTATCAGCAGTAGATAGCTAGTTCATCAATGCCCTTATCAGCAGTAGATAGCTACTTCATCAATGACCTTATCAGCAGTAGATAGCTACTTCATCAATGACCTTATCAGCAGTAGATAGCTACTTCATCAATGACTTTATCAGCAGTAGATAGCTATTTCGTCAATGCCCTTATCAGCAGTAGATAGCTACTTCATCAATAACCTTATCAGCAGTAGATAGCTACTTCATCAATGACCTTATCAGCAGTAGATAGCTATTTCATCAATGCCCTTATCAGCAGTAGATAGCTACTTCATCAATGACTTTATCAGCAGTAGATAGCTATTTCGTCAATGCCCTTATCAGCAGTAGATAGCTACTTCATCAATAACCTTATCAACAGTATATAGCTATTTCAGCAATGCCCTTATCAGCAGTAGATAGCTACTTCATCAATGACCTTATCAGCAATAGATAGCTATTTCGTCAATGCCCTTATCAGCAGTAGATAGCTACTTCATCAATAACCTTATCAGTAGTAGTCAGCTATTTCATCAATGACCTTATCAGCAGTAGATAGCTAGTTCATCAATGACCTTATCAGCAGTATATAGCTACTTCATCAATGACCTTATCAGCAGTAGATAGCTACTTCATTAATGACCTTATCAGCACTGAGTAGATAGCTATTTCCTCAATGCCCTTCTCAGCAGTAGATAGCAATTTCAAAAAAAGCCCTGATCAGCATATCATAGGTAATGTTCCTATCAGTAGTATATAGATAGCTATTTCATCAATGACTTTATCAGCAGTAGATAGCTAGTTCATCAATGACCTTATCAGCAGTATATAGCTACTTCATCAATGACCTTATCAGCAGTAGATAGCTATTTCCTCGATGCCCTTCTCAGCAGTAGATAGCAATTTCAAAAAAAGCCCTGATCAGCATATCATAGGTAATGTTCATATCAGTAGGATATCAAAGCTATTTTATCAATGACTTTATCAGCAGTAGATAGCTACTTCATCAATGACCTTATCAGCAGTAGATAGCTACTTCATCAATGACCTTATCAGCAGTAGATAGCTAATTCACCAATGCCCTTATCAGCAGTAGATAGCTACTTCATCAATGCCCTTATCAGCAGTAGATAGCTACTTCATCAATGCCCTTATCAGCAGTAGATAGCTACTTCATCAATGACCTTATCAGCAGTAGATAGCTACTTCATCAATGACCTTATCAGTAGGTAGCTACTTCATCAATGTAGCTACTTCATCAATGCCCTTATCAGCAGTAGATAGCTACTTCATCATTGACTATATCAGCAGTATAGCTACTTCATCAATGCCCTTATCAGCAGTAGAGATAGCTACTTCCATCAATGACCTTATCAGCAGTAGATAGCTACTTCACCAATGCCCTTATCAGCAGTAGATAGCTACTTCATCAATGACCTTATCAGCAGTAGATAGCTACTTCATCAATGACCTTATCAGCAGTAGATAGCTACTTCATCAATGACCTTATCAGCAGTAGATAGCTACTTCATCAATGACCTTATCAGCAGTAGATAGCTACTTCATCAATGCCCTTATCAGCAGTAGATAGCTACTTCATCAATGACCATATCGGCAGTAAATAGCTACTTCATTAATGCCCATATCATATCAGCACTAGATAGCTCAGTACTTATCAGCAGTAGATAGCTACTTCATCAATGCCCTTATCAGCAGTAGATAGCTACTTCATCAATGCCCTTATCAGCAGTAGATAGCTACTTCATCAATGACCTTATCAGCAGTAGATAGCTACTTCATCAATGACCTTATCAGTAGGTAGCTACTTCATCAATGCCCTTATCAGCAGTAGATAGCTACTTCATCATTGACTATATCAGCAGTATATAGCTACTTCATCAATGCCCTTATCAGCAGTAGATAGCTACTTCCATCAATGACCTTATCAGCAGTAGATAGCTACTTCACCAATGCCCTTATCAGCAGTAGATAGTTACTTCATCAATGACCTTATCAGCAGTAGATAGCTACTTCATCAATGACCTTATCAGCAGTAGATAGCTACTTCATCAATGACCTTATCAGCAGTAGATAGCTTCTTCATCAATGACCTTATCAGCAGTAGATTGCTACTTCATCAATGCCTTTATCAGCAGTAGATAGCTACTTCATCAATGACCTTATCAGCAGTAAATGGCTACTTCATTAATGCCCATATCATATCAGCACTAGATAGCTCAGTACTTCATCAATGTTCATATCAGTAGTACATGGGTATTTCCTTATCAGCAGTAGATAGCTACTTCATCAATACCCATATCAGCAGTAGATTATCTACTTCAATGCCCATATCAGTATTAGATAGCTACTTCATCAATGCTCATATCAATAGTAGTAAGCTATTTCATCAATGCCCATATCAGCTGTAGATAGCTGCTTCATCAATGCTCTTATCAGTAGTCGATATCTATTTCAGCAATGCCCATATCAGCAGTAGATATTTACTTACTCCATCAATGCTCTATTCAGCAGTAGATAGCAATTTCAAAAAAAGCCCTGATCAGCAGTAGATAGCTAGTTCATAAATGCCTATATCATAAATAGACTATTATGGCAGTCTGTAGTAGGTAACTATTTCATCAATGCCCATCAGCAGTAGGTAACTTCTTCATCAATGCTCATGTCAGCAGTACAGCTACTTCATCAATGCTCATATCAGTAGTAGATAGCTATTCAGAAATGCCCTTATAGCTACTTCATCAATGCTCATATCAGTAGTAGATAGCTATTTCATCAATGCCCATATCAGCAGTAGATAACTGCTTCATCAATGCTCATATCAGTAGTAGATATCTATTTCAGCAATACCCATATCAGCAGTAGACATTAACTTACTCCATCAATGTTCTTTTCAGTATTAGATAGCTATTTCAAAAAAGCCCTGGTCAGCAGTAGATAACTACTTCATAAATGCCTATATCATAAATAGACTATTATGGCAGTAGATGGCTGTAGTAGGTAACTATTTCATCAATGCCCATCAGCAGTAGGTAACTTCTTCATCAATGCTCATGTCAGCAGTACATACGTACTTTATCTATCGTCAGAACTCTTGGCCCCCCTTTTTCCCCCAGTAAAAACCGATAATTTCACATTTTTGCGGTAATTTTGGGCACAATTTGTTGATTTTGCCCCCCCACAATTCACTTTGCCCTCTCAATGCCCCCTGGAAAAATATCCTGGCGCGGCCAGTCCACTGAATGAATCATTGTTTTATACCGGTACTGCAAGATGATTCCATGGGTGACAGAGTTATCGTATACATAAAATGAAAGCAAAACACAATTAAATCAATCAAAACATTGATATCGAGAACGTTTTTGTACATCATGTGTATATGATGTTGAAAAACTTGCGCAACTTTTTCTTAAAGCATCATTTTTAGAAAATGTGATTATTTTTGACCAAAACAAAAAGATTTTGAGAAGGAATAAGGTTGGGAGGGTAGCAAAAAGATTTCTCTATTCACAAGTTTTTAAATTTTTCAATTCAATGGAATGTATGTCAAGTTATGCAAAGAAATATTTTGTAATTTTAGGGGGGAATTTTTAATCCTTAACTACATCATAAACACCCATAATAAGTAGATAACAACTTCATCAATGCACATATCAGCAGTAGATAACTACATCATCAATGTCCATATCAGCAGTATAGATGGCTACTTTAGGAATCCCCATATCAGCAGTAAATCAAAATTTCATCAATGCCTATATCAGTTAGGCCTATATGACTAAGTTATATTAATGGCCACTGATATGAGCATTGATGAAGTGGCTATATACAGATGACTTTAAGGGGTACTACACCCCTGCACAATTTTGTGCCTATTTTTTCAGTTTTCTCAAAAATTATAACGCATTGATGACAAGTAAGATATGTAAATTATAGGGGCAAGGACTACAACTACTGCACTGATAATTTTTATTTCAGCACAGACAACAGTTGTGGAGTTACAGTCATAAATGAGGGAAAACCACTATTTGCACAATAAATCAATAACTACTTGCCTTGAGTTGCTGAATTTACAGTGCAGTAGTTGTAGTCCTTGCCCCTATAATATACATATTTTACTTGACACCAATGTGCTATAATTTTTGAGAAAAGTCCAAAAATAGGCACAAAATTGGCCAGGGGTGTAGAACCTCCTTAATTCATCTCAAAACTACATCCCTTGTAGCTCCTTGTGTGGTAGTTTTAAGGTCATGTCTTCCGCATGGGGTGTGTGGATTTTAACTGGAACAGCTATTAATAATTTTATTCAGCTAAAAATGAAATATTGTAAGATAAATTTGGTGCTAGGATCCATAGAAAAACTCACAAAGAGCTTAAAGCCATAAAGTACGATCTTATAATATGAAATTGATATTTTTAAATGTTCCAACTTACACTTAAATGGAATCAGCCAACTTCTTGAGTTTGTTGGTTAATACAGAGCAAATATTGGATATAAAGTCATATAACAGCAAAAATAACCAGTGGAGTTTGTTTCACTTTATTCATGTTATTTAAGCTTAAAATGGACAGAAACGCTTCCTGGCAATTCACACTAATATTATTTCAGCATTTTCGGTAAAGAATAACAAAATTAAAATTTGACGGAAATTGTACATTATGGCTTTAGCAAGCCATGGCCCCTTACATGAATAATACAAAAATACAATACAACACCAGCAAACTGGGAACCAAGGGAAAATATGAAAGAAAGAAATATCACTTTCCTGGTTTCCTCCTTTAAAATGTGGAACTTTATGACAAAATATATTACACCTGAGGTTCATAGATATAACTTTGCAGTTTGCATAAAACTGCATTTAATCAATAACACCATGATGAAAGGTTATATAAAATATCAAAATTGCGATTTTTTTTTCCCCCTATTTCAGTTTGAAAATATACAGATTTTGAATTGTGGTCTTCCAAACCATTGAGGAAGGGGTGGTGCAATGATTATGTGTACCCTAGTGTGGTGAAATATAGGGGGCGGGGGCAAAAATTTTAGGCAGGCTAGGAGGGAGTATTTCTTGGCCAGTCAAAGGGGGGTGCAAGTGATCTTTAGCACAGACGGGGCACCATTTCAACATTACACCTTAAAAAGGTGTAGAACATGTTAGGGAAACATTCAAGTGTGCCAATGTATTTGCTCTCTGCGCTTGCATTATATGATTAGACAATTTTAGGTAAAATTTGGGTTCCCAAACTCTTTTGCATGTGTAAAGGGGCCTAAGATTTTTTGGCACAGCCAGCAATTTTTTTATTAAACTATTTGAGAATTCACCACCCTAGGGATACACATAATTAATGTGCAGCTCAAGTGTATAGACACAAAGGTCAAAGTTGATCAAAGAATTCTTTCAGAATAGCAGGTACTTCTTCTTCCTTGTATTGTTTGACAATGAATGTGCTGTCATTGTGAGCTCCCTGGATCATACAAGATAAATCTGTTGGGGACATGAGAAAGGAATGTCAGACGATTAATTAAATGTGCCTATTCATATGTACATGTGATGAATACAAGCCTATTTCATTATTGCTCAAGAGTAGTAAGTGAACTGGTTTTTTGTGTCCATAATGTATTTAGCTGATAAGTCTAGGACATTTAACATACTTATTACATTATGCAGATTTTAATGAAAATATAATGGGTTGCACTAATCAACAAATCTGCCTATACTTACGTTTATCAGTGTCAGCTGATCTAAACAGACAAAGTATCTTCTTATTCATATTAACAGCTCTGCCAATCTCATACCCAACTCCAAGGGATGGTTGAGTAACTTCAGCTACCACAACTGTGAAGTAACAACAGAGAAGAAGGAAGAGATAACTGGGTTTTGGATGGTCTGAGAGTTGGCTCCTGGGGCAAGCAAAATTATCCAAATTATAACCAATGTTGTTGAGAAAGTCAGTTGAACTTTTCATTAGAGAATGAATTTGGAGAAATTTACCTTCTGATAATTACAAACACTCGCTGAGCAGCAAGACCTTCCCTCTAAGCTTTTAATCCGATAAGCTGATTATCTATTTGTCTTCATGAATTGGAAGACATTCTTTGATGTATTACTGAGCTCAACCATCTGAAATTACTGGAGCATGAGCCACCCAGGCTGGTGGCTCAGCATAGTATTTTATTAACAGAAGCTTTTCTCCAAATTCGTTTCCTAATGTAAAGGCATATGGTTTTGGTCAAATTTAATTTTGTTATTATTTGCCAAAAATTACAAAATAATATTATTAAAGACTTGTCAGGAATGTTTTCTGTCCATTTCAAGCCACTACTTACTATCTTAGTCACATAACTGTCAGTATATCTCTATGGGACATTGCAAAAACAGTATGCCTCATGGTGGATCGAGGCATGCACATTTTAATTTTGTCATTTTAGGAAACTACACACAGAGTTGAAACTGTTCACTTTCCACATTTCAATGGCTCAGCAGCAAAAAGATCTGTAACCATGGTAACCCCAGGGATGTCATATGATTTTAAAGCAATATTGTAACATTTACTGAGGAGGATGCACTCATTGTTTTTAAAATTCTGATTTTTACACAATTATAATGAGTAAATGCATTTTATGAGTTCGAGTTCGAGTTGGAGTTAGACATAGAGTTAGAGTTCTAAAATGCAACTCTAACTCTAAATTAAAGCCATATTATAACATTTGCTGAGGAAGACGACCTCACTGAATTTTTAAAATTCCCTTTTTTAAACGATTAAATTGTACTTTATTAAACCAATATACCCTGCAAAAATCAAGACTCTAGGTGCTGTAGTTTTGTCAAAATCCGAGATTTTGAATAAAACGCCGAATCCACGCTTTATTATTACAATGGAATTATTAGTCGAACGCATACCACGATGTTCATAGCACACAGTACGTGACGGCGTATGGGACGGTGATATACACAACAAAGGGTCGTACCACAACATGACCGAAGGAGTGGTGCGTATTGGCGATGCATGTCGGTGGTAGTAAATTTCAATTTTCTTTGCTTTGCCGTAGTTGTTCGGCTCCAAATTAAAAGGGGATATATCTGACAGTAAAACCTAACATTTTATGGCAAAGAAATGCTAATCTATTTTGTTTGAAAATGTTATAATATGGCTTTAAACTGTAAAATCTAACTCTAACTCCAACTCTTAACTCGAACTAATAAAGAGTAAACACTCAATTGTGATGCTCTGCAAAAATCAAGGCTTTATGTATACTGCATATATATGTAATTGTGTCAAAATCATTCAAAATATTAGTCAAATATATGCATACATGCGATGATAGGATGTTCATAAAAAGGATCAGTCAATTGGCGACAAAGGTGTTGGAATTAAAAAGTGATTTTCTTTGTTTGGAATATCATTTTTTCAGCTCAAAATTTTACTAGTGATATTGATGCACAACGGCAGGCCCGTACGCAGGATTTTTTTTGGGGGGGTGCTGATTTTGAAAAAGTGGACTTTTTTTTTTTTTTTTTTGGGGCGATTTTGTGAAAAGTGGACTTTCTTCCCCAAATTTGGACCTTTTTTGACCAAAAATGCGTAAAAAACCGGATTTTTTTACTTGCAACGCTCGCTAATTCTGAAATTTTGGGACTTTTGTATACTTTTACAAATCTGGGGAGGTGCGGTCGCACCCCCCGCACCCCCCCTGCGTACGGGCCTGCACAACGGTATGTATACTCAAGCACTTATTCAGGGCATGCACATTGCACAGCATTGAGTGAATTCATGGATGTCACAAATCATATACACAGCAATTATGGAGTTACGTCTTTGTGCCACTGAGCCATCAAATTTTCATCTAGACATTTTTAGGCCTACCATTGCATTCCTCCAGCCATGTTACATAGTTCTCATGAATTTCTTCGGAGCTTCTTACTTTCCCTGTAAAAAATGATTTAAAAATATGTTTATATTTCTCTTTAAAAATTAAAATAGATATGCAAAGGGCATTAAAAGGCAGGGGAAATGAATGGAAAGATCATACTTAATAAAAATTAAATTAAAGACAAAAAAATACATGTATGGGTCAACAGCCACCATTTTGTCAAACAATTACTGTTAAATTCAATAGATTTGGTGCACTCACAAGACACTAATTGTTATTTTGTGTTCATTTCTGGTTCATTATGTCACTTAAAAATGTTTTCTTTTCAGACATTTCTACAAAATAGAAGAAAACTAACAGGTTATGTCTGTCCTGAACTTGAGATCACATCCCCTAACACTGCGAATATTGGATTAGGATAATTACCACACACAATTTATTACATGTATGCCTGGGCCTGGGCACAAAGAATGAAGAAATTTGCCTTGCTTGACATGAAAACACAGTGTCTACATTTTTGAAGCTTACTACAGTTCCTATAGCCTAGTGCATACAGTGACTCCCTAGCCCCTAGACAATGTTTGGAGCTGAGACTATTATAGTCTCAGGTTTGGAGACAGTCAATACCAACCTCTGACTATGTCTAGCAAACACAAAATGTTTTACAGAAAATGTTAATAAATCTCCGGTTGTATAATGGGTACGGGTATTTTATGTTTTAATAGAATTTAGAAACATTCAGAAAACATTTTTGAAAACTTAATGCAAAACATTTTAACATATTATTAAATGTTATTATTAACTGTTGACAAAATTTTTCAAACTATGTTTGCCAGAAAATATTTTGCAATAACATTTTGACAACATTATGTTGTTGTAGTGTTTTTTCAATAAAATGGTTTTAAAATGTTTTCATGACTTTTATATAACTCGACGATCGACCGACATTTAAATGTTATCAAAACATTTTGACAAAAAGCAAAACACATTTATATATAACATAACATGTTTCTGTTTTTAACAACATTTTTGTATTTACTGGGTATTTGTTGTATATGGTACAGCTAAAGTCTTATTCAGATTCCCTTTTACAAATTAAGCGTACTGCTAGCCGTCCAGCGCGTATTATTTGCACAAGGTTCAATGCACACGCTTGACGTCGTGCGCGTATACGCGATGGTTTAAGCTGTCAAATGAAATCTGAATAAGACTTTAGTAAGTATTCTCTGCAAAAAAAAATAATAACATTAGGCTTCATTTATGTTTAAACCTGAATTTATACCACACTGCTGAAATGATGAGAGATTGATTTACCTTATCGGTCAAGTCAAATAAATTCAGCTAAAATAAAAGTTTCATTAAAGTTTACCTGTTTCCAACAGTGGGTCCTCGTAATGAAAAACGTTTTCAGTAAGCACCTGTCCATAAGTATGCAGTTTCTCTATGATGCGCAGATAAAGCTCTCGATCTTGACTACCAGCACGGATGCTTCCACAAAAGTAGATTTTGTGGCTCATTTTCTCAAGTGTTTAAAAGAATGGTCATCCATGCACTGTACTAAGCTATTTCAATAATATTTGGCGTTTTAAGCTTACTGATTTACGCTGTCAGCGATGTTTTAATAGAGTACAAGATTTCAGTTGGCAACTGAGTCCGATTCTTTGTGCAGAATTGCCTCACCGATATTTTTAAGTTACTCGGCGAAATCTACATCTATTCTAGTAGCCTGTCGAAAAATAATAAAAATATAATTGCCTTCGCGATTGTTATGATCTAAATCATGAATGCCGGTTTGTTTTGGTCTCAGGTCAACTAGGCCCCAAACCAACTCGACCAATCTTCTATCATCCGTTCTTTCAATTCTCTCACTCAGCATAGGCGACGGAAGGGGGGGGGTAGATGAATGGGACATTCTCTCGGTCGGAGCTGTTCCATCTATTGCACGTCAGAGGGGACACCCTCGCGAAATCCCTATGGTTTGTACAGGGCCTTTTTGAGCTTTTTGTTCAAGTCAATTTTCTCAGCACAGAAAATACCACTTGTCTTCTGCCGAACGAGAAGTTTTCCTACTCCTAAAAGAAGTAAAAATAAAACAATAATAACTCTGTACTTTTTCCATTTTAAGCCCCCGAACACCGTGTTTTATGCCAAACTAGTCAAATTGGCCCATGAAATACCAAATTCACCTCTTGGACTGATGAGTGAAGACCCCTACATACTGCAGTTACTGTCCGTTTTCCTATACACAATACACAGTGCTCTTTCCCATTGACGCGTGACCTTTACAAATAGCCCTACGTTAACAGTATGGGGATATGACTAGTTAACGTCGCTGTGTGAAAAATAACCGCCAATATTAAAAGTACTCTTCTAAAGTTCTAGAAAATATAGTTTTTAACATGTCCTAATTTTTTAGCTAATTTAGATGTTTGGAAATATTCGTACTTTGGTGTTTTAGTTAATGTTATAGGTAATAGTACATTGCCTAGTTAACGTCAGCTGTGTGAAAAATAACCGCCAATATTAAAAGTACTCTTCTAAAATTCTAGACAATATAGTTTTGTAACATGTCCTAAATTTTTAGCTAATTTAGGTGTTTGGAGAGGGTCGTACTTTTGTGTTTTAGGAAGGACATGTAAACGCGACAGATAACACCAAAAATATGAAGAAATTATTTCCAAACCGTGTTAAGTCAAAAATCATTATGTTGCTCATTTTCAAGAATGCTGGTTTACAAAAAGCACGCCATTGTCTGATTTCGTGAACAAAGCCAACATAACATTGTTTCCTTTCGTTTCCTTTATAATCGGTTACCCAACTGAAGCTATGAATACCAGCTTTATTGCGATATCGCACATGAAAACAGTCACTTTTATCCGATTTAATCAGTTGAGCTGTTTCAATGAGTGTTATCTTGGTTTAATAGCTTTTAATGGGGTTAAGTCCTGCAAAGGTCGAGATGAATTCTACTGTAGACATGACTGCATCATGAAACGCACCAACTATACGTTTAAAAACAACCCTATCTCTAGCAAACATGATTTTTGAACCCCTGAATGTGATCCGCATTCATTCTCTGAAAAGAACCATATTTTGTATTAATCTGGTCATGCATTATGCCTGTCCCCCCCAACTCATCACAAAGGTTGGTAACCATGAGAGTTACTAAATCTTTCAAAGACCCCCCTAAATTTTTCATCAAATTTACTCCCTTTTTCCATGCAAAATTGAGAACAAAATTTGGCCAAAAACAACCCCTTTTCTGTTTTTTTCAATGACTAGAATTTCAAACACCCCTTTTCATTGAAATATTGATATAAAATTACCGGATTTTCCCAAGTACCCCTTTTATCCAAATTTCGTGGACAGTGCAAATTAAATACCCCCTATTTTGCTGATATCACAGTCAAATTTTGCAGACATTGCAAATCAAATACCCCCTATTTTGCCAATTTTGCGGTCCTTCAGTCGCCACTGGTAAAAAAATTACCCTTTTGTGCGCTATTTGGTAACTCTCATGGTTACCAACTTTTGTGTTGAGTTGAGGGGGGGGGGGGGCAGGAGGTGCTTCTCACATACGTTTTAAATCTTGGCATAATGATCAAGTTTTCCACTGGTACCATTTATTTAAAAAGAAAGACACAGGTAAGACAGGACTTCAGTTTACAATATTGGAAGCTATTGGTTCATTGGAATAATATTATATTGCATCCATATGTACAATATTGTAAATCATAAATCAATTATGACAATTAATATATAGAAGTATGATGCAGAGCCCACCGTTGCCCCGGGACTATTACCCATCTTGGCTCAGTCCATGCTTGAACCCAAAACTAAGGAGATAACTTTCTGTCTCAGCCAAATGTTAGGCTCAAAGTGGGAATCACATGCAAAAACCAAGACTAACTTGTTCTCATATCATGTTATTTTTCTTCATTTGAGCTAATATTTTCTTGCTAATAATAGACCTATATTGTTTTGTTCCTAATTTAGTCAGGCACTTTGAGGCCTTGGCATAAGGTGCCATATAGACAAATCCAACAAGCCAAGTCATGGTCAGGATTTGGTCGGCCATTATTGGGTCCCCGCGACACCAAACTGGTGTTGTGACTGCCCAATTAGGTGGATTAAAGCCGCTTAAAATCGATGTTAGATTCTTTTGTGTTGTAAACTGTCATCATTCTTTTGTCTATGTGTAACATGGGTGATAGAATGCAGTTTAAAATACCCTCCAAGGCCGCATCATTTCACATTTTAGGTGAGATTGAGCCGATGGCTGCCATTGAGGTGTAGGAATGCGTGAAATTGGATTCGTCTATAAAAGGATTTTTTTTAAATTAGTAGTGGTAGTAGTACTGTTACTACTGTAATATTCATAAATTTAAAAATGGCTTTTTTTGACAGTTAGGCCACATAAAATAATTTTTTTGATTCTCATCCAGAGGAATTTTATGAAATGACAATTGTTTGTTTTTTCAATGCAAATCGGCATTGCTAGTAGTTGTAATCTTTTTTCGATGTATTCTTGGATAATGATGAAGTACTTTTTATTTGAAGGTCTTATGAGTTAAAATACTAAAAAGCCTGCCTAAATTTTATTATCATATTGAATTGCTGGACTTTAAAAGCAAAAGTGTTACTTGAAAATTGAAAAGGAAAACAGAAACCATGGATCAACACAAGAAAACAACATGGATAAGGATGAGAACAATTTTTTATAAGGCCCTATGTAAACCCAGCAAACACAAAACATTTTACAGAAAATGTTTAAATGCCAGTTTTAATAAAGGGTATAAAACATTTTGATAACATTTAAAAAACATTTTTGAAAACTTAAAGTAAAACATTCTAACATAATGTTATTAAGTGTTAACAAAATATTTTGCACAAATGTTTGGCAGAAAATATTTTGCAATATCATTTTAAGAACATTTTAAAACTGTTGTTGTAGTGTTTTTTGATATAAAATGTTTTAAAAATGTTTTCATGATACTTTTATATAATCCGACATTTAAATGTTCAACATTTTGACCAAAACCAAAATGCATTTATAACACGTTTATAATAAATTGTGTTTTTAAAACATTTGTGTTTGCTGGGAAACCAGTATCAAAATCCCTTCTAAATCATTTTGTAACCTGATTTTAGAGCATATCACACATATCAAACATACAGAAGTTAGAACACTTACACAATATACCCTGTTTATCACAGTGGCATGCCCAAGAGGTGGCTTGGGGTTTAACCCCTCACCCCCCCATCCCCCACCCCTTTCCAGATTGCAGGATTCTGAGTTCACCCTTGCACCATCTGTGGGATTGCTTTCATTTATAAAAACTAGCTTTCCTATGATAAACTTTGATAAAAAAAAAGTAAAACACCAGAGTAAAAATATGGAATGGTTGCAGGACTGTGACATTATACGACATATCAAAATGATCCAGTGAGCATGGCCAAGACTGCCACATCAACATGTAGTATAACAGCCACCTCATTTGTAGATGTATGTAATAAAAGGTCATAAAACTATAAATTGTAGCCATTTCAAGAGGATATTGAATTTGGAAGAAGCAAGCGTTTCATCAGACGACAAAGCTGATGTGGGTACCAATCATATACAGCTTGTAATGTGGTATGTAGTTTATTGAATCACTTGTACCATTCTCTTGAGTCAAAATTTGGCATGTTAAATGGTCTGCAGTTTTGAGCATTGACAGTTAGAGACTATGATATAAACATACATCAAAGTTGATCAAAGAACTCTTTCAGAATAGCAGGGAATTCTTCTTCCTTGTAGTGTTTGACAATGAATGTGCTATTATTGTGAGCTCCCTGGATCATAGCGGATAAACCTGTTGGGAAAAATTGAGAAAAAAAGGTTATTATTGAATGCCACTAACACTGGGCTTAACACGACACATGACATTAAAATTTAAGCACCTTATTGCTGTATTGAGCTATTTCAGTTAAAATCCATACACTCCTATGGAAGATGTGAACTTCCACACCGGAGGTGAATAGTATACAAATACATACTGCCATGAGAGGTTCTGGTTAAAATAGTATTAATTGATCTCAACGAGGGACCATAGTTTTAACCAGAACTTCGAATAAAGGCAGTATATATTTGTTTTATATACTTCATTAATATGTTCTTTATTCATTGATTGGTTAAAAGAAAATTATTTGACGTTTTGACTCTCCAGCTTCTATCCTGAGTGAACAGCACGACCAATTTAAGTACAACCTATATTTTGCCCTTCAAAACAATCGAATAGGCTAAAATCGGGCTAACCAATTACAGCAGCGCGAAATCACGCTATGGCAGTTTCGTGTGCGTGAACTGTTCCGTCGCATCGAATGCGCGCACGCGGAAGGCATGGTCAAAAGTACTATTTACGGCTCGGAGGTACTATTTACGGCTCATCCGTGACATTGAAAATACTATTTATGGCTTAGAGGTACTATTTACGGATAAGAGTATACTGATGGTAGAACTATTTTTGGTCATGTGATCCACTTTTAACCAATCAATGAACAGGAATATATTAATGAAGTATATAAAATGGAATAGCCCACTTGGACTGGCCTCACAAATACACACATGATGCATGTTGTGCAAAATATTGGATTGCCTTGACTACTATCATGTACACAATATGCAACTTAGTAAAGGAGTATCGTGAATAAATTAGTGCAGAGAGTAGGGCAAGTAAAATATCAAGTCGTGCAAGTGAATGCCTACAATGTATGTGGACGTGTCGGATGGACAAGTGGAAAGGCATAAATTCTGCGAGGCAAGATCTCAATGCAACAATTTGGTGAATTAAGATTTAAATAATTAATGAACCCTGCTCTACAAACGGTTCAAAACCATGCAATATACTTTACCATAATATTTTGTATGCATGTTGTACCTATCTCATTTTAAACTTACGTTTATCGGTGTCAGCTGACCGAAACAGACAAAGTATTTTCTTATTCATAGCAACAGCTCTGCCAATCTCATACCCAACTCCAAGAGATGGTTGAGTAACTTCAGCTACCACAACTGTGAGGGTACAACAGATGAGAGATAGTACCATTTAATTATTAGAAACCACTTATTCCTATCGATGTATGTTAGATAATATATTATTTGTTTACAACTTCTACAAAAGTACAATTAAAATTAATTATACAATACTCCAAAAGTTTCAAACTACTCAAAATGATTACAGGATTAGATTCTGTTATTTTAATTATTTTGAGTAGTGCATAATATTTTTGAAGCTTTAAGGCTGGAGTGCTGTGGGCAGTGGCGTAGATTTCTTTTTGACATTGGGGGGGATGGTGTTGAAAAAAATTCTTGAAGAATCGTGAATCCAGCACCTTTTGGCGACAGAATAAGTTGATGTTACAAATGTGCTATTTTGAAGCTAAACTGATGAAATATGGAGCAAAAGTTGAAAAAATTGCGCGCGAAGCGCGCAAAAATTTGCACTTTTGGGGCTAAAATGGGCAAATGTGAGATAAATTTGGTCAGAAACCTATATTCAGGCGTCAACATTGGGGGGATGATTGTATGGAGCATCCGCCCCTGGCAAAATATTGGGGGGGATAAATCCCCCCCATCCCCCCCGGGATCTACGCCTATGGCTGTGGGATTTTTTTCACAAAACTAAACAAAACTTAGCTAACAGTATTTCATATTCTCCATTTATCTGTGTCATCAATATTATTTCTGAGTTCTGACATCCTCTATAAGAATAGTTTACTTTGGTACACTCACCACTGCTTTCATCAAGCCATGTTACATCGCCATCATGAATTTCTTTGTCAGTTTTTACTTTTCCTGTACAGAATAAAATCAATCGGCTTTGATGTAGTCTGGAATCTGGATACCCCATACTGACATACTAAGTATAGATGTGGTTTATGATATATTTCCAACATTTGTTTTTCTTCACAACATTTCAAAAGTTCAAATCCAAAAGCATTGATTGTCTCTTTCACAGTACACTGAAATTATTTTCTTCACTCTATTGATTGATCTCATTGAATTGATAAAGAACTGACAATTTTGTATTGTTACAAACATTCATCAAAGTACCTACAATCCCAGTTAAAATTGTTGGAACACTTTAACATGGGTAGTTCAAATATGCTCCCATTAGGCATGGATTAGGTGGGAGTGGCATGCCCCCTCCTCCCAAAAAAAAAAAAGAGGAAAGGAGAGAAGAGAAGAGAAAGTGGTAAAAAAGGAGAAAGGGGGAGAGAAAAACTTAAAATTGCACGCAAGAGAGAAAAAAGGATGCGAGACTTCAGCTCATGTACAGGACCCTGAATGGGGAAGTTGGAATCGGAGTGGGAAGACTACATACATGAGGTTGGAACAGAGGGATTAAGGACGAGGGGAAATCTCAGAAAACTCCAGCAGGAGTTGATCAAGAAGGATGTCCACAAGTACAGCTTCTTCAATAGGACGATGCAAAAAGCTGGTGCAGGGCCGTTCCTAGGGATTTTGCCGCCCTAGGCAAAGCCTCTCCATGCCGCCCCACCAAAGCATACCAAAAAAGTGTTAGGGGGGGTTACCCCCTTGAAAACTCATCAGTTTTGACCTAATTGTATACTGCCCACGACCGTTTTCCTTCTTTTCTGTATTTTTATCCCAATTTTTGTTCTTCTTACACGAATTATAAGAATAATAAACATGATATCATGCACTATTGTCAAAAAAAATTCAGCACCTTTTAGCGACCGAATAAGTCTATTGTACAAATGTGCGTGAAGCGCGTGAAGCGCGTGAAAAAGTTTGTCATTTTGAAGCTAAACTGATTAAATATGGTACAAAAGTGGAATAAATGCGGGTGAAGTGCGCAAAAATTTGCACTTTTGGGGCTAAAATGTCCAAAGGTGAATTTGGTCAGAAACCCATATACAGGCGTCAACATTGGGGGGATGATTATGTGGACCATCCCCCTGGAAAAATAGGCCTATTGCCCCCCCCCCCCGGATCTACGCATATGCCTGTAGTTTCCTTTTCCGCCCTGTTTTCTATTTCTCTTTTAAGCCCCTTTTTATTTTTCCTTCCATTTATTCTTTTTATTCGCCCTCATTTTTTCTTCCCTTTTCTATCATATGCCTGTAGTTTCCTTTTCCGCCCTGTTTTCTAGTTCTCTTTTCGCCCCCTTTTTTATTTTTCCTTCCATTTATTCTTTTTATTCGCCCTCATTTTTTCTTCCCTTTTCTTTCTCCATTCCCATTTTTTCTTTTTGCACCAGAACCAGAAGCATAGTGAAGGACTGTACTCCCACGAAATCGAAAGACTTGTCGCTTGCAACAAAAGAATGTAGGTCATAAAACACAAGAATATTGGTGTCAATATGGACAACGACTGACTACGCACAAACTAAATTCTGAGTTGCTCCTTATGGGTCAAATACCTTGGCTTGAACCTCAAATTTTGAGTTAACTTACCTGTTACTGGGTTGGGTATCATACCATCCATTGATGGGTCCTTTATATTATAAAAAACATGTTCAGTAAGCACCTGTCCATAACTCTGTAACTTCTCAATCATGCGCAGATAAAGCTCTCGATCTTGACAACCAGCACGAATGCTTCCACAAAAGTAGATCTTGCGGTTCATTATGAATGTGAAGGTAGTACAGTTTCTGATGCAGTGAACAGTGCCCTGTGTCTCTGACTCTGTGGCCTGTACAGCAAAACGTCTTTAAACTTGGAAGTTAAAGTTGAGCTGCTTTAATAAGCTTATTTCTCACATTGATGTATATAAAGATATGCCAGTAATACATGTACTGTCTCTGTCGCCCTGTTGCCGAAACACTGCTTTATCAAGTTAATAAGTTACTGATCACTGATGGGTGAGATTGGAGTTTGAACAAAATATTACTGCAGCTGCAATCAGAATGTGTCGTAGGTGATCGTCTTTGATTGAATTTGATTGTACAACAAACATGTGTTACTTTGTAAACAAACCGGCACGGCATGAAGGTCAGCTGACAGAACATGTGACCATCCACTATCTTTATTAGGCTTTTTAACCAGTCGTTCTTATTAAAACATTGATAACACGTATTTCATTGTTATTCACGGAGTGAAGTACAGGCTTGTTCAAGGTATTCAAGGTACTTTTGTAACTTAGAGAAGTGTACTTTTGAAGAAAAAAAAGTTATTCGTAGTCTCACTATGGATGATGGCACCCTTCAAACTGATCCTGATGAGGAACTGCATTCATTTTATAATACCGTACAGGGTCGGACCCAGGAATTTTTGATAAAGGGGGCGCCTTTTGGTCGACGACGAAAAAAATGTGTTAAAGGGGGTTACCCCCTCGAAAACTCAACGGTTTTGGCCCATTGTTTGCTGTTCATGGCCGAATTTGTTCCTTTTTTTTAATTTCTTACAATTTTTGTATTTTTAAGTTACCGGCGCCCTTTGCTAGTCAAAAAATAGAGGGGGCGCGCGCCGGCTGAACCCCCCTAAATCCGCCCCTGCCGTAATCTTTACACTTCTGGTTTTTCTGAGGAAGTTCTGAACAGGCTGCTAGCTTTTTAGACCAGATTGACATTTCACAACTTTCTGAGAATTTAAAAGAGACTTTGAATAGACCTATTTCAAAGTCAGAGTTACTTACAAACTAGACTATGCCATAGTCGATTTTTGATAAATAAAAATATGTTATTAATCATGATGAACGCATTCAGTTGAACTCGAAATTATACTGATATTTATTACATCAATATAGGCCTACTAGTATAAAATGGTTATGAAAAAGTTTATATAATTATATTTGTGACAGTAAAAGTAAAGTATACGTAGGCTTATATTATTGAATGCAACATATCATAATGGCATAACTATAATGGCACTTTAATACTGAACAATTCTAATTTTAGAATCTGCCAGTTTATTACGACGGTTAAAAATCGACTATGGACTTTCACTTTTAAGCAGAACTTTACCCCGGGACTTCGTTCTCTAAAACACACTGTCAATCATACTTGTTTATCAATCAAATCTAACCACAAGACTAAGCATGGTGGTACAATACGCGCTAGATGCGTACGTTCATCCACCAACTTTCACGATGAAGTAGCTACCGTATTTGATGCTATAGGTTTTGACTCAGTTCTATGTTCTACTGAATGTGGGCATTGATGAAGTATGGGTATATTGATGAAGTAGCGATCTACTGCTGATATAGGTATTGACTTAGTTCTATATTCTACTGAATGTGAGCATTGATGAAGTAGTCTCACTCCTTCTCATATGGGTATTGATGAAGTAGCTATCTACTGCTGATATAAGTATTGACTCAGTTCTATATTCTACTGATGTGGGCATTGATGAAGCTCGCTACAACTGATATGGGTATTGCTGAAGTAGCTATATTCTACTGATATGGACATCCATGAAGTATCTATCTACAGCTGGGAATAATAGGTATTAACTGATATTCTACTGAATGTGGGCATTGATGAAGTATATGGGTATATTGATGAAGTAGCGATCTACTGCTGATATAGGTATTGACTTAGTTCTATATTCTACTGAATGTGAGCATTGATGAAGTAGTCTCACTCCTTCTCATATGGGTATTGATGAAGTAGCTATCTACTGCTGATATAAGTATTGACTCAGTTCTATATTCTACTGATGTGGGCATTGATGAAGCTTGCTACAACTGATATGGGTATTGATGAAGTAGCTATATTCTACTGATATGGACATCCATGAAGTATCTATCTACAGCTGGGAATAACTTTAATTGACTGATATTCTACTGAATGTGGGCATTGATGAAGTATATGGGTATATTGATGAAGAAGCGATCTACTGCTGATATAAGTATTGACTCAGTTCTATATTCTACTGATGTGGGCATTGATGAAGCTCGCTACAACTGATATGGGTATTGATGAAGTAGCTATATTCTACTGATATGGACATCCATGAAGTATCTATCTACAGCTGGGAATAATAGGTATTGACTGATATTCTACTGAATGTGGGCATTGATGAAGTATATGGGTATATTGATGAAGTAGCGATCTACTGCTGATATAGGTATTGACCTAGTTCTATATTCTACTGAATGTGAGCATTGATGAAGTAGCCTCACTCCTACTCATATGGGTATTAATGAAGTAGCTATCTACTGCTGATATAAATATTGATTCAGTTCTATATTCTACTGATGTGGGCATTGATGAAGCTCGCTACAACTGATATGGGTATATTCTACTGATATGGACATCGATGAAGTACCTATCTATACTGCTGGGAATAATAGGTATTGACTGATCAGTTCTATATTCTATTGATGTGGGCATTGATGAAGCTCGCTACAACTGAAATGGGCATTGATGAAGTAGCTATCTACTGCTGATATAGGTATTGACTTAGTTCTGTATTCTACTGAATGTGGGCATCGATGAAGTAGCTCACTACTACTGATATGGGTATTGATGAAGTAGCTCACAATTACTGATATGGGTATTGATGAAGTAGCTATCTACTGCTGATATAGGTATTGGCTCAGTTCTATATTCTACTGATGTGGGCATTGATGAAGTAGCTCACTACTACTGATATGGGTATTGATGAAGTAGCTCACTACCACTGATATGGGTATTGATGAAGTAGCTCACTATTACTGAAATGGGTATTGATGAAGTAGCGATCTACTGCTGATATAGGTATTGACTTAGTTCTATATTCTACTGAATGTGAGCATTGATGAAGTAGCTCACTACTACTGATATGGGTGTAGATGAAGTAGCTCACTATTACTGAAACGGGTATTGATGAAGTAGCGATCTACTGCTGATATATAGGTATTGGCTTAGTTCTATATAATTCTTCTGAATTTGGGCTTTGATGAAGTAGCTCACTACTACTGATATGGGTATTGATGAAGTAGGGCCTAGCTATCTACTGCTGATATATAGGTATTGACTCAGTTATATATTCTACTTAATTTGGGCATTGATGAAGTAGCTTATACAGCTATTGATATGGGTACTGATGAAGTAGCTACCGTATTTAATGCTGATATAGGTATTGATTCAGTTCTATATTCCTACTGAATGTGGGCATTGATGAAGTATATGGGTATATTGATGAAGTAGCGATCTACTGCTGATATAGGTATTGACTTAGTTCTATATTCTACTGAATGTGAGCATTGATGAAGTAGCCTCACTCCTACTCATATGGGTATCAATGAAGTAGCTATCTACTGCTGATATAAGTATTGACTTAGTTCTGTATTCTACTGAATGTGGGCATCGATGAAGTAGCTCACTACTACTGATATGGGTATTGATGAAGTAGCTCACAATTACTGATATGGGTATTGATGAAGTAGCTATCTACTGCTGATATAGGTATTGACTCAGTTCTATATTCTACTGATGTGGGCATTGATGAAGCTCGCTACAACTGAAATGGGCATTGATGAAGTAGCTATCTACTGCTGATATGTATAGGTATTGACTTAGTTCTGTATTCTACTGAATGTGGGCATCGATGAAGTAGCTCACTACTACTGATATGGGTATTGATGAAGTAGCTCACAATTACTGATATGGGTATTGATGAAGTAGCTATCTACTGCTGATATAGGTATTGACTCAGTTCTATATTCTACTGATGTGGGCATTGATTAAGTAGCTCACTACTACTGATATGGGTATTGATGAAGTATCTCACTACTACTGATATGGGTATTGATGAAGTAGCTCACTACTACTGATATGGGTATTGATGAAGTAGCTCACTAGTACTGAAATGGGTATTGATGAAGTAGCGATCTACTGCTGATATAGGTATTGACTTAGTTCTATATAATTCTTCTGAATTTGGGCTTTGATGAAGTAACTCACTACTACTGATATGGGTATTGATGAAGTAGGGCCTAGCTATCTACTGCTGATATAGGTATTGACTCAATTCTATATTATATACTTAATTTGGGCATTGATGAAGTATATAGCTTATACAGCTATTGATATGGGTACTGATGAAGTAGCTACCGTATTTAATGCTGATATAGGTATTGAACACACCTTCACACCTTCACACCTTGAACACACCTTGAACACACCTTCTTCTTGGGCTCTTGTTGAAGGAAAAAAGTCCTTATGTAGCCCATCCAATTTCATCACAATACCCTTACTGCACAATCTATTATGGGGCCATGTTAATAAACAACTTTCTGCCAGAGAGCTCCCGTTCCATGGGTGAACTTGTTGTATGTCTTCTCTAGAGCTCTATCTATGCCATTCTTGAATTCATTCACTGTATTTTGCAGGCAGTCCATTCCATGCGCTCACCACTCTATTACTGAAAGAATTTCCTCTGATACGGAGTCTAGTGTGTTGTTTCTGCACCTTGAGGCTGTGACCTCTTGTTCTCACACCTTGCTGTGCCATTTGAAAGATGGAGGCTGGATTGATGTCATTAATACCATGCATTATCTTATACATCTGTATCAGATCTCCCCTTAATCTTCTGTAGGCTAATGTGGGTAAATCAAGCTCTTTCAATCTCTCTTCATACGTCATCTCTTTCAGGTCTGCAACAATTTTTGTGGCTCTTCTCTGTACTCTCTCAATCCTTACATTATCTCTGTGTAGAACTGGACTCCAAATACAATTTGCATATTCTAGGTGTGGACGCACTAGACTTTTGGACAGAATCTTCAGCATATCTTTATTGATGTAATCAAATGTTCTCCTTATGATTCCAACCATCCTGTTGGCTCTATTGGCAACCATATCAACATGCTTTGAAAAGGTCAACGAGGGGTCAAATTTCACTCCCAAATCTTTCTCTTCTTCTAGTACTTCTAAATTTCTTCTATTACCTTCTTCTGACATGCTATATGTACATGGTGTTGGTTGTGAACCATAGTGCAATACTCCACACTTTGCTACATTGAATTTCAGCTGCCAGGTATCTGACCACAAACTCAGGTTGTTCAAATCCTCTTGAAGCTTCTCGCAATCCTCTTCTTTCTGAACATGCGTAAACACCTTTGTGTCATCAGCAAATATCTTTACATAACTTTCAACTACATCAGTTAGGTCATTGATGAATATGATGAAGAGGATAGGACCTAGGACACTGCCTTGCGGGATACCGCTAATGACGTCTGCCCATTCAGATGTTCCACCATTTACACAGACTCTCTGTTTTCTACCTGTCAGGAAGCTTTCTATCCAACTCTGTAGATTTCCATCTATGCCATGAGCCTTCACTTTCTTGAGTAGGCGCTGGTGTGGTACGCTGTCGAAAGCCTTCCTGAAGTCCAAATATATCACATCAATACCTCCGCCCTCATCCAACATGCTGGACCACAAATCCATGATCTCTATCAGCTGAGTCACACATGACCTTCCAGCTCTAAACCCATGTTGGTCTTCACTAAGCAGCGTATTCTTGTTCAAGAAGTCCATGACGTGGTCTCTGATAATTGACTCAAGGAGTTTACAAATGACTGATGTTAGACTCACTGGTCTGTAGTTGCCTGGGCTTTTTACCGATCCCTTCTTGAAAATTGCCGTCACATGTGCTATTTTCCAGTCATCCGGTACTACCCCTTCACCAAGTGATTTGTTGAAGATGATGGTCAGTGGTTTTGTTATTGCATCTGTGACCTCCTTAAGCACCCTTGGATGAAATATTCTCATTTATTACACCATCACATTTAGCACAGCTTACGGGAGTATCAATTACTTCATTACCACTACTGGCGCTTAATGACTGATCTGGTTCGCCCAATACCTCCATCAATTCCTTTTTACCTCTTTGTTTTGTCTTACTTCTTACATTACTTCTGGTAGGTTTGGTTTGCTCACTACAATCAGTACTACTACTACCTTTGCGTCTACCTTTCCCATTGCTGATGCTAATCTCTCTACTACCTGCATGACTTGAGGAGCGGAATTTGACGCCTTTGGGTTTAACGCTTAAGCTTAACTCTGATTCTGCTAACTCCTCTTCATTTGTTACCACACTAGCTTCTACTTCCTCTTTTACCTCTCTTATTCGTGGTACCTCTTACTTTCTGGGTCTGTGTTACTTCTTCTTCACTATCGGGGTTCTTGACCTCCATCTTGGGTAAGCTTCAAAGTATTACGCCACCCACACACACCAGAAAATCTTCAAAAATCTCTAAATCGGTACAGCATCCACTTTACCTACTTACATCGAGTAAAGCCAAGGACATAAAAGACAATATGCAGTGGGTATTGTGGTGAGAAAGGATGTTAAAACATAAGATTTAGTGAAAAGTTTTACTCAATATCGATGACAACAATCTTCATCAGTCTGACCTCTGACTCAGTTCTATATTCTACTGAATGTGGGCATTGATGAAGTATATGGGTATATTGATGAAGTAGCGATCTACTGCTGATATAGGTGTTGACTTAGTTCTATATTCTACTGAATGTGAGCATTGATAAAGTAGCCTCACTCATATGGGTATTGATGAAGTAGCTATCTACTGCTGATATAAGTATTGACTCAGTTCTATATTCTACTGATGTGGGCATTGATGAAGCTCGCTACAACTGATATGGGTATTGATGAAGTAGCTATATTCTATTGATATGGACATCGATGAAGTATCTATCTACTGCTGGGAATAATAGGTATTGACTGATCAGTTCTATATTCTACTGATGTGGGCATTGATGAAGCTCGCTACAACTGAAATGGGCATTGATGAAGTAGCTATCTACTGCTGATATAGGTATTGACTTAGTTCTGTATTCTACTGAATGTGGGCATCGATGAAGTAGCTCACTACTACTGATATGGGTATTGATGAAGTAGCTCACAATTACTGATATGGGTATTGATGAAGTAGCGATCTCCTGCTGATATACATGTAGGTATTGACTCAGTTCTGTATTCTACTGAAAGTAGGCATAGATGAAGTAGCTCACTACTACTGATATGGGTATTGATGAAGTAGCTCACAATTACTGGTATTGATGAAGTAGCTATCTACTGCTGATATAGGTATTGACTCATTTCTATATTCTACTGATGTGGACATTGATGAAGTAGCTCACTACTACTGATATGGGTATTGATGAAGTAGCTCACTACTACTGATATGGGTATTGATGAAGTAGCGATCTACTGCTGATATAGGTATTGACTAAGTTCTATATTCTACTGAATGTGGGCATTGATGAAGTAGCTCACTACTACTTATATGGGTATTGATGAAGTAGCTCACTACTACTGAAATGGGTATTGATGAAGTAGCTCACAATTACTGATATGGGTATTGATGAAGTAGCTATTTACTGCTGAGATATAGGTATTGACTCAGTTCTATATTCTACTGATGTAGGCATTGATGAAGCTCGCTACTACTGATATGGGGTATTGATGAAGTAGCTATATTCTACCGATATGGGTATTGATGAAGTAGCTATTTGCTGCTGATATAGGTATTGGCTCAGTTCTATATTCCACTGATGTGGGCATTGATAAAGCTCGCTACAACTGATATGGGCATTGATGAAGGAGCTAGCTAGCTATATATATTCTACTGATATGGGGATAGATGGCCCCGACCAGTCCTGTCTTTGGGAGCTATACAAGCGGGGAAGGGATGAAGAAGTTATATTCCACTGATATGGACATTGATGAAATAGCTATCTTTTACTTGTATGTATGTACAAGTCATTGATGAAGTAGCTATAATCTGCTAATATGGGTATTGATGAAGTAACTATCTACTACCGATATGGGCATTGGTAAAGCAGCTATTTACTGCTGATATTGACATTAACGAAATATCTATCTACTGCTGATATTCGAGCATTGATGAAATGGCTATCTACTGCTGAAATGGACATTGAAGAAGCAACCATCTACGGCTGCTGTGGGTATTGACGAAGAAGCTAATTTCTTTTGATATGTTTATTTTATCATGTTGATGAAGTAACTATATCTACTGCTACATGGGCATTGGTGAAGTAGCTGTATACTCTACTGATGTAAAAAAATGCTGAAGTAGCTATCTACTGCTGATACAGGCATTGATGAAGTAGCTATCTATATTCTACTGATATACGCATTAAAGTGGCTCACTGCTGCTGATATGGGTATTATTAGAGCAGTTTTCTACTAGTGATTTAGACCCAGCAAACACAAAAATGTTTTAAAAACGTTTTAAACAAGTTATATTTTAGGTTTTGGTTTAGGTAAAAACGTTTTAATAACATTAAATGTCGGGTTACATAAAGGTCATGAAAATGTATTTAAACGTTTTGTATGAAAACACACTGCAACAATATTTTTAAAATGTTTTCAAAATGTTATTGTAAACTATATTTTGCAAACATTTTTGCCAAATATTTTGTCAGCACTAAAATAACATTATGTTAAAATGTTTGCAGTAGGTTTAAGGTTATCAAAAAATGTGTGTTAATGTTATGAAAACGTTTTATACCCTTTACATACCCTTTACATAACCCGACATTTAAACGTTTTCTGACAACCTTTTATAACCTTTTGCGAATAATGTCGAAAATGTTTTGTGTTTGCTGGGGATAGTAGTCATCTATTTAGGTATTCTATGAAGTCACGGCTATGATGGATTTGCTATCTACTACTGACATGGGCATTGATGAAAAAGTTTTCTAATAGTAATACTGCATGGAGATTGATGCAGTAGCTATCTACATACTGTGATTATATTGATGAAGTAGCCTTTTACTAATATAAGATGCCTTGTAACGAAATTAAATTGTTGTAAGCTTTTATCAATTTAACAATAGGTTTAACTAGCATGAAAGTTCATCTGTGTTGGTAAACGTCATAATTGGATATTCAAACTTATGATCTCAACACAAATTTAAGACGTGCCTCACATTTTCGGTCACAACTTTGACCTTCATCTGGAGACTGACAACCCAAGTTTGGGATCAGTGACCTTTTGGACACTTGACCCAAAAACCCGGTCGTACACTCTTGGTAACTTGCATGTCGGCCCCCGTCGCGGTTGAGGGGTCAAGTGTCCAAAAGGTCACTGATCTCAAACTTGGGTTGCCAGTCTCCAGATGAAGGTCAAAGTTGTGACCGAAAATTTGAGGTACGTCTTAATTTTGTGTTGAGACTCTAAGTATTAAATTTTCAATAAATAAATAAAACAGTTTTTCATGATATCACCCTATAAGTTTTCTTCACCTTGTATACCGACTTGTTTTTTGCTTAATTTACAGACAGACAGACGTCTTGGTGGTGATTTCATAAGATTACCACATAAATATAATCATGAAATAATGAGACAATCATAGGCCTACAGCTCAACTTTGATTTTTATTTTGTGATTTAATAAATATTTCAAGTTGCACGTGAACCTTGTTTGACAGAAATGTTGCATTAAAGGGGCATTTCGTGATCCACAGCCTCATCCCCCACTTTTCTCAAAAAAGGTTGAGATTTTTATATCACTGGAAACCTCTGGCTACATAATGTTTATGTACAAAATATTTCTTGCAGATTAATTCGTTTAGCAAAGATATCGTGAAATTTGAATTTCGTTCTGGTGCACCAGAACGAAATTACAACGTATTGTCTATGGAGCAGTGTAATACACATAATCATGCATAACTCGCAAACGCAATATCGGAATCAACTGAAATTTTGGGAATATGCTTTTTTCGTGGATATGTACTGAAAATGTCATAAAAAGAGGATTCTAGGATCACGAAATACTCCTTTAAGTTACGGTTCTTAAACAATTGCTTTACAACATTGCCACATAGATAAAGAATTAACCTAGCAAAAACAAAAGCGACAATTCAGACAAAGTTTATATGTCGGGTTATGTAAAGGATATAAAACGTTTTAATAACATTCAGAAAACATTTTTGGAAACTTTATGCACAACATTATTTTGAACATAGCGTTATTAAAGCCATAATGTGTGATTTGCTTCACAGCGACGCCCTCAATTTTACTCGGATTTCTACTTTTTGCATAATTATAATGCCCAGTGGTGTACTAAAATACCACGTAAAAGACTAAGCCTGAAGTGATTTAATAAATATTAAAACCGGGTCGACCCGCTTTTATTCAGAGTTCATCGGTCGACTGCTTGCTAACATGTCCCGTGGATGTCAGCTTATGTGTACACGTCGAGCGCAATGCTCCGTGCAGTATTACATGTTACGATCGGCGAGCGTAGTACACGCATTGTAGGCGCTGGAATGAAATCGCAATTTTCGTCGTTATACCTCATTTGTTTGGCTTGAAATTAAAAGGGGATAATGTGATCAGTGAATACAAACATTTAAATAGGAATATATTCTTTATGCAAATCACACATTATTGCTTTATGTGTTGACAAAATATTTTGCGAAAATGTTTGCCAAAAATATTTTGCAATAACATTGTAGTGGTGTTTTTTTCATATAAAATGTTTTAAAAACGTTTTCTTGACCTATATTTAACCCAACATTTAAATATTATTGAAACGTTTTGACCATAACCAAAACGCGTTTATAGCACGATTTAAAAAATAAATTGTGTTTGCTGGGAAGAATAATCAATCAATTCTAAATATTGAAAATTTTATAGAAATGAGCACATTTCATTTGCACTGGACAAAAGTGGTATGGCTTTTAACATTGTTTAAGGAATGAAATCAAAACTCGACCGCCGGTTGACCGCCGGTTCCGTCCGGTTTCCATTGTTTAGAACAAAAGAAACCAGACGGAACCGGCGGTCAACCTCCGGTCGAGGTTTGATGTCATCCTTAAAGTGCTGTGGCTTTTTACACCACACAAGAGGATTATATACACCTATATTATATAATTAGTAGTTTTGACTTTTTATAGAAATAGTAAAAGTTTATAATGTAAGTAAATATCAAAGCATTTAGATTATCATTCTTTCATCCTTTTTTTTCTTCCTTTCCACACATGTTAGCATAAATTATCCGACTCTAGGGGGGGGGGGCATGAGGAATTTAGGAGGAACACGATTTCCGGGGTAAGGGAACGCGACTTTTTTTCAGGTTAAAAAAGATAAATGACAAATCTTGAAAAACCATGCAGATGATCAACTTGAAAGTGTTTTGCGAACGTGAGGGGAAACGCAACACTTGTTCCAACTATATTCCCCTGGCATAATGGCAGTAACTTTGTACTATTATTATACGCCGTTAGAAGTGACGTCATAATCGGATTAACTACCGTAGCAATAGATGAATACAATTTTTGAATATACCGCGCTGCACTGCAGCTGGTTGCACTCATCACCTGTCTTCAATCATATAATAGATTGAATACAATACCACTCTTTTCAAAGAGACTAATATTACAGGTGCAAGTGATTAGCATTTCTTTGACATTTATGGTTCAATGCATCGGTACCGCATGAACGTTGTAGTGCGGGGCGATATAGCCAAAATTGTATTCAGCTATTGCTATAGTTAAACCGATTAACTACGTCACTTCTACGGCGTACAGCCACTAAAATATAATGTATACGGAATGAGAAAATCATGCAACTTTTATAAATAATTTTTGTTTGTATATAAAAATGTTGTTTTAAGTACGCTTATTAAGTGCTTTTACAGTAACTTTACAAACTTGCCACATACTAAAGTAATTCAATTATAAATTCAAGAATAAATAAATTTATCTAAGATATAACAAGGGTATAATGTTCTTTCACATGTACTGGGAACACAACACTGCTGTTCACAAAGGTTACAAAAGTGAAAAGGTGGTGACGATACGTGGATGATAATGTGGTTACGTACATTATATCATCCAATCTGGCACAAATCAAAGTTTAATGAATATTAATTGTTGTTAGCTACGAAAAGTTACACTTTTTGTTATAATCCATGAAACAAATATGCAAATGAGCGCATTTACTTAATGAGCGCATTTAATTACGACATATAAAGCATCCGTACCAAGTCATTTTTTGTACGAACTACGAAGGGGTTGGTTGTTACAATCCATCCTATACTTTTCTATATTAAACGCCACACTGTTACATTTCATACAAATTAATGTACATACCAATGGATCTCCTCTATGTAGCGATACATAAGTAATACAAAGTTTAACATTCATAATGTGATCGCGCCTGTGCGGATTCTGGCTATGTACAAAGGTATAATAGACTCAACAATTAGCCCCCAATAATGGTTTTCATTTTGACTGTACTGCGATTTTTACTTTTGAGAAATTATTGAACGTATCAAAAAACTTTTCGAAGATCAATTTAAAATTGCCCGACCCGTTAAAAGGGAGAAATGACAAATCTTGAACAATCATGCAGATTCAACTTAAAAGTGTTTTGCGAACGTGAGTAGAGGGGTAACGCAACATTTGTGTTCCAAATTCCCCTGGCATAATGACAGTAAATATATACAATTATTATAACCACTAAAATATAATGTATACGTAATGAGACAATCATGCAACTTTTATAAATAATTTTTTGTTTGTATATAAAAATGTTGTTTTAAGGTACGCTTAAATGCTTTTACAGTAACTTAACAAACTTACCACATAATAAAGTAATTCTAAATAGTATTGATAAATTCAAGAATAAATGAATTTATCTAAGATTTTTAATAATAGTAGAATGTTCTTTCACATGTATTGGGAACACAACACTGCTGTTCACAAAGGTCACAAAAGTGAAAAGGTGGTGACGATACGTGGATGATAATGTGGTTACGTACATTATATCATCCAATCTGGCACAAATCAAAGTTTAATGAATATTAATCGTTGTTAGCTACGAAAAGTTACACTTTTTATTATAATCCATTAAGGGGGTACTACACCCATGTGGTAAATTTGTGACTATTTTTTGCATTTTTCTCAAAAAATAATTACACACTGGTAACAAAAGTTATGTATATTATTGGGGCAAGGAATCCAATTACTACACTGAAATTTCAGTGACTCAAGACAACCGGTTCAGTATATATGATAGGAAACGAGGTACATCCTAGCGGTACCTTGTTTCTGATCATAAATATCAAACCGCTTGTCTTGGGTCACTGAAATTCCAGTGTAGTAATTGATTCCTTGCCCTTATAATATACATAACTTTTGTTACCACTGTGTTATTAGTTTTGAGAAAATGCAAAAATAGACACAAATTTATCGAGGGTGTAGTACCCCTTAAAACTAAATATGCAAATGAGCGCATTTACTTAATGAGCGCATTTAATTACGACATATATACAGCATCCGTACCAAGTCATTTTTGTACGAACTACGAAGGGGTTGGTTGTTACAATCCACCCTATACTTTTCTATTATTAGACGCTATACTGTTACATTACATACAAATTAATGTGCATACCAATGGATCTCCTCTATGCAGTGATACCACGGTAATACCCCGGGGTCACCCCCATTGTGGCATGTACATCCGCGATAATCAACTTTTGAAAAGCACCCTAAACAAGGATTTAACCCTTGGCTAAAACGATACCCTAAACAGGTAACACGCGCCTAGTGTTTTCACACCCTAAACAGGGATTTTATTTCTTGCATCAATTTTTATACACTAAATTTCATTTCCGCGTATTAGCAATTGCAATTTTGCTACCCATTTTTTTTCTTCAATTTTTCATGTTTTTGACACCCTAAACACGATACGCGAGTGTGACGGGACCGAGCGGCTAGGTACTTAGCAAGTGGCTTTATAGGTGGGCTTGCCGGAGCTAGAATCCGGCTATGCACTAGAGGAGACTGTGATGGACCTCAAAGAAAACTACAGTGATATCTTGTTTTACTTTAACAATGTATACCGATTTATTCGTGGCACTTGTCTTATCTGTATTACATACTACGGCTTCCAGAATATACTATCTCTACAAAGTAATACCATCTCACATATTGATCAACATCAGCTTTTAATCTGGCCAACAGGCTGTCTCACGCGTCACAATAACCGGGCAGCAGGTAACAGTAACCACAAGTTGCCGTACCACCAATAACACGCTACACAACGGCAACAGTCTGATTGGTAAACCCGGGCCAATTTAACATGCTAAAATACGCCACACCAGAATCTAGAACGATCATCACCGGAGTCAATAAGAAAAATGTGTTAATATAATTATATAACATGTTAGGCCTACAAAAATCTAAGTTATTTAGTACAAAATGAAAATTTGGGCATAGTAGCCCCGCGAAGCGCCATGCTAATATTGACGACACTTGCGTACGACATGCAAGCATGTAGTGGCAAGTATCATCACAAAGTTTGACAAATATGATATAAACACAACTACCTATTGGCATACGAAAAATTGGGCAGCATGGCCCCACGCGGCGCATGCCAATAGGTATAATACATGCAAATGACACACTAGTATGCATTGGCACATATTAATATTTTGAAAATACATAAGTTTTTGAACGCAATTGAAAATTTGCACATAGAGGCTCCCCTCTAGGTGCAGACCAGATTTTCAACAATACATAAAGATGACATACGTATGTATCTTTACGATACATGACGTATATATCCCTATGCATCATCACTCTTAAAATTACGACATGGTAAACAACAATACAGATTTCAACAGACTATGTGTTATAAACAATAGCACTATACAAACCATTAGGCCCTACTATACCATTAGGCCTTGTCACTACCTCCATCACTCAGCTTGTGCTCCACCAATCAAACTTGTGCTCCACCAATCAAACTTGTGCTCCACCAATCAACCCTGTGCTCCACCAATCAAAACTCCAAGCCCTCCATCACTCAAAACTCGGATTGATTAACTCCTCCATCACCCAAACTCGGACCAGTCAAACTCCTCCATCACCCAACTCGGACTAGTCAAACTCCTCCATCACCCAACTCGGACTGGCCCAACTCTCCTCCAAATACCCGCAGTACCAGGGCACCAGCCCACGTTGCACCAGGACACCAGTCCACGTCGCACCAGGACACCAGTCCACGTAGAACCAGGACACCAGTCCACGTAGAACCAGGACACCAGTCCACGTAGAACCAGGACACCAGTCCACGTAGAACCAGGACACCAGTCCACGTAGAACCAGGACACCAGTCCACGTAGAACCAGGACACCAGTCCTACCCGACGTGTTCCTCCTCTCTACTACCCTTAACTCGCCAAATACTACTCTCCGCAGTAATAGGCCCCCAGACCTCCTCTCTACTACCCTTAACTCGCCAAATATTACTCTCCGCAGTAATTAGGCCCCCAGACCTCCTCTCTCTACATTCCCCGATGATGTGTCCTGGGCTGCGCCACGCTACTGCATGGGCCCCTTGGACTTCCTCCTCTTTATGGATCCGTGCTCCTTGCTCCGTGCTCCTCTCTCTCTCCGCACTGAAAAGCAAACATACACGTGCACGTAACCACAACACAATGTCTGTTGAAATCACACATAACAATGATAAAAATATACCATATCATCTTACCAATAACTTTCCGTGAGCACTTAACATCCACATATTATAAAAATAAAAATACATGAATATTTAAATACACTTCACACACTTTATATGAGATCATAGGCCCTGCACACGACATGTTTTGTAATAAAGACCTAATTAATTTAAAATAGTATCTGGGTGTGACTTGCGTGAGTTCCACATAAATACTCTGATCCAAATGTTAAAGCCTCTATAATTTGACAAAATGTAATTTCGTTATTAAACAAATGCTTTTAGCTGAGGCTACAATGTTTGCATACAAATAATAATCATGAATAATGTCAAAAGTCAGACAATATAAATAAACACATAATAAATTGTGGACAATGAGAAAGAGAGTGAGAGACGCGAAAATATAATAATCCCTATTAATATTATACGCAACTCGCCATCTCAAATAATTAATTAAATCCAAGATCCAAAATAATATTCGGGGAAAACCCGAGTAACGCAATTAGCGCATGTACATGTATATGTGCTACCTAGTAATGCGCTGTGCGGTACGTATGTACCTTTGACCTCATTAATATGCACAATCTTGCACGTCAGCCATCTAGCAATAATGGAACCCAAATAAATTTAATTATAAAATAATCTAAGATAGACGAACTAAATCAGCCATTTCTTTCTTTCCGCTTTACCTAGAAAATCCTGTTACATATCAACATGAGCGCCAAGGAATACCATATTGTTTAAAACATATGATTTTGAAATACGAACACGATAAAGCATGATTTTGGGGGTGAATTTGTGGCCAAAACCGATAAGAAATGTGCAGAGATGCTATGCTTTCCGTATACACGCACACGGAAAATTAAAACAACGAAGCATCACTCGAATTGCTCACAGAAAATCGCTTAAAATACATCCTAAAATTAATTTCACGACTCCCAAATCACCTCTACGTGTTCTATACATAATAATCTAAGTGAGTTTGGAATGATTTAGTTCCCAGAACCATTTATAATAATAAAAATAATGAAAGAATAACGAAAGAACAAGAGAAATATAATTACCTAGAACGATCATCACCGGAGTGGGAAAATTTCCACTCCAGCGAGACCACATGGTAAGCAGCCAATCAGCGAGGCTTATTACCAGTTAATTGATTGATTGATAATGACGTAATGCAAAACGAAAATTCGCCTTTAAAAAGGCGCACTACGTGATTTGGATAATAAAATTAAAGGATACTAAATAATAATATTTAATATTTCGAATCCCGTCACACAGCCCCCTCCCAACATTATTGACGCTCCGTCAAAATGTGATCTTTGAAACACTAACGGGGTTCGAAATTGTCTTACACTACACATATATATATATATACACAATTTACTCGACAACATTTTTTAAATATATAGCGTCCTATGCTCCTTCCGACTCAGTCATGGCAATGGTAGTCAGCTTGATCATCTGGCATGCCTGAAGCCAACAAGTTCCTGGCAATGGTAGTCAGCTTGATCATCTGGCATGCCTGAAGCCAAAATATCCTTTGTCCAACATGGAGTCGGTCTTCTGATGACAGCAGATCCTAGTCTTCTTCAGCCACTAGCTGCGGCCATTCTTCTAGACTCTCTTAGGCTAACGGTACCTAATGGGTCTCTGTCGGACTCGGCTTGGATTCCGACGTCCCACCCACATTTGGGGTCCATATGTGTCTTTCACATTAGGTGCACCTTTAGGTTCTCCTATATCTCCAACCTGCTCCACCATACGTCCACTCCCTGGGACTCTATTGCCTTTTCCCCATCGTGGAATGTGTCGCACTGCTACCTCGGGATTGAACTGGACCCTCTTTTTCTCTCCCGCCCTCATTGGACGTTTCCTCATGCTACTTGGTCTCTCTGTGCCCAGTTTCGTACTTGAGTTCCTCTCTCTTCCACTCTTCTCTCCAGTTTCTTGACTCTCTACAGGTTTGCCCCCATTTGCTACAGGGTCATCTGGTTTAGGTGCTTCCACTAATCCTTCCACCTCTGGCAACACATCAGACTCCAACTCAGACTGTTTCTCTGCCGGGACTGGAGCTTCGAAGACCCATGGTTCTAGCTCTGGTCCTTCATAGGGTTTGAGGCGGTCCGCATGCACAACCTTTGGTTTACTTCTGGCCGTCTTCTGTATGCGGAAGGTGACATCTGATAATGCTGTCACCACTAGGTAGGGACCTTCCCATGGCAGGGTGAGTTTCTTGGACAAGCCAGGTCTCCTCTTGACATCAAACAGCCACACAAACTGACCCTCCTTATATATAGGATCTCGTGTTCGGCGGTCATAGTTCCGCTTCTGACGCCTACTACTCGCTTCAAGAGAATGCCTAGCCCTTTCGTGTACACCTCTCATTCTCTCTCTCAACTCTTCTGCATAGTCAGTTGCACAGTCTCCTTCTCCGGGCACTGCACCAAACACTAGGTCAACTGGGGCAGATACTTCGCGTCCTAACATCATCATATTAGGGCTTTCACCGGTAGATGCTTGTACACTTGATCTATATGCAAAGCCCACATAGGGTAGACACTTGTCCCACTCCTTCTGGTCTTGTAGTGGCAACAACATCAGCGACACTGCATTGGTTATGGTACGATTGTACCTTTCTACTAAACCATCAGACTTCGGGTTATAAGGGGTAGTTCTTGTCTTGGTGATGCCCAGTATCTTGCACATTTCACTGAAAACTTCTGACTCGAAGTTCCTCCCTTGGTCTGAGTGCAGTTCTAGGGGGACTCCAAACCGGCACACAAATTCATGCACTAATTTGTTTGCTACTGTCTCGGCACGCTGGTCAGGTATGGCGTATGCCTCCATCCATTTAGTCCAGTAGTCTCCTACCACAAGGACATATGAATTTCCTTGGTGAGTTTCTGTAAGGGGGCCTAGGACATCGATTGCCACTCGCTCTAGGGGGGCTCCAACACGGGTTTGCTGCAACGGGGCTCGACGTTTGCACGGAGGGTTCTTCTTACGGGCACAGTCTACGCACTGCCGCACATAAACTCTGACATCAGCACTCATACCAACCCAGTAGTACCGTTCTCGCAGCCTTGGTAAGGTTTTCTCTCGACCCAAATGGCCTGCAGTCTTCGATGCATGCAGTGCATCAAGTGCCTTCCTCCTTAGTGACTTCGGAAGCACTAGTAGCCATTTGAATTCTTTGCCATCGTCACTTTCCCATCGCTTCAGAAGGACGCCCTCTTTCACCGTCAACATGTCCCACTGGCCCCAGTACGTCTTTAGTGCAGCTGACTGACGTGCAACGTCTTCCCATTTGGGTCGTTCACCCCCAGATTCCTTCAACACTATAATGGGTGACATGGTCTCATCAGCCATTTGAGCTTCTCGGATAGAAGTCAGCGAAACTTCAGGCATGGTAGTGATATGCCTTAGCCATACTTCAGTGTCACTGTTCTCTGCTGCTTCTGTCACTGGTGTGTCCAGCATAACACCAACTCCTTCAACCTCAAGAGTGTGCTCTCCACCGCTACCATACTCGTTTTCAGTGCTGACGTGGGCAATCTCAGCCCCCTCATGACTTTCCAGCTCGAGTCCTGGCTCTGTCTGGGTCCCAATTTCATTTGTGGCCATAGGAACCTCATTTGTTTCTATTAACCCAGCCTCAACTTCTGCTTCCTGTCTTTGGCTTTCTTCTGCCTCTTTGGCCATCTGCCCTTCCCATCGACCACATTGTTTACATGGGCGCCTGGATAAGCCATCTGCATTCTGGTGACGCCTACCAGGGCGATACTCAAGGCAGAGATCGAAGCTTTGCACAACTTCCAACCACCTGGCGAGTTGGCCTTCCGGATTCTTGAAGTTCGACAACCACCTTAAGGAGCTGTGATCTGTCCTCACCTTCACTTGGCCCCTCCCAAGTAATGTCTGTACTTCTTCAAGAACTCCACAATCGCTAGCAGCTCTCGCCTCGTCACACAATAGTTCCTCTCAGCCCTTTTCAGTGACTTGCTACCATATGCAATCACCTTCTCTTCTCCTTCTTGCTCTTGTGACAGGACACAACCGATTGCAAAATTACTTGCATCTGTGTCCAGGATGTACTGTCCTGCTGATTTAGGGTAAGCAAGAATTGGTGCCGTTATCAATGCTTCCTTCAATGTGCCAAAGGCTTTCTCGCAATCTTCATTCCACTGGAACTTTGCACTTTTCTCCGTCAACTTGTGCAATGGTGCAGCCGTATCAGCAAAATCACGTATGAATCGCCGATAATACGACGCCAGTCCCAGGAAGCTACGGACTTGTGTCTGTGTAACCGGAGTCGGCCAGTCCTTCACGGCTTCTATCTTGTCCGGGTCTGTGTGTATCCCTTCCTCGGACACAATATGTCCCAAATACCGGACCTCTTTCTGCAGTAGGGAACATTTGCTTGGCTTGACCTTTAACCCTGCACTTCCAAATCTGTCAAACACTGAGGACAACCTTGTCAGGGACTCTTCAATTGTACGGCCAAATACAATGACATCATCTAGGTAGACCAGTAACGCTTCCCAACGCAGGCCTGCCAGCACATTGTCCATCAACCTCTCGAATGTGGCAGGTGCGTTGCACAGCCCAAAGGGGAGTACATTCCAGGAATACAGGCCACTTGTTGTCCTGAATGCAGACTTGTCACGGGCATCTTCGTCCAGCTCTACTTGCCAGTAGCCTGACGCAAGGTCCAAAGTAGAAAAGAACTTCGCCTCTCCTAGCGCATCGAGCGAGTCGTCAATCCGCGGAAGCGGATAAGCGCTTTTGACGGAAGCTTCGTTCAATTTCCTATAATCCAAACACAGCCTCTTTGACCCGTCCTTCTTCTTCACAAGAACCACTGGACTTGCCCATGGACTATCAGAAGGTTGTATCAGACCCTTGTCTAATAACTCAGCCACCTGTCTCTCAACTTCTGTCCTCTGCTCAGGTGAAGAGCGTCTCAATGGCTGTCTAATAGGCTGGGCACCCTGTGTGTCAATGCTATGCTGGACCAACTTGGTACGCCCTATGTCATACTCGCCCCTCGAGAATATGTCCTGATACTTGACAAGCAACTCGAAGATCTGTCTCTTCCCCTCAGGCTCTAAGTCAGTGGCACACCGTTCATACAATTCTTTCAGGTGCTCTGGAAGTTCCACCTCTGCTCCTACTTCTTCACATCTGCGTACCGACTGTTCGCATTCGACTTCAACGTCTTCTTCCTCAATCTGGAGCAAACGGGCAACTACCTTTCCTGCCTTAAGCACCTTTTCTTCTGAGCCCAAATTCATAATTCTCACTGGTATGGTTTCCGAGCTAGCGTCTACTACGGCTCGGGCTACCATTAAGTCATCATCTTCTATCCCCTGATCTATGGGTTCCACCAAGCACATCATGCTACCTCTCCTGTTACCAGCCAAGCATGCAGGGACCACCATTTCATGTTCTGCAGGTATACGAATCTCTGATGACGTAACCAGCTTTGAATACAATGGTTTGTCATCTTTTGTGCGACAATCCACTCTCTCGCCGCGAATTATCAGCTGCAGACTATCAAAATCTATCTTAGCTCCGCACTTCCTCAGGAAATTCGTTCCCAACAAGTTATCGCTGACTTGTGCAACGTAGACTGCACACTCTCAACATGACTACCAACTTGCACTTCCATGTAGGCTGATCCCATTATCTGTACTCTGGACCCATCAGCCTGTCGCAAGTATACCTTCTCTTCTTTCAATGGTGGTCGTCTCGCCTGCGGAATTTGACGGTACTGTTCTGGTGTTAATGTTACTTTGGAGGCCCCTGAATCAACACAAAGCATTACTCTCTCTCCCTGTATGACAGTTGAAACCCATAGATCCTTTATTTCCCCGGTCTCATTCTCCCCTATCCCCAAGGCGAATTCTCTTATGTCCGTGAGAAGTTCGGTCTCCCCGGTGTCTGACTCTGATTGTTCCCCTGTCTCGCAAATTGGTTCGGTCTCCAGCCTTGGTCCCTCCTCATAGGTGGCCTCCCCCAGGACCTTTGGTTTGGCCTCATTTCGTTTCCCTGCCATCTTGCAGGACAATTCCGATACATGTGTCCTTCCTGATGACACTCAAAACATGCCAACGGGCGTTCACATTGCCACCAAATATGATCACGGCCTCCACAATTGCGACACTCACTCCACTGGTCTACCCTTCCACCAGCTAGCTGTGGACAGGACCTCTGCATATGCCCTGGCTCTCCACATTTGAAGCATCTCCGTGGGAAGTCTTGACGGGCTGGAGAACGCGGACTCACTCTACCATTTGGCGGTGGTTGCTGTGACTTTGCCGCAGGGGGTGGCCGAGGACCCTTATTAACTGGACCTTGGCTCACGCCACTCATCGTCTTCTCCATTCCTTCCACCTTCTCTAGCAAGACCCTCACCATCTCATCTTGGCTCTGGTATCCAAGACTATCACTTCTCTCTCCCCTACCAGAGGCAACTTCGGGTCTGGCTTGCTTTACTGACCTCAAGTCACGCTCCATCTCACTCACACGCGCAATCAACTCACTCACTTCAGAATCTCTGGGTGAGTAGTCTCTCTCTTCAGTCGCTATTCTACTATAGCCAACCTGCTTCCCACGACCCTGGTTTGTTCTGTCTTGCAGAATGACTCTACATTCTCAGCAAGCCCTATAGCATCCACCAGAGTTTTAGGGGTCGACCGGAAGAGTTCCTTGCGCAACTCTGTATCAGCTATCGCCCTCTTGAAATGCTCTCTAGCTATGTAATCTTTCTCCGCTTTCTCAGACTTCGGGTGTGCCAACTCCACTAGTCTTTTGATCTGCTTCCCCAGTTCACGGAGGCTCTCTCCTTGCTTTTGCTCACGCCGAGACAGAGACAGGAAGTAATTCTCGGGACACTCACGTGGGCCGAACTCTCGTTTAAGCACCTTCACCACTTTGGCATAACGAGCCTCACGTGGATTGATATCATTCACATTCAGCGTGGCCAGTGCCTCGTCTTGGCAACAAGAAAACATCTGGAATGCGGCTTCCCTATCTGACCAGCCATTGTAGTCTCTACACGCATCGAACTGGGCGGCAAAGTCCTTAAATGAGCCTTTCCCATTGAACTTTGGGGGCTTCATACTTCCTCGTTTCCTAACTGTGTCGTCTGCACTGGTGGACTCATCCGTGGATGTCAATGCAGGTTTATTTTTCTTCCTTCCCGCGACTTCTTGCCCTTTGAAGGCTTCTTTTTATTTGACTTTACTCCTGAGGAAGCTTTAGTCTCATCGTCACTAGACCCCTTGGATTCTCTCAGAAGCTTTACCGCTGACGTGCTCTTCTTAGCCTTTGTGCTGACTTTAATACGCTTGCCTTCACTTTCTGACAATGTGTCAGAGTCACTCCCATTGCTACTGCTACTCTCAGTTTCACTCTCTACGTCAATCGCTTTCTTCTTCTTTGACACCGATGCTCTCTTGGAAGATGATTTAGGCCTAAAGTCAGACTCCGATTCACTTTCACTGCTAGTTTCAGTCTCGCTAGCCGATTGTGACTTCTTAGAACATATCCGTACCTTATTCTTCTGCTTCTTAGACTGTTTGTCTACAGCTTGACCTGACTTAGCCTCTCGGCCATACAGAGTGTCCTTTTCTTTTGTCTTTCCCGAAATGGATCCAAACTTGGCCTCAAATTGGCTTTTCCCCTTCAGTCTCTTATCACGCCTTAAGGGGGGCGGTTGGCTTTGCTCTGCAGTGTCACCATCCTTGTGCCCTCGGCGCAGTACTTTTCTTCTATCCTGCCGACCTTGTTTCTTAGACTGTCGTCTCACTTCTTCTCCTGAATTGGAATCATCGGTCTGACAGCCTACTTCCACCCCTTCTCTGGATGGCCATGCCATATCCACAGGCCCATACTTTTGCTCACGCTCTCTGTCTTGCAATGCTCGCAATTTTGCCACTCGGAGTTCTTTCTCTCGGTCCAGACTCTCAAGTTCCATTTGAAGTGCCTGACTCTCAGTGTTCTTTCCCCATTCTTGGGATTCTTTCCTCTCCCATTCCTCATGCTGTGTTATTGCAGTTTCTTCGCGTTTTCTCGCCATTTCTCGTTCCACCCTCTCACACTCTTCCTGCTCTCTACGACTATCTCGCAACTGGTTTATTCTCTCCTGCTTCTCTCGTTCTTCCTGTTTCATCACCCGTATTTTATGATCCATCATCTGTAACTCATGTTTCCCTTCCTCTTCCTCCTTTTGCATTTCCTGTTTCCTCTTTTGCCTCTCCTGTCTCTTAACTTGGGCTTCAGCCTCCAATTTCTGCATTTTACGTTCTGCCCGGCATTTTCCTCCACTTGTTCTTTTTCCCGTTCCTGCGTGCCATCTCCAGGTTTTGCGCATCCCGAGCTGCTTCCTCAAAAGCCCTTTTTCATCCTCAATACTACTTTCCTTCACTTTCACCCCCCCTCGCCAATCCGCGAGTTCCTTCTCCTTCTCCCACATGACCTTTTCCAGCACTTCACACTCTGCTGTATTCGCTTGGTGGCGTTGAAGCATTTCCCCATACCTCTGGTCTGACCCTTTACTCCTCACATCAAGCACTACAACACCTGGTTCTCTCACCTGACCCTGCTCATGGGAATCACCATCCTTTCTTGCTTCCAACCTTGACGCCATCTTCTCAGATCCCCTAGATCTAAGGTTGTACCGTCTCCCTGTGTGCTCATGTCTAGCGCCATCACCCCCAACCTCTGCATCACTACCGGTTGCTTCTTCCTCAGACACATTTCGAGTCTTTCTTCTACCTCTCTTTTGCAACCGTTCTACTTCTCTCTTCTGAGTCTGTCTCCCTTCCTCAGAAGTACTATCCCTTCGTTTCCGGGTTATATTCTTAGAACGTGCAGCCTTTCGCCCTCTATCATCAGGTTCATCCCACATATCAGAGTCACTAACATCGCTTGAACCACTTCCGGACTCACTCTCAGTATCACTTTCATTACTGCCTGCTTCCTCCCGTTGCTCTGGTTCAACCTTGCCCTCTGTTGACTTTAACTCTGATGCCTTACTATCACCTGGCCGAGCTCCTTCCCACTTCTCTTTCCATCCAGGGCTACCTCCACCTTTCCCTATGTCACTCCCCGACATGGCTTAATACTTCCACAGTTCCTCTATTGTTACTTCACCTTGCCGTTTCAACTCTCTTTCAATTCACGGTCTTCCACGACTTCGGGTTTACTACTTGCTCAACTTCTTCGACTTGTTACCCTCCGTTCACACCACCGTAGTTTCTGGGTCCATCTAAACTCACAACTCCTCCTAATCTCAAAACAAATCCCACCGCTGCCACCACTTGTGACGGGACCGAGCGGCTAGGTACTTAGCAAGTGGCTTTATAGGTGGGCTTGCCGGAGCTAGAATCCGGCTATGCACTAGAGGAGACTGTGATGGACCTCAAAGAAAACTACAGTGATATCTTGTTTTACTTTAACAATGTATACCGATTTATTCGTGGCACTTGTCTTATCTGTATTACATACTACGGCTTCCAGAATATACTATCTCTACAAAGTAATACCATCTCACATATTGATCAACATCAGCTTTTAATCTGGCCAACAGGCTGTCTCACGCGTCACAATAACCGGGCAGCAGGTAACAGTAACCACAAGTTGCCGTACCACCAATAACACGCTACACAACGGCAACAGTCTGATTGGTAAACCCGGGCCAATTTAACATGCTAAAATACGCCACACCAGAATCTAGAACGATCATCACCGGAGTCAATAAGAAAAATGTGTTAATATAATTATATAACATGTTAGGCCTACAAAAATCTAAGTTATTTAGTACAAAATGAAAATTTGGGCATAGTAGCCCCGCAAGCTCATGCTAATATTGACGACACTTGCGTACGACATGCAAGCATGTAGTGGCAAGTATCATCACAAAGTTTGACAAATATGATATAAACACAACTACCTATTGGCATACGAAAATTGGGCAGCATGGCCCCACGCGGCGCATGCCAATAGGTATAATACATGCAAATGACACACTAGTATGCATTGGCACATATTAATATTTTGAAAAATACATAAGTTTTTGAACGCAATTGAAAATTTGCACATAGAGGCTCCCCTCTAGGTGCAGACCAGATTTTCAACAATACATAAAAGATGACATACGTATGTATCTTTACGATACATGACGTATATATCCCTATGCATCATCACTCTTAAAATTACGACATGGTAAACAACAATACAGATTTCAACAGACTATGTGTTATAAACAATAGCACTATACAAACCATTAGGCCCTACTATACCATTAGGCCTTGTCACTACCTCCATCACTCAGCTTGTGCTCCACCAATCAAACTTGTGCTCCACCAATCAAACTTGTGCTCCACCAATCAACCCTGTGCTCCACCAATCAAAACTCCAAGCCCTCCATCACTCAAAACTCGGATTGATTAACTCCTCCATCACCCAAACTCGGACCAGTCAAACTCCTCCATCACCCAACTCGGACTAGTCAAACTCCTCCATCACCCAACTCGGACTGGCCCAACTCTCCTCCAAATACCCGCAGTACCAGGGCACCAGCCCACGTTGCACCAGGACACCAGTCCACGTCGCACCAGGACACCAGTCCACGTAGAACCAGGACACCAGTCCACGTAGAACCAGGACACCAGTCCACGTAGAACCAGGACACCAGTCCACGTAGAACCAGGACACCAGTCCACGTAGAACCAGGACACCAGTCCACGTAGAACCAGGACACCAGTCCTACCCGACGTGTTCCTCCTCTCTACTACCCTTAACTCGCCAAATACTACTCTCCGCAGTAATAGGCCCCCAGACCTCCTCTCTACTACCCTTAACTCGCCAAATATTACTCTCCGCAGTAATTAGGCCCCCAGACCTCCTCTCTCTACATTCCCCGATGATGTGTCCTGGGCTGCGCCACGCTACTGCATGGGCCCCTTGGACTTCCTCCTCTTTTATGGATCCGTGCTCCTTGCTCCGTGCTCCTCTCTCTCTCCCGCACTGAAAAGCAAACATACACGTGCACGTAACCACAACACAATGTCTGTTGAAATCACACATAACAATGATAAAAATATACCATATCATCTTACCAATAACTTTCCGTGAGCACTTAACATCCACATATTATAAAAATAAAAATACATGAATATTTAAATACACTTCACACACTTTATATGAGATCATAGGCCCTGCACACGACATGTTTTGTAATAAAGACCTAATTAATTTAAAATAGTATCTGGGTGTGACTTGCGTGAGTTCCACATAAATACTCTGATCCAAATGTTAAAGCCTCTATAATTTGACAAAATGTAATTTCGTTATTAAACAAATGCTTTTAGCTGAGGCTACAATGTTTGCATACAAATAATAATCATGAATAATGTCAAAAGTCAGACAATATAAATAAACACATAATAAATTGTGGACAATGAGAAAGAGAGTGAGAGTATTATTTTCCAAACGAAAATAATACGACGCGAAAATATAATAATCCCTATTAATATTATACGCAACTCGCCATCTCAAATAATTAATTAAATCCAAGATCCAAAATAATATTCGGGAAAACCCGAGTAACGCAATTAGCGCATGTACATGTATATGTGCTACCTAGTAATGCGCTGTGCGGTACGTATGTACCTTTGACCTCATTAATATGCACAATCTTGCACGTCAGCCATCTAGCAATAATGGAACCCAAATAAATTTAATTATAAAATAATCTAAGATAGACGAACTAAATCAGCCATTTCTTTCTTTCCGCTTTACCTAGAAAATCCTGTTACATATCAACATGAGCGCCAAGGAATACCATATTGTTTAAAACATATGATTTTGAAATACGAACACGATAAAGCATGATTTTGGGGTGAATTTGTAGGCCAAAACCGATAAGAAATGTGCAGAGATGCTATGCTTTCCGTATACACGCACACGGAAAATTAAAACAACGAAGCATCACTCGAATTGCTCACAGAAAATCGCTTAAAATACATCCTAAAATTAATTTCACGACTCCCAAATCACCTCTACGTGTTCTATACATAATAATCTAAGTGAGTTTGGAATGATTTAGTTCCCAGAACCATTTATAATAATAAAAATAATGAAAGAATAACGAAAGAACAAGAGAAATATAATTACCTAGAACGATCATCACCGGAGTGGGAAAATTTCCACTCCAGCGAGACCGCATGGTAAGCAGCCAATCAGCGAGGCTTATTACCAGTTAATTGATTGATTGATAATGACGTAATGCAAAACGAAAATTCGCCTTTAAAAAGGCGCACTACGTGATTTGGATAATAAAATTAAAGGATACTAAATAATAATATTTAATATTTCGAATCCCGTCACACGAGTATCGTGCCTACCCACGAGAAGAAACCCTTTTTACGCGTTTTTATTATCGCGGATGGTGTACATGCCACAATGGTACATGTAGTGACCCCCGTTGGGGTACAAACATCCCCTACTGAATGTCATGACGTCATAATGTGAGCGCGCCTGTGCGGATTCTGGCTATGTACAAAGGTATATAGACTCGGGGTCAAAATTCAACGAACATCCAATTTTCACCGGATATTTTGATAAATGTGAAAAGATGTGTCTAAGAAATGCCGCAGTCGATATCGTTTGGAATATTTTGACAAAAGCAAAATTAGAATCACACACTGTAGAAACCTATCATGGTGGGCCACAGTCAACCCCCCCCCCCCCAAAAAAAAAACTCTTGTGGATTTGATGGCTAGCCTTGCCCTTGGGCAAGGTGATAAGCGTAAAGGAGCGAAAAGGATGGATATCTACGATTAGTTTAAGTCATTTGGGTACAGGGTCGTAGCTACGTTGAGGCAAAAACGGCAGTAGCACTAATTTCGGGCTCTGTTGCTATTAGTATACTATCCAGAGAGGTGAGACCGAGACGCGCTCAATTGAACGTCTCGCGCTACACGAGCTCGGTTCCTCGCGCTACGCGCTCGCTAAGTCCGTGAGGGCCACATACTGCGGCTAAGACGGCAGTTGCCTAGTCGCTTTTTCGCCTCCAAACATTCCAAACCGTTTTATAAAAAAAAGAAAGGAAAAGGAAAAGGGAAGAGAAAAAAAGAGGAGAAATGGGAAAGGGAAAAAGAGAGAAGGAAAGAGAGAAAAGGAGGCGAAAAATGGAGGAAAGAGCCAAAACAATATAACAAGTAATTGTGTAGGTACATGAAGAAAAAGAGAGAAAAAAGGAGAAAAGGAAAAAGAGAGGAGGAAAGAGAGAAAAAGGGGCGAAAAAGGGAGAAAAGAGCCAAACCAATATAGCAAGTATTGTGTAGGTACATGAAGAAAAATAAGTTCTTTATAAAGGCGGATATATCATACGTATAGGCCGGTGATTATTTTTAGGCCAAGTCGGCTACATTGCCTTTTTACTTGGTGTCGTGGATATTAAAAAAAGTGGACGTTTGGCTTCTGGTTTAGACACCCGTCAGTGATAATAATGTAAAAATGTAAAAATGGTGTACCAAATGGCTTCGATCATATCGCTTGGGCCTTCCTTTGGATTTTTCCAACTTTTGAGAGGGGAACATCCCACCTTAGACACTACTGCCTATAGGATACAAAAATTGACGTCTTGGCTTCTGTTTTGGAAATTACACTTTTTGTTTAAAGCAATAATAGTGTAAAAATAGTGCACCAAATAGCTAAAATTGGGCCTTCATTTTGACATGTTTCCATCTTCTGAAGGGGATCATCCCATCCTAGACACCCTGCGTATCGATACAAAGAGACTAGTTAGCTTCTGTTTGGACACCCGTACACTTTTTGTTTAAAGCAATATCAATGTAAAAATGATGCTATGATCAAACTTGTCCTACCAATGTTTCCACCATTGTCAGGAATACATCGATCATTAAAAGTCACTGTATATTTTCAATTATCTTTCCCCCATAATTATTTAACTTTAAAAAAACCTCATTATTTCAATCCATTTGTCATTATATACTTGAATTGTCTTGGCTATATGGCTATGTCAGCGGATGTATTGGACAACAATTCTTCTCGACGATTTAAAACCTGACTGTGCGCCCCTGGAGTAGCAGACATATTTTGAAGCTTTGTGCCTCTGCTACCAGATGTCTTTCGCCGATTCCATTGATGAGGAGGGGTAACTCCCTGTTGATTCTCTGCTGCCTGTTTGCGCCGATCGCTGATGATTGCCACGATAGTGTACATATATGGGTTGATTGCAGAATTTATGGGTAAAATAACTGTAACAGACCAGGCGAACACTGAAGGAGGTAGAGTCAGTACACTTAATTGTACTAGAATCCCTAGCAAAATTATCGGGGCCCAACATAGGAAGTCCGTGAGCACTATGGCAGCAACTTTGGCAGTCATTCTTATCTGTTGTTTCATATCCTTGTTTAAACCTACGCGTTTTGATGACGCGAAAACAACTCGCACAATCTCCACATAGCACAGCAGTATGACGAAGTAGCAGATGCCGTTTAGTCCAAGGAACACTGCCGTTGCGTAATACAAGCCAGGCATATGGCCAAGTGATTCAGAATGGACTGCGTACTTTTGATATCTGTACTTTAACAAAGCGCCAGTAGCTATCGACCATTCTATCGATGTATTCTTTGAGAACTGTTCAATTTGAGCCAAGGGAAGGCCAATGCACACGTGAGAGTTATCATAAAATTTATAATTTTTCCCCGCTAAAACTGATGGAACGATTCCCAATGCAAGGAAATCAACCAAAGTAATATAACTATAGCAGCTGATGATTTTTTCCTTAACTTGAGACTGGAGAAAGGAAATCGAATGTTCATGAATCTGTCAATGCTTATCAATGTCACAAAGAAAACAGAAGCTTCACTAGATATTATTGACATTGCTCCAGCAATTCTACAGGTAATACCAGATCTCCAAGTTTCAGCTTGCATCGGAAAATATTCACCGAAGTAAATATCAGCAGATGCAATAATTAGCATATAGATGCCCATGAGTAAATCAGATATTGCCAGGTTGGTAAGAAGAAAAGTTTGAACTATGGTTTTGTCATTTTTCGTTTTCTTTCGACTCAAAACAAACAAATTGCCACCTAATGAATTCAAACCAATAAGCCACATCATCGTCATCAACACTCTATCTGACAACAATCGATCGCAGGTCAGATACGGGGATCGCACATCAATAGCGCTACAATTAATGCCACTTAGTACATAACATTCGCAGATTTCTGTTTGGCTTACAACTATTTCTAACTTCTTGGGGAGGCCACTAAATGTAAACTTGTCTATCATAGTCAATCTGTTTTCTCGTAAGCTCATGAACGCAAGGTGATTTAAGTTGTTAATATTTGGAATATTTGTTAAACGGTTGCCAGACAATTCCAGAAAACGGAGATTTACCGTGTCTTTAAATAGATGTACATCTAATGCACGAAGTTGATTTGATGTCAAGTACAGTAGTTGTAAACTTTGTAATCCCGCAAATATTCGTGGGTTTAAATTTGTTAATTGATTGAATGACAAACTTAATATTTGCAAACTTTTAAGCTTCCAAAACAAATCATAACTAATTTTTTTCAATCATGTTTTTTTTTTGCAACGCGAGCCCCTGTAAACTGGGTAATCCTTGAAATAGAGTGATGTCTAATAATGTCAAGTTGTTATAATGGATGAACAGATAAGTCAGGTTATACAGATCATGAAACAATTGCTTTGGTAGATGTTGTAACTTGTTAGAGTCCAGAGTCATTGTAGTCAACTTACTGGTCTCATTGAATAAATCCCCATCTAATGAGATAATTTGATTATCATTCAGTCGCAAATATTCAAGGTGTTTCAACCCTTTGAACAAGCGTCTAGGTAAAATGGTCAATTTGTTGAAACCTAGAAACAGGTGAGTAAGCTTACTATTTGCGTTGAACAAATCCTCCTCTAGCGAAATGATATCATTTTCAAAGAGCCAAAGATCTTCAAGGGCTGCTAAACCTTTGAACAACACATTTGGCAACATTTTCAAGTTGTTGTAAGCGAGGTCTAAGAAACTAAGATTAATTAAATCATCAAACACATGGGGGTCTAGCATGTCCAACTGATTACCGTTCAGGTACATTTCTTTGAGAGTTTTCAAACCTACAAACGCTTGCGAATGTAATCTAGATAATCTGCAGTAACTAATATGAAGTTGTTCTAAACGTTTCAGATTGACAAAAGCGTTTTCAGATATCTCTACTATGTACTGATCTGATAGGTCTAATATAATGATATCATTGGGGTAAATGATCAGAGATGTCTGGCTCGAATGGAATTGATCGTCATAACAAGTATATTCTACATATCTATTACCTAGCGTAATATTACAATTAGTTGGAAACTCAAACGAACATAGATTATCAGAGAACAGATAACATGATACAGTACGATTGAATTCATTCTTAGGACAATAGCTCTTCTTACTTACTCCAAGAACCGCTAGCTTTTGCTCATTGTCGAAATGATCTTGGTTGCACCTTGACAGGGTCTGATTTATCAATATATCGCTGATGAGGATACTGGCATTGCCCTGCAGAGACAGCCGAAGTTGTGCGTGCGGAAACGCGATAAAACACCTTTCAACTGTTGCGATAACTTCATCATACTTGTTTTCGCAATTCAGTAGATCACCGTGTTTCTCTACATACACAAATATATCAGGAGACATTCGATGAGGTATTTCTATCATAGTTCCTCTTCCGACAGATGTTGTCAGATAAACGTTGCAAATTTCGTATGGATCACCAGTAAATCTAGTCCAGTTTTGTCCATCAATGATTTCCATCGTCAACAGGCACGCATCAGAACTGTTCTGAATAGCGGTAACATTCCAATGAGGAACAACGTGTAACTCGGCACTGGCGTGCAATTTTACATTGCAGATGGTGAGTGCAAATAACAGCAAAGTTGTGGAGAGTTTGATGTGAAGCATATTATCTGTTTTCATTTTCATCGCTCTGGAATATATTGCAAAACAATACAATTTGCCCATATATTATATAGATAGTTTTCTCTTCAGCGTAATATCGCAATAAAGGCGCTCTCCGTTACTTCCCAGCAAGCACAAAAGGTTATAAATGTGTCATAAACTATACTGATGATGGTTTTGGCCAAAACGTTTTAATGACATATATAACCTTTATATAACCCGAAATTTAAACAACGTTTTCTGTAAAACGTTTTGTGTTTCATGGGTTAGTCCTAAAATAGTGCAAATACAAATCATTCAGACAATATATATAGTTACGTGGATTTTTACATGGATTTTTATACAAAATAGTTGTTTACTTCATTAGTGGGTACACTTGCTAAAAACAATAACGTTTTACCTTCATGATCTGTTCATGTTGCAGTTGAATTATGCAAATAATCAAATGATTTTAACCGGCGATTTTAAAAGTGAAGTCACGACAAGTTGAAATATACCACTCTTGAAATTTCTGTTTCTTGTTTAAGTTACTTCAACAACCTTCCGGCCACAGGTTTAAATCTACGCAGTACTATCTTCAGACGCAGTGAAGTGAACACCTTTTGAAATCTGATCTGTGTTAAGAATACTTCAACAATCTTGCGACAGCGGTGTCACTCTGCCAGCGAATATTAAAAAGTCAATCAGCGGAATGCGGCCAAATGCAACTTGTCTTAATTGTAAGTTTTCGGCGATAAACATTATAAAGAAAACACTTCTGTGTCGCATACAATAGTTTCATATACAAAATTAATCGTAAATGACATTTCCAGCTTTCTTTAAAAATTTTAATTTCAGTTTGATAGGAAGGTTCAAATTCCTACGTCAATAATGTTGATGTCCGAGATAAAGCTGTACCATCTTTGTCGAAAGCAAATGTAGCCAAATACAAAGAGTCTGGTAACAGTTCCCGGCAAGAAAAAAAGCTCTGTCTCGCATATAAATTGGTTACGTTCAATTACAAATTATAGTAAATTGTACTTCCATCTGAATACAAACTCTGCTTTAAACTTATTTAACAGCAACAGTAAAATTTCAGTTTGATAAGGAAGATTCCAATTCCCACATCACTACTGTTGCAATGTCCGAGATAATGTTGTACAATCTACTGAAGTACTTGGTCGAAAACAATGAATGAGTAAAGTATTACTACAATGTCACATTATATATTGTCATGCTGTACAATATCAGAATAAAAGACAATAAAAGATGCTAAGAATATAATCATGTAGAAAACGTCGCTCAAACGACTATTCTTTATAGCTGCAAACAAAAAGCATCGGCGATATCCAATAAAATTAAATTTGATGGCGCACACCGACACCGCCTGGCTAATAATTATTTGGTGCAGAAGGACACTAAAATGAATACACGGGATCGATACACGTGAATTGCTATGCACGATTTTGATATCAGACGAAAATCTTCTGATACCGGGTTAGAAAATGATGAATATCTCCCGTCATGATTTTTTTCTCAAGAAACCAGATTTGGTCTCATAAACTTGGAAATACGTGTTGAACAGATATGATAGTCGCTAGAATGCGCTTTGAAAATTGGCCGTGCGCTTTGAACTCAAAATTTGACCATTTTATATTGCGTTGGTCCTGTTATGGACTACAGCGTGCAGCGTGTAGTACAGCTGCACTCACTGTAGGCAGTATAAAAGTCGATGACCATTGACCTCAATGGGGTATACAAGCTTAATCACGCACAACCAAGATCGATTACCCGGCTATTGTGAGTAGCCTTAGTTATGTCCCTCGACTAATTATTAGTTTAAAAGAGCTTTAAAGGTTTGAACCAAATGGCTAATCGTGGCTGTGGATTTAACCTACCATGGCGATTCCTGCCATGAAGATATAGGGTCGAAGACACTGTGTGGCGTTGCATTCAAATACCATCTTCACGAGAATACAGATTTACGTGATTGGTCACCATGGTCACGTGAGAGACAACTGTAACAGTCACGTGAAAATATCGCCACATTAGGCTAGGCTCAGAGATTGGATCTCCAGCTTTGCAATGCTTAGTATATCAGCCATCACACAATCACACACACAATCACAAGCTTTTGAACAATAAAAATTCCTTTAAAAGGAATAGGGCGAGCAAATTAATTGTCAAGATAAAGGTGTAGTTCCATATTGATAAGTCCAAGTAAAATAAAAAACATGTTTCACGTCCAGGTTTTTGAAAAAAAGGAGGAGGAGCCTTTTTATTTTGTATCGCAGAATCGATGTAAATACCCATATTTAGAGCTATTTTAGCGTGCACAATAATGCCTGCAAAAAGGAGGATGCCTCTTTTTATTTGTTGTTCTGAGGGGTAGGCCCCTCTAATGATCTCAAAACCTTCCAAATTGTTTCTTGTATATTAGGAAGGCTATAGAAAGCATCTCAACATCCTAGACATAATTTTTAAAAAGTTATAACTGAATTTCAAAATATAAAAATATAATTGAAGAAACCTCCAAAAAGGAAGCGGGAGGGGACGTGAATTTTTTTGTTTGGCCTAATGCAGTATTACTTCGATTTTCACTTGTCATCATTAGCAGAGGAGTGAAATTTTGATTGAAAGAATTAAACTAAGGGACGCACCATTTGATACTGGGGGTAGGAAGTTGGGGTCGCGTCGGGGAAAGAATTTTGGGGTTCATTATCGAACCCAACGGTTTTAGCTTGTATAGTTGTATTTATATTATATATCAACATAGGCCTATGTGTTTGTGATATTTCAAGCGTTTTAAAATTTCAAAATAATCCCAAACACGGTTGACGATGAAAATTTACTGAATTTAGAGAATGCAATGCGGCCACCACCTGATATTTAGAGGAGTATGCCAATTAAACAATGAATCACCACTCATGACTCGAGGTCAAAACCATTATGTAAATAAGATAATGGCGACTAAAATTGGCTCACAGACATGAGTTCATTATTATGTAAATGAGATGTCATTGTTCAGTGTTTGCATGCGATCTCAAAGAAGGCCAGGACATGTTGACATAACTTAATTGACTGTGTGTAGTATCATTAACAGATTTTATATGCTATAGTACAACAGCAAGCACATACAAGCAAGTATTTTGTTAGTATTAATAAAACTATAATGAGGCTATTAATGTAGCCCAACTGTATGTAAAATCTGGCAATACCGCTAAATCTTAAAGAAATGAAAATATCTGTTGCAATTTTCGGATTTGCATAAAAGTAATTCTAGTTCATCCAAGTTGTAAAACAATTATTTCTTTTAATACAAACACATTCCTTGGTAAAACAACTTTATAGCACTGTTTGTATATCAACATGAAGTAGTAATGACAAATTTAAATGTACACTATCGCCTCTGTAGTTTCCTGATTACATAGACAGCACGATTATTTTATTTTTATTCTGCAACGCTGTGAGGAAATAAGTAGACCAAAACCCATCGCAATAGTGCGAGAAATGCTGCGCATTTCTCGCCCAAAAAGGCCTCGCAATATCACGCCACACCATGAGATTATCAACCTCAATGGGTGTACCCATGGAGCTATTCAAGATGGAGAAGCAATAGCTTATGTAACGCATTGTTCCCTTGTGCCGATTTGAAATCTGAAGGCCGGCTTACACGATGCAATTTTCCATGCAATTGCCTGTTGCACAGACCTTGGAAAAAGATTGCTCCGTGTATTTTGGATTTGCAAGGAATTAATCCCCCATGCATCAGGCAAATTAATCCCCCGAGCAACAGGCAAAAAGGTAGAGACATGCTCTACTTTCAAGGTTGTTGCACCTCCTTCAGCCAATCAGCTGAGTGAACAACGGCTGATCACTGCATTCATTTGGGAATGTGTAGGGACCAGCTTGATTCACCATCCACAACATGATAAATGTGTGCACATGCTACATTATAATACACTTGTAGGCCTATGTTGTTGTTGGTGGTGGTGTTTAGCCCTTTTGATCTTAGTTTTCCTTAGCCTTTTATTTATGGAAAATTGTATAGATATACAGGAGAGGATGGCAATCTTTTGCTTTCAGGACAACACATGAGCCATTTTGATATTATACGAAAATCATTAACCACTACTTATGTTTTGAGTATATCCCAAACCTATGACCACGCTCAAGGAATTGCAAGGCCGAACATTGCTTCGTCTATTTTGATCAATTGCACAGCTTCATGGTCAGTGAGCACATAATCTCACCCACTAAGTAATGGGCCTTGCAATGGAAATTTCATCGTGTAAGCCCACCTTAACAAGCTATTCATCGAAAGGTACCTTTTGTTCGGGACAAAGGGTTTCCGCCATTAAATCGGTTAGCTGACACGACAGCGTATTAACGCTTTACCTAGCAGGCTACTGTCAATATGTGATCAAACGAAAGTCGCGTGAAAGCGCCTACTGGAACGAAAAGTACCTTTTGTTCCCATACAACCCAGGGGTGTGATTGAGTAGCCACAAGCACAAAAGGCACACATTAGCCGTTGATGTACATGACTTATAGGTGCTTCATTTAAATCAATTGAATGCGCTTGCTGATCGATTACACATCAGAATGTATTAAGGCTGTCATGTCCACATATCTATACGCTGGCGAAGTTACGTAATAATCGGATTAACTACCATAGCAATAGGTGAAAACAATTTTTGAATATACCGCGCTGCACTGATACGTTCACGCGGTACCTCTTCATTGAACCATATCATGCTGATTACTTGCACCTGTAAGATTAGTATCTTTGAAAAGACCAGTATTGTATTCAATCTATGATTGCAGACATACACAGGTGATGAGTGTAACCTGCTTGTAGTGCAGCGCGGTATGTTCAAAATTGTTTTCACCTATTGCTATGGTAATTAATCCGATTAATTACGTAACTTCGCCAGCGTATAGCTATGTATACATGTAACATATACGTACCTGTATATAGGCCTATATATAGGCTAACAGTTGTTTCATAAATTGACATTTAATTTTATTTTAAAAAGGAGATTGGCATAAACAGTGGCGACCCGGGGGCAGCTCTTCTGTGAGAAGTCTTGCGAGGGGATGAGGGAGGAAGAGGTGGAGGAGGGATATGGAGAATGAGAGGGGGATTGGTGGAAGAGAGAAAGAGGAAGAAACGAAGAGAAATAAATAAATAGAAGTAAATAAATAGAAAGGTAAGGAAAAATTAAAGGAATGAGAGGGGACAAAAAGTAAGAGGTGACGGAGAAGGGAAGGGAGAAAAGGAGTGATACTTTAGCAGCAAGGAAAGAATAAGACTAGTACAGACAAAGGAAAAGAAAGGAATGAAAAATAAATGTAGGCCTTATGATAATTATTATAGAAACTAAGCACAGCCCCTTCCCCACAATAGAACAATATACCCTTCAGTGCATTGGGTGTACCCATGTATTTTATGTTTGAGAGTGTTTGACACGGGCTATTTTAGGCAGAAAAAGACACTGCACGTTGGCAAGTGTATAATAATCGGTACTTTTTTCCTAGTGTGCATCGGAGTTGGGGAGTAAAGGGGTTCCACTTGAGTTTCCTGAGATTTTTAAACTGAATCATCCGTTAAAGTAATGCTAAATGAATGTAAAACGACGGAAGTTTGTTTAGAAATACACCTTCTTTGTCACCTCTTGCCATTGGAGACTCGGCCATTAGTACATCAAAAGCAACGCATGATCTTGTTGTGGCCTTTGATGGGAGCTTTGATATGTAAAGGTGTTCTTAAGCTGCCTCCTTCGCCATTTATAAAATTGGCAAGATATCTTGACCAAAACGCAATAGAATGGTTAGTTCATGCTTTTGTGTATTTACAATTGGATTGCTGCAATATAGCCTTTGTATTTGGGCTTCCTAATAAACGGTTCACATTAAATCATCTTAAATCATCTCTTGCATACTTCAAAATACGGTGTACCATGAGGGACATGAAAACTTCAATCAGGTTTTTGCAAACTTCAATCAGTTTTCGCAAACTTCAATCAGTTTTCGCAAACTTCAATCAGTTTTCGCAAGCTTCATTCAGTTTTCGCAAACTTCAATCAGTTTTCGCAAACTTCAATCAGTTTTCGCAAACTTCAATCAGTTTTCGCAAACTTCAATCAGTTTTCGCAAACTTCAATCACTTTTCGCAAACTTCAATCAGTTTTCGCAAACTTCAATCAGTTTTTGCAAACTTCAATCAGTTTCTGCAAACTTCAATCAGTTTTTACAAACTTCAATCAGTTTTTGCAAACTTCAAACACTTTTCGCAAACTTCAATCAGTTTTTGATAACTTCAATTTGTTTTCGCCAACTTCAATCAGTTTCTGCAAACTTCAATCAGTTTTTACAAACTTCAATCAGTTTTGCAAACTTCAATCACTTTTCGCAAACTTCAATCAGTTTTCGCAAACTTCAATCAGTTTTTGCAAACTTCAATCAGTTTCTGCAAACTTCAATAAGTTTTTGCTAACTTCAATTTGTTTTCGCCAACTTCAAATACTTTTTGCTAACTTCAATTGTTTTTTGCTAACTTCGATTGTTTTGCTAACTTCAAACAGTTTTCACTAACTTCAATTGTTTTTGCTAACTTCAAACACTTTTGCTTACTTTAAACATGTTTTGCTAACTTCAATCGCTTTCGCTAAGTTAAGCACCTTTCGCTAACTTCAGTAATTTTTGGGGGGAGGGGTTCAACACCCTTTACTACATGACTCAAGAACCATAAAACCTGTAAATATATAGGAATGGGACATTAGTGCATGTGGTGAAACTTTACACTTTATTCTAGGGGTCAATGCCTGGCATCAGTATTACAAACACTGTTTACAAGTTCGCAAAAGTGTTATGAAATTGGCAAAAAGTGTTTTGAAGTTCACAAAAAGTGTGACCTTTCAATGCACTAGCATTGTTCTGAGGAAAGGACCAGGGCGCGCCACTGTCAGTAGCCCTCCTAAGGGGGGCTGAAAAAATGAAAATTTCCTGGGAAAATTGAGTTTATATGCTTTTCTATGGGCTGGCTCATTATTTTCATGTCAAAAAAGGGAGCCCTAAAATTTTTGAGATCTGAAAAGCGGGGGCCCGAAAAATTTTCGCGATGCATTTTTTTTGCATCAGGCCCTCTAACAAGTGTTTGTGAACGGTCCCTTACATTGTAGTACTCGTTCTGTCATTGATCAAATCATCAATAAATGTGCTGATAACTTAGTGGTTTCTTGGATATTCATCCAATTTTGGTAGCAGATTATGAAGAACATAATTATAGTGAGTCACAGTTTTTGCCTAATTTACATAATTCTAAATATAGGTAGTAGGTACATGCACAACTTGTCTCATGGGACCTATCAGTTTTTGCAAACTTCAATCAGTTTTGTTTTTGCAAACTTCAATCAGTTTTTGCAAACTTCAATCAGTTTTTGCAAACTTCAATCAGTTTTTTCAATCAGCAAACTTCAATCAGTTTTTGCAAACTTCAATCAGTTTTTGCAAACTTCAATCAGTTTTTGCAAACTTCAATCAGTTTTTGCAAACTTCAACCAGTTTTTGCAAACTTCAACCAGTTTTTGCAAACTTCAACCAGTTTTTGCAAACTTCAACCAGTTTTTGCAAACTTCAACCAGTTTTGCAAACTTCAACCAGTTTTGCAAACTTCAACCAGTTTTTGCAAACTTCAACCAGTTTTGCAAACTTCAACCAGTTTTGCAAACTTCAACCAGTTTTTGCAAACTTCAACCAGTTTTGCAAACTTCAACCAGTTTTTGCAAACTTCAACCAGTTTTTGCAAACTTCAACCAGTTTTTGCAAACTTCAACCAGTTTTTGCAAACTTCAACCAGTTTTTGCAAACTTCAACCAGTTTTTGCAAACTTCAACCAGTTTTTGCAAACTTCAACCAGTTTTTGCAAACTTCAACCAGTTTTTGCAAACTTCAACCAGTTTTTGCAAACTTCAACCAGTTTTGCAAACTTCAACCAGTTTTTGCAAACTTCAACCAGTTTTGCAAACTTCAACCAGTTTTTGCAAACTTCAACCAGTTTTGCAAACTTCAACCAGTTTTTGCAAACTTCAACCAGTTTTTGCAAACTTCAACCAGTTTTTGCAAACTTCAACCAGTTTTTGCAAACTTCAACCAGTTTTTGCAAATTTCAACCAGTTTTTCCAAAATTCAAACCAGTTTTTGCAAACTTCAATCTGATTTTTGCACTCTTCAATCAGTTTTTGCAAACTTCAATCGGTTTTTGCAAACTTCAATCACTTTTGGCAAACTTTAAACCCTTTTTTCGCTAACTTCAAACCCTGTTTTTGCTAACTTCAAACTCTGTGTTTGCAAACTTCAAATCCTGTTTTTGCTAACTTCAAACCCTTTAGGAGACTGACGGTACGGTGTACCATGAGGGACATGCAAACTTCTGTAATACCCAGTACAATTTTCGCCAGGAATTTTCGTTGACATGATACTAGGTAAGTCGTGCCAGTGGCGGCGCCATGAATTTTTTTCGGGGGGGGGGCAAAGTGAATTTCAGGGGGGGGGGGGCGAAATCAACAATTTTGCGCAATTTTGCGATATTTTTCTGTTCAAAAACAGATATTTTTCTGTTTAAGGATGACTTCAAGTTTGATTTGAGTGCCCCCCGACCCGTGAGAATCGGCAGGTATTGACCCCTAGAATAAAGTGTAAATAAAGTTCCACCACATGCACTAATGTCCCATTCTTATATAATTACAAGTCTCATAGTTCTTGAGCCATGTAGTAATTTAGTGTTGACCCCCAAAGAAAGTTCGCAAAACGTGTTTAAGTTAGCAAAAGTGATTGAAGTTAGCAAAAACAATTGAAAAAGCGAAAAGTGTTTGAAGTTAGCGAAAACAATTGAAGTTTGTGAAAGTGTTTGATGTTAGCCAAAACAATCTAAGTTAGCAAAAACTGTTCGAAGTTACCAAAAACAATAATTGAAGTTAGTGAAAAGTGTTTGGTTAGCAAAAACAATTGAAGTTTTCGAAAACTGATTGAAGATTGCAAAAACTGATAGAAGTTTGCAAAAACTGATTGAAGTTTGCAAAAACTGATTGAAGTTTGCAAAAACTGATTGAAGTTTGCAAAAACTGATTGAAATTTGCAAAAACTTGTGATTGAAGTTTTCATGTCCCTCATGGTACACCGTATCAAAAGTCAGCTCAAAATACATTTGCTCAAAATTGCTTTTACTGATTTATGGGAGCCTTGAAGTCTTTTATTTAACTCTATTCCTCGACCACCCGTATTAATTTGCCGACATTTGAATCGAAACTGACGGAGCCGTTGATGATCATGTAGCCTACATGATGTACTCACATGGATGCATAGATACATGGATACAACGTTCGCCTATTTATAGTAAGATGACGGCGTTGCTTTTCGAATTTTAATTATCTTTGCTCCCGCAGTTCGGCTCTCTGCGTTTTGATATTGCTTTTTACTTGTTTAATTTTGTTGGATTCTTAAATGATTGCTTAAGCATTATCTTGCACATATTGTTTGGTTTGCCTGATTTAGTTTGTTTGACAGTATTTGCGTTTTGATATTGCTTTTTTTCTTGTTTAAGGGGGTACTACACCCCTGTCCAATTTTGTGCATATTTTTGCATTTTTCTCAAAAATTATAGCGAATTGGTGACAAGTAAGATATGTATATTATAGGGGCAAGGACTACAACTACTGCACTGAAAATTCAGCAACTGAAGACAATTAGTTATTGATTTATTGATCAAATATTGGTTTTCCCTCATTTTTGACTGTAACTCCACAACTGTTGTCTGCACTGAAATAAAATTTCCAGTGCAGTAGTTGTAGTCCTTGCCCCTATAATATACATATCTTACTTGTCACCAATATGCTATGATTTTTGAGAAAAATCCAAAAATAGGCACAAAATTGGACAGGGGTGTAGTACCCCCTTAATAAGGACTTGACGCTTCCAAAATAGTCCCATGCCATAATAGACTATGCACTTTTTGAACATGCTATAATAGTATTTTATTTTTTCATTTTTAATATGCCTTTTATCCTGAATGCAGAGTGGCACTACAGGGGGATTTTTTGCTGTCAGCATGTCAGCAGTTGCTGACAAGGCCCCCTGCTATTTTGGCCAAATGGCCCCCTTAATATTTGGGAATACAGTTTCTATAAACTCAGGACTACGGGCACAAAGGACCCCCGTATGAATAGGAGAAAATTTACTTTAAAGTTATAACATTGAAATATGAATATTAATTAGCTAATTAGCAATAATTATTTTTATTGTCTTGTCACTTGAATTTTACATAATGCAGCAAATTTGTATTTTTGCCTGTAATTTCTATTAGTAATGTTGATTACTTAAATAACACTGTTTGAAAACAATAGAATACATAAGAAACATAATGCATGTGTTAATATAGGATAAATGCTCATGCTGACAGTTTTTCGCGTCATCGGTTGAAAGTTTTTCACCCGCAACTTTTGAACGCGATGTGCGATTTGTATCAAATAAAAAGTAAAAGAAAGCTGAACGTTTAAAGGGGCATTTCGTGATCCACAACCTCATCCCCCACTTTTCCCAAAAAAGTTGAGATTTTTACACCACTGGATACCTCTGGCTACATAATGTTTATGTACCAAATATTTCTTGCAGATTAATTCGTTTAGCAAAAATATCGTTAAATTTGAATTTCGTTCTGGTGCACCAGAACGAAATTACAACACATTGTCTATGGAGCAGTGTAATACACATAATCATGCATAACTCGCAAACGCAAAATCGGAATCAACTGAAATTTTGGAAATAAGCTTTTTCGTGGACATCTACTGAAAATGTCATAAAAAGAGGATGCTAGGATCACGAAATCCTCCTTTAAGTAATATCATAAGAGAAATTCCGAAAATTGCCTTTCTAGCACCCAATCCCATCCATAACGCCTTTTGGTCTCAAATTGTTCGTCTTGCAAAAGCAATTAAATTTAAGAATAGTTTGAACCATAATTATAGTTACATAGGTAATATCGCCAAATAAGTCAAGGTCAGCATAGGCGTAGATCCGGTGCATAGGGCCTGCACTTTGGCTCGTTTTTTTGCAGGTTTACATGGTCCAATAATCACAAGATGACTGACATGTGGTAACAAAGGAAGCAGTCACTGCAATTTGATTATGTCCCATATGATTGGCCATTCAAGACACCCATGTGAATATACTATAGCGGCCTTTTCAAAATATAATACCTGTTTGCTTGATTGCATTGACAATACCCGGGAACAATAGGCCTACACACAGTATATGCATTGGACAAACTTTTTACAATAAGCATGATAAGTGATGATGTGACCTCCAGATTTATACATCGTTCGTCTCGCACACTGACAACATTTGATTGAATGGACTGTAGGCTACTGCGCCGTGATTACGGTGAAGGACACTTTTCAAATCCTTTGTTTGGAGCCAATCAATAAAAGCATGCAGGGCCTCTATACCCATGTACAGTTTATCCCTTACATAACCTATGTCTTGAATACGCTGGCAAAGTTATGTAATAATCGGATTAATACTATATATATAGCAGTAGGTAAAAACAAGTTTTGAATAATCCGCGCTACAAAGTCCCATTCAGTGATCCCAGCGAAAGTGAAAAAAAAAAATCAAATTGTTACGTTTATAAATTTTTTTAATGAAAAACAAATGGCAAAAAAACATTGACGAAGTTGAAGCCCCATTCAAATACATGTAGCTAATTTATATACTGTCAGTACCGGTATATAAATTACAGACTCACGTAAATGCATTATTTTTTGCCTTAGACACACGGCTTTCGGCTGAACCACTGCACTAGCAAGCTTTGTTAGCACATCTATGACAATGACGAAAGGTACAAAATCAGCCATATAAGGCCTTTAGATAGCAGAAGACACCAAATGACCAAATTGGTGTTTTATGACCTTTGACATTCTTTTGTGGCGAGTGACATGGTCTTTCAATTCACGCCGAGTGTCCTTGACAGGTTTGACTATGCTTCAGTGGTCATGAAAGAATTCAAAAGATAACCTCTGCCCCAATAATCCCAAGCAATTGTCTGAAACTGCTCCTCGGATCATAAGAACTCAGTCCTCAAATGATAGTCATAGTAATGTCCAAAATATAAAAATTACTGACTATCATTGAAGACCGAGTTCCGCAGTCTATAGTATCCAAAATCTGAATTTTGATGATTTTTACGATCGTCGGGATGAAAAAAATCTAAAAATCACTGAATATTCCTTTAGTTCCCTCCTCTCCTTACCCTGGCAATATAAATCAAAGAAAAATAAATAAAACAACAAAAGAAAAAAAAAGACAAAGACAATTAACCAAATTAAAGACTTAAAGCAATATTATAACATTTTCAAACAAAATAGATTAGCATTTCTTTGCCATAAAATGTTAGCTTTTACTGTCAGATATATCCCCTTTTATTTTTGAGCCGAAAAACTACGGCAAAGCAAAGAAAATTGGAATTTACTACCAGCGCACATGTCGCCAATACGTACCACTCCTTCGGTCATGTTGTGGTACGACCCTTTGTTGTGTATATCGCCGTCCCGCACGCCGTGACGTACTGTGTGTTATGAACATCGTGTATGTGTTCGACTAATAATTCCATCGTAATAATAAAGCGCTGAATCAGCCTTTAATTCAAAATCACGGATTTTGACAAAACTACAGCACTTAGAGTCTTGATTTTTGCAGGGTATATTGGTTTAATAAAGTACAATTTAATCGTGTAAAAAAGGAATTTTAAAAATTCAGTGAGGGCGTCTTCCTCAGCAAATGTTATAATATGGCTTTAATGTACGATTTCCTTCAAATTTTAAATTTGTCATTATATACTCAAAATGCTGAAATAATACTAGTAATAATTATCGGGAATGGTTTCTGTTAATTTTGAGCTGAAATAATAAGGTAAAGTGAAAGAAACACTGCTTGTTATTTTGGCCGTTTAACACGCAGTTCTATGGGAGGACATTATGACTTTATGTCGAACTTTGCTCTATTTACCTACAAACACAAGCAATTTGGCTGATTCCATTTAGGTGCAAGTTGTAAACATTACAAATATGCTAAAAAATCAGGTTTGAAAAAAATTAACCAAATTCATATTATAAGATCGTACATTATGACTTTAAGGGATCTGGAATGAGCGTTTTGAGCGTTTCGATAGTATTTTTTGTGGGACATGAGAGCACATCAGACATATCGAATTGCATTCTGAATACGAAGAATGTCTTTCTGATATCAAATAAATTTCATTGAAATTTATGATATAATACAAATTTTATGACAAATTATTAAAATCTGATATTTTTCACATTTTTGATATATAACAGTCCTCGAAGTAAATATCATAAATCTAATGATATATTCTTAAACAGTCCCTGGCATACCATACATGTATTATAGTCCTATGTATAGTAATTTTGCTTTATCTGTTTTGTGCTGTTTAAACAAATTAGTTGGGTGATCTAGAGCAATTCCGTGACCGTGGAGAGCGAAGGTTCGTTTCTCAGTGGATTTGTCTTCTATGAAGGTTAATTAAAAAATTTAGCGGGGTGCCCTCGCGAAAGTGTGAGCGGAATCCGTGAGAGCCTGAAATCCAAAATGGCCGCCGTCAGCCATTTAAAGAATTCTTTTTCAATGGTTTGGCCCACAATGCTGTTCAGTATATGTTTTCTGGGTTTTTTTGGGTCGAGGAATTCATATCTGATGTAGATTTTATGATATGACTAACTTTTGATCGTCAAATTCAAGATGGCCGCCGATTTACAGCTCAGAAAGGTTAAATTGTAACATTTATCGTATAGCCTTTATAATAGGCTCTAATTAAAGTTCTCATCATGCCAAGTTGAGTGATTGACTCTAAAACTCCCAGTAATAATGATTTGACCTATTTTTGACCTTAAAATCCAAGATGGCCGCCGATTTTCAGCTCAGAAAGGTCAAATTTTCACATTTGTCGTAGAGCTTTCATAATAGGCTCTAATTCAAGCTCTCAACATGCCGAGTTGAGTGATGGACACTAAAACTACAAGTAATAATGATTTGACCTGTTTTTACCTTAAAATCCAAGATGGCCGCCGATTTTCAGCTGAGAAAGGTAAAATTTCAAATTCGTCGTATAGCCTTCATAATAATTATACTCTAATTAGAGCTCTGAGTAGTCGTAGAGTCTTCATAATAGTCTCTAATGAATACCCATTCTGGCACATACATAAACCTCCGAACACCTACATATACATATATTATATTCACATTTGAAAGAGTTTAGTCTATATTGGTTTCAGGTCTACGTGTGTTTTGCTCTACACCCTATCAACAATGAATGAATACCGCATCAAAGATATTTATATATATTAGAAAGAAATATTATTCTATGAGACTAGTGCATAGATCACCTATAACACTAGTTGCTTGTTACTTACAGCAAAATCATCCCCTAACAATGTCTACTGATATGTGGGGCAAGCCGTATCTACAGGGCCTAAGTCGCCCGATACTATCGTCCAAGGTAAACATGGTAAATAGGAAAGTTTACAAACAAAAAACGAAAAAAACTGGTCAGGACTTGACAAATATGGTGATTTTTACAACATTTCTTCAAGGTAATATAGGTCTAGAAGTCATTACATGCATCACATGTTACATTATATCTCAATCTCATCTTCAGACAAGCTTGAAAAGGCTCAATGTTCAAGTAAACCACCAAGTTCTGAAAGTGATGATGAGACAGAGGGGCCATTGGCGCCCAAACGCCCGCGTTCATCTGTGCGTGGACCTCTCCACAAAAAACTAAATGTGTATGGCGCATGCAGGGTGTGGACCACGGAGTAAGCTGTTCATAATCAACGCACACTCAGCATAGCGCTCTTTTAAGAGCCACACAGTCCTCGTAAAAGATGGGGAGCTGAAGGATCGTCTCATACAGCTTGTTGAGTCCACGTCAGCACTGCATGTCAGATGCTTTCGCAACTTGATATCATGTACTACCATGTCTGCTTCGCGTCCACATCATGACCTGAATGCGCCATACACATTTCGTTTTGTCGTGGAGAGGCCCACACGCAGGTGCTTGGTTGCCAATGGTCCCTCTGTCCCTGGTGGTTGACTTGGACACTGAGCAATATCACTTTCTTTGATTTTGCGCGCACTGTCAGGTCTTTTCAAGCTTGTCTGGAGATATAACATGTCTGATAAGCATGCAATGACTTCTAATCCCACATTTCCATGAAGTAGTGTTTTAAACATAACCAAAATTGTTAAGTCCTGACTAGTATTTGGTTTTTGTTTGCTTTAACTCCGTACAATTATATATACTGAATATCCTCCGCTCTGAGAACCATAAGGTTGTGATGCCTCGTTGTATAAGATATAAATACACACAGAGTGCTCCAGGGCACTCCGCGACAAACTGAAATGTGGCGCATTCAGGGTGTGGACACGAAGCACCCGACTAAAGCGCGGGGTATAAGCTTCAGAATCAACACACACTACTCAGTATGGCTCTCCTTTAAGCGCCACACAGTCCTCATAGAAGATGGGGAGCTAAGGGATCGTCTTACACAGCCTCTTGAGTCGGCACTGTCGGATCCTTTTGCAAATGATATCATGTACCAACAAGACTGTTGCTTGAAGCACGTCACTCACACACAATTAGAGTTAGATGGTGTAATGCATCTTCAGAAGGTGTGTCTCTCAGAGCCAAGAAATTTGTTCTTTAGATAGTGGATGGATTCGATCCTTCACCGAGCACGAGATCCGTTCACGAGGCCCTCTTATTCCCTCTGTTACTCCTGTTACATTGCCTGTCATAGTATCGATCTTGATGTCGTCAGTGTAGACGATAACAGTGGCTGGCTTGCTGTCTGCAATCTCCTGCGGGCAGGTTGCTGATGCTTCAAAGATCATTAGAGTCCAGTGATCTTGAAGTCAGCATAGTTGATGCAGACACGACTCTTGCGTAGAGTTCCACCAGATCTTTACTCCTCGTCATACAAAGTGACATTGATGCCCAGGTTGATAACAGTGGTGGTGATCTATTCAGTGCTGTGATCATGGAGGCCCGACTGAATATGGAATGGTTGAGATCGGCAGTTTTCTCTTAGGCTGTTTTAGCCAAGTCGACAGCTTTACTCACAACTCACAGAGATCTTCGTCTTCTTCAAGATGATCGATATGAAGTGGCCAGGCGACAGTAGATCTGTCTTTGATCTTCTGAGACAGCCGCTGTGACAGCTGCTCATTACTGATACCAAGTGATGAAATGGCAGCCTCAGTGTCATCACCTCTTCCCCCAATATCATAGACCCACGAACTCTTGTTCTTCTCTTGTCTCTTGATACTCATTAATAAGCATTGAGTAGGTCCTTGAGATTGGACGATTTTACAGCACCCACTGCATAGCCATAGTCACTATGCATAGCATAGTCATGCGTTTGTAGTCTGGTATAAAGAGGGGCTGCAGTGAATGGATCCTGTGCTCAGTGAAGATGATCGAATCCACGTGTTGAAAGAACAAATTCTTTACCTCTGCGAAACGATTCCTCAGCTCCCCATCTTTTACGAGGACTGTGTGGCTCTTATAGGAGCGCCATGCTGAGTGTGTGTGTTGATTATGAACAGCTTACCCATGGTCTATTCGGGTGCTTCAGATCCACACCCTGCATGCATCATACACATTTAGTTTTTTCGTGGAGAGTTCCACGCACAGATGCGGGCGCTTGGGTGCCAATGATCCCTGTCTCATCATCACTTTCAGAACTTGGTGGTTTACTTGAACACTGAGCCTTTACAAGCTTGTCTGAAGATGATATTGAGATATAATGTAACATGTGATGCATGTAATGACTTCTAGACCCATATTACCTTGACGAGCTGTTGTAAAATCACCACATGTGTCAAGTTCTGACAAGTTTTTCGTTTTTGTTTGTAAACTCTCCCATTTACCATGTTTACCTTGGACGATAGTATCAGACGACTTAGGCCCTACACGGCTTGCCACATTTCAGTATACATTGTTAGGGGATGATTTTGCTGTAGGTAACAAGCAAGCAGTGTTGTAGGTGATCTATGCACAAGTCTCATAGAATATGTTTCTTTTTAAATGTTAATAAATATCTTTGATGCTGCATTCATTCATTATTGATAGGGTGCAGAGCAAAACACACGTAGACCGGAAACCAATATATAGACTAAACTCATTTAAATAATGTGAATATATACATGTTTGTATGTGCGGGTGTGTGTGTGTGCCAGAATGGGATATTCATTAGAGGCTATTATGAAGACTTTACGACTACTCAGAGCTCTAATTAGAGTATATGAAGGCTATACGACGAATTTGACATTTTTACCTTTCTCAGTTGAACATCGGCGGCCATCTTGGATTTGAAGGTCAAAAACAGGTCAAATCATTGTTACTTGTAGTTTTTAGTGTCCATCACTCAACTCGGCATGTTGAGAGCTTGAATTAGAGCCTATTATGAAGGCTCTACGACAAATGTGAAAATTTGACCTTTCTGAGCTGAAAATCGGCGGCCATCTTGGATTTGAAGGTCAAAAATAGGTCAAATCATTATCACTGGTAGTTTTTAGAGACAATCACTCAAGTTGGCACGATGAGAACTTTAATTAGATCCTATTATGAAGGTTATAGGACAAATGTGACAATTTAACCTTTCTTATCTGTAAATCGGCGGCCATCTTGGATTTGAAGGTCAAAAGTTGGTCATATCATAAAATCGACATCAGATATGAATTCCTCGACCCAAAAAAACTCAGAAAACATATACTGAACAGCATTGTAGGCCAAACCATTGAAAAATAGTTTTTAAATGGCCGACGGCGGCCATTTTGGATTTCGGGCTCTCACGGATTCCGCCCCCACTTTCGCGCGGGGCACCACCGCTAAATTTTTTTATTAACCTTCATAGAAGACAAATCCACTGAGAAACGAACCTTCGCTCTCCACGGTCACGGAATTGCTCTAGATCACCCAACTAAATAGTTAAACATAATTTCCATAAAATGTAAGCTTTTACTGTCAGATATGTCCCCTTTTAATTTTGAGCAGAACAAGTGAGGTAAAGCAAAGAAAATTGGAATTTACTACTACTACTACTAGCGCCAAAGAATGTTATACGATTGTAAAACGGTACGATCCTTTGGGTGGGGGTGTGTAGGTGTGCGTATGTGTGTCCTGCACGCGTATTTTTTTCTGTAACTATAATGGGACGCAATACGATACCGGTATGTTATAAGAATCAAACTTACAAGAAAAATGGCTCTTGTCAAATCCTACAATTCTGTCAGAGAAACTATGCATATTTGCATTAAATTTTTAATTAATTGACATAATTGATTAATTAATAAATATTTTATTTAATGATTTACCATAATTCCAAACATGTCAAACAATGTGTCAAATTAAAGCTAATGAAATGCTTTATAAATTGGTCAGATAGAGCACATTTTGCATTTAGTATTTTAGTTACATGACTCCAAACATTCTATTCCAATTTTTTGCTATACACGCATAGGAGCTGTACTTTTAAAATCCGCGCCTAATCAATAATAATAGTCTTTCACTCCATTGTCAAACCTAGAGCAAGGGGGTGACACTAAATTCACGGTTGTTCTATTAGCAACGCAAAACCTATGGAAAATTCCGCTGGTTTACTAGCTAGAAAGTGAGGCCAGTTATCGATCCGTTATGAATAATTCATGTTCGACCCCTTGGATCATGTTAATTAATATTGGCAAATAACAACGTTGTTAGTTTTGCGAACTTTGCCTGTTCAATGAGAGTATAGCGCGCCCCAATACATCTGGGCGCAAATCACGCGAAAACGATCCAGTTTAATGAAATGGCGGACGGGTATTCCCATCAGGCACCAGTGATATGTTCTTTCAAAGAAAGTCTACTAATTTGATATGAAATGACATTTTGCAATAGCAAAGTCAAAATTAGGACTTGAAGTCAATAATATGAAGGAAATACGTGACAGAGGCAAGGTGTGAAACACAAGTAGTATTTGAAGTTAAAATAACCTTTGATACCCGACCTGACCTTCCATAGCTTTCCATCATGGCGCCTTATTCGTCTTTATGTATTTCTATTATGCTCTCAAGTAAAATAAAATACAATCTGCACTAAGCAGACAGAATGTTACTTGGCTCCCTGCATGAATTATTGATTTTATACGGAAGTAAAGAAATACACAGTTGCCTGCAAGCCGTGTACCATACTCTAAATACTTACGGTAAATCTGAATAATGGTCACGTGTTGAAATATCATGTGTTCGGGAAATCACGTGGCAACATTTTAAGATTTCAGACTTGTTTACTAGTTAAATTGACATTTGTATTATTGATTATTTATCTTTGCTAATTAATATATCTTTTAAATGCTGATAAATCGTGGTTGGCTGCCCATATTATATGTTAAATTCAATGTTTTATGAATATAATTCTACCACGCAGATGGGGTCACACAGCATAATTTCACACTACACGATTTAGCTAGATTTGGAGCTCTGCACTTCAAATTCACGTCAACTTCAAAGTTTATACACTTAATATATTTAATATAATACTTATTTTTTGGTTATAACAAACTGGAACACGAAATATACAGCTTATTACCTGTACAGAAAGGGGATTTATACACATTCACTCAGCAATTTGACATGCCTGGCGCATCAAGACATTCTCTGTCTGGATAACATGACGGTCGCCCTCAATACGTCTGGGCGCAAATTTAAATAACAATACGCTATTTACATATGAATGCGGCTTCATGCTAATTTCTAGTGCCGCTTCCTATGGTTGGCTATTCGGGTCATTACGTGTATTCGAATACGCGTAATAGAATAGGCCAATCAGCGTTGAGTTTCGAGAACGTGGGAGGGAATTTTTAAAGCCCGTGTATTTAAATCGAGGCACGTAAACAACCTCGTTCACTGCAGATAAAAATTCGGAAATAATTTTAATCCTCACCGTGCTACATCACGCCGTTTTTTGTAAGAAATGACGGGAATGAACAGAACATGCTAAAAGGTCAGAGAATAAAGTCGTTTTTGGTATTTTCATATCTTTTTAGGGAGAAGGGTTAAAGGTAGGCCTATCGGCTTCCTTTATACAAAATGGTTTTTCAAATATTTTCTTGGGGGAATTAAAATGCATTTATTCCGTGTTGAAATATTTTCTAATGTAGCAAATAATAGATAGGATACACTCCACTATACCAACTTATTCCGTCCTGGAATAAGAACATTTTAAACAGGGGATAGTGTATGTAACAAATGAATTAGCAATATCTGTATATATCTGTCTCCACACTGAATCCTAAAGTATTAGGCTAGGCTACATATAAATTATAATAGGAATTATTCTTTGAAAGTAGAGAATATTAGAACAGTGACCGTATCCTGCCCCTAAAGCGGCCGATACCGAACAACACATACACAGCCATGCCCTTGACCTGCGGTTCTCTAAATTTGCATGCTGGTCAGGTACAAGATAAATATACAGAGTGACCCGCACTTCTCCGTGTTTGGTCAGACCTACTGTATAGGCGTATGCTGCATGGGGTATATCCTGCATAAGTTAGTGTTCATGTATGTTCAAACCTGAAACTAGTATAGGCCTACCTCAGGTTCAAACACATGTTTCACACTTAAGTGTACGCTGCATGACTGTACGTTTCTGTTTTCAGGGATGATTATCCTAATGTCTAATAAATGATGGGGGACAGTAATTTGGTAGTATGCACCCTTACAACACACATCGCGCAGTGTTTCTTTATGCAAAATAAAAGTTATGCAAAACATCATACTTTGTAAGTATGTAGAAATGAATGCTATATCGGGTCCGTTTCAAAAAGCTTCAAAATAATCTTCATTCATATTCTTCTGCCGCTTCTTATAGTTTATTCTTATGATAATTATAAGCTTTTTGATTATTAAGTGAAGTTTGTTATTAGTGCACGAGGACAAAGTGCCAATTGCGTTGATATCACATGCGGGCAGTCTCACGAGGTCGAAATTGTAACCCACGTTCTCGAATCTAAACGCTGATTGGTTGATTCCATTACGCGTATTCGAAATTTCGAATACACGTATTAGTACACGTTATGACCTGCTTAGCCAACCATAGCTTCCAGGCCTATTCCGTGCCTTGAGTGTGATGGTTTTGTAGCAGATGACAGTGCTCATTCAAGCCTGTCAAGGTCAGTTAGTAGCCACTTGCTGAATGGATGGCCATTATCAGCTATCAAAGAGATGCCTTGTGCAGCTGCCAATCACAGTAGAGGTTTGATAACATTAAATGTGATATAAGGACAAAGCTGTGCATGTTGGTACTTAATTGTTTGGATTCTTATGTTGAAATGCCCTTGTATTAGTATTTTTATGTGTAGTGTATATTGTTCATAAATTATATAGCTTTTAAATTATGGGCATTTTTGCTCTGTTGCACTGTACCATTATGGAATATGAGCAAATCAATTACCGACACAAGCAGGTATACAGTGTATTATTTTATTTTTATTTCGTGTCTCAGGAGCATAGCTCAATTGGTAAGGCATCAGAATTTGGTACACGAGCGCATCGAACTTTAAATCGGAAGGTGGTGAGTTCGAGCCTCATCACGGTCACATTAATTTAATAAACCAAATATTGTTCGAACTTTTCATATTTGTTTTTCTTTTGTTGTTTCTTTTTTTTGTCTTTTTTTTTTTTGTTTTATTTAATTTTTTTTTTATTTTTCTTTGATTCATATTGCCAGGGTAAGGAGAGGAGGAACTAACGGCCCATTCAGTGATTTTTTCATCCGGACGATCGTAAAAATCATCAAAATTCAGATTTTGTACTAGACTGCGGAACTCAGTCTTCAATGATATAGACGAATCCAACGAGCCAAGTCATGGTCAGGATTTGGTCGGCCATCTTTGGGTCCCCGTAACACCAAAAAGCCGCTTAAAATCGATGTTAGATTCATTTGTGTTGTAAACTGTCATCATTCTTTTGTCTACGTGTAACACGGGTGATAAAATGCAGTTTAAAATACCCTCCAAGGCCGCAATTTTTCACATTTTAGGTGAGATTGATCCGACGGGGACCCAACTTTGGCAGCCATTAAGGTATAGGAATGCATGAAATTGGATTCGTCTATAGTCAGTAATAATCTTTTGGTCATTATATGACTATCATCATTTGACGACTGAGTTCTTATGATACATCATTCGAAGAGCAGTTTCAGACAATTGCTTGGGATTGTTGGGGCAGAGGTTATCTTTTGAATTCTTTCATGACCACTGAAGCAGAGTCAAACCTGTCAAGGACACTCGGCGTGAATTGAACTGACCATGTCACTCGCCACAAAAGAATGTCAAAGGTCATAAAACATCATAGTGTCTTCTGCTAGTGGTTCAGCCGAAAACCGCGTAGGCTAGTGCCGTACTATTACGCCGACTTTCGTATTCGGCGAGGAGGACGATTTCGATCTCCTGGTTTGTTTACAAACAGAGAGGTAGACAAAAGACCGTTCCGCTTGTCCAAACACTCAAGTATCAGAAGGATGGTCCACAATAGCGTGATTCACGTAACATGAATAGGGATTAAAAAGCTGTCATGTAGAACCATGTGCTTCTATTGTCCAATTTGCCATCAAGATTTCATATGGAAACAGTTCAGACCCAGTACAGGATCATGTCAGAAATTAATATTTTGTTCTGGGTCTGATTATTCGGACTACGCGTAGGCCTATTTAAGACAAAAATAATGCATTTACGTGAATCTGTAATTTATATACTGACAGTATATATAAATTAGCTACATGTAATGTATTTGAATGGGCTTCAACTTCGGTGATACTGCCGTTTTCTTGGGTTTTTTCATTTAAAAAATTTATAAAAGTAACAATTTGATTTTTTTTTTCACTTTCGCTGGGATCACTGAATGGGGCTTTGCAACGCGATATATTCAAAACTTGCATTCACCTACTGTTATAGCATTAATCCGATTATTACACAACTTCGCCAGCGTATTCAAGACATCCAATGCAAATAATCACCTAGATTATGACGTATCATACCGTAAATGTGGCGGAGTACTCAAATTCATTCAACAAAAGCATGATTACAAGCTATTGCAATCTACCGCGACAGCTCGTCTCACACACATAACAAATGCATTATACGATCAAATAGGTTGACAACGTTTGATTGAATGCACTGCATTGCGCCATGATTACGGTGAAGGACACCGGTTCAAATCCTTTGTATGGAGCCAATCAATAATTTCACGCACATCCTCTATTATTGCCCAGTTATTACCCGGGTTGATTGCACACTGTAAAAGAGCTGTTGTTATGTTTGATGAAATCGTGTTTAACTAAAATACAGACAAAGCAGACATATTTACTACGTACATGTGGTACATACATATAGGGAATGTGTGTGAGTATTACCTAATTATAATAGGGGCGTATCCAAAAATGAATTCACGCCCCTTTCAAATGTCGAGCCAAAGTGCAGGCCCTATGGGAGATAAATACCCCAATATTTTGCCAGGGGGATGGTCCATACAACCCCCCCTCATGTTGACATTGCACCTGAATATGGGTTTCTGACCAAATTAACCTCATATTTGCCCATTTTAGCCCCCAAAGTGCAATTTTTCGCGCGCTTCGTACGCATTTCCATTTTTTCACCATATTTCACCAGTCTAGCTTCTAAATAGTCAAATTGTTCGCGCGGTTCGCGTGCATTTGTACCATAAATTTATTCTATCGCCTTAAATTTTTTCGCACTTTGCGCGAAATTAACCAAATTTATATCAACTTTTACTTCAAATAGTATATGAAATGGAATGAATATTCATTCGTGCACTGTGTGCACCTATCTCATAACCCTGGACCCCAAACTCAATGCTAACTGGTCGAAACTTTTTCTTGCACCCCTGGTCGGTAGGCCCCTGCTCTCGTCAAGATGTCATAATCAAACCGCAGGGTGAAGCAGAGCAAGTATCGTCATCGCCGGAAAATTTTGATTTTACCAGAAGCGTTGTAAGAAATTTTTTGTTAATATGAAAAGTATTTTTTTTAATGCTGAGAGGAAAACTAATAAATATCATTTGACATAGGATTTGCGATTCAATCTTACTTAGCAGAAGAAATTAATTTCATGGTCATTTGACGTTTTTAAAGGAATAGAAATATTTAAGCACGGATTTTAAATTCTCACTACACGGATTGTTAATCTCACTGCATGAACGTGCCATGAGGCACGTTAAAATAGCCCCTGCAACAGAATCTATACTAGAAATATATGCAGGATACACTAAATCATGGTTGTTGTAGTAAGGATACGCTCAAAATACAGACGAAAGAACAAAATGAAATGTTTGCATGAAGATCATGAAGATAATTGGTATAGCAATTATCGACAGACCATACAATAATTATTACCTCCTACTTTATATAATTATACGTAGCTCATCGATTAGTTAATTAAGAATAATTGTGATGAGCATTGTGCATGCATGCATGACACACAACAAACAACTATTTGCGTACTTACCGGCATTTTAGCACATTATTGATGTCTGTCTAATTAACTTAGAGCACCGGTTTTTATGATTTATTTCGAAAAGTTTTCACTTGACAAAAAGTCTTGAAAGAAAAAATGCTAAACACTCTCACACATTTTATGACAAATTATTAAAATTTGATATTTTTCACATTTTTGATATAATACAGTCCTCGAAGTAAATTTTATAAATCTAATGATATGTTCTTAAAGTGTATGTAGCTGGGAGGAAAAGCCGACAATCAATTGAAAATTTTGACCTATCATATTGAAGATATGGATTTTTTTCCCAAAAAGACCTAATTTTTTTGGTGTTTTGGGGAAAAAATCCATATCTTCAATACGAAAGGTCAAAATTTTCAATTGATCGTCGGCTTTTCATCCCACCTACATACTACACTTTAAGTATAAATCATCAGATTTATAAAGTTTACTTCGAGTACTGTTAAATATCAAAAATATCAATTTTAATCATTTGCCATAAAATGAGTATTACATTGCGAATTTCAAAAATCAAAATTATTTGATATCAGAAGGCCATTCTTCGTATTCAGAATGCAATTCGATATGTCTGATGTGCTCTAATGTCCCACAATAAATACTGTCCAAACGCTCATACCCCATCCCTTAATACATTGATTGTTTAGGAAATTAACCAACAATCGCATTTATGATAAGGATAATGAACTGAGTGCAATGCATTAGTCAAGATAATCGCACGCGCCGTGGAGTTATTGCATTTAGCTCGAGAGCCGATAGGCTCAAGAGCTAAATGCAATAACTCCATGGCAAGTGCAATTATCTTGACGAATGCATTTGCACGTACACATTATCCGTCATACACTTTGAGTGTATTAAAACAATAGGCAATATTAATTGCTGCATTCATTATATTAGTTTTAATTATTAGGGAAATATCTTACATTTTAAAAACACCGTCAGGTCATTGACCAGCTAGGTAAAATTTAACTGGTAAAGAAAATCAATCCCTGTATAAGTTAACTATCAATGGTATCGATTGCGCCATACGTCATACTTTAGTAACTTATTCACGCATGGTTTGTAACCAATTGACTTTATGTTGTGATCATTTAATATCGTGGTTTCGAACACAGAGAACCAGTTCACCTGGAAACGATCAATTTAGATGTCCGACTACGGTGAATTGAGATGAGAAAAAAACATATCAACTGGACTTTATAGCTCTATAATATGAACTTTAAAAAATCTACTTATATTAAAACACACGACATTGGGATTTTACAATTTGTTCAGTATTATAAATGATCATGATATTATGCGCTAGTGTGTTTTTCCCGGGCCCGGTCATGTTATTTTAGATATAATATAGGCCTACATGTATTTCATTTATAAAATGCTGAATTTTTTGCAATGGTGTCATCTTGTATAATTATGATCCACCTGTTTTTGGCTCTTTTTAATTAATAGAAGCTCGATTATTCTCACTTGATGTTTGATTTATTTGAGGTCATTTATCATTATTTATGACAATGATATTTGCAAAATAGAACACCGTTTGTAACTATATCTTTTTAACACCACAGAATGTATATTCGTACTTTTTTGATGGTATATATACCGAACAGACAATTATATAGTTATGTGACCTCTGTGTCGAAAGCGCCACCTAACTCTACTATATAGTCATGTGAAAGTAGTATTTCTAGTATTTGAGCGTGCACGTATTATCTAGAATCTATTGTTTAGCGTGCGGGTTTTAGATAATGCATTGTTTAGCGTGCAGGTTTATATAATTTGGGCTATGAAGGGTAGTTCGCAAAAATAATGCACGGGAGAAGAATACATAACGATGAATAGAAACGGGCACTAGAAGTGTATACTTCCATAGGTCTTGCAATTCTTGAGTTAAGGCCAATAATATACTGATCAAAACGGATGTTTTAGACGTTTTCCCCCTCCTAATAAAAATCATGCACATGGGCGGTAATTACACCCCGATATCAAGTCTTGGCTTTATATAACCCATACCATTCTTCTTATGTGTCAGCTTAATCTCCGAGTGCAAACACCTCTATGTCATGCTCCCCTACGATATTCTAGCGACATTTTGCTTCGAGAAGCTATATATTATTACCTTACCATTTAAACACGTATGAGTGATTTTCTTAATTAATTACAATTCAAAGCATACACTTGACTGCATGCAGCTGCATGTAGCAACGAATTAGGAAATGTGAAAATCCAATTAACTTGACTCAATATTTGTTGAAAAACATCTAGCATCCATAATACCAATATTATTGTTGTGTCAATCATGTTACAGGTAGGCCTACAGTACCCAATCCTGACAAAGTACCCTTTTTATGGTGAATATTTGGTCATGGATGATACATGTTATATATAAAGTAGGAAATGCTATACACTCAATCAACTTCAACCCCCTCCATTCACTAATTTATTTGTATGAGCTTGAGCTTTCACAGCAAGAACATCCTTCAAACCTCTCAAACACAATTACGTCACAACTTAACTATTGAAGGCAATTCAGTATCGAAGTTACGTAATGTTACTATGTCAACGGGATCACGCGCTTGAGTTATGAACCACGATCGAAACAATCACCACACAAAGTATATGGCACTTGAAGGCATATCAAAATAGCGTGATCCGGTAACCAAGAGAATTACGTAACCACTTCTGAATAGTTACAATTCAGCATCGAAGTGGTTACGTAATTCTTTGGTTACCGGATCACGCTACTTTGGTATGCCTTCGAGTGCCATATACTTTATGTGGTGATCATTTCGATCGTGGTTCATTACTCTAGCGCGTGATCCCGTTGACATAGTAACATTACGTAACTTCGATACTGAATAATTACCACTAGTTGTATTACAAGAGGAGTAATAAGGCTGCGATCACATAGAAGTATACGGTATACGGTATTCGGTATACGAAATACGCTCATTCGATCAGGCTGAGTTCACATAGTATACTCCTATGTGAACTCAGTCTGATCGAATGAGCGTATTTCGTATACCGAATACTTCTATGTGATCGCAGCCTAATCCATCAAACTCCTATCTTTATTTACATGAGCTTGCGCATCATGTGGCCTTTGTTTTGTTTATTACGAAAAAAACACCCCACAAAATAGTATACACTCCATCAAGCTCAAAACTTTGGTCCCCTTCATTCATAAGTTAGAAGTTTATTTGTAAGAGCTTTTACATCACAAACACCCTCCAAATCTCTCAATCTCCATTGTCTCACAAATATTGAATGCAATTGTCATAATTCCCACAAGTTGGTGTGTACAAGGGGAGTAGGAAAAATATCAGGCGCGGATCTAGGGGGGCACCGATGGCACGCGCCCTCGGCAAAAAAAACAAAGAAGAAAAAAACCGAGGAAGTGAGGATACAGGAGAGGGAGGGGGAGAGGATGTGGGAGAACCCGACGTTTAATCACTTGTTATCAACGACAAACTGTGCTCTGACCCGGCCGTTATTGCAGACAATTTTAACCAAACTTTTGCTAGCTATTTTACAGCCCACCTCTCCTGTCTTTGATATCACATCTCCATTATTACCTGTGACCCCCTTATGTTCCCTCACATAACCACAGACCAAGTTATACACCATATCATCAAAAACATGATGAAATTGCTATCTACTACTAATACGGGCATTGATGACGTAGCAATCTACTGCTGATATGGGTATTGATGAAGTACTGGTAAGGTCATTGATAAATAAGCTATCTACTGCATTGATGAAGTGGCTATCTACTGCTGATATGGGCATTGATGAAATAGCTATCTACTGCTAATATGGGTATTGATGACGTAGCTAACGTATTTATGATATTTATATAACCCGACATTTAAATGTTATTAAAACGTTTTGAAAACAAAAACAAAAAACGTTTTAAGAATATTTAATGTTTGCTGGATTGCTGATACGGGTATTGATAAAGTAGCTATCTACTGCTGATATGGGCATTGATGAAATAGCTATCTACTGCTAATATGGGTATTGATGACGTAGCTAACGTATTTATGATATTTATATAACCCGACATTTAAATGTTATTAAAACGTTTTGAAAACAAAAACAAAAAACGTTTTAAGAATATTTAATGTTTGCTGGATTGCTGATACGGGTATTGATAAAGTAGCTATCTACTGCTGATATGGGCATTGATGAATAAGTTATCTACTATACTGATAAGGACATTGATGAAGTAGCTATCTACCGCTGATATCAGCATTGATGAAATAACTATCTACTGCTGATATGGGTATTGATGAATAAGCTATCTACTACTGATATGGACAATGATGAAGTATAGCTATTTACCGCTGATATCAGTATTGATGAAATAGCTATCTACTTCTGATATGGGTATTGATGAAGTGCCCAGCCACCGCTGATATGGGCATTGATGAATAATTAACCATCTATAACTTATGTGGGCATTGATGAAGTACTTATCTTTTACTGATATGGATATTGATGAAATAGCTATCTTGTTTAAGCGAATACAGATTTAGTACGTCGGAAACGGTCTGAAAAGAAAGGCTAATTTTGATTAAAAAGGTAGGCCACATCTATGTGGAAATAATTACAAAATTATTTCTGAAATTGATTAAATTGCTTTATTTTTGTTCAAGTCGTATTAATTGGGTCATAAGTTAAAAGCAAATAAGTCGTACGGACATTTTTTGTAAGTATATATATGCAAGGTTATTAACAAATTGTGCATTAAGGACGTAATTAAAAATTACCCTTAAACGTGGTCTAGTTGAAATCCGGCACATTTTACTAACATTTGTATGTATGTTGAACCCTTCAATGTTTTATTCTCATATAAAATATGTTTTATTTTGTTTTGAAGTCACAAGGCATGTCAGGGAGCTCAAAAAAGAACACAATATTTATCCTGAGTAAACAGTTGGACAACTGCATCTTAAAAACATTTTTTATGGAGATTATCCAAACCTACAATATGACGCTTACTAAACTGTTGCTTCAGTTTTCAAACGTTTCCGACGTACCAAATCTGTATTCGCCTTAACCAACATATCTAAACAACCAAAAACCATTTTCATCAAATAACTTTTATTTTGTGGCCGAGATATAAGAGTAGGATAATAGGTAATTTCAACTTCCTGGCGCGTAGGGTAACAGCGATGTGATGAGGGAGGTAGAACTTTTTGAATGACCCTCGCACAGTGTCTTCGACCCTATATCTTCATGGCAGGAATCGCCATGGTAGGTTAAATCCACAGCCACGATTAGCCATTTGGTTCAAACCTTTAAAGCTCTTTTAAACTAATAATTAGTCGAGGGACATAACTAAGGCTACTCACAATAGCCGGGTAATCGATCTTGGTTGTGCGTGATTAAGCTTGTATACCCCATTGAGGTCAATGGTCATCGACTTTTATACTGCCTACAGTGAGTGCAGCTGTACTACACGCTGCACGCTGTAGTCCATAACAGGACCAACGCAATATAAAATGGTCAAATTTTGAGTTCAAAGCGCACGGCCAATTTTCAAAGCGCATTCTAGCGACTATCATATCTGTTCAACATGTATTTCCAAGTTTATGAGACCAAATCTGGTTTCTTGAGAAAAAAATCATGACGGGAGATATTCATCATTTTCTAACCCGGTATCAGAAGATTTTCGTCTGATATCAAAATCGTGCATAGCAATTCACGTGTATCGATCCCGTGTATTCATTTTAGTGTCCCTTCTGCACCAAATACTTATTAGCCAGGCGGTGTCGGTGTGCCTCGTACGATGAATTAACTATATTTTATCAAGGAAAAAAGTTCATTTTGGCTTTTGCGAGGACAGCAAAGCAATTCAACTTACAAATGCTTAAGCACCAAGGCAATCACATGCTAAAGGATATGTTCACAGTTACATATTTTGGTGTATGTCCTTATTCTGGGTTCAAGTGTATTTTTAATCATTCTTATTGTTCTTCAGATTGCTGTGCATACTGTTTTAATCAAATTTTTGATGTAATTAGGAGTATCTATTACCATGTTGTTCTGATAATCATAATAATAATAATAATAATAATAATAATAATAATAATAATAATAATAATAATAATAATAATAATAATAATAATAGATTTGATTATTGATTACGTAGCGATCTGCTGCTGATATAGCTGTTGACTTAGTTCTATATTCTACTGAATGTGGGCACTGATGAAGTAGCCTCACTCCTACTCATATGGGTATTGATGAAGTAGCTCACTACTACTGATGTGGGCACTGATGAAGTAGCTCACTTCTACTGATATGGGCACTGATGAAGTAGCTCACTACTACTGATATGGGCACTGATGAAGTAGCTCACTACTACTGATATGGGCACTGATGAAGTAGCTCACTACTACTGATATGGGTATTGATGAAGTAGCTCACTACTACTGATATGGGCACTGATGAAGTAGCTCACTACTACTGATATGGGCACTGATGAAGTAGCTCACTTATACTGATGTGGGCACTGATGAAGTAGCTCACTACTACTGATATGGGCACTGATGAAGTAGCTCACTACTACTGATATGGGCACTGATGAAGTAGCTCACTACTACTGATATGGGTATTGATGAAGTAGCTCACTACTACTGATATGGGCACTGATGAAGTAGCTCACTACTACTGATATGGGCACTGATGAAGTAGCTCACTACTACTGATATGGGCACTGATGAAGTAGCTCACTTCTACTGTTATGGGCACTGATGAAGTAGCTCACTACTACTGATATGGGCACTGATGAAGTAGCTCACTACTACTGATATGGGCACTGATGAAGTAGCTCACTAATACTGATATGGGCACTGATGAAGTAGCTCACTACTACTGATATGGGCACTGATGAAGTAGCTCACTGCTACTGATATGGGTATTGATGAAGTAGCTCACTACTACTGATATGGGCACTGATGAAGTAGCTCACTACTACTGATATGGGCACTGATGAAGTAGCTCACTACTACTGATATGGGCACTGATGAAGTAGCTCACTACTACTGATATGGGCACTGATGAAGTAGCTCACTTCTACTGATATGGGCACTGATGAAGTAGCTCACTACTACTGATATGGGCACTGATGAAGTAGCTCACTTCTACTGATATGGGCACTGATGAAGTAGCTCACTACTACTGATATGGGCACTGATGAAGTAGCTCACTACTACTGATATGGGCACTGATGAAGTAGCTCACTACTACTGATATGGGCACTGATGAAGTAGCTCACTACTACTGATATGGGCACTGATGAAGTAGCTATCTACTTGATCAAATAAGCTTTGATAGTAAATACCCTAACAAATACTCGGGGAGCTAGAGGCATGTCCTGTGCATCCCCCAGGACTAAACCAAACCAAATTTTTTAGGTTCCTGAGATGACCCCAAAACATAATCAGGATGTTCCCAAAAATATAAGTGGGTTTTTCCAAGATGGCATCCAAAATGGCCCCCAAATGCATGAATACTATTTCTGAATCAAACTAACCTTTTTAGCTTAATTAAAGAGCCCATCATAAACTCAAGTTGATATAAAGAAAAAGAATTCCCAACAGTCAGTATATTTTCAAAATGGTGCCCAAAATGGCCGCCAAACACTGAAAAAAGACTATAAGTTATCATACTACAGGATTTTTCTGAACCAAACTATAACTTTTTGGCTTGATTTAGGGCCTAATATACTTCTAAAATAAGATAAAGGGAAAAAGCATCACAGCCATCAGTGTCCTTCTGTGATAGTACCTATTGGCCGCTGAAATTGGCACAAATACTAAATACTAGTATGACTAAAAATTATCAAATATTAATGCTTATTCAGTCAAATATAAAAGTCAAAACTTCAGACATCTTTGACCCTGAATGAAAAAAAACCCACACAATTAAAATATATAGCAAATATTGTTTCCTCCCTATTACAAGTTTTAATATTTTTGGGAACATCCTGATTATGTTTTGGGGTCATCTCAGGAACCTAAAAAAGTTGGTTTGGTTTAGTCCTGGGGGATGCACAGGACGTGCCTCTAGCTCCCTGAGTTAAAGAACAAAACCATAAAAAAGTTCCCACTAGTTCAACAATTCAAGAAACAAACTGATATGAATGTACAGTACGGAGACTCTCGTTAGCTGAAGTCAAGTGTATGAAACAACATTTATGTACAAAGAAATCAGAATGATTGAGAAACTAGTGATTAAATGGAATTTTGTTAAGTAGGGTCTGGGTAAGTTTATAATGTTTGAGGCTTAAATGGTAAAAAGCTGGCAATATTTCCTTGCACAGGTTGACAAAATTGAGTTATTTTAATTCAGATTTTCAAATCCAAAACATTGCCAATGCCTTCTTCCTTTACCACCAACCCAATAATTTTGACAACAAACACACAATAAGAGTCTCTGAAAAGTAAGTTTAACTTCAGTCACAGAACTTTCTGTTTATATAAGAATACTAAGCAGATGTATCATGTTACAGAATGCAAAGATTTACACTTATAAACTGTAAAAATATATTGGATCTTTAAATAGTACTGTAATACTTCTTAAATTACATTACTTCAGTAAAGTTGAGTACCGTATTCGACCTAATTAGCGCTCCTTCGAACTTTTGTAAATCGAGTCTGTTTAAGCGCTCCTTTGAACTTTTGTATATCAAGTATGTTTAAGCACTCCTTTCAAAGCAATTTTAGCATGAAAAATGCTAGTTGACTCACAACAAAATCATAGTTGCAATAGCAGTATGTGACATTGCTTCTATGGGTATTATTTCTATATTCTTGAACCACAACATTGCTTTGCAAGAAAATGTCCAATTTGATTTTCAACATATATGGTAATTATGTAATTAAAAGGGCATTTCGTGATCCAAAGCCTCATCCCCCCACTTTTCTCAAAAAAAAGTTGAGATTTTTATATCACTGGAAACCCCTGGCTACATAATGTTTATGTACAAAATATTTCTTGCAGATTAATTCGTTTAGCAAAGATATCGTGAAATTTGAATTTCGTTCTGGTGCACCAGAACGAAATTACAACGTATTGTCTATGGAGCAGTGTAATACACATAATCATGCATAACTCGCAAACGCAATATCGGAATCAACTGAAATTTTGGGAATATGTTTTTTTCGTGGATATGTACTGAAAAATGTCATAAAAAGAGGATGCTAGGATCACGAAATACTCCTTTAAGTGCTCCTTCCAATGATTTAGTTAAGCACACTGGGCCCTCATTAGGTTGAATACAGTAATCATAATTTCTGTCAAAATTTGATTTAAACTTACTATGCCTTATGCTAACAGAAATGCAAACATTTAATTTAAAAAAATGAACAAGATAGTTAATAACCCTAGAACTATACTGAGCCATATTTTGTAACACGAACTACGAAGCGGGGGGATGTTGTTGCGACCCACCCTAAATTTTCAATTATTAACATCATATACCATTATATTTGCTACTAATGTTGTGATAACTTCGACTCAGGGTTTATGCTTGGAGAGGAGAGTTTATGAGGAGATGATCGATGAGGTATTATCCATTAAGTAGCTAATTAACCCAATAACAGAGTCAAGATGCAAGGAATACATCGTAGAAATTTCCAGATTATCTTCATATAACAATATTAATATATATAAGCTTTTATTCCATAAGTGTATGTGTGAGTCTTCAACATTCACTTCAGCTCATAAATATATGACTGCTTTCTCTCTACCTGAATCAAAGAATGATCGATTTCCTTTCCAACCAAACAATTTATATTATTCCAATCGCATCTCGCCTGTTAGTGTTAGACTCGCGTAAGCTTAGACATGCTGACCGCTCAAAACAAGTGGCACGATTAAAAACGCTTGACAAACAGAGCTTGATAAATTAAAACCTGTTGAAATAAAGGATGATAAATTAGATTGATCATGACAAATGTATAGCTATGGGTCTCTTCTATACAGTGATATCAAAATAGGTACAAACATTCCCCACATAATGTAGCTATTACATCATAATGTGAGGGCACCCATCCAAATTTGGGAAATTCTGGCTATGTGCAAAAGTATAGGCAAAATTGATTTTCAGCTAAAAATTCTACAAATTTTCTCCTAAATATAAAAGGAAATGACTATTTTCACCTAACTAACAAGTAAAAAGTCAATAGGTCTTGGAATAATTTCACAAGAGCAAAATGAAAATTATTGGGGCCTCACCTATGGTAATCTTTGATAGCCGGTCCTACCCCCGGATAAGGTGCGGGGGTAAAAATTATATCACTAAAATGAGTGCAAAGGATGGATATACGATTAGCTTAGGTCATTTGGGCGTAAACATGTGCATTTTTTTATGACGGATAAAAAATCTCCCCCCTCGTAGTTCTAGATTCTTGCTAACAACCTCTGAAAGGCACCCTAAATGGTGTTTTGCACACAATCATTTATATACACCTACATGCAAAAGCTACCCTAAATGCCATAATTGGGTTTTGATTGAGCAAACTTCAATCAAAACCAAAATTGTCATTGGCGTAATAAGCCCTGGGTTTTGTTGAAAAGGGCTTCATTGTCCTGTAGATCAATAAAAGGTGGAGCTATGCGTGTTGTGACATCCGGCGACACCCGTTGTGCATCCATGCCCCGTGTCGAGTCGCGTGCCAGTAGCCAATCATAGGCAGCGGCTCTGGGGGGCGTGGCTGTTTTCTCAGAAATTATTGCCGGGAAAAATTCATAAGCTGTTTTGATACCATCCGAAGAGGTCAGGAAAATTTTAAAACCCACCCACCACTCCCTTTATGAAAATATGATATTAAATGGCATTGTTTCTTTTGCTTTTTACCATTTTGTCCAATATATGAATCAAAATGGAGATACATTGCTGCATTTGAGCAAGTCATTGGGAATGTTTTCACATACTTAATATTGAATGTCAATTCCAAATTAGGCTGTTTGGAAATTGAATTGGGTTGTCCTAATTCCGGAAATGAGTAATGATTAGGTCCAAGCCAAATTATGCTGTTTGGGATTTGAAGTGGGTTGTCTCACTTCAGGACCGTAAATGGCATCAGATGATATAGCTGTCTGATTGCGTAAAAAGGGTATCAGATGATATTGCTGTCTGATACATATATGATTTCAATGATTGATATATATTGCTTTTAAAGAATAAGCCAGATGATATAGCTGTCTGAGGCGCTAATGAATTTGAATTTAAGCCAGATGATATAGCTGTCTGAGGCGCTAATGAATTTGAATTTATATCTATTTAAAATCTCAGATGATATAGCTGTCTGAAGTGATATTAAAAGTATGAAGATAATATAGACAGTTGATTTCCTGTCAACTGTGTATACTCCCAGATGATATAGCTGTCTGAGGTGATATGTGATATTAAATTAAGTATGAAGAACACAGTTGACACTTGATCAACTGTGTAAATGAAAGGAAATAAAAGATTCGGATGGTAAAGATCCAGCTCCGGCAATAGTTGTGTTTGGTCTACTTATTGCGTCCATAGGACAATTGCTAATAATAGGTTTTTACCTGAAATTGTCAATATCTCCTACATAAGATAGAGAAAAACCATGGGAAGACAAAAAATGCAACTTTTCTTACACAAAACATTAAAATGACCAATTTCACTATTAATTTTCTACTTCCAAGTCAACCAACAAAGCAAACCATCCCTAAATGTTGAAAGATTGGGCTGTTAAAGAAATAAAGACCCTAAATGGCGCTACTTTAAGGAAAGGTTGACAATGCTGCGAGATGAAAATAGGTCCCCTTTCTAAGTGTCTTTATTAAATCCGATATTTAAATAGGCATGTGTGGATGTCAGTGCTGTTTCCAATGGAATCAGCAATGATATCACACACTGCACTCTGGCAACATCACTGCAGCACAGATTTTCTTGAACAATCATTCCACATTGGCACCCTTTTTCACGTTAACTTTGGATATTTGAGCTTTCTTTAATTTCCCTCAACTTGATTGATTGAACTGGCTGTGCATGCAATGCAAGCATGATCATGTGCATACCTGGGTCTTTGGTAATATTAGTATCTACCTGTATATTCAACATGTTTTACTTTCCACTTTTCTACTTTTACTTTTACTTTATAATGGCAGGCAAGATTGTCTTCCCATCAAAGTATCTTAAAGCAAATAATGTGCAATTATTATTGAGATTATCGAACCCTGGTATCAAACTCAGCCGAACAGAATCATTGACGTATAAACTATGCATGCATATACTATGTGGCTGAGGTTTTATGTTCATGTGTGAAACTACGGGATGTTCAGCAGATTTACCTTCATGCACTGATAAACACAGTGGATGGTCGGATAAAATAGTGATTTTCTCTGTTTTACCTCATTTGTTTGGCCCGAAAGAGGACATATTTGATAAACTAAACTATTTGTAAACTAACAATACTTAGGAAAAATAAAATATATTTTTAATGTGAATTGCATATTATTGCTTTAAGAGAACCTAAGCCCAATAACTGAATACCTGTGCATGTTTTTGTGGTATATCGCATGATGGAAACTGTGTTAGAGTCCATTTCTCTCCATTTATGCATCAGTGCAAATTTTAGTTCTCATTATGTGAATTTATGTTAATGCATGTTTTGTGCAAAAGGAATGCATATATAACACTAGTTGATATTGCAGGTCCCAAATACAAGAATTGTCTAAGGTGATACTGCAGGGGTGTATTATTTTTAAAATATTAAGATTTATTTTTTTACAATATCTCAGGACACCAATGACAGTGAATACAGAATTTTAGAAATCTGTATTCACTGTTCAAATGTTCTAGGACATGTTACTGCTGTTGTGAATATTATTTTGACCATCACCAAAAAAAGAACACCCATACAGCATCACCTGGAATTAGCACAAAACCACAGAAATAAATGAGCTATTCCAGTTGAAATCTATTCACCCCTAATAGAAGACATGATCTGAATCTCCCACATATGGGGTGTAGTTTTTAAATGGAGTCACCCATTCAGGTAACTCCATAGATCTTCCATAGGGGGTGTATGGATTTCAACTGGCATAGCCCAATAAAGGAGAATCCAGACTCCTTGTCATCTTTGTGGAGGAAAATTTAGGTATTTTGTGCTTTTATTGGTTTGAATTGTGAACCAATCGCTGTAGGAACTCACAGGTTACACAAAATTTTAAAATGAGTAATGTTTTGTTCCTCTACAGTAAAAATTGGTACATTTTAAGCCCAGCTACTATGGGAAAACTTGTGACAAGGAGGTAGGGTTGAGTGACCGCTTAAGCTAAGAAGTTTGTCTCTCAAACATTTTGCAAAATAGCTATGTGCTATGTTTTTTTGTTTATTTTTAACATAAGCTATGTATAATGCACATTTTTAAGACTATTTTTTCGTGTTTTGGCCACTACACAGCCTTTTTCTTCTTCTTTTTCCTAAAACTTAAGGCCTATATTAAAAAAGGCCCAGCGTAAAGGGCTACATGCTACAATGGCTTTGAAATACCTAGGTGTGTGGGTTTGAGAGACAAACCTTTTTTCCCTTATATATCTAAGTTTCAGTTTCCTAAATCATGAAGCTCCAGTGGCCAAATGTTTAAGGGTACAAGTCTCGCAAACCTGAGGTCCAGTGTTCGATTCTAGGGTGGGATCACTTTTCCTGTTTCCTCCTTGAAACTGTTGAAATTTTTTGAAATTTTAAAAGCTGAACACTAACTCTAATGCTTATATGCAAGAAGTGATGCAAATATGTATTGGGCTTGTCCATTTAAAATCCACACTACCCCTGTGGAAAATTTTGGAAATATCTTCCACAAGGTGAGTATGAATTGTAAATGGAATGAACACATGGGCAGCTCCATTTGAGTTTCATACACACACTGTGCAAGATTCAACCTGAATCTTCCACAGACGGAGTTTCAAATAAGAGTTGTTTAATGTACTAATTCCATTTAAAATTCATACGCCCTCTGTGGAAGATATTTCATAAATCTTCCATAGAGGTAGTATGGATTTTAACTGGAATAGTCCATTAATTGTTTTTGTTCGTTGTCTGCAAGGACACAAATACCATAAATTTTCCACCAAGGCTGACTGTGGCATCACACAGGGTGTTTAGATTCTCCTTAATCTGTGCACTGCAGAATCTTATATACATCATCTTGGAAGCATATCACACATATCAGCAATAACATAGGAGAAGACAGTCCATGCTGCAGCACACAGGTCCATGGCATGAGGGTCTTGTACTGACATTGTATCACCTGAAACCAGATTGAAAATTGAGTCAATGTCATTATTGATTTCCTCTGCTGTGAGGTAATATGTGATATTAATGTTTTAGCTTTTTACGATAGGAGCTTACATGCGATTTCCAATTAAAACTATATATTTATTGTCAGAGGAACCTCAAGTTTTGAAATATATTAATCACCTTCATTCACAGATCAAGGCAAGATTGTGAACTTGTATTTAGTACAAATAAAAATAAAAATAAATAAAATAAATAAAATAAATAATATTTGGTCAAAAATGAAACTGAGAGGGTGTTGATTTCCAAAATGAAGAAACATTGTATACCAGGGCAGGGCATTTTCTCATTCACATTCTTTTTAAACAGGGTTCAATTTTTCATGTTATGTTTCTATCTTAGATTGAGGCCTACCATTAAAACAATGTTTCCAAATTTGAGTTTAATTGTGTCAGAGTCGGGCCTACTTTTAGGGTCAGTCGCGTTATGCCAATCAAACAAATTTTTTTAGGCCTTACTAATTTGTAATCAACCTACCATCTGAATGATGAAACCAGAAGTATCTATCATTCTGATTAAGTAGACTTCCCCCAGGCACATTGTTCTTCACCCAGAATGATATATCTCCTCCTTCAGCTGTGGGTTTGTGAGTTGTTGCATTGATAGGAGCAAGAAGTTTGATGACTTCTTGGGCTATTGCTGTGGCCTGCTCATTACCTGGAAGACAAATTGTGACACTTTTCATACACTTTGGCCAATGGTACATCCAAATTTTTGAAGGATCATAAAAAGTAAAAAGCCTAAATGGTCATAATATAGACTGCTCACATAATATGCATAATACTGCAGAAATTACACGGGATAAATATTGTGATCCAAGTTTAGTACATCTTGTGGTCAAACATGTATTAGCCAAGGCCTCAAAAACCTCTACCTCAAGTTCAACGCCATGTTGGATTTCTCAGTGGCAGATTTGAATTGCTCATGATAACCTAATCACGTAGGATGTATATACACCTGTAGAAGGGCGATTTGTCTGTATGCTGGCGACGCAGCCACTCAAACGCACCAATTCAAATGTGCCACTGCAAAATCCAACATGGCGTTACTCTAAACTTGAGACAAGACAGACTAGACCTGCTGAATTGAGGGTGCAATACTTGACTTCATTGATAACTTTATGATCCCATGCTACAAACCCATATATCTTGATGATTACTCACCTAAAAATCCCATGCCAGTTGGTGTGAAAGTCCCCATGTCTGACTCCATAACAAGGTCATAATTACTGATGTTTACCTGACAAAATGGTAAAAAGAATTAGGAATGAGGGTTAGCTGTAGGGTTAAAGTTATCGTTAAAATGTACAGATAGGGTTAAAACTTTATAGTTTGAATTAGGACTAAGATTGGAATCAGCTGAAAAATAGGGTCAGAGTTTTGAGATTATAACTCATTTGCCCCAGGAGTAGGTTGGTTGGAGATGTTTTTTAGTTGCACAGCCTCGCTCTACTAAAGGGGATACAACAAGGGTTTGAGGTGTTTTTAAGTTTCAGGTGGATTAATGTTAATGTTAGAATTAGAGTTAGGGTTTAAATTCAGATTGAGTTTAATCATACATGGGATCTAATTAAAAGGCTTTTGGTTAAACAGGGGCCAATTAAGAAGGATTGGCAAAGATTTGGAGCCAATTTTTGTTTTCTTGAATCATGTCTTTGAAAGCTCATTGGAATCTTATCAACATGGTTATTTCACTTTGGTACTCAATAAAAATCACATCAGTGTAATAAAAAGTATATAATAAGGCATTGTAAAAAAATAACACCCTGTTTTACAGGACTGACAGACCCAGATTTTTTGGCCAAAACTGATTGATTTCAACCGGAAAGTTTTTTGAAAAAAAATAGACACATTTTAAAAATAGTTGGGCAAATATTTGAAAAATGTAATTGTTGCCAGATTTTTCAAGCGTTCAGTGATATTGTAGAGTCATTTTAGCCTACTTGAAAAGTCTGTCCACCCGTACAACAGGGTGTTTTTTCCATCACCTTAACATATGGGTCTTACCTTATGTGCATCGTAGTACTGACTTGATCCAACAAGTCCCTCCTCTTCTGCCGTCCACAATACTGCACGCATAGTTCTTTTTGGTCTCAATCCAAGCTGATGAATCACTGATAAAGCCTTACAATAAAATAATTGATACACATTAGGACAGATATAATTTATACAAGGAGGGGATGGGGCAATTCACACTTTTGAGATGAAAAATGTTGTCAGCCTAATACAATAATTGCCTAAGTCATGTTTTTATAATTGTCAGAACAAAGTTCAAAATATGGTTTAAGTATGCATTTGAACATATTATTCTCCAATCTTTGTAAAAGAACAAATGATAATGAGACTAATGAATGGGAATAATCAGAAATAGTTTTGGTGATTACATAACTGGTGCATGCTTGAACCATCTTTTGTACTTTGTTCTCAAAAATGACTTAACATATGCTGACGATATGAAAAGCTTTATAATGACATTAAGGTAAATTTCTTCACAAGTATGCTGGTAAACTGAGAATCTATCAAATGGCTACCTATACTATGCCATGGTTGATTTTTGAGAAATAAAAAGTATGTTATTATTATGATGAATAGATGAACACATTCAGTTGATCTCAAAGTTTTAAAGATGTTATCATGAGTAAAGTGTTCAATAAATAGTCATGAAAAGGTTTCTATTAGTCATTATGTACATATCAAATGCAACATATCTCAGCGTAATTATAATGAGGGCTCACTTATTGGGCAATTATGATTTTCAGATTTACCCATTTAGTGAACGTGAAATCAAAAGTACAAAATCTACTATGAACATTCGACTCTGAGCAGGCACTTTGTCCAGGAACTTTGTCCCAATATCACACAAGTTGTTACATTTATCAGTGACTCTGAGCTGACAATCATACAGGATAAATATTTTTGTTCATTCCAATCTAACAACAATGGGAACCGCAAGGACCAAGTGAGAGTTAAACTTTTCAGCCAACACAAAGTGCTGTAAATATTATACATAGTTTATGCTGTAACTAGTAATCCAGTTGCTGGATCATGCTGAACAATCTCACCCATTGATAATGTTAAATTAGCTAACCAAAATCAAATGTTAGAATTCCATGTGCTACCCAGAGAACAGTTTCAATGTTTGAAGGCTACCTCTATATAATTGATGCACTTGGTCTTTGTGCCTAGTGTTGTTTGTCGTTTTAACATTTTACATGGATAGTTCAAATTCCACTGAATTCTGCACAAACATTTATATTCTTTATTCTAAAGCTGTCTCATTTAGTATTACATCATTCTTAGGGTTAATTATGTTCCTATAATCATCCCGTCTATTGAATTCACTTGTAAACTAACACTTGAACAAACACAGTACTCCATATATTTGAAGCGTTCAATGAATGATAACTACATATTTTGTCTCATCTTACCTGCCATGAAATAAAAGCACCTCCTCCATCATCCATAGCTCCTTGCCCTACATCCCAACTATCTAGATGACCAGATACTAATACAACCTGCCAAATAGGTATACATTTTGATTATTTATTTTATAACTTGATCTTTCAATTTTATAGATATACTTCTAGATGTATGTAATGTAAAACAACTTTAGACTGTTCTTACTTGTTACTTCAACTTCATAGAAGTGGGATTGGGATTTAATGACTGGACTCATGGAAGAAAAAATGACTTCAAATGTATTAAAACAGTTTCAGTGAATCTATTTTACACCATTAGAATCTGTGAGAAGTCATTAGAAGCTATTTGGAGCAAAAAGTAGGAAGTAATTTTAATTCTCCTAGTGAATGTTCAATTCTACTTGGGAAAGTGTAAATTTCCTGCTGAGTGCATACCTGTAAATAGGAATATCCTGATAATTTCCAGGCCAAAAAAAAAAAACAGCACAAAAAATCAGTGTGTCAAAAATTCAAAAGTGGCATATTATTAAAAAAACATTACAAAAGATTTAAAACAAACAATGTGGGCCTGATTCATGTCTAGTCCTAATTCATGCCTGGTTGTTTTGTCTAATGTGGGCCTGATTCATGTCTAGTCCTAATTCATGCCTGGTTGTTTTGTCTATCATAAATAAGCAGACTCTGACTTTTTTTATAAAGATTTAACTAAGCTTTCAAAATGTGTTCTATTTCAGAAACACCAAGCTAGTTTTGGAACAGGTATGAAATGTATGGCCTATAGGGTGATAACTGGCAATTTGCTGTGAAATCTTAATTGGGCTCTATGAGTTTTCTCTATACTAGCTGTCTTCATCTGAACTCAACTTACATAAAATGTGAAGTTTTGCAGTGCTGAGAAGCTCTAAGTCAAAAAAGTTATATTCGAAACAGACCTTTTTAGCGCAACCTGCCAGGACTGGTGACAAATAAATCTAAAAGCTCTGACACAAATGCTGTTGTGATTATTTCAATAGTGGTTCCGAACACAGATCGCAAGAACCAGTTGACCTGACAATGATCGATTTTAATGTCACACTATGATAGCTAGTTACAGACAACCGACATACAGCTGCATGTGGAGATACGTCTTTCTCCCGCTGAGCCATCAATTTGAATCTCTTGTCAACTGGATAATGGGATTGGCATGATGTCTGTGACAATTTGCTTATTGAGAACAGAAAATGAGTAATTTCTTAATGCAATTATGACAATCTTACCTGTTCAGGATATTCGCTACCAATCACTTCAGCGACAGTGTTTCTAGATGTTACAGGTGGTAGATTTTGACTGTCCATCTTCAAGTGGATAACAATCTTGGTGCCTAAATAATACATGTCAATATTTAAGCAAATTAGAAAAATTCACCTTTAAAATACAGCATCTTTCCACAGTGTTTAATACAGGGGTTCTCAATTAATTTGTTTCAAGGGCCAAATTGTGTTGAACAATAATGCTGAAGGGTAAAAAAATCAATAGAGCGTCTTAGCGGGTGGGGTCCAGAGGCCCGCCTTAGGGCCCCTGGTGGGGGTCCAGGGGGCTCCTGGAAGCTGAGAGGTATACTATAGTATACATGATACTAAACATGATTGTAAAATGCAAGCAATTCATCAATTCAACAGAGGAGTAACATTTTTCAGTATTATTTTCATTCTTTTTTCTTTGACTGTTTTAATTTTTCCCCAATATTTTTTTAATAAATTTTTTTAAATTAAAAAAAAAAAAAAAAAAAAAATCAGTGCACCGCCGTGAGCCACTTTTAAGGGCGCTGCGGGCCGGATTTGAACCGCGGGCCGCCCTTTGAAAAGGCCTGGTTTAATACATTCATTATTACAAGTGACTTCTCCAACAGGATTCTTTATTTCATCTACTTGTAGACCAGGGGCGTAGCCAGCTTTTTTGGTCAGGGGGGGCAAAATAAAATTTTTGGGGCACATGCGAAAAAAATTACAGTTGCATCATACAATACATAAAGACAGGAGGCTTTATTGGGACGATGTGCGCGCGTAGCGCGCAAAAAATTGGTATTTTACACAATTTTTGCTCATTATCAGGATGAAAAGGGCTTAATCTGTGTAATATGCGCTACAGTGGCGCTGTAAAAATTGTGTATTTTCGGCTGAATTTCAGCAGAAAAGGGCTCCTCGCCCCTTTTCTTTTCCTTTGCCCTCTTGATTTTCCCTTTTATGTTTTGTCAGAGGGGCACTTTCTTCTTTCATTTTTTGTCAGGGGGGGGGCACTCTGCCCCCCTGCCCCCCGCTGGCTACGCTACTGTTGTAGACTTGTTTTGCATTTCAACCATAATTCTCCAAGATTGCTACAAAATGTTGTCTACATATTCATTCAAGAATTATAATTAATTACATTTGAATATGTCAATGTCTAGGGTGATTTTTTGAAATTCACACAATGCAATATATTTCATGTAGCCTCAGTTTCATTTGTTACTCTTTTAATCCAAGAATATTTAATTGAGTCGTTAAAATGAGGAAGGTTAATCACCTTGAAAATGAGGAAGGTTAATCACCTTTAACCCACCACCTTCATACTCATTTATCAATGTCTTCCTCTTTACTCTATTTTTCATTTTGACACCCAAAATGAGTTGGAAAACAGTTATATTAACTGCTTTTATTACATTTTTGGGAGATTTTTTTATCTAAGGCCATCAGTTCAATACCTGCTTCAGTTTAATACAATTCAGTTCAATATTACCCAGTTCAATATTCTTTGATCATGTTTCATTTGTGCTGATGTTAATTTATGTGACCTCTTGTAATTTATTCATACACTCTTAGATAGCAAGAACCAATCAGAGCAAGCGTTAGAAAAATTCAAACCATGCATTGATTGTGTATAACGTGCACTCCGCGTACTACGCGCAGTGCTTGCAATGCGTTCGCGTCACATAGGCTTGATTCATTTTTCGGGCGGGTTGATGCATTTATATTTGGTTCTGTTTTCCAATATTTCAAGTGATATTTTAACAGCAAAAATTGTGGTTTTTTTCCTTCTTGTGTATGAAATAGGTTAATGAACGCGTATTACTTGTTGCTCCAGAAATTAGACAAAATAATGCACTTGCGCTGATGTTGATGCGTCTAATGCACTCCCCCCCCCCCTTCGGGGCTTGTGCATTAGACACATCAACATCAGCGTGTGTGCATTATGTTTGTCTAAGTAATACACGTTCATTAACCTATAAGTATTATTTACCAGTGTTCTAAATCAGTAACTCACCAGTAATTTACAGTGGAAATTTCATGATAATTTACCAAATCTTATTTTACTTACCCTAATAATATAGCCTAAGTGTTTCTAGACTTATTTTGTCAAAATTTAATTTGTGTGTGAAATTCAAAGTGTGATGTAGTTCTCATCTTTCATTTAGTATTGTATTCATTCTGTTTGATTGTTTCATGATGCCTTATAAATAAATGCATAGTTTGTGAAAAGGCAAATCTGCACATAAAATCGAAAGTGAGAGTCACTGTCGGTGAGAGTATTCAGCTCTATTCAACTCCAAGAAGGCCTGCTTCCTCGTCTGATATTCATGATATTATCACTATATATCGAAAGTACTTGACAGATATATATTCTTAAGATGTTTTGAAGCATTTTACACAATAACAAAGCCTGTTATTGTCAGCACATTTAGAATGATCACATCTCATTGTTTCCGAATCAGAACACTTCCAAGTCTACAGAAACCCAAAAGAGAAACCATTTCACAATCACAGTTGCCAAATTGTGGAGTTTACCAACAAAATTGGGCCACTTTTTAATTCTCTCATGCCTTTGGGTTTAAGAAGAAAAAGTATTATGTACAAGGAAACCTTTAAATCTATTGTATACTGCAGAGGCCCTTACAGCAGTGCAAAATAGAATCATAATACGAGGCAGTAGACCTACTTGGTTTTAGATCTGTGTGTATACTTAAATTGATTGTAACACAGTGGCAACTATATGTTTACATCCCGGGTTCACTAATATGCATTATTTTAGATCACTACCTATCACTCACATTATTGATCAACATCCATCACTGGCTATCCTGCATGCCCAGATACATTTTGACATTTTGACATAATTTGTCTATACTGTCTTATATCCTACAGAACAATAAAGAATTTGAGATCCATTCATACCTTTGTCAGCACATTTTTTGTGTATACATTTTACCTGAAAAATCCTGGCAACTTGGTACACAAATGAGAATTCCAAGTTTTAAATAGCATTCTGTTCATTTAAGGTTTGTATAACACAACAAATAGTGATAACAAATATTTGTAGGCACAGTCTATTTTCTTCTATTGATGGTAGCATTTCTGTGTTTCACCATGGCTTCCTTACTACTACAGTTTATCTGTGCTTTTCTCATGTACCAGGTGCTATGTCTTGTTTATATTCAACTCACAAATGGCCACCCAACAGAGCAGGCAAAATCATGTTATCCACAAGGAAGTATCACTTGTAAAATGTGGAATCACACCAATATGGATTGTAGCATTAGGAACCTACTATGTATTCCACCATTACATCATGCTAATTCAATACAATCACTAGATCTAAGTGCCAATCAACTCAGTGCTATCTCTAATGATGCATTTAGTCACCTTCACAACTTGCAACATATGGATCTTTCTAGCAACAATATATCATCCTTGTTTGATGGTGCATTCACTGGACTCCATGAACTATTGTCTTTGGTGCTGAAAGACAATTCCATATCCTACATACAAGCTCATGATTTTAGAAGCCTGAGCAAATTGCAATATTTGGACCTTTCCTATAACCATATATCAACCTTGCATGATGGTACATTTACCAGACTTCAAAATCTACTAACTTTGGACTTGGGTTACAATTCAATATCCTTCATAGGTGACAAAACCTTTGATACACTAAGCAAACTTACTGATCTGAACTTAACTGCAAATTGCTTTGAGACCTTACCAGGTTCCCCATTTCAAGATCTCATCTCACTGCAGACACTTACACTCTGTTGGCAACATCTATCAAGTCTTAGCACTTCATCACTGGAGGGGTTGGGAAACTTGCAAACTCTGAAGATATCATTTTTTGATGGATCCGATAACATCACTGGCACCCCTCTAGCTCCTCTTTCTTCTTTACATGAACTTCACATTATCAGCTTCAGTGATATCCATGACTGTGACAGCATTGAGAAGCTGTTCATGGGACTACACAGCCTGAGGTACCTTAACATCTTAGTTGGTGGATCCTGTCTTGAAATCAAGTTTTGCTCATCATATGAAGAAAATCCCTATCAGTTGAATGCACCTCATAAATGCAGCAGAGTGATTCCTTTGACACATCTTGTATTTCAACAGTTGTATCAAAGTACTGTCAGTCTTCCAGCTATGAATATACTCAATAATCTCACTAGTCTTGACCTTGAGCTCAATGACATCCATGTAGCCATACAAGCTATGAACTCTCTTAAAGCACCTCTTCAAAACTTAACTCTGGGTATGTTAGACTTGAAGAAAGTCTATTTTGATTCAACAACATTTGCATCATGGGGCCATTGGAAGTCATCACTTAAGATTTTAACATTAACTGTCTATAATGGATTTGAGTATGAGGGGGCACCTTTTGAATGGTTTACTAATTTACAAGTCTTACAAATATACTCTAATGTACATCAAACAGTATCTGTGAATGCCTTCAAAAATTCCAGAAGCTTAAACAATTTCAATACAATGAGTAATTATACCTCTTTAACCATGTTGGATTTGTCATACAATCAACTGAGCAGTGATTTTATTTTTTTCTGGGAGCAACTGTGTAACATCTCATCACTTCAAAATATAAACTTGTCAGAAAACGAGTTTGACAATAGTTATCAAATATATTGGTCATGCTCTCCACCAAATTTGAAAGTACTGAACCTAGGATACCAAACAAGAAGAATGACTTTTGAGGCAAATATATGTCAGGTTGCAACTCAGTTGGAATCACTTGATGTTAGTGCATCGAGAGTATGCTTTAAAACTGATATTACTTGTTCTAATCTTGTGACTCTCAATTTATCGAAGTGCCTGTTTAACATTAAGTTGGGTATTTATGCTAACATGCCTGTTTTACGAGTCCTGATCTTAAATGCACTTTCATCTGACCCTGGATTATCTGACATAGCTGATATACTGAATGTATTTCGGGCACCCAAGTTACAACACCTTAATTTGAACAGTAATCATCAAATTACGGTAATTGATAAGAATCTTTTCAAGTTCTTTCCTGAGCTTACATATCTGGACTTAAGCAACAATAAGCTGACATTAATAAGCAACATGGAAAACTTCAGCAATATAAGAACACTGCTTCTTAATAACAATGCAATTAAAAATGTCCCCAAAGCAATGCTATCACATGACCATCCTTACATGAGCACACTGGATTTAAGTGACAATCAATTTCATTGTGACTGCCAAGTGGAGGCATTAAGGAACTGGATACTTGAAGACAACATGGTTCATCTTCAAAATTATGATTACAGCAGTTATCAATGCTTTTCACCTGATTCAGAAAAAGATTTCAGCATCACACAAGTCAATTTAGACTGTAAATTGCACCTATGGAAATATATCTTAATTGCCATTGCTTGCACTATAGTTTTACTAATTTCAGCCGTTATGTTGGTGCATTATTGGTGGCATATTAAGTACCAACTTTTTCTGCTGTTCAACAGAAGAAGAAACCAACAACATGTGCTTGTCAATGATGATGATCATATTGATGATGACGAGGATGGCATCCCTCGATATGATGCATATGTCCCCTACCATATAGAGGATGAAGATTGGGTAGATGGAGAACTTTTGCGCAATATTGAGGAAGGTGATGAACCTTTCCGACTTTGTCTAAGGCGTCGTGACATACGTGCTGGGAGACTTCTTTTCGCTGAAGTATCCCTCCATATGCAAAGAAGCCGCAAAATTCTTGTGATCCTCTCACCACGATTTGTTGAGGACAACATGTGTTACTTTGAATTAAACATGGGGCATCATAGAGTCATAGAAGAAAACCGCAATGCAATGATATTTATCATTCTGGAGGATATTCCCGATAACAAAATGACTCTGTTGTTAAGACAATTATACTGTAGAGTGCAGTGCATAAAATGGCCAGGAGATGGGTATGGACAGTATTTGTTTTGGAGACGTCTTCGGGAGGAACTTAAAAGACCTGTGCCACTAGATCGCCGGTTTGCTGTTTAATTCATGATTATATATATAATATGGCCAACCCAAAATAATCATGACAGATGTCAAATGTTGGATTTTATTTCACCAAAACTTACCTTGATATCTTTTGTTTTATATCCTATACTTTGTCTTCAGAAAATTGATGATTAAGTGTATTTTGATGTGTGGTGTATTTATGGTATATTTATTGATAGAAATAATGTTTTGAATTGAGTTATGACAGAAAATAATACAAATGTATGGCTTGTATGTATATTTTGTACAGTAACTTTAAAGGGTTGTTTCTACCTATATATATGACTTGTATATTTCACAATGTCAGAATAGTGTATGCATCCCCCCTACAGATGTAATTGAAGATAAAGATCCAATACTTTTGAACAAATTGGAGATCTATAATCTTTAGATAACACATACTATAAAATAATACTAAATGCATTGCTATAAGATTAAAGAAAGTTCTGCCTGATAAAATCCACTCCAATCAAATGGGCTTCATTTAGAGGCAATAGATATTATTGAATATGTGAATGATAATAATTGAGCAGGGTTTATATTTTAATTGATACAGAAAAAGTGGTCAATAAATTTGACTGATCCTTTATTTTTCAAGTTGTTGATATGTTTTAATTTTGGTGATGACCTGAGCATATGGGTAAAATATTTTATAATAATATTTCATCCAATGTTAGAGCATTGGGTATGCTTCTGAAGTTGTTAATCTTTTTTGTGGTTCTCATCAAGGATGCTCCACTTAGTCCACTCTTGTACAGTTTCTGCAGTGAGACTTTAAATGCTAGGGTATTAATGTTACAGATGCAGAAACAAAATTAACTGCCTATGTAGATGCTACAAAAATGTACATTGAACCTAAAAGAAGTAAACTCACTTTATCTACTCTGGGGCAATGGAAGAATTTAGGGGGCAAAAAAAAAAGAGGGAACATGAAATTTTTGCATAGCATTTAGAGAGGATCTGAAAAAAAAAATGGCAAAAACAATTTTGTTTCCATTACTGGCATAAATAATGACTGCTCCCTTAGTCCAGAAAAGCAGACAGAGTATGAAAGCAGAAGTTCTATATTGGGGAATATGAGATAACTAAATAGCTCTTCATTCTTTGAATGCTGCATCAATGTGTTTCTGATTATGTGTTTGTTTTATTGTATTTTGTTGTTGTTAGAAGGTGCAACATATTTATCCAGCTTTTCCCTTTTATTTGCATCTCCTATATCTTGTTTTTGTAATTTGTTGTATTGATGGAAAATAATAATCTATAAATAACAGATACTAGTGATTTGTATTGCATTACACTTGGTTTCAGAACACTTTATGATAACTATTCCAATATGTCACATCAGATCTGTTCTTCAAGGCTTGTTACTGTGGCAATGCAACCTCTTTGCACTTGGATTATGATTGTCCTTACCAGCACACAAGGTAAAGCTAGTTTTGCTCAAGTGCAAAATAGTATACATGATGTGGATATTCAAACCTACCATTTCCATATTCCCTTATAAATACAGAAGAATTCCTGTTTGGATGGTTGGTGTCGGATTTCAGATTAATTTGCTTGTAAAATTTCTAGGGTTGGAGCAATTTCAAAATTTACCTGACCTTTGACCTCGGCTGACCTTAACGGTTTTTTACTCCCCAAGTGTTAGGGATTATTCCCAAGTGCCGGGGGATTGTTTACAGCCCAATCAGAGTAACTTTAAATTTGTCCAGAGCTTTGACCTCAGATGAACTTTACGTTTCATACTCACCAAGTGTCAGGGATCATTCACAGTTACAGCCCGATCAGAGCAACTTCAAATTTGACCCAACCTTTGACCTCGGATGACTTTTGCAGTTTGTCAGGGATCATTTCCCCCCAAGTTACAGCCCAATCGGAGCCACTTTGAATTTGACCTGACCTTTGACCTCAGATGACCTTTGCAGTTTTATACTCCCTAAGTGTCAGGGATCATTTTCCCTGAGTTACAGCTGGATTGGAGCAACTTTAAATTTAACCTGACCTTTGACCTTGGATGACCTAACAAGTGCAAAGTTGCTCTGGCTCAGACCAAGATGCACCCACCCACAAAGTTTGAGGAACGTGCAACCCCTAGTGAGTATTCTCCGAGAAAAGAGGTGGACAGACAGACAGATAGACATATTGCTTATTATAATATAGATTGTATATCTATTATATAGCTGATAACTTACTGATGTTGAAAAGTCACATAAAATATATGTGCATTAATGAAATTAATGTCTTATCTGATGGTCAACATGTATAGCAATCATTTTGTTCCTGTTTGCTTTATTTCTGTGTCTGAGGAATATTATTGCAAGTGTAAGAGGAACTATGGATAGAAACCATTTCAAAATCACAATTGCCAATTGCCAATAAAATTTGGCTACTTTTCAATTCTGCCATGCCTTTGGGCTGCATAAGAACAAATAAATGTATGTATATTCAGTCAAATTACAAGGAACTAATAGCCTTTATACTATAATACGAGGCACTATTACACTTACTTACAGATCTGCATGTGTACTTTACATTGATTTTAAGTGTAAAATTTTTTCTATGCTCTGGTCATATGACATTTGTACTAGCAAAGCATTTCTGTATTCCACCATGGCTTCCATACTACTGCATTATATCCATGTTTTACTGATGTACCAGGTGCTGTGTCTTGTTTGTATTAAACACACAAATGGCCGACCATCAGAGCAGGGACAATCATGTTATCCACAAGGAAGTGTTGCTTGTAAAATGTGGAATTATACCAATATGGATTGTAGCAAGAGAGACCTACTCTGTATTCCACCATTACAACATGCTGCTTCAATACAATCACTTGATCTATGTTACAATGAACTACATGATATCTCTGATGGTGCATTTAGTCACCTTCATGAGTTGCAACATATGGATCTTTCATGGAACACTATATCATTCTTATTTGATGATGTGTTCAATGGACTCTATGAACTATTAACTTTGGTGTTAAATTTTAACCACATATCCCGCATACAAGCTCACATTTTTAGTAGCCTCAACAAATTGCAATATTTGGACCTTTCCAATAACCATATATCAGCCTTCCATGATGATGCATTTACTGGACTATATAATCTATTAACTTTGGACCTCGGGCTCAACTATATTTCATCCTTGCATGATGATGCATTTACTGGACTTCAAAATCTACTAACTTTGGACTTGGGTTCCAATTCAATATCCTTCATAAGTGACAAAACCTTTGGTAAACTAAGCAAACTTAGTGATCTGTACTTAGATGGAAACTACTTTGGGACTTTACCAGGTGCTCCATTTCAAGATCTCATCTCACTGCAGACACTTAAACTCAGTTGGCAAAATCTATCAAGTCTTAGCCCTTCATCACTGGAAGGGCTGGAAAACTTGCAAACCCTGGACCTATCATTTGATGATGGGTCTGATAACATCACTGGCACCCCTCTAGCTATACTTTCTTCTTTACGTGAACTGTACATGCACATTCATAGTAATAGCCATGACTGTGATAGCATTGAGAACCTGTTCACAGGATTACACAACCTACAGTACCTTGATATCTCAATTGGTGGGTCTTGTCTGGAAATCAAGTTTTGCTCATTGTATTTAGAAAATACACATCGCCTGAATACAAGTCATACATGCAACAGAGTGATTCCTTTGACATATCTTGCATTTCGTCAGGCAGACTCAAGTACTCTCAGTCTTCCAGCTTTCGGTATACTCAATAATCTCACTAGTCTCTATCTTGAACTTAATGACTTCAATGTAGCCATACAAGCTTTGAATTATCTGAACTCACCACTAAAAAACTTGACTATGATAATCTGGAACAAAGTCTACTTTGATTCAACAACATTTGCATCATGGGGAAATTGGAAGTCATCATTGAAGGTATTAACATTAACTGTCTATGAATTTGAGTATGAGGGGGCACCTTTTGAATGGTTTACTGATTTACATGTCTTAGAAATACATTCTCTATCTGTGTCTGTGAATGCCTTCAATACATTGAATAATTACACCTCTTTGACCATGTCAGATTTGTCATACAATAGCAGAGACTTTGATTTTTTCTGGAAGCAATTGTGTAACATTACATCACTTCGAAAAATAGACTTGTCAGAAAATGAGTTTGACACTTTATATGGAATGTATTGGTCATGCTCACCACCAAATTTGAGGGAAATGTACCTAGGATACCAAACAAAACGACTGGCTATTAATGCAAATATATGTCAGGTTGCAACTCAGTTGGAAGTATTTGATATTAGTACATCAGGATTGAACTTTGGAACTAATATTACTTGTTCTAATCTTGTGACTCTCATATTGTCTGAGTGCTCTTTCAACAATTATAAAGGTTTCTATGCTAAGATGCCTGTGTTACAAGACCTAGTCTTAAGTGCGCTTAGATTTTCCTTTGTTCCTGACATTCCTGGTGTACTAAATGTATTCCAAGCACCCAAGTTAAATCACATGAATTTGAACAGTAATCAAATTACAGTAATTGATCAGAATCTTTTCAAGTTTTTTCCCGAGCTAACATATCTGGATTTAAGCAATAATAAGCTGAAATTAATAAGCAACATGGAGAAGATGAGCAATTTAAGAACACTTCTTCTAAATAAAAATGCAATTAAAATTGTCCCTAAAGCAATGCTATCACATGACCATCCTGACATGACCACACTGGATTTAAGGGAGAATCAATTTCATTGTGACTGCCAAGTGGAGGCATTTAGGAACTGGATACTTACAGATAACATGGTCCACCTCCAAAATAACTATTACATGTATAACAATTATCAATGCTTTTCACCTGATTCAGAAAAAGATTTCAGCATCACACAAGTCAATTTAGATTGCAAATCGCACCTGTGGAAATATATTTCAATTGGCATTGTTTGCGCTATAGCTTTACTAATTTCAGTCATTATGATGGTATATTATTGGTGGCACATTAAGTACAGACTTTTCCTGCTGTTCAACAGAAGACGAAACCAACAACATGCGCTTGTGAATAATAATGATGATGAAGAACATATTGATGATGATGAGGATGGCATCCCTCGATATGATGCCTATGTGCCCTACCATATAGAGGATGAAGATTGGGTAGATGGAGAACTTCTGCGCAATATCGAGGAAGGTGAGGAACCTTTCAGACTTTGTTTAAGGCGTCGTGACATACGTGCTGGGAGACTTCTTTTTGCCGAAGTATCCCTCCATATGCAAAGAAGCCGCAAAATTCTTGTGATACTCTCACCACGATTTGTTGAAGACAACATGTGCTATTTTGAATTAAACATGGGGCATCATAGAGTCATAGAAGAGAACCGCAATGCAATGATTTTTATTATTCTGGAGGATATTCCAGATAACAAAATGACTCTGTTGTTGAGACAATTATACTGTAGAGTGCAGTGCATAAAATGGCCAGGAGATGGGTATGGACAGTTTTTGTTTTGGAGACGTCTTCGAGAGGAACTTAAGAGGCCTGTGCCACTGGATCGCCGGTTTGCAGTTTAATTTATGTATAATATGATGAGCATTAAAATTTTTTGTGAAAATCACCTTTGTTTACATGATTATAATAATGCAAATATGTAGAGGCTCAAATGGGCTAAATTCACAGCAAATATGTGACAGTGCCTCTTGATCTCGCGGAAAATTATATGCATAGCCCACAGAATTAGAGAAGGAGAACCAGGACTCCCTATACCACCACGTACAATCACGCCGTCAGCTATGGGGAGAAAATTGGGGGTATTCGGGTCCTTGCCGACAGTGCGCGGAGACAAACGAAAATAATTCTGCGTCTCATCTGAAGCGTCATGGTACTCGCGTGCAGGTCGCATCAAGTGCATCTCTCAAATGCACCCTTCATCCATGTCGCGTTTGCATGACAACGAATGCCTCAAGTGCATTCCGAGGGAAACCGAATACCCCCAATTTTTGCTTCATGCCTGTATCAAGATGGCGGTCGAGTCCCGATTCTCTGTCAATAATTCTGTGGCATAGCCACAAGTAATGCTTGGCGCAGAATTGCCACACTTATATATTGTGTTTCAGATGCAATCACAGTACATTATTGTGATTTATGGACTCTCACATGATGCGTTTGGAAAAATCACAGTGCATAGAGTGCAATTTAGAATTACCTACCATCTTCTGATAGATCTTGAGAATTACAATGTATCATGAATTTTTGTGAAACATACGCCTTAAGCCGTATTCATACCTCTCTTGGCCATCCTGGATAACATTTCAGCATCTTCAACAGCAATGCATGCAGTAGGAATCTTTCTTATGCCTTTTTTGTAATCCTGCAAAAAATATTAATCAAAATCAATCAGAAAGTTGCTGATCACAGTGGCTCACATTCTATTATAAATTTTAGGGATGCGCTGTTTGAGATCATTGCAAGCCCAAACTAACCTACTCAGCCAGGATCAGTTTGTATTTGTTATTTTGCAATTCCATTTGCATATTGCATTGTTTTCTGTGTACCTGCATATAGTATTATTTAGCACGGTGAAGTTGGCTCGAGATTAGAGATTAGACATTCGTTATTACAATGAATATTACACTTTCAATCGTTGTTATGCATCAATCAAGTGTACGGGAGTAATATAAGACATATTTTAGACATTCAAAATTTTTGGCCCAATTTTGGCCCAAAATTTGAATTTTTGAACTTCGTTATTTTGGCCAAATTTGACCTAATTACAACTTTTATGTACCGATCGAGTATTCTAGAGTATTTTGACACCGATTTTGGTCTTGCAAAAATTTTGGCCCAGAAATTTCAAAAAGTTTCAACTTTGTTATCTAGGTGAATTTAGACCTAAAAACAACTCTTATGTAGCTATCAAGTATTCTAGAGCATTTTGACACCTTTTTTGGTCCTTCAAAAATTTTGGCCCAGAAATTTCAAAATGTTTCAACTTTCTTATCTAGGTGAATTTAGACCTAAAAACAACTTTAATGTACCGATCGTGTATTCTAGAGCATTTTGACACCATTTTTGGTCCTTTAAAAATTTCTAGGCCAACATTTTTGATAGTTGGGCCAAAATTTTTGAAAGTCCAAAACTGGTCTGAAATTTTCAGAAATTACTCCCGTACACTTGATTGATGCATAAAAATGATTGAAAGTGTAATATTCAATGTAATAACGAATGTCTAATCTCTAATCTCGAATCTCGAGCCAACTTCACCGTTTGTTGTGTTTGTAGGTAAACAGAGCAAAGTTCGACATAAAGTCATAAAAGAATTATGACTTTATGTCCTCCCATAGAACTGTGTGTTAAACAGTCAAAATAACAAGCAGTGTTTCTTTCACTTTACCTCGTTATTTCAGCTCAAAATGGACAGAAACCATTCCCGATAATTATTACTAGTATTATTTCAGCATTTTGAGTATATAATGACAAATTTAAAATTTGAAGGAAATCGTACATTAAGCCTTTAATTCTAATTAATATGACCATTGGACAGTGCAATAACCAGACTACTGAGCAATGTTGAGTGATCAACTACCACACAGTATACACAAAAGAATAGGAATTTTAAGAACAAAATTCATGAAAATCACTTCCAAATTGGTATGTGCAATTATTACAGTTTGGGTGAATGAGATTTTTCATGTTTGCAGAAATAAATTAAGCAAATATTTGCTAACAGAAATAAAAATCTGTCAACGTAAATAAAAAAAAACCAAAAAAACCAACTCTTGTAATAAATACAATAAATGCACAAACTTGTTAAAAATTAACAAAATTTTTCAATTGGAACTGGTAAAGCTAACCATTTTTCCATTCCAATGTGTGGTGATCTCTCACGCGTATTACAAGGTTGTCTTCCCATACTTCCCTTCTACAAACTGTATGGTGCAACATGGCAGCCTTCAGCAGTGTTAGGCTTGAATTGATTTATTCCTATTGATAAATTCTGTGTGACTGACTGTTGTATATTGCTTTGTCTTTTAGTTAAGGCAAAGTGCCTTTACTAAAAGGCTTGATTTAGATGATGACATAGAATAACAATAATATTAATAATAATGTTATTCTTTCAAAGCAACTACTGTTTTGATTTCGATTCACACATATCTTTATACAAGAATCTTGGCAAGAATCGGTTCACAGATATGTCTCACATTTCTTTTTATTAATAATAATGTTATTCTTGCAAAGCAACTGTTTCGATTTCGATTCACACAAAGCTAATACAAGAAATCTTTGCAAGAATCGGTTTCCAGATATGTGTCAAATTTCTAACCAGGAAGTACTGACCTGCCATCCTGTGTGTGGACTATGTATAGAGAATGAAGCAATAGATCTGACTAGTGTTGCCACAGCTCCTACATTGGCAGCCTCCTCTGCAGCATAGTCCCTGTATGCTACGGACACTGGGTAGCTGACATATCCCTGGTCAAACACCACTATCTTACCCTTGGCCTACATGAACAGAATAATTGATACTTTAGTAAAAACATGGCTGCAAAATCTACAGTACCATTGCACCGTGCGGTCCAGAAAAAATTCAAGAGTCGCAGAAAAAAATCAAGATCACTTTTTGCATTTGAACTTTTTAGATATCACACCACAAAATCGAGTCCAAACGGGTAAAAAATCCTGTTTCCATTCTGAGAACCACACCAGATGGTTAGCAATTTACACTGATTTGAGTCAGCATCATCCTTAAACTTGAATTATTTAATTTTTCATGGTCAAGATATGCTGTGAAGGCCTCAAGATCATGTAAATGGTGTTTTTAAACAATTTTTGACCCTTATGATCTGCTATAAAGTTCACTATGTTCCTCTTTTACATGTGACTTTGTATGATAAGCAAACATGTCTGAACCGCCAAAACCTCGCTAATGAGTTAAATGAGTAAAATCCATATTCTGTCACATCAAATTGGCTCAAATTGACATTAGTACTGCAACTAATCCAATTATTCTTACATCGTTTAAAATCAGTGCTGATGCATACTCTACTAAAAAAAGAAAATAATATGAACTATTGCAAAGACTTGGCTTGAAAGGGATACATTCATTTCCCTGGAAAAATTGTGACATTCTTAAATAAAAAATAAATCTTAGGGGCTTTTCACACCAAAAGTTTCACAAGTAACAAGTTCAATTCAAGGAGAAAGATGAACAATAAGCTACAATATCAAAAATATTACTTGTGTATGATGTCAGCCCTATACTTAGACTATGCTATAGTTGATTTTTGATAAATAGAAATATGCTATTAATCTTGATGAATGCATTCAAAATTATACTGATGATTATTACAATTAACGTATCAATAGTAAATGGTCATAAAAAGTTTATATAATTAGTGATAAGAGTAAAGTATATGTTGACCTATGTTATTGAATGCAACATATCTTGGCATAATTATAATGGCTAACTTCAATACTAAACAATTCTGATTTTGGAATCTACCAGTTTATTGATCCTGAAAGCCTGAGTAAAAAATTGACTATGTACTTTGGATTTTGAGCTGGACATTGTCAATTATACTTGTTTATTAATCCAATTTAACCGCAAGCATGGAAGTACAAGACGCGCTAGACGTACATCCATGCACCAAGTGAGAGTTTAACTATTGCGCCAACACAAAGCGCCGCAAATTTCACAGATATGTGTGTACAAATAGTTAATGGTATTGGTATGTGACGGAGGATTTAAACCATTACGAGATCTGGGTGACCAATCACAAGCCAGATCTATTTAAAGATGCATTACATCATTGACAATTTTCGTAGGTCAGAAATTCAACAACCTTTCAATAGACACCCTTTTTAAGCATGTTAACTGCAATCGAAAGTAAGTAGTCCACATGGGAAGCTAACAAACAGAGGGAGTACAGTGAGTGAAAAGATCAAATGTGAAAATCTATCAATTGTACACAAATTAATACAAATCAGAGTTTTATGCCTTATGCAATAGCCAGAGTATGCACAATGGGTAAGTAGACTACGGAGAAGTCTACAGTAAGCAAAAGAATTAAGGTACCAGTTGTGTTCACCCCTGTATATCCTAAATAAAGACAAATATGTCAAAACTAAAACAAGCAGCCAATACATGTAGTCTTTATCTCTGATTTAAGATCTTATTTGTTGAAATTGGTTGAGAATTAAAGAAACAGTGATCTAAAACCTGATGATGAAACGAAATCAAAAGCCCAACGCTAGTTTTAACATGCTATTAATCAATGGAAGCACAACGCTAGTTATCTTGTTCACGAACGTTTTTGTGTACAAATCAATAGGGCATGCAATGGAGCAAACTGCAACTTTTAAATTAGCATCTTCCTTGGGTTTTTCAACGAATGGGGTATTAAATTCAAGCTAAACGATGCAGCTATTGGCTGCTGGTTCCAATTATAACATATCTGTCTTTGTTTAGAATAGTCAGTGGGTGAAAATAACTGGTACCTCAATTATTTGGCTTACTGTATTAAGGTTGTGCCTTCCATAGGGGGTGTATGTATTTCAACTGGAATAACCCATTGTGTCAAGTAATATAATATACTACAGTCTATTTACCTTTTAGAATAGATTCATCAGGATTGTAATGTAGAATAAAGCAGGTAATTATGTAGCCATATCAAGAATACCGTCACTGTTAGACAGTTTCATCACTTAGGTCAGGTGACTTCTTCAGTAATATGATGATCTGTCTGTTTTCTCATGAAAATTCTCATTCCACAGGTGCTCAGTTCTCAAGTTAGCAACCATGATCAGGGACTATATTCTATAAATCACACACTGTTGAGAACTGAGCACCTGTGGAATGATCATTTTCATAGGGAAACAGATGGATCATCACATTACCAAGGAAGTCACCCTGAACAGTGAATAGAATTCTGGATTTGCCTACATAATTACCTACTTCATTTAGTCTATTTACCTCAGTGGATCTGTTATGAAGTTCATCAAATGACTGCACCACCAGAACCTCTGCCTTGATTCCTGCAAATAAAGTGGATTAATATGTCATCAATGCCATATACAGATTTAATTTGCATCTCTTAATTTGTTATCTTTCCTTTACTCCATAAATGGTCTATATGGAACATTATTTGACCTTAAGCCCATATTTTTTTGGGGGGATGGGCTTATTAAACTTGAATTTACACATTTAAAATACGGCCTGAAGTCAAAATCATCACTATTCGAAACTGTAAGGTTTAGAAAGTTTCTTTTAAATCAGACATATTTTCATGGAATTTAGTTGTACAAAATGCACTTGAAAATGGTGCACTTAAAGCCATATTATAACATTTGCTGAGAAGAACGCCCTCAAATAGTTTTTTAATTCAGGTTTTTACACGATTGTAATGTACTTTAGTAAACAAAGATTCTCTGCAAAAATCAAGACTTTAGGTGTTGTAGTTTTGTCAAAATCCATGATTTTGAATAAACCACCGGAACCGTCGTCTTATTATTACGATAGAAATATTAGTCAAACGCGTACATGTGTTGTTCATAACACAGTACTACGTACACGGCATGCGGGACACACACACACGCCAGAGGATTGTACTGTATTACAACCGCTGGATTAACATGCATTGGCGCTAGTAGTAAATTCCAATTTTCTTTGCTTTACTTCACTTGTTCGGCTCAAAATGAAAAGGGGACATACGGACAGTAAAAGCTAACATTTTATGGAAATTAAATACTAATCAATTTTTAAAGAAATGTTACAATATAGCTTTAAGGTGGTACTATACCCCTTGATGAATTGGTGACTATTTGTGCATTTTCTCAAAAAATAATAACACACTGGTAACAAAGGTTATGTATATTATAGGGGCAAGGAATCCAGTTACTACACTAGAATAACATAAAACACCATTTTGATTTGTTCAAAATATCATATACGACGGGAATGAATAAAATAATAACTTTGCACAATCTATTTTGAGTTCATTGTGTGAAATTGCCAGGTTTTGTTTTGGGCCTCGGTATTTTTCCCTCAGAAAAATACCTCGACCCAAAACAAAACCCTCCAATTTTCCACAATGACCTCAAAATATAGCCAGTGCATAGTTATTATTGTCTAAAAAATGTCTCCTTTGGCCTCCACGGACCAGATCGTGTCACAAATGGTCTCAGTGCTTGTCTGTCTGTCTGGTATGTCTGTGTGTCTGTCTGCTCACCTTTCTGGCTGACTGGCTAACCATGTTTCTTACCTTCTTTTGGTGTACCAACACTTGCTCCAAGTGCAAGTAAGGCAATATCATACACCCTTGGTTCTAACATAGTTGCTGATTCATTGCCTCTCACCCAATGTGGTACCTGGAATAGCAGTGCACAAATAACTGTTAGAATTACTATAGTTTTGGCAAGGCTCTACAGAAATCTGCTGATTTGGTGTTGTTTACAGTGTAAACACGGAAGTGGAGTTCTGATTGGCTACTTGTGAATCATGTCATCATCACATCTGCACCTCATTCACCGAACAATGCACACAGCATCATATGACTCCGTTCTTATTATGAGATCATCAGAAAGAACAACCAAGTACCCCTGAAGGATACTATCATGTTCACCCTCAAGTTCATGTTTAGTACAAAAACATGTTGTTGTTGATGTTTTCAGTTTCAAAACAGTGAAACCTTACTTTTTTTACAGAAAAATTAGCTTACATTTTGCTTAAAAGTTGACTACCTGTGAATAAAGCAATTATTTTAATCAACCAAAAAGCCCATGCAAAAGAGATAAACACATAATAACCATTACATGTACGTCACATTAAGCAATGTACAATAAACACAGATAGCTTATAAACTCAAAACTCACTTGAACATCCTCCCCATGAACATTTTCAAGTCCATCAGCTTTGAGTTCATTCAACATATAATCTACAGGAGTAGAAGGTACAACAAAATGATTACAAGTTAAATGTGCAAAATGTTGATTTACTGTTTTCATGAAACCTAAAACTGGTTTTATCACTGACTAACACTTTAGTAATATGTGACACGATCAAGGGAAATGAGTCAGATGTCGCTAATATTGATTTTGAGATTTTAGCAAAGAAAGTGTTGAAATTCTTTTGTTTTTTATTGTTTTCAGCGACTGATCAATTGATGTAACTTCGCAAAGAAAAGTCGTATCAAGACAGGGTTTTCAGTTTCTAAAAGCTCTAAATGTCTTCTTTAGAAAAATATGTAAAACTCATTTTCGACCAGGGTCGACATGTGACTCATGCCCTTGATCATGTCACATATTATGAACCACATTACTATATATATCGGGTAAGAGTTAGACTTCAACTGCAAATGGTGTACTGTACATAAAGTGATGCTAAATGAGTTGACAAAAAATTGTGCAAATTTTAATTCAAAATTCTCATTAATAAATGTTTTCAAAATTGATTAGGTACAGGGCCTCAAGGAAGAACAGATGATTAATTGTGTTTTCAACTGATTGAGTGTCCCAGGTTAAAGAAGAAATAAAACAAACAAAACAAACAGGCAAGCACTTTGGGAGAGCAAATACCTCAATTGTAATTTTGTGCATTTTGCATTGATTAGAGGTTAATGACTGAATTTGATTTTGTTGTGACAAAAATGAAATTACAAAAATCAATGCAAGCACCCTTTTTTCACTGGAACAATTTTTGGGGTCATACGTGATGGGAAAAAAATTAAATACAAGAACATTGATTTTTGCATTTCCACATCAACAAAATTCTATCAGTAATTAATCTCATTTATAAACATTGTAAAGCCATCATTATTATAAAGGTCTTTTGTTATAAAGGTATCAATTCTCTGGATCATAAGCTTTAAAATGTTATTTAACTTGTCAGATTTGCTCCCTCACTTGGTAGTAAAAATTTCAATGAAGAATTCTTTTCTGACATGTACATTGAACCATATTTCCTTTTCTTCCTTGGCAACTTTCCGCTCATTTTGTGAGAACAGGTTTCGTATCTAAAACACACACTGATTTTCCTAGTGAATGTTATACACTTTGTGTGCAAGCAGTTATTAAAACTGAGTTGTAACTTCTTACCTATAGCATTTTCTAGATTTTTTGATCCAGCAATCCTGCTACCAAATGTGTCAGTAAATGTTGCCAGTCTGTCATAAGCTTGTCCCTTAGCTGAGCCATTCACTATGTAAGTCATGATCTGATCAGCTACATCTGTCATGCAGGGCAGAGAGAAATGTTACAAGAACTGTTATCATCAGGTCAGTGTAAATCCATCCAGGAGGGATAGTGGATACTCAGTACAAATGGCCAATGGTACGTTTGGAAGCAGTAGGCTTTTCAAAAACACAAACAAAATGGATGGCGAACTATCATTTTGATACAAACTGTACTTATACTAGAATTTGTAAGACTGTATATAAACTAATACAATATACCCTCCGCACACTGTGTTAGGCATGACTAGGCATTACTATATAGAGGGCTCCCTTCAACTAAAAAATCACTCAACATTTAGACCAAAGTAAATAGCTTAACTGTGCAATCCTATGGGGAAATAGGAACATTTGGATATCAGAAACAAAAATATAATTGCTTTTGTGTAAAATAGATCTCAGTGGTGAAACATTATGCCTTACAATGTAAGCCTGCACGAGTAAGTCACCAATAGTCTAGGTCACAACTATTTGGCGATAGTCGTGACTACGACTTATGATTGCCAATTGGCGACTACATGTATTCCTGAAAGTTCAACAAGCAACAAATGTAAAGATGGGTTCTAAAAGTGCTAAAAATTGTATAATAACTTGTGCTACCGCCTTGAAAATCTTTGTGACAGTTATAACTCTACTTATTACTCCTTTCTGTATATATTTAATGTCATGTTGTGCTTTTGCTTATAAGTACAGCTTTATTATTGTGAATAACATGTTCCAAGTGCTGATCACACTAGTGATGTTCGCCATTTGCATTCACTTGTTTTGGTTATGAAGATCTGTCATTTCGACAGGAGCACCAATGCAATGAATGCACAGCACTGCAGCCGTGGCTTGATGCCCAGACTGACGTCAGTCTTCTCGTCTTTTTAAATAAAAGGGGAACTCAAGCAAATTGGAAATGAGGGGGAAATAGTCGCCAATAGTCGTAGTTGCGTCTATTTGGGTGGCGATTTATAGTCAACTACTAAAAAAGCCTATGTTGTGCAGCCCTATTACAATGCTTTTTATACAGTAAAAGTGATTGTAAGGCATTGGTAATGATGTCCATAACTGTTACTGTTACAGTAAAAGTGATTGTATAAAGCCATTGGTAATGATGTCCATAACTATTACTTTTTGTAATACAGACATTTCTCCCCTCATTGTTAAGGGCTGGGGTATGAACGTTTGGACAGTATTTATTTTGGGACATCAGAGCACATCAGACATATCTAATTGCATTCTGAATACGAAGAATGTCATTCTGATATCAAATAATTTTGATTTTTGAAATTCGCAATTTAATACACATTTTATGGCAAATCATTAAAATTGATATTTTTGATATTTAACAGTACTTAAAGTAAACTTTATAAATCTGATGATTTCTACCTCAAGTGATGTAGGTGGGATGAAAAGCCGACGATCAATTGAAAATTTTGACCTTTCGTATTGAAGATATGGATTTTTTTTTCCCAAAACACCAAAAAAAATTAGGTCTTTTTGGGAAAAAAATCCATATCTTCAATATGAAAGGTCAAAATGTTCAATTGACCGTCGGCTTTTCCTCCCTGCTACATACACTTTAAGAATATATCATTAGATTTATATAATCTACTTTAGAGGACTGTTATATATCAAAATTTGAAAAATATCAAATTTTTATAATTTGTCATAAAATTTGTATTATATTGTGATTTTCAAAAAATGAAAATTATTTGATATCAGAAAGACATGCTTCATATTCAGAATGCAATTTGATAGGTCCGAGGTGCTCTCATGTCCCACAAAAAATACTGTCGAAACGCAATAAACGCTCATTTTAGATCCCTTAAGGCGATATAATACCCCGATTTTCATCAGTACCCCTCTTCTTTTTTTTTTTTTTTTTTTTATTAAGTACATATATATGTTTATCACCTCATGTCCTTAACTTATAAAATATATCTACATATAAAGTGACTTTCAACCATTTTAGTAAGTCATTTTAACCCTATATATTTTTTGTTTACTGTAACCTAGTAACTCAGATCTGTGTTTCATAACAAACCATAATTTATTCTTTTCAAAATGTTCAAGTAGGGTACATGAATAGAATACATTAAATCCTTTGTTATACTCTCTATAGAAAATCTATAGTGGTGCATGCAAAATACCTACCATGATATAACACTGAATAAATTAAATACACACTTATACAATAGATGCATAGTCATTAATTGTTAGGAGAAGAAAAGGCTATTAGGTCACCGTATGTCAGGTTATAGGTCAATTGGTTCAGGTCAAATTTAAGCATCAATTTTGAATACACATGTGAGAGTCTGTGATATCATATGAGGCATAATTTTGATATTCTGTCTTTAACTGGATATATATCGAGAAGTGCATGGTGGATATACTAATATACCTTGGGATGTAAATGGTGAGTACAATTTAGAATGCCTAGTTGAGACGGATTTCACAAATAAATATAAAATAGTTACCAAAATCACAAAAGGTAAGCTTACGGAAAACTACCCAATATGGTTGTATAGGTGACAAGAAATACAATTTTTTCATCATTGCTGTAGTATGGTTGTTGTAACCTGTTACCTATGGCTTAATTAAGTTTCAGTGCAATAATGTCGCAAGTTAAAAATACAAAATATAGCTCAACATTGAAAATAGAAGCATTTTAACCAGTTCCTTTTTGATAGTTGTGGAGCACCAAGTTCATGAAGTCATAAAAGAAATCAGGAACCACTTATTCCCATTTTACATATCAACTTTATTTTCCTAATGTGTTAGCAACACATATCCAAAATTTTAACGAAATCTGTTGATAGTAAGCTTTCCAAAATGAAGTGAATTTAAATCATCAGTGATGTACCTCCTTTTGGCTTCTATCTGTAAAAGCATGTAAGCTACATTGATACCGATACCACCAATAAAACGAGAAGATTTGCCCCTTCATTTTGCATACCACTTTGTCCAATTTTTTTTGTAATTTCTTCACAAAATGCAAAAAAATGCACAAAACAATCAATGGGTGTAGTACCCCTTAAAGGTAAAAAAAATAATCAAAATCCTATTTAAAATTGTTTGATCATCCCTAACTGTGTTTTAGGGTTAGGAGTAGGCCCGGTTAGGTTTAGGGCTAAGGTTTATAGGGTAAGTGTTAAAAGGTGCAGAGGATGTTATAGGCATTCCAATAATTAGAATGATGTTGAAAGGCTATGGAAATAATATTCTGTTCTTAAAACTTCACACCTTGTCATTTACAAAATTTCATGTAAACAAATCCAATTGATTATTTGGTAAAATGATGTTAAACATACCTAACAATGACGTTTCGTGCTACATCGTAGCACTTTCTCAAATCGACTGACCAATTCTCCCAGTCCTCCTCGTCTGCTTCCTGTCGGAGCGTGACGTTGGTGGCGCTGTTTTAGGTGCTTATAGATGTGTGGCAGGAAGTGATTTCCCCGGTGATTTCCTTCATCCCGGTTGAGTGTGTTGGGCCCCCTTTTCCGTATCCAAATCGCTTCTTTTATGTGTCTTCTATTTCTGTTTTGCTCTCTGTCCTTAATGCTCGCGTCATCCCAATTGATCACATAAATAAATAAATAAATGTAGACATTTATATAGCGCTTTATGCCGTAAACAGCCTCTAAGCGCTTTACATTTAATCCGCCATTAGAATATGTCGGAACCACGCTTTGCAGCCTACAAGTGGCGCGAGGGTCCATCTGTACAACAACTGTGACTACCCCTAATGAAATGATTATCCTCTGCTACATGATTATCCTCTGCTACATGGTCAGTAATAGCGGATTTGTTGACCTCACCGGTGACCGAGGCCCTCCTCTGAGCTATGGTATAAGCCTTAGTTGAGCAGGACTGGGAGAATTGGTCAGTCGATTTGATAAAGTGCACGAAACGTCATTGTTAGGTATGTTTAACATCATTTTACCATATAATCAATTGGATTTGTTTACATGAAATTTTATAAATGATATCTACTGACAATCCTGATGAACTTGTTTACGGTTCTCACACCTTGGTTTTCATAAGATGAAGCAAACACAAGTACTGTATTGCAGCTTTTAAAATGTTCATACAACAAATCATCTACATTATAACTTTTCAATCAATTATTACCTTTATACCCTCTGATCTCATTCTGAATTCTGAGCGGCAATATGCTTGGTTTGACTGGTTTTGAATTGGCATTGGGTAAGCATACTAAACTCCATCCACATAGTGCAACTATAAACAATCAAAGTATAAAAACATTAATTTAACTATTATAAACTTAATATCATTCCTGCAAATAGCATATTTGAGTTAAAGGCACCAAAAGACACAAAAGTGGCAACTGGCAATTTACAAAAAAGTTGGAATTTGCCCCCCCCCACGTAGCGCCGTGACTGGATGTATTTATGACAAAATATATGAAATTTTTAATAAAACCAGTGTCCCACACCGACATCGCCTGGCTAATAATTATTTGGTGCAGCAGAGACACTAAAATGAATACACGGGATCGATACACGTGAATTGCTATATGCACGATTTTGATATCAGATGAAAATCTTCGGATACCGGGTTAGAAAATGATGAATATCTCCCGTAAATGATTTCGTCTCAAGAAACCAGATCTGGTCTCATACACTTGAAAATATGTGTTGAACAGATATGATAGTCGCTAGTTTGCGCTTTGAGAAACGGCCGTGAGTCTTGAACTCAAAATCTGACCAAAATCGCTAATTTTATATTGCGTTGGTCCTGTATGGACTACAGCGCGCATAGGTATATTCGTCTCAGAGTGGAGGCAGTATGTATGACCATTGACCGCAATGTCGTAATGTTGTACCCCGGCTATTGTCAGTAGCCTTAGTCAGGTCACTTGGCTAATTATATGCGTCTCATAAGGTCGGAATAAAATGACCTTTCGTGGCTGTGGATTCAACCTACCATGGCGATTTCTACCATGGAGATATCGGGGCGATGACACTGTGTATCCCATCATTTTTTTATTAATGTGATCGAAATAATATTAGTCAAACATGTATGCGATGTTCATAACACCTTTTGTACCGGGTTATGCAATAAGATACGAAGAGCAATAAAGCTTGCAAAATACATTTTTGTACCTGTAGGCATATGTAGGATTAACTGGCAATGGCATTTTAAGGGGTGGGGTATGAACGTTTGGACAGTATTTATTGTGGGACATTTAGCACATCAGACATATCGAATTGCATTCTGAATACGGAGAATGTCTTTCTGATATCAAATAATTTTGATTTTTTGAAATTCTCAATGGAATACACATTTTATGGCAAATGATTAAAAATTGATATTTTTGATATTTAACAACTACTCGAACTTAACTTTATAAATCTGATGATACTTAAAGTGTATGTAGGTGGGATGAAAAGCAGACGATCAATTGAAAATTTTGACCTTTCGTATTGAAGATTAATGTAATAATTTGTGATCATCCACCACGAAGTGGTAGTAAAGTCGGCTCTAGATCATTTAAGCATTTTCTGTTTATTGCAGATTTTGAAAGAATTCACTTTCAGCTTCAAAATGACACCTCAACCAGCTTCATCGGACATCTGGAAGTGAAGTTATAGTTCATCAAAGGTCAAATTCCTAGTACCGTATATTCAACATAGAAATCCAATTACTGATTTTGATTGTATCTCAAAATGGAAAATGCAGACTTTACGACCAGTTTGTGGTGGATTGGCACATTTGTCATAAAATTTGTATTATATCGTGAATTTCAAAAAATGAAAATTATTTGATATCAGAAAGACATTCTTCGTACGGTATTCAGAATGCAATTATATGTCTGATGTGCTCTCATGTCCCACAAAACATACTGTTGAAATGCTCATTCCAGATCCCTTAAAGGGGCACTTCGTGATCCACAGCCTCATCCCCCACTTTTCTCAAAAAAAGTTGAGATTTTTATATCACTGGAAACCTCTGGCTACATAATGTTTATGTACAAAATATTTCTTGCAGATTAATTCATTTAGCAAAGATATCGTGAAATTTGAATTTCGTTCTGGTGCACCAGAACGAAATTACAACGTATTGTCTATGGAGCAGTGTAATACACATAATCATGCATAACTCGCAAGCGCAATATCGGAATCAACTGAAATTTTGGGAATATGCTTTTTTAGTGGATATGTACTGAAAAATGTCATAAAAAGAGGATGCTAGGATCACAAAATACTCCTTTAAGAGAATCTTTAGATTCTCTCCCATTTAGTGTGTCTATTCGAGAATCTCTTCACATTCACACAAATCAGTTTGGGAGAATCTCTGCGGCACATTGGCATAGATTTTTTTGACATTTGGGGGGATGGGGGGAATTTTTCTTGAAGTATAGTGAATCCAGTACCTTTTATCAACAAAATAAGGTTATGGTACTGCAAATGCATCGGAAGCATGCAAAAAAAAAAGACATATTGAAGCTAAACTGCTGAAATATGGTATAAAAGTGGAATAAATACATGTGAAGTGCACAAAAATTGGGGTTTTAGGTTAAAATGGCCAAATATGAGGTTAATTTGGTCAGAAACCCAGATGTAAACCCGTCGCAAATAATAAAGGAGACAAGTGGAATTATATGCGACAGCAAACCTGGTGAAAAATTATGTTTATTTATAATTCCTGTCAATCATGCCACTGTTTTTCCATATTATTAGCGGGATGATTGTATGGAGATATATGCCTATGCTGCGGCAATGGAAATCACAGATTCTTGCCCAATTTCTGTGCCTGTAGCGGAAGTGGATCTGGATCTGTATGCTACTCCGATTAATTAGCAGGAAACTAGCCTACATCATATCAGAAACTAGCCTACATCACATCAGATGTATTGACTGTATGTTATGCAAGTGCACACAGTGTATCATGCTCTTTGGCATTCTATCATGCTCAAAAAGAACTCATTGACTTTGTTCTCACAGTGGCGGCACCAAAATTAGTTTTTTCGAGGGGGGCATTAAGGGGAAAAATGAATTTCAGGGGAAAAATCAACAAATTTTATGCAAAAATGCAGCAAAAGTGGAAATTTCCGTACCATTTTAAATTTAGGGTTTTCACTGGGGGGGCAAGAGCCACTGTTTGTTCAGCAATGATTGTTGTACATGTAAACCTTTGACAAACGTGTACTTACTACGTAGTACTGTGATCGCATGGTCGGATTAGGAGCTAACAACGCATGTATACGTACGACAACATAAAGTTCATAAATGTTCAATCGGCAACAGCAGATCGCCTCAACAGGAAATCTGAGACAAGTGCATTTCAAGTACCGGTACAGTAAATACAATCTACGCTTTTAAAAATATGCTCGCGTCAATAGTTTACAGGAAAATACTTGGCGTGAGACACTGTCAAAACGGGTCGGAATTATATTTTGCTGACCATGTAATGTTCATTTTGACCCTCTAAAAAAGTGGGGGGGGGGGGGTACATGTAGCCTTTTGTAGGGATAACAAATTATTTTAACGATGAGTGTGATTTTACTCATTTGACGGCTCTTTGCATGAATACTATCGGGCGTGAGATTATACTACCTTGGCGTGAGACCATGAGAAAATGACTGGATGCGTGAGACTCGCGGCCAATGCGTGAGAGTTGACAGCCCTGAGTTATGGAACTTACATGTATATGTATATCTGGTTCCATACAGCAATACGCAGTATTGCTGTCTGGTAAGCAGGTACGAATTGAGATGTCATGAATTGAGACGTCGGAGCCGGTCAAACACAGAGGACTAGCCTACACCCCGTATCCTACTATCACTCAAACAAGCAAATCTCTTCACGAATTCACTCACCTTGCGATCCTACATCATCAGTTGAAACAAACATCTAAGCTTCCAAAAACAACTTTGTCATTCCTCAAAACTACAAGTAACTTCATTAATAAAAATTGAAATCATACTATTACCCGTTATTGAAAATTTTGTTCGATTTATGTGAACCAAAAGAACGCATGCGAGTCGAGTTCAGTTTACCAAAATGGTAGCTCCTGCCTCCTGGTCACCTCAGATATGACGTCAGTATCAAGCTGCTTATTAAACGGTGGATCGGATTGGTTGAAATCAACGCCACGCTTTTGACCTTACAGGGTCAGAGATATGCATATTCATGTCAGCGATGCGGATATAGTATCATCACCGGAACTGAGAATTGCGACATTTTCGATGTTTGTACCGGGGAATTTCAGACACGGAGACTCCGCGGAGATTTCGAAAAATTCGTCCAAAGGTAACCAAAGGGTTGGGGATCGCATTTTTAACTATCACTAAATGTTTCGGAATTGAGGTCGGCTAAAAAGTAGACAGTTTCGGGGACTGTAATTGGTGTAGATGTCACATTTTGAACAGTGAGCGATAAGTGGCCAATTTCATGCTCAGCACAAGTGACTATCTTTACTCAGGGTAATGTATATATATGCATGTTGTCAGACAGATGTATTGAAATGCATGTTCATGATCAGACATAGACCGTAAGGTACTAATTTCGAGGAGCATAACAAACACCAAATTGGTGTCATAACAAACACCAAATTGGTGTCGTGTGTTGTGTGGTCTTTCAATTTGTGCCGAGTGTCCTTCCCTTGGCAGACTTGACCATATGCTTCAGTGGTCATGAAAGGATTCAATAGATAACCTCTGCCCCACTAATCCCCAGCTATTGTCTGAAATTGCACCTCGGAAAATATATTATAACAGCTCAGTCCTCAAATGATAGTCATATAACGACCAAAAGATAAATGACTGACTATCATTGAGGACTGAGTTCCGCAGTCTAGTTCATGATGTTGTGATGCAGTCAAAGACTCGTGACACAAAAACTTATGATACTAACCTGTGACAATCAAGGGTCTCAGACACACCATAGCTGCAGTTGTACGGTACGACACGTTGAAATACAATGCGATCACAGTTTCTACTAATTATATCAATAATTAATTAAGAAAACATTGGTGTTTTCGTGATGAAACTCACAAAACTTCCTGATTTGCACTTTAATTGGATATTGAAAGCTCGTCACCCATTATGACTAGTCTTTATTACAGTCATAAAATCTTGAATGCAATTCATCAATACTACATGCAGACAGCGTAAGAGACTATGTCACGCCTGACTTGTTTTGAATTTTAACAAGCTGAGAATATGGCAACAGCATTAGTTGCAAATTATGGTGGTTCAAGCTCTGAAGACGAGTCAGAGGAGGAAGAAACTCCAGCTCCAACAAGAAAAGAACCAAATACATCGAAGGAAAGCAGTGGAATCAATCTCTTGACCAGTACGAATGCAGATTCAGATGATGAAGACTCTGATTCAGATAAGCTTACCTCCAAATCAGTAAGCTTACCAAAAAAATCATCTCTGAAATCTTTGGTAGACAACAACAAATCCAAACTGCCTCTGCCATCATTCATGACACAGGACTTGAGTATATTTTCAGCAACATCAACTGACTCAACCTCTTCTTCAGGCACCAAATCGCTTGCACCATCTTCAGTGTTTACTAATCCATTTGAGAAAGCTGAAAAGCAAAAACTGTCAATTTTAGAACAACATGTGAAGTTGTCATCAGCAGAAAAGACTGAGGCTGAGATGGGAAAGAAGATATGTTGGATGTACAGGAAGGGTAGATGTCGGTTTGGACACAAGTGTAAATTTGCACACGACAATGACATTAACGTTAAACAGGTGACAGAGGAGGAACAGGACACAGTTCACCCGGTATTGGCAGCTATGGGAGGACAACATGGGGGTCAACATTTGCAGCATGGGCAGCAGTTTGAAGATGAAGGATTTGGAGGTCACAATAATGAAGATGAGGATCAGTCTACAATGCAGAGGAAGAGGAAGAAACCAGGTTTAGCACAAGGCTTAGTCCCACCGAAGAAGTCTATGATGGCATTCCAAAGGCAGGCTGCACATGAACGACCATGGTCAGCAAAGAGATGAATGTTGACTGAGAATTGATTTACTCACAGAAGTAGCTCACTTAGCTTACCATTTGTCTTGTTTAACTTTAGAATGAAGTTGTGAATATTAAGCTTGCATGTTGTGTGCAAGCATTTATGATGGTTTTACATTTTATACCGTACATCTGAACAGATTGGTGGACCAACTACAGTAGAAACTTGTTATAACGAAGTTGTCAGGGACAGAGAGATTAGTTCTAATATCCAAATTTTGTTATACATGTATCAGGGTTGTAAAAACAATAAATAACAAAAGAATTTTGTATCTTGGTTCTGAAAAAATACTTCTTTATTTTTAAACAGGGTTTTTCTTGCATCAGATTTCGTTATAATGAGGTTTTACTGTACATGTATTGTAGTACGGTAATTTTAACTAGAGCGGTTACCGCACCATAGCTGAACCATGGGGCTTTGGCAGTATATTGTGGTACATGTATATCACCCAGTGTTCGAAATAAGCACTTATCCTCTTGTCCAAAAATCACTGGGGACAACCATATTTAGCTATGTACTTATCCCCTGGACAACCACTATATTTTACCTCCAAAAGTATGACACATTTGGGGACAACCAAAATGTATTGAGGACAAGCAGAATTCATGCTTTAGTTATCCTCGGGATAACCTCCATATTTTCCTTATTTCGGACACTGATATCACCCCTTTATGACCCCTTAATGACCTTTAATGAATATTAAATTATTTTAAACATGTTTAGAATGTCATAAGGATCATTGCATTTAAATTTCAGCTCAATTGGAGCATTTTGAAAACTTGACCTTTGACCCCTTTATGACCCCTGATGACCTTAAATTAATATTCAATTAAATTTTAAACATGTTTAGAATGTCATAAGGATCATTGCATTTAAATTTCAGCTCAATTGGAGCATTTTGAAAACTTGACCTTTGACCCCTTTATGACCCCTGATGACCTTAAATTAATATTCAATTAAATTTTAAACATGTTTAGAATGTCATAAGGATCATTGCATTTAAATTTCAGCTCAATTGAACCATTTTGAAAACTTGACCTTCGACCCCTTTATTGACCCCTTAATGACCTTAAATGAATGTTAAAATATTTTAAACATGTTTAGAATGTCTTAAAGATCATTGCATTTAAATATCAGCTCAATTGGAGCATTTTTGGAAACTTGACCTTTGACCCCTTTATGACCCCTTAATGATCTTAAATGAATATTAAAATATTTTAAACATGTTTAGAATGTCATAAGGATCATTGCATATAAATTTCAGCTTAATTGGAGCATTTTTGGTTAAAATGACCTTTTTTGACCCCTGTGACCCCTTGGATGACCTCTGACGATAGGAAATATTTTTATCATATTCTTTACTTCTTTCTCTTTCATTTGACACCACTTGGGGGTTCATACCTTCGTGGCATTTAAAGATATGTCCATTTTAGACCAAATGGTTGGTAAGTAAGTAAGGGACATACACTAATAGGCTGATAGTCTGATACCATTTCATGGTTCAGCAAAAATCAATTGTAGTCTTTGGGACAACTGCCAATGTTATACGTATAAAGAAAACTTGACTGAATTCAAGGCTCTAGAATACTGATTTAATGCATAGGCCACATAAAATAACATTTTGACACGTAAAAATGTTATCAAAGCAGACTAAGGTCATGTTCACATATGAATTATTTACCCGGGACCCGAGTTAATCCGGGTTGTACCCGGGTCCCGGGTTCAAAAAATTTCTGTTCACACTATAGCCACTCTCATGAAGAAAATTGACCCGGGTTGATTATTTTACCTAAGCTTACTGATGATGCAGGCGTATACATATTCTGTCATTGACTATTACCGGTATATAATAACAGGCTCCCGGCCTAATTATGCTAATTTTTAAAATCTTATTTCCTAATTCCACCTTATGTAATTTATCTAGTTGCTTCTTGTAGCTGTTTTGGGTTAAAACTCACAAAAATAATTGTTACTTCTTGATTCGATAATACTAGTAATTTGTTTGCATGAAAATAACTTTCTTTTCTCAGGAATAGATGTTTATTGATTTTATTGCCAAAGAACTGAATCATTCTTTTCCCAGTGCAGACAGAAACAATAGAAATGGGGTGATAATGGTTGCGTTTACTTCTAGTAATGCGGGTCAAACAGTGAATTTCTGTTCACACTACAATTGACCCCGGGTCATACCCGGGTTTGACCCGGCTTTTAACCTACTCTTTCCTAGGTTGAAAAAAATTGACCCGGGTCGATTTTTTTGAGGTTTTTTCCTGTTCACACTTATAACCAACCCGGGTCTAACCTGGGTTGTACCCGGGACCCAGGGCAAAACAGGCATAGTGTGAACACGTCCTAAGACTAAACCTGGCATAAAATGTTGCATAATTTGCCTCTACATGTATTTGAATGATCAATTAATAACTCAATATCGCTAAAATGGTGCATGTATGACTATATTGCACTCACCAGTCGAAAAGTACTTGTACTGTACCGATACTTAATTGTCAATTTTTTTTCCATGTGAGCTAAGGACTATTTCTTCAAATGTTGGGGGATATATCACCAAGGCCACCTTAATTAAAACCCAAGTTTCAAAGCTGCCACACATGTTAGTAAAATTGTTTGTGTTTAATACCGGTATCATCTTTGAAAATCAAGAAATTCAGGGTTTTTTTGTTGTTGTTTTAACAGCAAAAAGGCAATCTATAAAACTCAAAATTCCTATTTGATTTCAAGTTTTGAACAAGTTTTCAACACACAGAAGAATTCATTTTTAGTGACTTTAGTATTCGCAACATAATTGGCTACTTTTGCATAAAATGCTTGTCGCAAAGCCAGTATTGACACACACACACAAAAATGCATTCAGCATTATTATGTTTAATCTCTGTGTATTTTGAGGACTTGAGTTGAGAGTAACTGTTCTGTGCGTACAAGTTACCCCTGGCCCAAACCATGGACTTCAAAAGTTGCATCTAATGATCTTAGTCAAAACAATTCAAGTAAAATGTAATTGAAATATAATGCAGCTGCACGACGATACAGGCAGCATCAAAATGATTGTTACCCTGAACTTACTGACCAGTTTTGATGTCAATTGAAAGCCTACTTTTTTCCAAATGATCAGAATTTGTAGTTTTATAACCTGATTGACCTCTGATAAAATACATTTTGTAACATACAAATGTGGATATCATGTTAGTGACCGTACCTCAAACGAATGAACTATAAATGTCCGAAATTGTATTCCGAGTTACAGTGTAAAATGTTTATGAAGGTCGTATTCATCGGTACCTCAAGTTGGCGCGACATGTATCTCATTTTAAACCAATCAATAATCCTATTTTTGAAGAGGATACAGTAATAAGCTTCTAATGTACTGTAGATGTCTATACAATTCTTAATAGCTCTGGTCTTTGTTCGCTATGTTTGCTTTGGCTAAATCCTGTTCTAGGTGTAACCAACAATTAGCAATGAGAGGATATTCCTGTACCTCGTTGACTTGGGGATGATTTGAAATTACCACCAATTATGACTGTACACAATGTAGTGTAAGACTGTTTGATATTTATTACCAGCAATGTGGAAAAAGAGACATATCGTCAACCTGCTACACTAATTGCCTTAGTCATTTTTACATGTTTCTCATTTGCAATTTTGATTTTTTGAGTAATAAACCCATAATTGATCAAATTTCCAGTCAAGCATTTTTCATCAACTTGTGGAATACATCTCTTTTGATGTATTCCACAAGTTAATGAAGAATGCGGCTGGAAATTCGATTAATTATGGGTTTATCTAAATTGCAAGTGGGAAACATGTAAAAATGACTTAGGCAATTAGCGTAGCTGGCTGACGATATGTAGAAACAATAAAAGCTATTATTTTATAAAAGGAGCAAAGTTCAATAAACCATAACCAGCTTCAGGATATTGTTTGAAGTCAAATGATATACCATTTTAAAGCTTATGAATATGATATATATTTTCTAAACACAAAATAAAACAAAATTGACAGGGGGAGGAATTTACGGCTCATTTGTTGTGTACGGTCACATTTTGATGATAGTTCAGAAACTGCATGGGTAACAACAATTATGATACAGCCTGTATATGGTACATGTATTGTATCATGCTACAAAATGTATATCAATTCATGAGTATACATTTGTAACTTTATCTCATGAATTTAGCTTTTAGTTCTAGCAAATACAGTGGATAGGGCCTACTGTCAAGTTTGCTTAAATGTAGAGTGGTTTTAAATTATACTCTTCATTTTGTCCATTTCTGCTTTTAACATTTTGGGGATGTGCTGTGCAGCTGCGATCCCAAAAATATACCCAAATTCAAGAAACAAGCACCAAATTTTCTAACATTTTGAAAAACCACCCTCTCTCTGAAATCATTTTCTGAAATTTTGCAACCTAAACCCAAGCTTGAAAATACTACCCTTCTCATTTTTTATTGTAAAAAACAAACAATTCCAGTATAAAAATGCTATGAAGGGTTTTGAAGATTTGAAATACACAGATGAAGATGTCTGTGATGTTCCCTTAAACATGCATATTTTAAATGCATGCTTTGTCTTTTGAGTGTAAAATGATCAAGAGGGATGTAACTGGAAACAATAGAGTTTTCTAATAATTGGCCCCTTCTAGCTGTTGATGATGTTTTGGCTCCGCTAGCTCCAATCAGGACGGAATTAGCAACGCCAGGCTACTTAATCGTCCTCGCTTTCAATTTTCTGGCTACACAATTGTCATCGCCTTCAGTTTTCCGCTTTGCTAAGTCCTGCCTGATTGGGGTTAGCCGAGCCAAAATGTCATCAACAGCTGGAAGGGGCCAATTATAAGAAAACTCTATACACCTACATTTGTACCTTTAGACTTTTTCCAGTGAGTACATAAAAAGTGTGCTTCAAGTCGCATACCTGCACCAAATCTGAGGAGTGATTTGTAAAAGCCTAGGATAAAAAAAAGACAAGGCCTGCAAGTGTACAAAGAAGTGTAGTACTATGTTGGAACTGTAGCAGTACTGTATTTTGAATTGAGACATTTCAATAAAATCATCTACAAATATGCGATTCATTTTGTTTTTAATGGTATTTATTCATACACGTTCATTCTGGAGATTTTTCTAGAAACCCTTGTCCATGTCTCATCACTTGCCTCACGCTAACATTAATACGAGAACATTTCAGATAGTCGGCAAAAGCATTCCAGTTTTCATTACAGCAAAGGGTTCTCAAATCCAAATCTATATCAAATATATCACCCTTTTCTGATGCCTTAGTGTCTCTTAAGTCAACATTTCTTGTTGCAAAATTACTTTGTTCTGTGCATAACACTTTGGCACTTGGATTGTCAATCTCCAATTCATTGCCACATCTTTTACCAGATGGTGTATCGGTCTCTGTATTTGATTCCGAAGAATGGAATTCATGTCCACCTTTGATGTCTTCTTTGAAGACACTACAACATTCAGACAAGTCAGTTCTTTTTCCTAAAACGGTACATTCCGAGTCCTCATTGATACTATCTGGTAATACATCCACTGTTTTCTCTTTTGATGGTGCTCTTCCAAATGATGTCAATTCAGGAATACTTTGCAGACATTGTGGGATGTTACCATCTGCACTGGGCAATATCCTTGGCACTGCATGATAAGCTAGCCGTGAGGGTCCTCCCATCATGATAATGTCACCACTGTGTAGAAACATCGCTGTTGGTGTCTGCTCTTTTGTCTCGCCACCAACAAGGAAAATAGCAGATTGTCCGAAACTGGAAAAAAAGCAAAATTTCTATAAGTAAAGTAATTATTTAACCATACTTTCAATGTAAGGAATTACATCCCCCTCCCAAACCTTGTTTGGCTCTCATCAATTCTCTAATGCTGATTTGGATACAACCTTTTTTTTATGCTTGACCTGGGAGCAGTTAATCATGAAGGGTCTTTAGGTGCGTATTTAGGTAAAATTTTTCTATAGAAATTTTCGGATAAGATTTGTCATTGTGTAAAGAGGAAACAAATGGGCATGGTCCTCCTGGCAAAGATCCAGTGATTTGTTCTGACAGGGGGGGGGGCAAGTTTGGAAGGCAAATGACCAACCCCAATACCCCATATCACCAGTACTGACTTCAAATTTACCTGTAGGAAATTATAGGCATCTCCAAATCAAACTCTGAATGATCCGTATGCCCACCAAGGGTTGAATCTAAATGGTAGAAGTTAACGATAGCTGCCTCTGCTTTGTATTGATGATAGCCAAAACTATCTGCAATGAGTTCAGTCATGCGAGCTAGATCTCCTGGGAATGGCGAGTGATGATCCTCCTCATATACTTTGGTATCCCAATTGTGATGGTAGCCGAATGTCACCCAGCGTAGCTGCTGAATTAAGCTCTTTCCTCCACTGGGTTTTCTGAAGAAAAAACAACATTGTGGGCTGGTCACCAAAAGATATGTATATGAAAATCTGAAACCATTCCACCATAAGTGACCTGTACAACTTTGTGTGATTTTAATATTTGAAAACTTCATGTGTTTAACCACTTCCCACTCACCATTGCAGAAAAATATATAGCCCTAACTGGTTGAGATTAAATTTTTTTTTAAATTTATCAACTTCTTCCAAATGAAACATAGCTCAATCCTAATTATTCATTTAGTACTTACTGACTGGCAATAAAAGTTTAATTTCAGTATTTGGCCAAATTTATGAATTACTGGCCAAAAATGAGCATTTTTAGGGTATTTGTATGAAGTCTAATTTCAATTTATACATTAGTAAGTATTAACACAAAAGGTGAAAATTAGAGCAAAATTTCAACATATACTCAAGATTTTGAATGCTTAGGCTTGTTCCAAGTCTTTGATTTTATGTGACTTGATTGTCAGAAAACATTTTGAAAATCATAATGCATGTTTTGGCTCATTTTTTTAAAAGAAATTAGTAAAATGGTAAACATTTTCTTTTATCTCCAGTTAGTACAACTTGAATGATTAGAATTGAGCTGTTTCATTTGGCAAAACTTGATGATAATTTTTTAATCCCAAAAAATTAGTGCTGTATTAAGAATGGGGAGTAGGTGCTAAAGGCACATTGGGTTATTCCAGTTGATATTCATACATCCCAGTTAATGGAAGACATGGCCTTAATCTCCCACACAGGAGGTGTGGACTTCAAATAGAGTAACCCATTCATGTAACCAGATATGAAATTTGCACTCCCTGCATGGAAGATTTAGATCATGTCTTCCATAGAAGGTGTACACATTTCAGCTGGAATAGCCAATTTAGTACAAAATATCAACTTCAGTTGTAGTCTTGTATTTTGAACCAAAGCTCATTAACATCTGGCTGCATTATATCCCCCACCCGATCATTATTTTCAGCCACATTTACCAGGAATTCATTCATTCAATTTATTCACACATGATTTCACATATATATAGATAACAATATTTCCAAAATCATATATATATATAATATGTATTATATACAAAATTTAAGCATCAATAACAAAACAAATTTAATTAAGTTGGTAACATAATGAAATGTATCTGAAGGAATGGGTCCTTCTTGGTAGACTCTGCCCCCCACCCAAAAAAACTGGCTACGCCCCTGCTTAAGTCTATAGTATCATCCAGTTTGAAACTTTGAGAGGGTTGATAATTTAATCCTACCTTAAATGGGATTGTGACATATCCCATAAACAGTCATCATCTTTAAGTGTCACATGGGCATCCAGGTTGCAGACATTAGGCTTCTGGGGGAAATCTTTGAGACATCTTTTAATCCAGTATCTTTGATACCCATGAAGGAATGGGTCTTGAATGAATATAAAGCCTGCAAATAAAGCAAAGATTATGATTTTTAAAAGTACTCTACTCAAGATTAATAGTATTATTGCAATGTATCCAAACTATCCTTTCTTTCAAGTCAATCAAGGAAATACATCATAGTCATGGATGTACATAAATAACCCTTCTTTCACCAACTCAATAAAAATAATATTAAACTTGCCACCAAATTAGCTTCCTACTTCAATGGTACTTCATACAAGACATAGATGCATGCAAGCAGTCAAATGTGTGAAATTTTGTCTCTCTTTTTTTTTTTATATTATGCTATGTGAAATAAAATTTACCTTTATGTGTCACCCAATAAGCAAAATGAAGATAACTTTGCCAATTTAAGGTTCTTTTTAAATTTTTGAGCTGTTACCATTCAAAATCAATGTTTTTTGTTGTGTAAGTATCCAATGTTTTCAACAGTTACTTGGCTTTCTTATGTTACATTTTGATGGTTTTACATCCACATGCAGCTGATTAAAAGTTCATTTTCATGACACGAAAATCTGCAAGTAACTGTTTGTGCAAAATTGTTCTCATTTTTGGTTGATTGGGTTATAAATAATTATGTCTACCTAAAACAATCTTAAGCTAAAGGAAAATTAAATTTTTGCTTGGTTACACTGGTTACCTGGAACATCATGGAGTGAAAATGCTTTCCAATCCTTAACTGGTTTTAAACCATAACTTTGACAAACAGATGCACTGACTTTGTGGTTCTCTTGTAAGCTAACTTGTTGAAGAACCTGTATACAAACAAACCAAGGAAACACATACAATTCATTTAATCTCCACACATGTATTATTATCATGGAAATTAAGCCTACCAAAATTTAATAGGTTGAAAGTTTCCTGTCACCCCACCCCATCCCTCTTTCCTTTTGGCCAAAACTTTCACTATTTTCATGATATGTCATTTATCTGAAATTAGGATGGAAATAATAAAAACTCTCAAAATGCCAGACATGCTGATGATTTCAGTTTTTCTAAGTTGTACTAGGGTAGAGGATGTAGTCCCGGGTGTAGTCAATATAATTGACAATTATAAAGAATCCCTCACTATGTTCCTTATTGTTACAAAAATTGCAAATTTATTTTAATTTTAATCATGAAAACAAAAATAAAATTGTATCTCTTCCCAATCTGAACAAAGCCGATCATGATTCACGACGGTTGATCAGTGCTGTACGGTGCAAAACCTGAATGAGAAGCCAATGGCTCCTAACTTTATAAATTTAGGTGCCTAAATTTCGCTCCCAGGTAAAAAATCTGAAGTGCCAACTGAACAGCCACGTGCGTTGAATGTTCATAGCTGCTGTACTCAATCTACATATTCCCATTGAACGCTACATACTTCATACACAGCATGTACAGTGTAGGCCTATATGTTTTCCAGGAAGTCCCCATTGAGACATGATAAATGCATATATTCATTCTCTTGAATGCTACATTACACATGATTTGCATTTACTGGTGATTAAAAGCTTCAATAGTTGGTCGCCATTGGCGCCAGGGATTGAATATTTAGTCGCCATCAGAAAAAATCTAGTCGCCAATGCGCCTAAAATGGTCGCACCGTACATACACTGCGGTTGATTGCATCAAAAATGTTGCTAAGGCCAATGGAACTCGATTATTAGTTTCCGATTGGATGTTTAAAAAAAAGGATGAGGTCGCTATTTCATTATTCATTATTCGGTCTCTTTTCATTATCCATTATGTCAACAAAATGAATGATTTTATGAACAGCTTTCTCCAAATTTAGGTACCCCACCAGTACCAAAGTATATATTGTTGATGAAAGACCATCTCAAAACAGTTATTAATGCTTAGATCATCTTTACAGACATTTTGCAACAGATTGAGAAAAAATTTGAATTTGTTTTCATAAAAATGAAAAGAAATTAGCAATTTTTGTAATCACTAGAAACATGGTGAGGTAATCCTTAAATTTCCATTATTTACTACATCCTCTACCCCTACAACTAAGAAAAAGTGCTGATTATGATTAGCAGGGGATGTCAGACATTTTGAGAGTTTCAATTTTGATTATTTCCATCTCAATTTTCAGATAATTGACTTTTTTATGAAAATAATGAAAGTTTTGGTCAAATTGAAAAAGTGATGCGGGCGGTCAATCGGAAACTAACAATCAAGTTCCATTAGCCTAATATTGCACTTCAATTCAATATAGGCTGTTCAAAATGGGGCTGATACGGTAGTAAATATCTAGTTGTCTACAATACATCCAACTTAGTATCATCAGCAGACATCTAGGTCTAGGTCCAGGGACACTCCAAAACCAAAAAAAAAAACTTTAAAAAAAATTTAAAAAATTTGAAATTCTAGTATAATCCCACCCCCAATTGTGAAAAACGTTCACATAAAAAATGGGTGGGACTATACTCGGACCAATACAGTAATGGATAACTCCACAATCAATGATTCAGCTCAAATTAAAGCCATATTATAACATTTTCATACAAAATAGATTAGCATTTCTTTGCCATAAAATTTTAGTTTTTACTGTCAGATATATCCCCTTTTATTTTTGAGCCGACCAACTACGGCAAAGCAAAGAAAATGGGAATTTAATTTACTACCAGCGCATATGTCACCAATACGTACCACTCCTTCGGTCATGTTATGGTACAACCCTTTATTGTGTAGATCACCGTCCCGCACGCCGTGTACGTACTGTGTGTTATGAACATCGTGTATGCGTTCGACTGATAATTCCATCGTAATAATAAAACGCTGGTTCCATCGTTTTATTCAAAATCTCGGATTTTGACAAAACTACAGCACCTAGAGTCTTGGGTACAAGTACCGAATAGGGTGCAACTTACTAGACTTGAGTCCAGTCCTCCTTTACGGAGTTTAAGGTTAGGGTTTAGGGTTGGGGTAGGGCAGTCTTGTAATAAGACTAATACTATAGAGTTGCACCCTATCGCTCCGAGTCTTGATTTTTGCAGGGTATATTGGCTTAATAAGTACAATATAATCGTGTAAAAAATGAATTTTAAAAAAATCAGTGAGGGCGTCCTCCTCAGCAAATGTTATAATATGGCTTTATTAAGTCTAACAACATTATTTGCAGGTTTGTGATGAACACCAATAGGTTTACCATTTTTATGTAAACCGGATGTAAACATTCACTTCTAATTTATTTTTTAATATCACAAACAGTTAGCAGCCTGCACAACCGATTCTTTTGTTTGGCAAGGCTCACTCAGTCATTTAATGAGGCAATACAAACGATCGAATTTGGTGTTGAAATGAGCTAAATTTTTAGTTACACCTTTTCGATGTAAAATTAATTTTCTCGGCCAAATGAAAAGCAATCATTTTCATTTTTTCAGTAAATGTCAGGAAAAATTGTAGTGCTTGATACTGTATTTTTTTTTCAAATTCTAGTGTTAAACTTAGGCGTGAAATTTAGTCATTTAGTGTAAGATTTTTGATTTTGATAGGCTTAAACTCTGTCCGCAAGCCTTTTTTTTGATCAACCTTTTAGCTTTTCAAAGTAAGATAGTTCGCTAATGAAGGATTTTTCCCAACTTTCTAACGCACATCACCGTGAGCGATATATCATAGTTTTGTCAGAATTTGCGTTTTCATTTCACTATTTTAACTGCCGGCTGACCATTTTTCAAAATCAACGAGTGAAATCTAAGGCTAATACTAGCATTGTGGATCGATATCCCTGGGTTTAATCGGGGGTTTAATAGGAATACCGGCATGGCTACAGTGTTGCTAGAACTTCAATATAGCAAAGAAATTCCCAGGCCTATAGCGCTCCTACTGATCATGTTTAACCAGAACACTCAATTGGGGATTTGGGCTACCAAATCGCTGGTCGGGCAATTTGCTTTCAATGGAAAATTGACCTGGATAAACAACAAAGGAAATATCGACTATTTCTGTAGGTTGCTCTCGAGATAAAAGTACTGAGTTAGACATTTTCGGAGTATAAAGGGAAAAAGGGTAAAATAAAAACGGAAATTCTAACAAAACTATAATATATAGACCCACACGATGTGCTTTAAATACAGAGGTGGGAAATATCTTTCTTTAGCAAACTATATTAGTTTGAGACGCTAAAAAATGAATTCCGTAAAAAGCTCGCGTGCGAACTGAAGGCCTATAAAAATCAAAAATATCACACTAAAAGACACAATTTGATGCTTAATTTTAACACCAGGATTTGTAAAAAAATGTATATCCAAGCACCAAGTTTTTAACTGACATTACTGAAGAAAAAAAAAATATTGCTTTATATTTGACCGAGAAAATTAATTTCATAGCAAAAAGGTGTATCTCTGAATTGTGCTGATTTTAACATGTATCGATCGACTTTCAGCGCGACTAAGCATTTCTAAAGAATCGGTTGTCCAGGCTGCTAACTGCAAAGATTATGAAATATCATCCTTCAAACCTTTGGCTTTGGACTTTTGAGTTTGATTGATGGAACCCAACAACACTGATTTCAGTACGTACACTAGTGACTAGTCTACAGTACAGTAGTACACTACAGATACTAAATTAACATGATAAAGCATGATAAGCTTACACACACTACTTACTTGATTACTAGTATTTGCTGCACAATTATGAAAATCAATCACGTTGCTAAAATCAGGAGGTGGTTTTCGTCGTTTGAAGAACTTAAAAGAGTGTTTAAACCGATCCGTTCTTGTATCATCAGTCGTTGCACAATCTTCCATGTTTGTGTCCATGGGCGCAGACATCTTGAATTCCGGACTTTGCCGATGTTTTTTGGACTCGTCCATATTTTATGTGGATGTTATCAATTAGAAAGGGTTAAAAAGTTGTTTATATAATAAGAAAAAACGATGAGTAAGTTATTTAAAATGAAATAATTCCATTTATATTAGTTATCTTTTGATTCTAAATAATTTAATACAAAATAAATAAAAGAGTTATAAATATTAAATATTTTGATTTTCTTCTTTTTTCACTACAGAATAATGAAATAGCCTCACGGTTTTATCCGGAAATTACCAAACGATGTAACCACAGCCCGTAGGACACTAAGTGCTCGTTTCGTTTCGCATGTGTGTTGAACTCTACATCAATTTTACCTTTCAATATCAAATACACGATGGCATCAGTTGCAAAAAAATTACAGGTTGCAGTTTTTCGACTTCCCTGGACCGTCGGAGCAGGTAGGCTTAATTAATAATTACATACATGCTATAGAAAAATGATCAAATTCGTGTACATCGATCTACAGTACACGATCATGTCAGAAATTAATATTTTGTTCTGGGTCTGATTATAAAGGTTGACAATCATCTCCTCACTCAAGATCGTGAAAAAGCTGAAGCGCTTGCAAACCAGTTTCAAGGTGTATTCACGCGAGAGGACCCTGTGCAGTCAAACTTGCCTGATCTCCCTCCCAGCCATTATCCTGAGATGCCACCTATCACGATAGGCCTGGAAGGTGTACAGAAACTGCTTGAAAACATAAAAGTCTGTAAAGCCACTGGACCCGGCGAAATCCAAAACCAAGCTTTAAAGATCGCAGCTGAAGAAATTGCTCTAGTTCTGCAATTCATTTTTTCAACAATCCTTGGACTCCGGGAACTACCTTCCGATTGGCGGAAAGCAAACATCACCCCCCTATTTAAGAAAGGTGCCACTACCGATCCTGCAAACTATAGGCCTGTGTCTCTGACGAGTGTTTGCTGCAAGATCCTTGAACACATAATTGACAGTAACTTGATGCGTCATTTGGCAAGTCACAACATCTTGGCAGATAACCAACATGCGTTCAGAAAGCATCGCTCCTGCGAGTCGCAACTTATTCTCACAACAAATGATCTCGCCAAGAACTTTGATGAGAAGAAAACAACAGATATGGCCATCCTTGATTTTTCTAAGGCTTTTGATGTTATCCCGCACCAACGGCTGCTTCTAAAGTTAGATTATTATGGCATCCGTTCCAAGACCAAAACTTGGATTTCAAGCTTCCTTACCAAACGCCTGCAGCGAGTGTGTGTGAACGGTAAATGTTCAATGGCATCCTGTTTTAAGTGGAACTCCGCAAGGCACTGTGCTAGGCCCTCATCTCTTCTTATTACATATAAACGACATTCACAATAGCGCTTTCAAGTACAACCAGGTTATTTGCAGATGACTGCCTCCTTTATCGTCCTATAAATTCATCTGCCGATGAAGATGCACTCCAAGAAGACCTTAATACTATGGTTCAGTGGTCTGAAGATTGGGGAATGAAATTTAACCCAACTAAATGTGAAACAATGCGTGTTTCCAGGAAGAGAAGCCCAGGCACCACTTCTTATAGCATCACTGGAGTCAAACTAGAGGAAACAAACCACACCAAATACCTAGGTATCCACATTGAAAAAGATCTCCGATGGAACAAGCAGACCCATTATGCTGCTGGCAGAGGTATTACGTCCTAAACTTCCTCAGGAGAAATTTCCATCATTGCTCTTCCTCCGTCAAAGAGAAGTTGTATTGTACTTTGGTGCGTCCTCACCTGGAGTACGCGGCAGCATCATGGGATCCCTACACATCTAAAAACATCGCCTATTTGGAAAGAGTCCAGCGACAAGCCGCCCGTTTCGCTACCAACACTTATGGCAGAGATACCCGTGTCACCCAGCTGCTCAACACTCTTCAATGGGAGCCCTTGAAGACCAGACGTGAAGCACACAGACTAACATCATTTTACAAAATACAAAATGATCTTCTGGACATAGACTACCAAAAATTCACAGAACCAAAATCAGACCGTTGCAGAAGAGGCCACTCAAACCAGTTTGTTATCCCGACTCGAACCACCGACGTATATGCAAATTCATTTTTTCTTTTCACCATTAAGACATGGAACAAACTTCAGCAGTCAACTGTTGCGCAACCAGACCCCTTCAAGTTCAAGTCATCGCTCCTGCAAGACCCAGCTCTAAACAAAAACTAATCCACCCTCGCGAGCCTCCAGTTTAAACTTCTGCAAGGAGATTTTTGGAGGATACCAATACCAAGTACCAAGTATTCGGACTAACATCGATCGTGGAACATACTCAGGCGTCTGTCAGTGATACTCTTTGCGTGTGCGTAGCCGTAGACTGCCGTAGTAAGCAGTTGTACGCGGATAGCCTCGCTAATTTATGGACACGTAGACTAGCGTTGTACACGCGTGTAGTTAGCATGATTAGTCGCCGAGTAACATTAACAAGTGTAGTTGAATGTTCCACGATGTACACAAATTTAATATTTTTTCTATAGTTTGTTCATACATGCACGCTATGTAACAGCGCGCGTGATTGGTCGAGAGCCGGGCATAAATAGCGTTTATGCCCGGTATCCCGGATGTGTGATCACCGGAAAATGAAGGAAATTGTGTTTTTTAATAATGTTACCGGTACTTGTAATTTTTTGTTATTATTTTGATGAAATAGGAATCACAAAATGTTCTGGTATGTATGAACGGGCATGCGGGGCAAGCGGCCCCTCGGGCATAAACAACCGTTTAGTCATGAAAATATATGAATGAACCCCTAAATCATGCCATGTAGCACAACTTCAGGCTTCAAGTTCATGCCGTGGATAGGCATGTTCATAAAATTTTGAAATTTAATAAATTCATCTAAAATTGCTTTCATTAAAAACTTAATATAAAAAAGAGAATCATTTAAGGGGGTACTACACCCATGTTATAAATTTGTGACTATTTTTGCATTTTTCTCAAAAAATAATTACACACTGGTAACAAAAGTTATGTATATTTATTGGGGCAAGGAATCCAATTACTACACTGAAATTTCAGTGACTCAAGACAAGCGGTACAGTATATATGATAGGAAACGAGGTACATCATAGTGGTACCTCATTTCTGGTCATAAATAACAAACCACTTGTCTTGGGTCACTGAAATTCCAGTGTAGTAATTGGATTCCTTGCCCCTATAATACACATAACTTTTGTTACCACTGTGTTATTAGTTTTTGAGAAAAATGCAAAAATAGACAAACATTTATCGAGGGGTGTAGTACCCCCTTAACTTAAAAAAATGAGGGGTCAATCATGTATGTAGGCTTATAATTGGCAATGTTATGAAGAAAAGTAGGCTCGCCTGAATGTCCCAAATTGTGTGTCCCAGCAGAGAAGATGAAAATTCTTCTCATCTTCTCTGGTCCCAGCTAGTGATGTGATCGACATGCCTTATGTCGACATAATGTCGACGTCGGCACGTATGCCGACATGTCGACATCAAAAATCATGTCGACAATTTTTTTTTTTTTTTTTTTTTTTTTCAAAAATATTTTTATAGTTATATATAAGTTATAGGCCCAAACTGACTTGTTATTCAAGGTTGGAAACCAGAAAATACTGCTACTCAAAAAAAAAAAATGCCAATTTTTTTTTACAAAGTTGATGAACTTGTACATTTTGATTACCTTTGCTTCTATTGAACAGTCAGGGACACATTGAATTAGTATGCATTGCTAGCTGTTCAATAGAAACAAAAGTAATTAAAATGTACAACTTTTTCAACTTTGTAAAAAAAATTGGCATTTTTTTTTTTTTTTTTTTGATTATTAGTTTTTCTTTTGTTTTTAACCTTTAAAAACAAGTTATTTTTGGCCTATAATTTGATTTTCTGGCCAAAAATATTTTTTTAAAATTAAAAATAAAATTTTTTTTTTTTTTTTTTTTTTTTTTAGAATTTTTTTATGTCGACACACTGTCGACGTCGGTATACGAATTATATCGACATGTCGACAATAAAAAACGGTGCCGACCACATCACTAGTCCCAGCATAATATGATTATTAGGGTGCATCTCTTGCCCCTCATGTTTCACAAATTTCTTGTCCCTAGTCTCAAAATGTTCCATTGGTCAAAATATTACCCCATACCAAATTTAAAATTATTCCGAAGTCGTTTAGGGGGGCCTCCGTGACGTTGAAATTGTTGGTCAATTGCCATACCATATGCATAAGGCAGCTATTTTGTTTTGCATGATTAACATTAGAAATTACTGCTGCCTTATGTATTTTGCCCATGTAGTTAGGACTATTATGATTCAAGATGTTAAAAAAGCTCATGTCCCAAAATTTAACAAAAGGGAGCTATCTACAAGGACCAAGTTTATGTAAACATAAATGGCTGCCCTTTGCTGTCTTTTCTGTGTAATTGTGAAATTACTTAAATATTCATAACTTTCCTGTTTCCATGCCAACTTTGAACCGTTAGGCTGATAATTACTACTACAGACTATAGTGATCACACACTTGCATCTAGACCTTGCTGAATTTGATGAGACAACACACACACTACAGGACTGAGGTTCTTCAAATCTTGATTTGGATATCTCCGACTGGTACTGGCATGATCATTTACCTTATCGGCTTTATACATTGTCTTTGTTGTTGCCGTTTAAGCTATAGTGCTTCTCCTGTGTTGGTACTTAGTCAAATGTCACTGGAGAATGCAACTGCAAAGTGTACCATTTTGTTTGGTTTTACATTGCAACTTTCTTTTATGTAATATGATTTAACTGGCACTTTTTGAAATTATATGATTCACATACTAACCTTTGTATAGGTCTATGAATATTTCCATGAGGTACATGTAGTTCTTGGATTGGAACATCAATTCAAGTTCAAGCAGATTATTGGGAACAAAAGTTATGCCATTCATCTGGCCTAGCATCTACAATGCTCTGGAATCTTAAACTTAACTTCTGAGTTTGCTCACTAATGCAATTCACAACTTCAGCGAAATCATCTCTGCTGAGAGCTGCGGTCTGAAGATTTGAAGGACCTTAGCCTTCCATTCTTTTTAACGTATAACATGATGCTGTCTCATCAAGTTGAGCAAGGTCTATAAATGTACAACTTGCAAGTGTGCGATCACTCTTCTGTAGTAGTATCAGCCTAAGGTCAAAGTTGGCACGAAAACAGCAAAGATATGTATATCGAAGCAAATTCACAATTACACAGTAAATACAGCAAAGGGCAGCCATTTATGTTTACATAAACTTGACCTCTGTAGATAGCTCCCTTATGTTTTATTTTTTTTGAGTTAGACTATTTTAACATCTTGATTCATTAATAGTCCTGACTACATGAACAAAATACATAAGGCAGCAGTAATTTCTAATGTTAACCATGCAAAACAAAATAGCTGCTTTATGCATATGGTATAGCCATTGACCAACAATTTCAACGTCACGGAGGCCCCCTAAACGACTTCGAATAATTTTAAATTTGGTATGGGGTAATATTTTGACCAATGGAACATTTTGAGACTAGGGACAAGAAATTTGGGTAACATGAGGGGCAAGAGATGCACCCTAATGATTATGCTTCCTATGTCTTAACATGTGTGTATGTATTTAGGCCAATTACAATTGATTCTTAGTTTCCTGTTTCATGGTTGAAAACAAGGGATGAGGTGACTTTTAATTATTAATTATTAATTATCTTTTATTTTCTTTTATTTTAAAACAAGTGGTCGCTGCCTACATCAATCCGTTTTGATCAGGAACATGCATTTAATTATTTTACAACTATGTTTGATTTTATACATAAGTAATGGTACAGTGTTGTTCTTTGTTCATCATTTAGCTGATATGATCAAAGTCAGAAAGTAGCAAATGGAAGTCATTTAAAGTTATTTTAAAAGAGAAAATCCAAAATAAAAATAAAATAATTAAATATTTTGCAGTTCTCTACTTTGGACGCGGGCGGGAAACAGGAAACTAAGAATTAATTGTAAAGGGCCTTATGGCTAAATTTTTGAGCATGAAGGGCCATTCCCATTTTTATACAAAAATGCGCTAATGTTTCATGAAATGTGGCTTTCATTACTTGATAGTATCAAATATTATTCAAATGCAGATTTTCTAAAAATCATGCAGGTTGGAGTTTTGAGGGTCAAAATCCAAATTTTCTTCATTTTCCTATTGGATTACACAGTTAAGACAGGATCTTGGATCACAAGTAAGCTTAATGAAGCCCGCCCTCACATGTTAAAAATGTGATCATGCCTACAGTGGACATCATCAGAATAGATCATATAGGCCCTTCACTGTTCACAATAGACCTTTTCCCTGGACCTTTTCATACTGAGTAATTCCGATAAAACCCAAAGCATGAAATTATTTCCCCAATCGTGCACGCATAAAAGTACCTCTTCAGCATCATGTACAGTGCAAAGTTCCAATGTGTAACACACTGAACATGCATCATAATACGATGAACTTTCGACGGTCAATTTAGGGACTTTTGGTTGCCAAGGATACTCAATGTGCAATCAATCGTGTGGTGGTAGGCTGGTAGCGTTGCGTAAGAGACTGACTGTGGAAGAGGTGATGCACGTAAACAAAACATTCTGTAAAAAAAATTAACCGACGAAAAATTACGGACATTTGTCCATCTCTTTCCATTAATATCTTATTGTGAAACACTAAACTTGTAGCTGAGGTGTTAGCTCAATATGCTAGGAAAAAATTTCTCGCGGTGACCCCATGTTCAGATTGGCTGAATAAGCTGTATTTTCGTGCAAATGGGTGTCGTAATCAAGGATTTAACTCTTGGCTAAAACGATACCCTGAACAGGTAACACACACCTGTTTTCACACCTAAACAGGGATTTTATTCCTTGCATCACAAGCATTTCATACCCTAAATTTCTTTTCCGTGTATTAGCAATTACAATTTTGCTACCCGATTTTTCATGTTTTTGACACCCTAAACACGATACGCGCGTATCATGCCTACCCACGAAAACATACCCTTTTTACGCGTTTTTATTAGATATCGCGGATGGTGTACAGAACACAATGGGAGTGACCCCCAGGGTATGACATGATTCAATAAGCCAATCAGAACCTCACTTGCCTGTACGGGTAATCGGGTATATATTTCTGAGACAGAAATACCTTAATTTTCATCTCATGTTCTATTTTATGTGACATATCTGTGCTTACTTCATGGTACATGTATATCATTATTTTTCGATTTCTTTTTCATTTCTTTCAGAGGAACTAAGGCAACATTTTAGTAAAATTGGGACAGTTTTACGCTGTAATGTTCTTTTTGTAAGTAAATCATTTTTATTCTGTTTTGATATTTGCAGTTTGACCTAGATCCTGACTGATGGTGTATTTTACAATGCTCAAATAGCATTTGCCATTGGCACTCATTGCACAACTTCCATGTGCAAATTTTGTAATATCTTTTGCACAAATAGGAGACAGCAAACCCCAATAATTTGTTAAGTGCATGGAAAAACAAAACAGTCAGTCTAGTATATATAGAAAACATGTCGACTTGTGTAATTTCAATTTACTAACTTTATTAATCTCTGATTGTTACAATGTTATATTGTGTGTAGTGCCGTATTTAACTAGTAAAACAATTGTAAAATTCAAGCACAATCTCTATAGTTAACTTATCATGTGAAATTGTCTACCTAGCAGTTAAGGTTAAACTTGAAAGATAGCATAGGCCAGGGCAAACTATAACACACATCTTGGTAGACTGTATTTGCTAATTAATATTTGTTTATTTGTATGCCACAGGATAGACAAACTGGTTTCTCTAAAGGTTATGGTTTTGTACAATTTGCTGAGGAGAATGACCAAAGAACAGCTCTTGAATCAGATCACCAAATAGATGGACAAACTGTAAGTTGAATTTTGAACATGAATTTTTAAAGAAAGGATGATTTCAACATTTGTTTCTACTGTTTTTGACTAGCAGGACGCCCACAATTTATGTGGACCCAGCTAGCCAAGTAAACAAGAGCAATCACTAAAAACGAGAAGAATCACTGAACAGGTGACATACAGACTATAGCTATTGATACCATGTCAAATTTGATTGTCTTCCCCACACATTTTATTTATTTATAACATTCGGCCGAAGCCAGGCTAATCCCAATAGTGCTTAGAGGCTACTAAATTTAAGGGACGCCATCCGGATATGACGGGACAGGGATATGGGAAGAGGTCCGATTTTAGATGCAGATTGCAGGAGGAAAACCGGAGCACCCGGAGAAAAACCTGCGAGGACGAGCATGGATCGGCAACCAAACTCACCTGTGGCGCCGCGGGGAATTGAACCCGGGCCACAGTGGTGAGAAGCGAGTGAGAAGACCACTACACTAACCCGCCCTCCCTAACAAAGTGTATCAAAATAATTAGTACTCATCAGTTTCCAGTGATTATGGACATGACTGACACATTAAAATGCAAGATAGGATCCACATAATCTGTTGATTAATGTTATAAACAGTCACATAACAATAAATTATGGTAATTTCTAGAAGAAAGAAACAGGCTTTTCAATAAACACTAAAGCTGATTGGTACCAATCATTTTGATACAGCCTGTACACATTTACATTCAGTAACATGGATCTTGACCATCAAGCCCACCCCGTTATTCCATCCTGTACACTTGCGTCTACAGAGCGCATTGTCATATTGCGACGCGTCCCTGTGTGTTTCCCGTACTCCCATCGCATATGAGCACTGTGTTACTGCACGGGACCTTTTTCATAACAATCAAAAACACACCACCATTATATGAAGCCAATTATCGATTTTAACCAAATATAGTTTATAACACGACAACACGTCCTGTGTATTCATCAATCTTCCATGTGAATTTTGCGATATTTGGATCAAAACTAAAAGATTCCTCAAGGGCAAAAACTGGCCGCCTGCTGACCGACTGAATACCTTGTTTCAACAGACCGCTCAAAAGTGTCTCAATGGTGTGGTTGCCATAATGTGGTATAACTTGGGTTTAACTTGACTTCAGCACTCCAGTTACCTTAGCTTACCTTATAATATTCTGGTGCAGAGTGTTTGACAGTATGAGTTTGAGTCCCTGCAACTAGCATGGAGTTACTCCTGGGCAAGTAACTTACTGCTGATTGACCCGGTCTACCCATATCAATCTCGGGGAGCCGATCCGTGTTGCGATGGTTTGAATATTAAAAGGCATGTGACTAGGGTTTGCACCTGTAATCCCCTATATAGAGCTGCATCCCCTAAATGGTTTATAAGGTGTCTTGGGCCATAGTGGTCAGCAAATCCCTGTAAAGTGCAAGGATGCGTTGTTATGCAATATAAATCCATACTCTTTTGTTTTCCATATAATGCAGGTAGTTGTAAATGAAGCCTACGATAAGGCGCCAAGAAGGAGTACAAGAAGAACAAGAAACGAACAATTAAATATGTTTCGAGAGCGCAATCTCACTAGAAGTGCAGAGGATATTGTTGGGAATTTATAGCTGTGTGTGACTAGACTTGATGTGAAAACAAGGAATTTGAACAAGGAGTACAGACATCAATTGAAGACTGTCGTGGAAGAAGTGTTCGAGTGCAAACATGTAGTTCTAAGAAACTGCAGGTCATATTCTCAAATAAAATCTGTGGATCAGCATACACAAAATTAGCCCATTGTCAAGACAACCTCATTGAGGGATTACACAGTTTTATTCTGTAAGCTGTTTAATGCCTATCTTGCTACTTGGCCAACTCTGAGGATGCTTATGTGAAGGAATTACCAGAACTTCACACTCTTTTTGTGTTACATGGTATTAATTAAAGTTTAATGTCATTTTCAGTTGTGCATACATGTTTGAGTACATGAATTATAGCTATGACCTATGGAAAATGTGGAAATATTGACCATTTTATCCATATAACTATTTCTGAACAATAAGGCATTCCTTCCAATACGGTCTTGGACTGTCAATGGACAATAGATCACCCTGAACAGCTTCTGTTTCAATGAGCAATACATTCTGCATGTAACAAAAAAAACTTTGTTGAAACTTTCCTTCCCTTATTCTGATCTTTAATTTGATTTGAGTATTACTAGAAAACTACCATAGGCCAAGAAAAGCAACCTAATATACCTACTATTTTAATATTCAGAAAAAGATCTGTACGGGTACAGACAAAAGAATAGAGACACTTCTATTGGAAATCCCCCCCCCCCAAAAAAAAATCCACTTCAAACATTATTAAGGCCTTTTTGATCAGGTTACATTCCAACCAGCTAACCCTAGCCCAGGAAGAGTGGAGGACAAACAAACATCTTTCACCATAAGAGCCAAATGTATAACAGTAAACAATGGGACAACTTATGTGTACCTGAAGTGGAATCCTGCTTTAAAAAGTCACATATTTCAGATTTGACAGTATCTAAATTAGGCCAAGGAATTTAAACACCTGTATGGTTGATGTGACTTCCTGCAACTGTGGATGCACTTCTGTGATATTGATGGTGCTCTGCACATGACATCCACTCCTGCATCCAAATTGGTACCTCAAAGCCATATTGTAACATTTGCTTTGCAGGATGCCCTCAATGTTTTCAAAATTCTGATGCTGTTATTGTGATAAAATCAGAGATTTTGAATAAAACAACAGGGTATGTTTGGGTTAGGTGTTACAAGGTTTGTGCATGTTGATGCTTTGATCATAACTTGCAGACTGCAAAAAAGCACAAGGGTCTGCTTGGCATACGGCAATATAATCTGGATATAAACTATTCCAGTGAATCAGTTCCCAGCAAACACAACACGTTTTAAAAATGTATTAAACTGGTTAGATTTGGGGGTTTTTTTTTTGTAAAAACGTTTTAATATTAACATTAAATGTCAGGGTTTTATAAAGGTCGTAAAAATGTTTTAAAATGTGATTGTAAAATATTGTTTGCAAACATTTTTCGTCAAATATTTTGTCAATACTAAGTCATCAAAAAATGTTTTTCAATGTTATGAAAACATTTTATAACCTTTATATACCCTTTATGTAACCCGACATTTTAATCTTTTCTGCCAAACTTTTACGAATGATGTCAAAAACGTTTTGTGTCTGCTGGGTTTTCATGTATTGAAGGATTAAGAAAAAATTGCATTTGTACAACAAAATGCATGTACTGATGTTCTGTTGAATAAAATGTGAAACAAAATGGAATTTGTAATGTGGAATGTGCTTATATTTTACATTCATAGGCCTAGACAGTGTTTTGAAAAACACTTGTAAAGCAGCTTGAAGAACTCAGTTGTGGGTTCTGATACCAATTCAAATAAGGAATAGTTTGCCATTATCTAGGATATAAATTAGGGGTTCATTCATAGGATTGAGGGCATGATCGCTGTTTATGCCCGAGGCGTGAGCCGAGGGCATAAACAGCGATCATGCCCGAAATCCTATGAATGAACCCCTGTTCATACATACCAAACATTCTTAGCAATTCAATACAGATGAAAATAATAAGGGTTTACAAGTTTAAATAACATTTCCATACCGTTTTCCTTCATAAATTGAAAGAAAATGAATAGGCCTACTTGCAGGAAGCAGCTCGGCTCATGAGGTCAACGGCCGGGAGTCAACGCGTGATACGCGTCATCTTTTGCGCTCCGCGTGAGATGGGCGCGGTGACATGCGTGTGTACGCAACACTAGCAAATCGTAGATCGTGTTAATTGGGTTCCAACGCTGCGTGGCGCAGCTTGTTTATGCCCTGCGTACTGGTCATAAACGGTATTTATGACCAGCAAAAAAGGTCGCAAATCCAATCAGAAACGTCGTTATATCGTAAGTATGTATGAATGCCCATTGAACACTGTTTCATCATTTTGTGATGTTAGAGGAACAACAAATCATCTTAGGCAGTGCAAGAACCTACTCTTTATTTGAATCATGTTTGTATGCAGAACAATTTGGCAGCATTTTCATGAAAATCTGAGCATTTTTGTGAATCAGTTTTGCCAATTTTGACTCCTGTATGCCTAAATTGAGAAGAAATTTAACTTTTGACTTTTTCCTTATAACCTGAGAACGATATGTTGCAGTTCTGTCAAACGAAGACTACACTCTTTTGAAACCTTACAGCTACTATTTAGGTGTGGATTTGAGCAATGTTGAAATTTGACCACTGTAGAGAATGAAGTAACTCTTTTCAGAACAAAGTGCATCTTTACCAAGTTTTTTCTGATATTTGCTTGCTTGGTCAATTGACCTGAACTATATTTATATTGTTGATGACAAGATTAAGATGTTGTGTCATATTGGTCCGATTTTAGGTGACAGTCACAGGTATTGTAGAAAATTTCAAACAAGTAGTGTGTTCTTTTTGACCCAAACTGGACACCCATCTGAGAGCATTTCATGTTATGTAGTGATGGGTGCACACCAAAATTAGATCATCATATTATACACAGGACTTCCAATAGTAAATGAACATATAGACTGATGACCACTATTTCTAACCGCAGAGATGCTTCATATAGTCACCCTAACCTCCACTTTTTTGGAACAACTCTAGAAGAGGCAGACAGCGTTGACCTTCTTGGTCTTACTGTTAACAAAGACCTGTCATGGACCCCTGTAGTGGACATGAAACTTGGTGGGTACAGTCAACATTTAAAGCCAAATTTTTGGAAGGTCATTTCAAGGTCACCAGGGGTCATCTGAGGTCAAATTAAGTAAAAACTGTTGTACGGGCATGAAACTTGGTGGGTACAGTCAACATTTAAAGCCCAATTTTTGGAAGGTCATTTCGAGGTCACTAGGGGTCATCGAAGGTCAAATGAGTAAAAACTGTTGCTTGGGCATGAAACTTGGTGGGTACAGTCAACATTTAAAGCCCAATTTTTGGAAGGTCATTTCAAGGTCACCAGGGGTCATCTGAGGTCAAATTTAGTACAAACTGTTGTACGGGCATGAAACTTGGTGGGCACAGTCAACATTTAAAGCACAATTTTTGGAAGGTCATTTCGAGGTCACCAGGGTCATCTGAGGTCACATTAGTAAAAACTGTTGGTCGGGCATGAATCTTGGTGGGTACAGTCAACATTTAAGCCAAATTTTTGGAAGGTCATTTCGAGGTCACCAGGGGTCATCTGAGGTCAAATTAGTAAAAACTGTTGTACGGGCATGAAACTTGGTGGGTACAGTCAACATTTAAAGCCAAATTTTTGGAAGGTCATTTCAGGGTCACCTGAGGTCAAATTGGTAAAACCTGTTGCATGGGCATGAAACTTACTGGGTACGGTCACCATCAGCCAGATAATCGTGCCCAGCCAATAACCACCAAATTCATTTACCTCTACCAAAAGTAATCGCGAAAGCAGGCGAGACTCGTGGTTCGAGAACCGCCTTGTTAAATTAATATGTGTATGCAACAAATACATCAAATAACACAAGACATAATTTCAGGTGTTAAAAATTTTATTCCATACCTTCAAGAATAGAATATGAAATATTGTTCAACCTTTGAATGACAGAATATGTAGAAAAGTTTACTAATATTTGCACATTATGGTAAAAAATATTATAAACAATGTGAATATACCGATAGTTTCATTAAGGGGGTACTACACCCATTGCATTTTCTTCTTCTTTTTTTTTTTTGTGCATTTTGTGAAGAAATAAGAAAATGCAATGAGTGCAGTACCCCCTTAACATTTTATAAAGCTAAATCAGATTCACAAAAACAATGTAAATTTTTGCAATTAATTGCATAGCATATTTTATATCACAAAATTGGGAAATCTAAGAAAATAATTATAATCACCCCCAGGATTCAGCCAGTTATAACATGATCCAAGAAATGGGCATACCAGTATATAAAAATTGTGTAGCCATGTTTTTATAAAATAGATGCATTTAATGATAACCTACTACAAGTATAAAATTGGTTGCTTGTTCATTGATTGAATTAAAATGGTTTTGAAAAATAAAGTTGCAATCAGAAATTTTGAAACCAAATGTATATAGTACTGAAATCTTTGATCAAGTAAAACATAATTGTAGCTGGGTGGTAATAAAAACCTCATGTAAATCATAAGATCAAATACAAAACCTCATGTTACAAGTGGTCCAGTTACATAAACCTCACGTTAGCAATTTTGGTCGAATTCTTGCAGAAAATTCCCAGGCACACATTGTGATACGTCCCCTTTAATTGTAAACTACATGACCTAATAAATTCTCTATGTAAATCCTGTCAGTTTTCAACAATTTTTCGCATCTCACACAAAATTGTTTATGTTAACTGGGGCGGCCCACTTGTTACATATGAGGTTTTGTATTTGACATTTTGAATTACATAATAATTTTATGAATTTTGCACTCTTACTTTCGACTTTGGATCTTGTGCATTCTTATTTTCAACTGTGAAAATGACCTGTGGTTTAATTTATGGTAGTGGTAACAAACTGCACAAGTTCCTTTATGTGTTTGAATTCATGAGTGGCATAAATGATTTATATGCCACTCAATAAGCCAAGTAAACACCATGCACTAGTAGTTATGATATCCATGTAGTATAAATGTTTAGACACACACAAATCAAAACTATTAGACTGTAAAATTGTGTTCTTTTGATACCACACAGTTCTAGGACTTTGTCATCATAATTTAAGGGATTTCTTTGTTTGAAGATTATAGAAAAATTGATATCCTTTCCAGGAATTACATGTAAAATTGTGATTTTGATATTTTTAGTATCTGAAAGTCTCATTTTGCTGTGCTCTTCCAGACACACCTAATCCAACCTCCCCTGGGAGTTGCATTCCACATTTTGCATATGAAGCCGTACATGTACTTTCCCAACCCACTTGATTTCATGTTTTCAATAACAGTGATGTAGTTTTTTCTGAAAGCACATCAATCTTCATCAGAAGATACACCACCAAGCTCTGCAGACTTCTTCATGAAGTGATCTTTGAAAGGCATGTTAAAGTCTTTGAAGTCTATTGTGTATCCATATCTTTGTCGTTTTTGTTCCTTCTTGATGATAAGTTCTTTTGTATTTGGTATGTTACTCCAGGCAATGTATGGAATGTATGTGATGTCTTCTTTGTGTTCTATGCCACCGGCCATCGCAGATGCAGCTCGTAGTACAGAACCTTTGCGCTCACGAGGGCTGAATGTTGGAGAATCTTCTGAAATCTGCAGAGTTGAAGAGATAAATAAAGATGCCATTCGTATATTAGTTACTGGAGTTGATATTTACTTAAAATTATTCTGGAATATCTGTATTGTAAATTAAATTTTTAATTTCTTTGCTGAAAATGCTGAAATAATATTATTGCAAGGGAAGGTTTCTGTCCATTTGAAGCACAAATAACAAGGTAACATGAAAAAGTAGCTATTTTTGGGCGTTTAATGTGGAGAGGGGCAAGAGGGAGCCTAGGCAAGACTAGGCAGCTGCCGTCCTTTGGCTACGCCACTGCCAATCAGCGAGATACGCACAGCTCCGACCACGGAAGAAATAAAAAATTAACTGTAGTAGTGAAACTTAGTTATGTTTGTAGGGCTATGTCAATCTTTTGGTGTGTTCCCAAGATTTGCTGTTCAGAGGTCAGAATTTAATATATCAGGAATGTGTCCAGAGAAGATCTGGGATGCATGATCTGGATTTATGTGTTTCAAGTTTGTCTCGTAGTCATGGTTGAAGGAAAGAGTTGGATAATTTGAAACAATTCGGAACATTCTTTGATGATATAATTTTGCAAAAATTAAATATTTTGTTACTTCTTTGAGAATATATTTCTTTTCTCAAAAGTCAAAACTCGAAAAAATACAGAACCTGGAGGTGCATTTATGACACATTCTGATGGAATTTTATCAATCAGGCAAACACACAGTCCAAACATTCAGGATGGTAGAAGTACTTTTGTTAACTTACCTCATTTGGTTGTTGAGTCATTCCACCCTGTGGAATTGGGGGTACTGATTGGGCTCTACTCTGACCCCCTTTCTTCTTGGCTGCACTCTTCTTTCCTCCTTTCTTTCCCTTCTTTCCCTTTTTTTCTTTCGGAGGGACAGTCTCAAACCTTGCATTGATGATTTCAGATACTCGAGGGTCTGCCCACCACCTTGCAACATCCTGAGCATTGTCACCTAGAGAGAAGACAATGACAAGTTGATGTCAATTATAGAAACAATAATGGAATAAGTCTACAAAAATTATTTATGTCATCTTTTTGGTGGTATAAGAATGATATTTTAGAATATTCTTAGCACAATGCAGTTGCAAAATGTTGCCAAATTCAAAAAGATGGCCAATCTGTTGAAATGATTTAAAGATGTTGTGTGCCAACAAATTGGATTATCAAATGGAAGACATATTGATGTAAAAATTACAAAAAAATAGTATGAGTTTTGTTTGAAAACAAATATCACAAACGGCAACAGTTTGTGATTGGACATCACAGTTTCTCCATTTTCTTACAATGAGAGCTTCAGAATATCATAATTTCACTTGGTAGGGTTTTACATTTCCTGACTTAGAAGCAGAAAGATGCAATTCCATTACTTACTCTATGAATAATAGCATCATCTAGATAACCCATGGCTCAGTGGCACAATGACATATGTCCATCAACTGCCATATAATGAGCATCTAGATAACCCATGGCTCAGCGGCACAAAGACATATATGTCCATCAGCTGCCATATAATGAGCATCCAAATAACTCATGGCTCAGCGGCACAAAGACATATGTCCATCAGCTGCCATATAATGAGCATCTAGATAGCCCATGACTCAGCGGCACAAAGACCTATGTCCATTAGCTGCCATATAATGACAGCATCTAGATAATCCATAGCTCAGTGGCACAAAGACATACGTCCATCAGCTGCCATATGATATAATGAGCATCTAGATAGCCCATCACTCAGCGGCACAAAGACCTATGTCCATTAGCTGCCATATAATGACAGCATCTAGATAATCCATAGCTCAGTGGCACAAAGACTTATGTCCATTAGCTGCCATATAATGAGCATTTAGATAGCACAAATACCTATGTTAGCTGCCATATAATGAGAGCATCTAGATAACCCATGACTCAGAGGCACAAAGACATATGTCCATTTAGCTACCATATGATTGCATTCACATAGCCCATGGCTCAGCAGCACAAAGACATATGTCCGTTAGTTCTTATGTAATAATTCATTTAGATAGCCTATGGCTCAATTGCACTAAGATTTACTTGTATGTTCATTAGCTGTCATTTGATTGCAACTAAATATAGATTGCCTGTGGCTCAGTGGCACAAAAACACATGTCTATTAGTTGCCATATAATGATTGCATCTAGATAGCCCATTGCTCAGTGATACAAAGACATATATCCATAAACTGCCATATAATGATTGCATCTAGATAGCCCATGGCTCAGTGATACAAAGACACATATCCATAAACTGCCATATAATGATTGCATCTAGATAGCCCATGGCTCAGCGGCACAAACACTTATCTCTATCAACTGGCGAGTATTCATATAGGGCTCAGTGACACAAAGACGTAGCTCCATTTTAGTCACTGGAGTTGATGAGCTCCATGGCAGCTAATGGACATATGACTAAGGCTTGTGCAGCTAAGCCCTAGGGCATGAAGATGCAATCAATAATGAATACAGCAGCTATTAGATACATATCTATTGCTGAGTCAGCAATTTAGACACATATTTTCCTGGATTGTGGCTTAATCAGCTACCTTTCCTGTTTTCCAGTTCCACATCACAGCCTTTGTCAATGAGAAACTTCACTACATCTGGATTGGATGTCTGGATGGCTCTCATGAGTGGTGTGCCTCCATTGAGAGCTTGTGCATTGATGTCTGCTCCACGTCGAACCAACATTTCAACCAGATCTAGCTGGCCCGAGAGACAGGCGTGGTGGAGAGGAGTCCAGCGAAAATTGTCTATTGCATTCACATTGGCACTGGAATAAAAATCATAAAAAGAAAATGTATATTGGAATATGTGCTAAGGAAGAATAACTGGTACATATACAATGTAGTTGTAATTTGTTAGACAATAACTTACTTGAGAAAATTGTAGTTTTCCACTTCCTTGCTTATTACTATTACAGATTGTTCCATTTTTAGCGCATTTATTATCCATCAATTTATAAATGACCTTTTTCTTTTCCTCCTAAATAAAAAATAAATCAGGGTCGGAAGTATATTGATGCCAATCAAACATCTTTTAAGGCCTAAGTTTGAAAATTCCAACTTACCCATTTTGTAAAAGAAATACAACCACTTCCTTATTTCCTTGTGCGCATGCAGTCATCAGGGCTGTCTTGTAATATTTGTCTCTTGTATCCACTGGTCTTCCCTTCTGATATGACAATTTCAAAGAGTCTAAATCATTCATCTTGGCAGCATCATTGACATTAATAAAAGTCTTGTCTGGATGTGCCAGGTACCATGCAGAATCATCTTGTAACGGATGAGCTGGCGGCCTGTCACGATCAAATCGTCCTGTGTCCGTAAATGGAACATGTCTTTGTAAATATTGCTCAGGTGGTTCTCCATATTCCATTCTCTCCCCATCTGGTCCAATACAAATTGGTACAGCTATTTTTGTTTTACCTTTCTTCTTCTTTCCTTTTTTACCTCCTTTTTTCTTCTTTTCCTTCTTTACATAAGCTGACATCAAATATGTTTTATGCACATATTTCTTTCCACCTAAAAAGTCACTGTAATTGATGACATTTTCTCGTGCTTTGTCGTGAGCTGCAGATAATGCTTTAAAACTGTCATCATCAATCGGGGCATCTAGATCTGAGAGGACACTATAGAACTCAGGAATTGGAAGAACTTCATTTGCATCTTTATCTTTGTCTTCAAAGATCTCTTGGAGTTTGGCACCGTGTTCAATCGTCCAATCATATAGTCTGACAGCCCATAGTTCTGTTGGAGGCTTCCCACCACCGCTGACTTTCTTTGAGATTTTTTCAGCCTTCTTTGCTTCCTTCATTGCGTCTTTGAAGCCACCGCTCTTGGCAATGACCTTCGGGAGCAAACTATCTTCATTTTTCAGATGACACTTGCAACCTGGATAAATGAAAAGGAGAGGCATGAATATCTAAATATTACTTATAATAAAATATTTTAAGTTCATAGCATTTTGACTCCAAAAATTGGATTTAACATTGTAGTTTTAAAATCAAAAGCTTCCTCAAACACCGCACTGATTTTCATATTCTTTGTTTGGCCAATTTGTTTCAACAATTGAAGAGCTTTGTTTCAAAACCCCTTGTAACATCCACTTGCCCATTTTTGAGAACACATCAAAAAATCACTGATATAGTGATATATGGGGATTTGCAACAAAAGCAGTTTTTAGTGGGATGCATGGGTAGAATGAGCATCCCACCAAAAACTGCTTTTGTTGAAAAACACCTTATATCAGTGATTATTTTGATGATTTTTTGATGTGTTCTCAAAATTGTGCAAGTGGATGTAAGGGGTTTTGAAACAAAGCTCTTCAATTCATGAATTTTATTTGCAGTTTTCTGAAACTTTTAAACTTTTATCAAATTTATTCCGAAGAATATATAAGGGAACTTACAATTCAGTTTCTGACAATAATCATTTGTCACTAAAGGAGCCCATGTTTTCATGCATTGAATAACTGATCACTGAAAGAGACCCCACTTTCTAGCATTACACTAAAAAATTCTTTTTCGCATCTGTCACAGAAAGACCCCATTTTTAAGACTCGGTCTTAGAAAGATCCCAATTGTTTTATTGGTAACCTGTCAACAAAAGATTAATTTGAAATTGTATGTAAAATTTTCAACTTCTGCACATTGATGGGGGGGGGGGGTGCACCAGTTGCCACCAATGATATCTGAATACATAGGGCTGCTAAGAATACGCAATTGCGTTATTTGCGCCGCAATTTGCGTATTTTGGCTCCAATTGCGTTTTTGACATTTTGAAAAAATCTAAAAAAAAAAAATTTTTTTTTTTTTTTTGCATTTTTATTTTTTTTTTCGCGGATTTGGAGAGTGCCTAACATCAAGTGCTACCATCATTAAAAAAAAAAAAAAAATTGGAAAAAAGATACAAAAAATTACAAGTTTGTATCCAAATGGGACCAATTTGTAACTTGTGTTCACTTCAAAATCTATCTAAGATACAGACTTGTGTACAAAACCAATGCATTTTTATATCTTCAATAGATTACGCAGTGAACACAAGTTACAAATCGGTCCCATTTGGATAGCCTACAAACTTGTAATTTTTTGGTAACTTTTTTTCCAATTTTTTTTAAATCAGCCACAAATGATTGCAGTACCTCACTCAAGGTCAAGGGACTCTCTAAATCCGCAAAATATTTTTAAAAAACGCAATTTTTTATTTTTTTATTTTTTTAATTTTCTTAATTTTTTTTTTTTAATTTTTTTTCAAATTTTTTTTAATGATGGTAGCACTTGATGTTAGGCCCAGGGACTCTCCAAATCCGCGAAAAAAAAATTAAAAATCGCAATTTGATTTTGCGTTTTTGGCGGGAAATCGCGGATTTTTGCGTTTTTTGGAAAATCGGGGTGCGTTTTTTGGCCTCCAAAATCGCGTATTCTTAGCAGGCCTATGAATACACATACCTCTTTGTCCTAAGAATTTGCAGCAATCTGCGAAGCCACCCTCTGCCGCATAATGAATAGCTGTATTTCCTATCACATCGATGGCAGCGAGATCAGCACCATAACTAGCCAGAAGTCTCAGGATGTCAAAATGGCCATGCTTGCAAGCTAGATGTACTGCTGTAATGTTGTTCTTATCAGCTTGATTGACGTCACCACCCTTCTGGAGGATTGTTCTGACAACGGCTATGCTACCACTGGTGGCTGCTGCATGTAGAGCTGAACGACCGGTTGACTGTATGGATGAGAAAAAGTAAACAATTAATAATAACTTTGCTTTAAGAAAGTCTCTACTTATTTGTGTGGTTTTAATTGTTATCATAAAGATACTAACTGAATTAAAAGTAGTATGAACATGTTAGTTTGTTAGCTGTAATATGTTACCACACTTGCAGCGCTGTTCACAAATTACCATGGAAATGCCCAGAAGTTCTACTTTTGAACTGATATGGTTGGGGAAGAAGGTGAAGAAGACCCCATTCCCAGTTGGGAATAAATTTTTTACCATAAGGGTTCTGCAATGATTATATGCCATGGGGTGGAGGGTAATTAAAATTTGAGCTAGGGGGACGAATTTCTGACAGACAATTATTGTACAATTACATGTACAGCTTAGGGGTGGTGCAATAATTATGTGTACCCCGGGGTGAATTATAGGGGGCAAAGATTTTTGGCAGGCCAAAAGGGGGGGGGCAAGCATTTTTTGGCAGGTCGAAAGGGGGGGGTCAAGCGATTTTTGGCAGGTCGAAGGGGGGGGCAAGCAATTTTGGCACAGATATTTTGGGCACCGTTTCTATATTACACCCTAAAAAGGCGTAGGAAAACGTTACGAACACGTTCAAATATGCAAAATTTCCTGCTCGCTGCCCTCGCATTATATGTTAAGACAATTTAAGGTTTTAAATTCGGGTTCCCCAAAATCTTGCATGTGCAAGGGGGGGGGGGGGGCAAAGGTCAAAAGGGGGGGCAAAGGTTTTTTGGCACGTCGAAGGGGGGGGGGGCAAAGGTTTTTGGCACGCCAAAGGGGGGGCAAGCGATTTTGGCAGACCATTTTGAGAATTCACCCCGGGTACACATAATTATTGCACCACCCCTTACTAACATATTTTTGTAACTTACTGGTTGAACGCTATTGGCTTCAGCTTTGTTTTCTAGCAAGAGTTGACAAATCTTCTCATTTTCCTTAGACTCCTGGCAAGCCAAGACTAATAGAGGCATTCCATCATTGGCTAGGTTGTCACCCTCTGCTCCTGCATCTATTGCTATCTGGGTGCATTTACCATGGCGACTGGTAGGCAGGATACAGTAGAACAGAATTCCTGTAAATACAAAATTATATTTGGATATTATAAAATATATTTCATTTCATTCAAGAGAAAAATGTCTTTATAATCTGTCAAAGAATTATATTTCTTTTGTATATTCAATTATCTTTATTGTCATTTTATCCCCTATTCTCTTTTTGTTTTGAATTTTGACCATATTTTTCCTTGAAATTTGTTTTACTTGTTCTCCCAATCTTGTTTGAAAATTAGAGCAACTTAAGAACAGTGGGGGGGGGGGGTGCTCAGTACAAATGACCATACAAATATGAGTCTCACTTTCAGGCCTATGATGGGGTAAAAAAAATGTACCCAGATTTCAAATTTTGTGTAAAATTTTGTAAACATTTTGTGACATTGTGTTAAAGTTTGCCAAAAATCTGGATCTCGGGTATAAGAATGGGTCCAGTTTTCTTGGAAAATTGGTATGGGGTCCATTTTGACATTCTCAGAGTCTGAGGCACGGCATTCCTGCCCAAATCCAACTTACCCCCTTACTCCCCTTTCCCTGGAGCTAATCCCAATCTCCTGGGGGAAACAGTTTTCTGAAGTCTTGGCTGAAAATCTTATGAGTTTGTTATGCTCAGTACAGGATGCCGGTGTTTCCCAAAAAAACTTGAGCTTTCCCCACTGCACACAATAAAGGTCACATTTTCATATCCCCCTTCCCAAATGTGATCATTATGAAGTCTTGAAAAACACAATACATACTGTATATATTGTGTATAAAACAAAATACATGGGACATTAAAGGGCAAGTTTTATGCTGACCTGAAGATTTATGTGATTGTTTATCATTGCCATGGTGATATCTCAGGGTCATTAAAAGGGGTTACATTCATAAAAGAGTTCAATGACTGAAAACAATAACTTCATGAATCATTACAATATATTCATTGCATCCAATTCCCTTTCCACTATACATTGTACATGTATCATGAAGTTCAAATTTATTACCCCCCCCCCCCTATGAATTTACAGAATAGGGTATTCAAAGATGATTATTTATGTAATGTACATCTTTTATAATTGTTTACACTTAGACAAGAGAACTCTGCATACATTACCAGCCAAACATATTGCCACATGGTTACCAAATGTGAATCACTAATTTGATGTTATGAAAAGATTTTAAAGATAGATGTTCGTATTCTTATAATAGAACTAATATATGGAAGTGAATAATCCATTTCTTATAATTTAAATACAAATGTACTAAAGGTTCCAAAATATAAAGGATGTTTAGAAAAAGTTAAGTGTGAAATATAAAAAAAATTGTGTTATTATTTAATATGATGAAGTCATGATCTTTAAAGAGAGTGAAAGATGTGAAAATAAAATATCCAACATATTTTTTTTAAATCAGCTGCACCATTAAAGTTTAGTCTGGGTCTGTGTCAAACTCCTTGAGGTGTTTGTACTAGCAATTTGCCCTTTGACCCTATACATGGTAAATAGATTGTTTGAATCATGGATACATTTTGCTGTATGAAAATCATTATTTTATTGCAATGCACATGATGCAAAGTTAACTTTTCTTATTTATCATTCTTATGTTTTCAAGAATCACTACTCAATAAGCATTGACAAGACAATTAAGAGATATAAAGAAACTCTTAACACCCCCCTCAGACAAAGTTTCGACAAATTATAGTTATGTATGATAAAGTAGTACTATATATTATAGCCTATTATTTCTGGCATACAAAATACTAGAATACATGTCTCTAAAGAAACAAAATAGATTGGTACATTTTAACATATTCAAAACAATGTTCAGGCTTACCTAAGTCAAATTGACTATTTTCAGAACAATTGAAATACACAGGTATTTTTTATTATCAACATGTTATTTTGAAAGACATTTTAAAATTATATAGAACTTTTCTGATATTTATAACCTTTTTTGTATATTTTTTCCCAACAAATTTTGATTTAGAAAATAATTATAAAATAAGGAAAAGGTTGATTGAAGTATAACCCTACCTTTTTTCCATAATTAATAATACTCAAAATATCAGGCAACATCAGACAACATCAGTATTGTTGCATCACATATTTACATATTTTACCTTTTCCATCAACATCTTTGATCTTCATATCTGACCCAGAGGCTGCCAATATCTCCAAAGTTTGAACATGTCCAAATTCTGCAGCTCTCATAGCAGCAGTTCTTCCTTTGAGATCAACAACATTAGGATGAGCTCCAAGCTCCAGAAGAAACTTGACCATTTCTTCATCGTTTACTCTGGCCGCTAAATGTAGTCCCGTTTCACCTTCTTTAGGTTCGCTAAAGTTGACCAGATGTGGTACTCCGTTATTCACAAGTTTCTCAATTTGCTCCTTATTTCCAGTTCGAACACATTGTAAAAATTTGTGGACTTGAAGAATTTCAAGTCTCGTCTGAGCAACAGGCATTTTGATCAGTTGCTATATAAATTTGGCGACAATTCACTCCACATGTACATGAAAATAAATGTGCTCGTTTCCGACTGAATGTGGCTTACTGGTCCGTTTTTAATTACATTCGCGGCAAAATCCAACAAGTGGTCCGTATTCTGTCACTAAAATGGTTTTACAAGAAATATCCCTCACCAAAATGTTAATATTTAGATCGCACAGTATGGAGATCGGAGACTTTTCCAATGTTTTGCCATGTTTAGGAAGTTGTTGTCGTCGCTAATCCAGTTTCAATTCATCAGCTACCAATGATCAAAATCAATGCATCATTCATACGGTACTTGATGGGTTTCGTGGTCTCGCTCCGTTGCCATGGACGCCGGCCTTTTGTATACACTGAGTCCATTACCTTATCAATAGTTGAGCCGGTAATGCGGTACACCCCTTTTGTTCACTAATCAAACATTGAATAAATGTCAGAAAGTTCACCGCTGGATAAAAAAAAAATCCCATAAAAGGGACAGACAGGTAGTAGAGGACATAGTAGGCCTATCAAGTGTCGATGATTTGGAGGTGGGGGTGTAAACAATACTTCTGAAGAGCTCAGGTAACGAAAGTTTTGAGTATGATGACAATTAATAGTTTGTAGGCGGGAGTCCAAAAAATTGGCAGTGAGGGTCCCGGGTACCCCCCGGGTGAGGGTTAAAATTACTAGTGGTGCATCCCGGGTGGTGCATATTGAAAAAAGTTTGCCAAAAATGGCCCATTGAATTAAGTTGACTTGTCAAAATCCCTTTTCCTCTTTGAAATGCAAACAATATTTGCCTCCCTTTTTGACTCATTTCTGAGTCCAAAGGAAAAGTCTTTAGTTAGGATTTGAGTCACCGTTAGGGGTAGGTTTAGGGTATTAGGGCTTAGATGATTGGTTTGGGATAGGGTGAAGTTTAGGGTAAGGAAATGATAGGGTTTATACTTATTATTGGGTTTTGAGATTAAAGACCTTACCTGTAACTATTTTTGTGACTTTTCAATCAGTTTGATGAAGGCAGTAGGACTATGAGAGTATACAATCAATGCATGTCCGAGTCCATTTTGGGACCCAGGACATGGTGGCCCTAAATGACTTAGGGGCTATGCAACAATTATGAGCCCTGGGGTAGACTATGCCATAGTCGAATTTTATTAAAAATATGTTATTATTAGTCATGATGAACCCATTTCGTTGAACTTAAAATTATACTGATGTTTATTAAAATTAAGTATGGTCATAAAGAATTAAGAATATCAGATGATTAGTGACAATAAAAGTAATTGAATGCAACATTATCTTGCATAATTATAATGGCTCACTTTAATACTGAACAATTCTGATTTTGGAATCTACCAGTTTATTGATAGCGAACAACTAAAATCCTTGGGAAGCTAACAGAGGGAGTGCGGTGACTGAAAAGATCAGATACAGATGTGAAAATCTATCAGTTGCACACAAATCAATATAAATCACAAGTTTTATGCTTAAATGTAATAGCCAGAGTATGCAAAATGGGCAAGTGGACTACGGATAAGTCTAGCCCTGGGGGGAGGAGGGTAAAATTGGGGGAAAGAAATTTTGGCGAGCTGAGAGGGTGGGCAAGCAATTTTTGGCCAGCCGGGGGGGCAAGCAATTTTGGCACACATTCATGGGGCACCTTTTAAAAAAACGCTCTGCGATCGCAACATATATCTAGGCCATTTAAGGGCTGGGGTATGAACGTTTGGACAGTATTTATTTTGGGACATCAGAGCACATCAGACATATCGAATTGCATTCTGAATACGAAGAATGTCATTCTGATATCAAATAATTTTGATTTTTTGAAATTCGCAATTTAATACACATTTTATGGCAAATCATTAAAATTGATATTTTTGATATTTAACAGTACTTGAAGTAAACTTTATAAATCTGATGATTTATACTTAAAGTGTATGTAGGTGGGATGAAAAGCCGACGATCAATTGAAAATTTTGACCTTTCGTATTGAAGATATGGAATTTTTTTCCCAAAACACCAAAAAAAATTAGGTCTTTTGGGAAAAAAATCCATATCTTCAATATGAAAGGTCAAAATTTTCAATTGACCGTCGGCTTTTCCTCCCTGCTACATACACTTTAAGAATATATCATTAGATTTATATAATTTACTTCGAGGACTGTTATATATCAAAAATTTGAAAAATATCAAATTTTTATAATTTGTCATAAAATTTGTATTATATTGTGATTTTCAAAAAATGAAAATTATTTGATATCAGAAAGACATGCTTCGTATTCAGAATGCAATTCGATAGGTCTGAGGTGCTCTCATGTCCCACAAAAAATACTGTCGAAACGCAATAAACGCTCATTTTAGATCCCTTAAGGTTTGCAAATTGGGATCCCAAAAATTTGGCATGTGAAAGGGGGGGGGAAGTATTTTTGGCGGGCCAAGAGGGGGCAAGCAATTTTTGGCAGGCCAAGAAGGGGGGCAAGCAATTTTTGACGGGCTGTTCGGAAATTTTACCACCCCCCGGCTCATAATTATTGCACAGCCCCTTATCATTTACCCCAAGTTCCCAAAAAATGCAGTATATCTAAGTGCAATTCAAATCCATCATATTCTGCATGACCTCAGTTAATGGACTGTGCCAACACCTCTGAAGTTAATAATAGGATTAGGACCATGGTAAGGATTAACTTGTGTTTTAGGGTATGGGTTAAGAATTTAGAATTAAGATTAGTGTGTGCAGGGATATCTCATATCCCTGGTATGTGGTGCTAACACCATTAATGCTCAAATATCAGAAATAACACTGGCTATTTTTTGCTGTACTATGGGGATATAACATGAATACAACATGTCAACATTGACCTGACAAACGTAACACATTTGGCTGATTCCATTTACGTTTAAGTTGGGACATGTGCTAACATTACAAATATGCCAAAAAAATCAGGTTTAAAAAAATAAATAAATAACTTAAAGATTGTACATTATAATATGAAGTATAATTATAAGCATTTTCTATCATGGGCATAAGTTTCACATACCACAAAGTACACAAAATAATATACCAAACACCTCACTGAGTTATCACATATTTTTCAATGTATTTATTTAATCTACACCGTTTCAATGTTTTACATGATGTGATGTACATGTACTACTGACAATGTAAACTAATGTCTGGAATTGTTTGCACAAAGATAAAAACAAGTTCTCTATTTCAACAAAACCTTGAAACTACACACAACACTTTGTTAGTTCTGTCTGTATATGGGGTGGGTTGATTATTATAATAAATAGAAACATTTCCTTATCTGTACATCTCAGAAAATAGGAACATTTGGATTCTTGGAATGAAAAGTCATCTTTGTTTTACAGTGCACATTATAATACCATTTCAAGAAAGAAAATACAAAACAAAATACGAAATATATACTTGGATTTTAAAATTTTAATTAAAAGCACACCTTAGTTGTGCTATTCAACAATTTTTTTTAAACCAGCCAGGTAACAAAAAAAAACCGCTCTACAGGCCTGACCGAACCAGATTTTGCATTTTGGGGATTTTTTTTGGCTTTGTTTTTATATCTTTTTAGATGCATACCAGTAAAAACAGCCATTTTTGAAAACTAATGTTTGCAAAAATTGTTCAGATTATTTTTCCAGATTTATCAAGTTTTCTGTGATTTTCTAAAGTCATTTTAATAGCCTCTTCCAGAAAAAAAATCCGGACCGACCGACCCAATTTTGAAATTCCGTCCATAGAACAGGGTATATTTTGTTGTTGATGTAAGCAGCAGATATATCTTTGCTGTAACATTCCAAAAATACATACCCAGACCCGCCAGGTGATAAATTCAGATCTGGCATGGGCAGGTAATATAGTACGAACAGTAACATTTAAGAACTGCCAGCCTGACTAGTACCAGTAGATATACTTTTTTTCTGAAACTTTTATATCTCAAATCATTTTTTTGTCTTGCATAAGTTTGAAGAATTGGAATGAATTAGACCAATGATCCATGTTTACTTTAATATGTTGTTTTTATTAATAATGTACTAGTGTGCACTGACTGCCCTTTATAAAACTGTAATACTTTCACCCATATACAACATTTTGTTCTTTTTTTAAATTTCACTTAAGTTTTACTCCCAAGTTGGCAACATTGAAATACTTAAATATCAATGTGTTAAATTGTTTTACTTCACTCAATCTGATAAGTTTCACTTTTTGGAATAATACATCTTATTGATAAAACACAATTACCTCATAAATGTTTACAAAATGTGCAATAAATAAGAAACCAATTTTGTCTTCACTCAATAATTCACCTTAATTTCAATACTCATCACAAAGGCCATGGAAAATACAAAAGTCTTTACATTTTACCAAACATCACTTAATATAAAATAACACTCTCTTTTTTTGTTAATATATAAACCTGTGTCCAGCTGCAAAAGACATCATGGACTTCTGCGCCCATTTCATTTTCAACTGCAAAGACCCGTAACAAGCTGCTATAAGTAGTTCACTAATAAAAAGCTGCATAATTTATGTACAACATGGAAAATATTATTTGTTCAAAAAAGTAAATGCATGGTGATAAAATGGTTCAATACATCAATAGATTGTTTTATAAACTTACATTGTTGCTGGGTCATTTCTTTACATTATTTGTAGCAACACTTAAAAAAGTTAGTAACTATGGACAATGTAGGTAAAATGTTCTCATTGGTATTGGACGTCATATAAAGGGAAATTATTATCATTAAAATAAAAAGAAAATGTTAAAAGTCCTATACAAAAAAAATGTTAAAAGTCCTACGACACATTAATGGTATAATAAGTGGTTAAGGGGGTACTACACCCCTCGATAAATTTATGTCTATTTTTGTATTTTTCTCAAAAACTAATCACGCACTGGTAACAAAAGTTATGCATATTATTGGGGCAAGGAATTCAATTACTACACTGGAATTTCAATGACTCAAGGCAAGTGGTTTGTTATTTATGATACGAAATAAGGTACCGCTAGGATGTACCTCATTTCCTATCATATATACGGAACCGCTTGTCTTGAGTCACTGAAATGTCAGTGTAGTAATTGATTCCTTGCCCCAATAATATACATAACTTTTGTTACCAGTGTGTTATTATTTTTGAGAAAAATGCAAAAATAGTCACAATTTACTACAGGGTGCAGTACCCCTTAAATGTTCTTATTTGTATTGGACATCATACAAAAGGAGATTATTACCGTAAAAAAGGGAAAAGATAAGTCCTATGGTACATTAAGTGAGACTGCTACTTAAAAGCCATCATGAGATTCTTGCTCTTAAAGATATTATACCACCATTTTTATAATAAATAAATTGCTGAATAGTCCACATATATATACTGCAAAAAGCACAAAAATAAAAACCTTGCAAAAATGTTGTTTTCCACATGAAGTTTGGTCTTACTTACCTACAATAAAATTTATATCAAATACAAAGTTTTAGCTTCCATTCAGTCAATTCAATATAAAGAGCAAGAAAAGAACAATCTCGTTTACATCAAAATCCATCCAATTTAGGCACTTGTATAACATTAATATCATGTTACTCATAAAACACATTATTTTGAATAAGATACTTTTTTTAACAAAACAAATTCATCTTTCACATTGAGTTCAATTTTAAAATGGATGGAAATGTTAAATTTTTCACTTAGAAGTAAAAGCGGAAATTAAAAATGTGTGAAGATATTTATTTATTCTGTAAGGATCTGTAGAACATTTTTAATTACAGGCAAATATTTCTGAAATTGTTAGGACACACATTTTACAGTATCATAGCTAAAGCAAAACTAAAGCGAATTCTGAAAAATATGTGTCATATGCAGGCATGAAAAGTGGCAATAAAAACAAATGCTGAAAAACACCGAGCTCTTTCATGTGATAATGAAAAGTTACAGGGACTTGTCCTGGGAATAGGCTACGACAGGGCTTAAAGGGCATCACCAAAATATATCAATTCCGAAAATCTTGATTAAAAATTATGGCCCATATTTTATAAATATGTGGAAATCTGCGGGACCTTTTCATACCTGTAAATGACCGTCTGAAAAGAAGTGTTTGTTGAATGATGGGAATATTCATTACCTCTCTATAGTAAATTAAATCACATCTGATACAGAATCCAGAATCTGTATACAAGTATGACTTTTATCATGTTGAATGTTATTCACATCAAGCAAAGCCTACAAAAGGAAATGACATCACCAGACAAGATATTCAAATCAATTCCAAATCTTTGTAATCAAGAGTTCAAGAACATTCACTATTGAAACATGTGATGGCCAGCTGCTGTTTGCAGGATTTGTGTGGGTTTCTATTCAGGTTTATTTTTGAACATTCTCTGTTCTTTGTTTTGTAAATACATCACAAAAAACAACAACCATCTGGTTTTTTTCATGTGACAATCTGTTATAGCACAGGCTTTTATATTGTAGATATATCACAGCTACTTGGGGGGGGGGGGGGGGTGTTGACACAAATGCGGTATCAAAATATGCACAAAATAATTGGGCTAATAATGCTATTCAGTTTGAAAATTAGTATCTCGGTTTTGTTAAAACCGCCCAAAAAAGGGGTAGCTACTTTTTGGAATATGTTTATGTTTCTTTAAGTTACAATGGCAAGTTGAAAGCACATCTCTTCTCTTCTCTCAATATACAAACTGTGTATGTTTACAACTAATTGACAACAAAATAGTTATATTTATCTACATTTACAGAATATTAATCACAAAATGTTAAGGTTACATATACAATACATCCTCAATGGGCTATTCCAGTTGGAATCCACACTCCCCCTTTGGAAAGCATGACCTCACACACAGGGAGTGTGAATTTCAAATGGGGCTACTGAAATATATAGGTGACTCCATTTGAAGTCTACACTCCCTGTGTGACAGATTAAGGTTATGTCTTCCATAGAGGGTGTATGGATTTCAAATGGAATATCCCAATGCATTCTCAATGGCAGGAACACAAACATACTTCTGTCCTATATAATCACTTTCATCTTCTTTCCTTTTCTTACAAAAATATCCTCAATACCTTTCATGTTGTTTTACTCCATATATGTGAGTATAAGAAAAACAGTGTTGGCCAAGAAATACAATTGGAACTGTAAAGTTGTTTTATAGTATTGTATGTAGGGTGAACACAGTTAGTTGGGACATATCATAGTTTTCTTTGAGAAATCCAGCAAAAATATAATATTTTCATGCAAAAAACAAAACAAAATATTTCCACATGTGTTTTTTTTTTTAAGTGGGATTAGATCAATTACATTTAATGAAAATCAATCTTTCCTATACGGTATATCTTTACTAAAAGTTATGTCTTTAGCATCTAACCTACTATGCATCTGATCTGGGATTTGAAGCAAAGTTTACCAGAAATCTTGGAACTCTGTTAAAAATGGTAAGTGTAGCATTGTGGCAAAAGAACAACATCTACAGTTCTGTAATTACTATAAACTTGTCTTTCCTGTACTCACATCAAAAACTATACCTTTTATTATTGGGCTATTCTAGTTGAACTCCATACACTCACTATGAAAGACATTACCTTAATCTCCCACACAGGTGTGTAGACTTCAAACCGAGTCACCCAATAAGGTAGTCTCATTTGAAATTCACACTCCCTATGTGGAAGATTAAGGTCCTGACTTCCATAGGGGGTGTATGGATTTCAACTGAAATAGCCCAATTTACAATCGTCTGCATCTAAAGATAACAAACGTCAAATTATTACATGAATACATTATGGAAGCATTCTTTATAACAGCTACGAAACATTCTCCTTTTAAAAATTATATTTCCACACATTACTATACACATACATGTAGCTGCTGCATAGTGTCATTATTCAACAAGTTTCTTATTTTCACATCATTTCTGGATAAATTCAATTTTCACTTTAATACCTGCCAACAGGCCAAACTATTCACAAATGCAAGATTATGCCTTTACAGACTAGACATCTGGTAAAAACTGATGCCAGGGTTCAGAGATGTTCAGAGACATTAGACAAGTGTCAGAGAATGATACATCAACATTAGACCAAGAAATAGCAGTTAATTGACCCAACCCAAACTCTTTTCTAACAATTCTATCTCTTTCATTTCACTTCTCAATACAACCTCTTGAAAGAGCACTTTTCAAAAATACTATATTACTTTTTCTGAAAGTTTAAACTGGCTTTCAGCACAAAAATTCAACTAACCTTGAATTTTTCGATGTGTAACCATGGACGTACTAAATAAGACGTACTTATTTAGTACGTCCATGGTGTAACACACATCTTCATCAAAAGAAGTCCCATGACGTTGTGATGGACCAAAATTCACCAATGGTCAACAAAAGGACACGACCAACACATCATCATAGGACTTCTTCTGATGAAGATGTGTGTCACACATCTAAAATTCAAGGTTAGTTGAATTTTTGTACTGAAAGTCCGATTAAACTTTTAGAAATTGTTATCACCAGCACATTATGAATTTACATTCGAGTATATTACTTTTGAATTCGCCGTAGAAGTAGTCATGTAACAGTATTAATTACCATAGTAATGGGTTTACACTATTTATGAATGTATTGCCCTGCAGTATAATCAGGCTGCGCTCATTACCTGTGTATATATATAATCTGATGTTTACAATCATTGATTGAATACAATGTACCGCTTGACAAAGACACGTCTTACAGGTGCAAGTGAAACATACAATTGACTCAGCATCAGTAATGTAAAATATCTGTAGAATTACGATCCCAGTCCACACCGTTCCTTGACAGCGTAACGACCAGTGCAGGGCAATACATTCAAAAACAGTGCAAACCTATTGCCATGGTAATTTATCCTGTTACATCACTACTTGAATAGGCTTGGAAATATTTCCAAACTACCATTTTAAATCCATAAAGTCAATTGGTATTTGGTTAAATTCTCCATTTGGTCTTATAATATATTAGATTGTTACTCGTCATCTGATGATTCTTATTGCTAACCATACAGATATAAGGGTATGGCAGCATTCTTTATTTTTATAATCATGAGTTCCCAGCCAAGGGGTTGTAACCCAGCCAAGGGGTTATATGACCCCATTTGACATGAGGTCACAACCTTTGACATGGGTAACAAGTGGTCAAACTGTTAAGAAATGGGTTCGCCTTAAAAAAACAAAAGGGTTGAGAACACTTTATTCAGAACCAGTACAAAATTGCCATGCAGCAACATGTACTCTCATATCCTTTCAAAAGCTTGCAAAATGTCATTGTTCGTTTTACCCTTTGGCAAGATGTTTCTTAATAATAATATTTTTCTACTATTAACTACTTTCAAAACAACATATATATACAATTATGAATCACAATTTTGTCAATTTTTTTACACCGGTCCATCAAATTCCATTTAAAACTAATCAAACAACACAATGTAATTCTTTCCATTTGTCTCAAAATATAATCACTTCTACCATTCATAAATAACCATTTACATTGATCAATGTTTCCCAAACAAAATATAGCATTTATCACACATTTCCGACTATAAAGTAAAAATAAAAATAGAGCTTTAGTTTTGTTTTTGTATCTTTCTCCAATTTTGGTGGTTTTTTAAACAGAGGTTTTCTTTTCCAACACAACACTGAATATAAAGAATAGAAAATAGAGGAACCTACATTATTGTTAATACTATGAAAAAATGTTTGGAAGATAATATTATAGCAAAAATAAACATCTATACATCCTTTTCAATCCTCTCATTCAACAAGGATATGCTACACTTGGTCAACTCGTAATAGGCAAAAATTGGATTTTGTTTCTACGCATATCAATATTGTCTCACTCACAGAATTCACAAAAAAAAACGTGCACCAGTACGGAAAGCTTAATTATCACAAGTGCTGCACCTAAATGTTGGAACGCCATTCTATATAGCGATCCACAAAGCTACAAGTCTTGCCTATTACCAGATGAATTAAGTATTAGTAGGTATTCTTCTTTTACACTTATTTTGAAAAGCCAAGAGAACACACAAATTGCACTTACAATTCAGTTGCCCCATTGCCCGGAGGGGACACTCACATGTCAAGGTGGTACGGGTATGTGTGGCAGTCAAGGGTCCCATTTTCAGGCTCTCCGGCAGTTCCGAAGACCCACATTTGGGGATCATGCTCCAGTTCTTTAGCTTCACTATGAGTAAAACTTGTTGCTCTTTAGCTCAAATTTGAATTTTCTTAGCTCCATGCAAGCTAGTAAAAAAAATTCAGTTCAGAAGCCTCCATCTTGCTGGAAAATCAATTCTCAGTTCCCAAAGTTCAGCCCTCCAAGCTGCACACCCCTACCAAAATGAAACTTGAGTGCCCCTGGGCCCCATTGGTTCTAATGTTACACCCTACACAACCAAAGTAGGAAACTAGGGCTCTTTTAACCTAAGCCAGACTCAAACAGGTTCCTTGGCATATTTCCATTTGAACAAACAAATCCACAGAATGTTGGCTGATACTACTTATCAAAAGAGATAAAACAACTATGGACATCAAGTAATTAAATTTACAAAATAAATAGACAATTATTCAAAATTTATGGATTTCGCTAATATAAAACATGTAAGCATGGTTTGATTTCATTGGAGTGATTCACACTTACAACTCTACATATGTGGTCATTTTTGTACATTTTCAAGATAATCAAATATTCAACAATAAAATGAATACTTGCGATCAAATTTAGTATGAACAAGACAACAAAAGCTTGCAAATACCATCAAAATCAGGGTATACTTTAACATTAACCCCATCAATGGGTGAACGAGTACAGTGCAAACATTCATATCATCAGAAAGGCACATTATTTTGAAGAATTTGGATGCAAAATGTGATTAATCAAAAGGCTACCTTGTGTATTTTTTGTATCAATATTGTTATTTTATGTAAAGACATACCGGCAATATTAAAAAATATCATAAGGCAGCACATGGTGTATATATCTCATTTTGCACCTGAACTCTACATTTTACAATTCAACAGGAAGTCCATTAAAATTCCAATTTGCTATTCAAATAACATCACAAAAAATACATATTCAATTTACTTAATTCAATTCAAATTCTGACATACGCATAGAACTTTCAATATCCTGATTCTTCATCAAAAACCAATTCAAAAATAAATGTTGGGAATTTTTAATCAACACATTTGGACCACTAAACGGTGTCGTCTGCTACTTTGCACATTTTTAAATTTCTACAGAAAAGTACCAAATAATTTCCTGAGATTTAACTTGACTTTACGAAAAGGAGGAAGGATCACATACTTCACAGAACATCAAATATATGGAAAATTGTGCTATTTTTTAAACATAGTGTAGAATGTGTTTTTTAGAGCCCAAAATTATGATGAATATTTTAAAATTTATGCTTGTTGAAAGTTGTTTGCAGTAATGGTTACATACAGACTAAATAGATAGTTCACAAACCAGCAAAATCTCTCAATTAATGAGGCGTCAATTGTTTCCTGGAATTGCGAGATAAAATTGTGACACTCAGTCTGCATCTGTCACTATGAAACGTACATCATGCTCTATCTTCTGCATTATATGTGAGGTCATTCAATACCATGAATCAATTGTTTAGCATAACAATCAGGTCTCATGAATATGCAAAAGACAGGTAGATGGAAAGCCATGGTGACTTTGCATGATTACGATCTCTAGCTTTATATGTTAATCTCTGTTTATGCCCCAGGCATGTACATTTCAGAATTTGTAAATTTGTAATAACATGGATTGTCCTTCCCATAAATAAGGTAACCTATTTCAGTATGTAAATGTGTCATTTTTTGACAATGTTGAAACACTGAGCTTGTTGCTTTGCCTACAAAAGGCTTTAAAATACTTCATGTCACCGTTTATAGCCAATATACAAATTGTGAGATGTACCTTAGTGTCAGGTGACAAATTGTCATCATTTTCAGAACATCAAATTGTCTGAATAGAAAATTAATAAATTAACAATTTCATATCACATAAATAAGTTTCCCTATGAGTGTAGCACAAATGTTTTTAACATAAACATTAATATCATTGGAACTTGTTTCTTACAAATTCTGCTGAGTAAATATGATGTAAACATTGTTAATTAGGTGGTGACACTATTTAGTGCATTCCGAGTGCATTGCCACCTCTTGTAATAGCGATTGGACCAGACTCACTGTCCTGTTATGAACCGACATGTTTATGCTTCATACAAATTCAAACTTGTTATAAAACTTTTAACTTTCACTTTTCGTTCTTTTTTATGAATCTATGATTTCATATTATAAACAACTACACATAATAATATTTTTACAGCTTTCATTTTTTCATTCATTTTTTGAATACTTTAAGCATTAAAGTGCACACATTTTGTTAATATATTGCTTCCTCCACTGTCGTTTTTTTCTTTGGTTATCTAAAAATACATATCTCTTTGTTGTTTTTGTAAGGCATGCATAAAAAAAGGCATTTATACCCATAATATGTACATTATTTTCAAAGCTTTTTGTTTTGTTTTACAGTAATTACACAAACTTATGGTGACCTTACCAATGGCCAACATTTTTGTACAAGTTTCACATGTTTATGTTTGGAACCATTTCCATACTTGACTCATTCCATATCTCAGTATGGGCACATCTTTTCCAGCCATTAAGCTCCCAGCTTGATTTGTGTCTGCATTCTGATAGGAAAATGTGCAATTTTGGAATGGGAAGATTAATCATTTTTCTGGAGTTGTTTTACAGAGTACAAGTATAAGTGTATTTACCACAGGTATTCCACACAGGGTCTACTTGGACCAGAGTCTCAACTGTAATAGCCCCATGTGAAACACTATGGTAAATACATTATACTAGATTGTCATATACAGGCACCGAAATAGTGCTCCTCTCAAATTCTTTGGCAAAGGCCCAAATCTGCGCATGGAGTACTTTATGCAAGTAATCGGTACAATGCATTACATTTCCATTCATCACATAATGAACTCTTCTTTGAAAACTTCCCTTCTAAAGATCAAGCTCATTATTTCATTTGTGAACAAAAATGCACATCATCATCTTATCAATTGAATTGCTCGCCAAATCCACTTGAGTTAACCCCATGGGTACTAGTCTACTTACTGCCTTTTTACAGTACTTCTGATAGATTAAGTACATGATATACTCATCTGAGTAACCAATCAAAATAGAGCTTTTAGCATGTTCAACTTTAACCACATAAGCCCTACTTCCTATTCTTATCATCTCTCCGATTGGTTCAATAGATGATATGGCCTTATTTGTAACCAATCAAACTAGTTCTTAGAGGCCAATGTATAGATAGTGTCCATGGGGTTAAAGGGTTGTTCTGAAATCATCCACTCATAGACATTATACGAGACTTTGCTAACTCATCACCCTCCTCTGTCTATCAAGTGGAAGTGGTAGACATATCAAATGAATAGATAGTACCAACGGTTTTGTCATTTATGACTGAACAAAGTAAAATAAAATACAGAATCTTGAAATTTAGGGGGGAAAGTTGAAAGTGATCAAGAACTGGATCACTCATGACACACTAAGTCTGAATAATATGTGCAATATGTGAATTTCTGGGGAAAAATACATCACTGCTTTTCACATCACTTCCCATCATATTTAATTGGTATAAATAACCAACACCAGTTCTTGAATATCTTGAATTGTATTTCAATTTTCAATACAAAGGACTTGTACATAAAAACATAGTACTGCATCGCAACCTTAACATATACATTCTTAAATATCAAAATGTAAGGTTTGTCATATTTTTGATTGTCAAAAAAAATTGTCCAGTCAATTAAAAAGCACTTTCACATTAAAATAAAAATTCAGTAATTTGTTAGAATTTGAAACTTTTTTTTTGTCATATAATTATAATAAAAATTATTATTTAAAAATCCAAAATCTACTGCATACCTTCAGTTTATGAAAAAGTATTTGTCAAAGCCATTTAGATTTTTGCTTTAACTTCAAGGTCTGGGTTCAACTGAAGAAACAATTACTTATAGTAGGGATATATAACATGCGTTGATACCAACTGAACTGGTATCAGCTTTAGAACTTCATAGAACCTATAAAAACAATGGATGTATGACTTAAAGGGTAATAACTTTCATTAGGCATGTTATGGACACTTTTTTGGTCTATACTTGTACATATCTCAAGGTGCAACAATATCATCTTAAATAGAACATTCAAATAATATAATATACATACATAGCTGTATGCTGAGAGGAAATATATATACACACCCGCTACACTATGGAATGTACCACAAAAAATGAATAACATAATATGCTTCATAAACCATGCACATAATATAGATGTTTCATAAGTTATATATGAATAAGTACATATGGTGGATAGATCCACATAACAATACAATTAGTTCCACATTTGGATATATAACATATTTGAAAACTACATCGATGGCTCAGTGGCAGACAGACATATCTCCATTAGCTGTTGTGTGTATTGTGTATTATTGCCCGTCATATTGAAAGTCTACTCATGCATGGTGAATGCACTCGTGTATGGCATGCACTGTTTCTGAAGTGAACTTGTGCATATCACTGACCATCATACATACAGTAGTCTTGAGTCAAACTGCATGTGGCTCAATCACTGGTGGCTCAATCAGTCTGGGTTCTTGAAAGGATCCAGTTTGATTGGCGATTTTGACTGACCTCAATGGTTTAAAATATATGTAACATTGTTTGCAATTTGATCAATAACATCCAGGTGCAGTGATCAGATGTGTGCCTATTCTCAGCCCAGATCTTGTGGCACCACTGCATGTATGTGGCAAACATATAGGTCAAATGTAGTCCATCGAAAAAGGACTCGTAATCCACGTCGTCAGACGTACATCATGGATTGTCAAGCTAACACACATGTGGGTCCTTCCTCAGTAGACTATTCCTGCAGCTTGAGCCTATCACAGGGGTCTTTGTTTCTGCTCAATTGCAGACAGCCTGTTAGGAACGACACAAACTGATTGCGAAGGACACTATGCATACAGCAGCTAATGGAGATACATCTTTGTGCCGCTGATACATCAACAGGTAGTTTGCTATCTCTAGGATGATTTTATCAGTAAAGTTCTTGTTGTATGTTTCTACAAATAATTTACACATCTGTAAAAATTGACATTTTTGTGTCCTAGAACTTTACAAAAAATGTACATACCCATGTTGTATTTACATTGATAGCAATATATTTAACTTCAAAACTGTCATATAATATAATAACTTGTATGTGTAACCCAGGGATTCTCAAACAGTGGGTTGCAAACCCCATCTGGAGTACCAAAATAAAAACTTGGGGGAGGGGGTCACTGGACTACCCTGGAGTAAGGTGCAACATATGACACAATTTGAAACAGGGTTCCCAGTTGAGGAACCCCTGGGTGTAACCCTACAGATACCAACCAGTTATGTTATCTCTTTTCTTGTCAGCTATGATATTTCTATTCCATCAATCACAGACTAGCAAATCCTCATCAAAGATCTTTTAAACTTCAGGTACGAACAATTATGCAACTGACAGACCAGGAAGATCGTTACTATCTCTATATTTGCATTCTCACTAGGATTCTGTAACAAACTTGCAGATGGAATGCAAAAAGTTTGACAGTGCTATGTCAATAATGCACTTACAATCTTATTGCATTGCCGGGATGGTGACACTATTAACATGCATATTGTTACTTGAGAAGGCATATCATAAGACTATAACATGTAATTGATGCACCATAGTTTTATTTCACACTTCAGACTGATTATGCAAATTGTTTCCAACATGTGTGTGTTTGATGAAATGTTGTAAACCACAGAACTCTGCATTTTCAATCATGAGAACTTCCCACACAATTCTCTCTATGGCCATGGGATGATTATTTTGATGAATACATTCTGAATATTATCCTTCTATTTTCTTGAATTGTTACTTAGTTCAGAAATGTCAGTTTGCCTACGCAAGTCCTACAACACCAAGAAAATCCAATGTTTGTTACAGCCAGTTTTACACCATAGTCTGACTCTGAATTAAGAAAATCTTCAAAAAGTGACATGCACATTACTTTTAACGACTTTTGAAATAATTCAATGAACGGGCCTGCTTGGAAAACATTTTTGGGTAACAATAGTTATTGAAAATCCTGTACCCAGTAAATCTGCATTTCCTATGTAGCACTGAAGCATATCAAAGCATTGCAATAACCAACTTCCCAGTCAAATCAAAATAACTTTTATAAAAATCTTTAAAAATGAAGTCAACAGCCAGAGATGACATAATCCTAGTTGGCATCCAAGGGTTTCATGTTAAAATTTTATACAAGTCAACCAAATAGAAGGAAGCTGGCATGAATATATGTTTGTGTGTGTGGGAGTGTATAATTATGGTGAGATGAGCCAATTCAGAGTTCTTGTGTGGGCGGTCTGCAGTACTGCCAGCAGACCGCCACTGCTTGCTGCCTGGTTTTTGCTTGATGATTTCATCTAGTAAGCTATGCCAATTTTCTTTTGAGTGCAAGAAAGCTGTACCTGCTGTAGCTAGTATAATATCAGCCATATAACTGCTGGATTGCATATGATTTCAGCCTAGGTATCTTTTGCAATGGTCCATGCGTCAGAATTATTTTCCAGAGTTCCCTTGGCAGAGTACCTTCAAACTTATGGACATTGCTAGATTCCTTATTATGTCAAATGTAACATTGTGACCCATTCTGATCCAACCAACGCAAATGAGGCAATTTTGGAAAATGTAGTAATCATTATCAATTTGCACAGTAACCAAGTGTGGTATAAATTTGCTGAAATCCTTATTCCTTATATCCTAGCATATTGACTGCTCAGTGCCAGAAGAAGGTAAATGCAATAGCTGCCCTATGAACATTTGGCAATTTACACACAGTATATTGTACTAATCTACACATGGCAGCTATTGCACATACCCACTTCTGGCACTAAGCAGTCTATATACTTGGTTGCAAAGTTACGAACTTTTATTATGTATTTCATTGGTATGTGTTCCCTGCCTTTAACTCAATTTCACAATTGCCACCTTTGGCCTGGTTGAATCAGATCATGAATAACATTACATAAGACAGCTATGACTGATACAGCTCTTGCACTAAAAACATTTCTTTCTAAGCTATCTAACAAAGCATACAAATAAATATATGTAAATGACTGGGTTGAAAGTGATATGTATTATTTATGAAATGTGCTTTAAAATGATGCAAACTTATTACAGATAACAGTTAAAACAATAAATTTAAAATTGTTGCATTATACTTAACAAATAAAATTGTTAAAACTTAATGCATAAAATTTGATATTTTAAATATTTTTATATGATAAAACTGATTGAGGAATACATTTTACAAAGGCATGGTAAAAAGGAATTGCATCCACATTGCTTACTTCAAAAGGGAAATTCTGCAGCTCATGGTGTAAGCTGTTCCGTAGCAACGTACAGAAATATCCATATTAATTAGTACTTTCTCTTGGATAAAACTCCTTGAAGACTATCCTTTTCATTTGCAGAACTTCCTTCTGAATTAAGGAAACTGGATGGAACACCTAAAGGCATATTACAATATATAACATAAGCACCATTGCTTACTCTACAAACAAAATAATAACATGGATCAAATGATTGCATTCTGCCCGTCATGCTGCTAGAACCTCCGAGGTCTCCGCCGAAGCGTGCCATAGTCCTCATAGTCATTGTGCGCTCGAGGGCGCTTGCTGACAGTTGTTTGAGATTGGGCGGTCAGCTGCAATTGGATAGCAGCTGTGTTAAGCTTTCCATTTGTTGTGAGAATTTCTCTTAGTCCATGCATTTTGTGACTATGGAATGCAACTTTTGGTGGGGGGATTTGGAATGAGGCACTGGTACTTTCTAAACTTGAATCAGAATCAACATCATCATCGTCATCTTCATCCTCTTTCTCTTGGTCATCGTCTTTTACTTCAGTTTCATCATCGTCTTCATCCTCTGACGACATCTGAGCTTTCAGTCGTCTTTGGAATGCCATTTCTGCTGGACTTTCTGCTTTCATGACCGATTCCATAGTCATTCCCGGAAACGCGCTACTACCAGTACCATTGGACCTCATACTGAGGAAATCACTGAAGAAGTCTGTCTTGCTATCCCAGGAACAGGACATTAACTGACTGGAATTTGTAGTCGTCGTCTTGCCGCATGTGGTATTTATCGGATCAGAGGTGCTCATCATAGTGTCTGATTCCTCTGCTGCTGTCGTAGTGATAGGATCCGATGTTGACATCATCGTCTCAGATTCATCCACGCAAGATGCTTCAAGTTCATCAATATCGATAGCAGCATCCTGCTCCATCCCTCTTTTCTTACCCGAATGCTTCTGTCGACCCCGCTTACGGGACTTCTTCCCTTTTACCTCTCTGATGATGTTCTTATTGATGTCTTCTTCACCATTACCACATTTATCTTCCATTTTTGCATCCTCGTTTTCTTCTTTCACTTCCTCCTTACCATTCTCTTCCGTAACACTGTCCTTCTTTTTTCCTCCTCCTCGCCTTCTCCATCTTCTTCCTTCTCCTCCACTCCGACGTCGATATGATGCCTTGCTTCCACAATAAACTTGGTCACAGATGCAATGAAATGCTTGGCCCATGTGATATGAAGGATTGGCGTGGCACTGTCTTCCTCCCACTTACAGATGCCATCGTAGAAACGTAACACGTAGCTGTAGCAATCTGGATCTCTCAGGACACCTGCCGCTACTCTGGACTCACCCGTTGACCCGGTCTTGACGATGTTCGGTATTAAGTAATTCGCAATCTCCAGGAATTCCTTGTACACCTCTTCATCCTCTCTACTGTAGTTATACCTGTATGCAAATTGAAATAAAAATATTTTCAGTGATCAACTATTTGAATCAATGTTAATAAAGCAAATCATATATTCTTGGAGAATCTGTATCCACCTCAAACCTCAATCCTATCCCTAATCTTTTGATCCAAACACTAATTCTACTCATAGCCTAACCTTAAAACATAGCCTTAATCCTAATCTTTTGGTTTGATGGCAGTTATTCTGTAAGGCTTTAAAAGCATTTGACATTGCTGCTCATGAAAGTCAAATATCTTTCAAAAGTAAGTATTTTTTTAACTCTACCAACTTGTAGATGTTTAAGTGCCACATTTTTCAACATACTTGTTTGTGGGGTGTAATTGGAAGAAATATCCAAAATTAAATAAGACAAAGCAGCCAAGAAAAGATTCAGTTGCATTTACTCTTGACATTTGTTTCATAATTAAATATTTCTATATAAAGAATTTCAACATCGATTTACATGGGATAATACACAGTGTGCCATTCAAAACATAGTAAATAACAAAGGCCCCCTTGAATTGAACAAGCACCTGGGGCGCATGAGATTGAATACCTGGTTGCTACACTACCTCTCAATTTAAATGCAAACAAAATCATCTTGTTACTAAATGTGAGGAATATTACTACCTTATATGTGCTAGTGCTGGTATTTACAAGAAATTCACAACTTAAGTGAAATACAGCACCCTAGCATTAACAAGGACATACAGTGTAGTAAGAGTATTCGCCTATTGCACGGTTCCGCCATATGCGAGGAGAGCCTCGAACTGGCAATAGACATGAAAGGAAGTATTACGTAATTTTACGTAATGTTATATGACTGGTATAATTCCCATTCATGCATGCTGTCAGATCGAGGCTCTCCTTGCATATGGCGGAACCATGCAATGGGTGAATAAGGGCGCCTTCATACACAGGCAATTCTTGTTTGAGATATTGTTCTCTTTTCTCCTTATATTGAACTCATGAAACTTCAGGTGCGTTAAGCTCCAAGGTCTGCTTTCATTTAAGGATGTTAAAATTGATATCTATTTTGTTAGCATAATGACTTCATACCCCTTCATGGAACCTACACCATGTCCTTGAATCATACTCCTTCCCTGATTACTTTGTGTATGACTGTATGTGGTATGTTTTTAGGAATAATAACCATAAGATCTATAGATTCTTAATTGGGTTATATGAAATTGGCACTTATTATCTCCTGCGAGAATACTTTCCTGCATTTCTCTGCTTGGCAAAAGTGCAGTTTTGCACAGCCATATGGATTGGATGTATCATATTATTCTTGTACAAGTATACATGCCTGATAATATGACAAAATAATTACACTGCACAAATGTAGCAGTGTGTGAAATCCTTCGTATTGTAAAATGGTAACTATGGCAAAACTCAGTTTGGTTGCCTTGGGTTAAACTAAACACATTCAAGATTGAGTTAAGCTTATTATCAACCCAACCGATATATGCTCTGTGCACTACATTATATTACTAAATTCATCTAACACTAGCCATTTTGTTACATGAAACAAAACATGTGGCTTACGGGATTCCTAAATTTAATTTGATTTCCAAATTAATTAAATCCAAGTGAGTGATACTTTTCATACCATTCGTTAAAGGTTGCTTCTTTCTCTAGGAAAAACAATTGGCCATATGCAGTTAGTGAAATTGTGATATTTCTCTACCCCTACTTATTTCCGCAAGCACCTACAAAAATATCAAGTATAGTGGGTGCAGGGGTGTGGGTGATATGGTACACATATATGCTACATGTTACTTTAGCCCCCTCCCCTAAAAAAAGGTCTCTAGGCTATATATAATTTTTATAAGTTTGTTTAGAAGTGTGAAGAATTTGTGACATATTTTGAAAAAAAGTATGAAACAAACACTGATATTCAAAATAGGCATTGGTTAATATCTATTCCAGCTCCAGTGACACCTCATTAATTTCCTTAGACCTTTGAAATAAGGAGGCTGGTCGAGTGTAGATTTGTCGGAACATGCTTTTCAACACAGAATAAATGCTAACCTCATCGTAACATACAAGCAGCAAAGTTCATTTCCCATTGAAAAAGTGTTATCCGACGGATCTGCAGTCGACCATTCTGTACGTATTAGCATTTTACTTTGAAAAATCAATATAACACTAGAGGGCCATAGTGCTAGTTTTCATGCGCCTCCAGTGAACATAGGTTATAGAACGGTTGTTATAGGTTGCCAGCTTCTATATTCCACCCACCTGCTTATAACATTGGCCGCTAATGCCCATTGTTCTAAGGCTCCTTTATATTGCCTTTGTCTGTAGAGATGACCACCCAGATATGTGTATGGATACACATGATGATCCTCGTAGTTCTCTTGACCTGACTTGATAGACTCCTGGAACAGGTCATAGGTTGAAGGTCGGTCTGGTGTAGGGTCAATACTCTCCAAGTCACCAAGATTTCCAAGTGCCATTGGATATCTGTAACGAACAAGAAAAGGTGGAAATTATGTAACTTGTAATAGGGATGACCAATGAACCATCAACTTGATTAGAACACTCCCACAGTCATGCAGGGAGCTCAACTATGCACTGCTTGCACAGACATTTCTAAATTGATCTCATTCTTTTATTTTTCTGTAAAAATTGGGGAAGTTAATGCCAATTATATTTTGTAACTATCTTGCAAATTACAGCAACATAACTTATTTCATTTTCCTGTAAGTGCGAGTCAAAATTGGTCCATCACCACAGTGCGCTTAATTGCCAGTGGCTGAGTTCAGCACTGCTCAAGAATGGCACAAAATATTCATGTCAATAATTTCAGGTGAAAAACGTGGCCTACTGAGCTGAAATTTGGCAGAGTTGCCAGTAATACCTCTATCATACTCTCTGTAAAAAGGTTAAAATATTGAACAAGTAGATCTCGAGTTACAAATTAAATCACCAGCTTCCCTTTGGAATTTCCATTCTCCTTTCGAATCATGCTAAGAAGACACCTTTCTGAACATAAATGTGAAGTTTCGTGCTCATTTGATGTATTTTTCACCTGATTTCAACCCTAAACGTTTTCTTATATTTAGGCCCATACCATCTACAACTTGCTGCTGGCTATACCATGTTTAGAACTTGCAAAAGAAGTACCTGAATGTGCAACCATAACTGTTTCAAAATAGCCCGCGAAAGTCATGCAGGTAACTCCGAGGTCATGTATTGAATTGTTTTGAATGAGGAATACTACGGAACCAGCACCTTTTGTTAGAAGTCACACATGAGCATGATGAGTGAAGTGGATAACCTCTATTGTTGTGAATGAGTCAATGACCTTCAATGACACTTAAGATTTAATTTGCATACACCTATTAATTGGTCATATTAAACCCAATAACATCGACATTTTTGGTTGTGAAAAAAAAAGTTTACCTGGACTTTAAGAGTGCATATTTGATTTTGTGCCATATCGGCCATCTTGGATGATTTTTGGCAAATGTTCGCTAAATGCATGATTTCAATGCCTCGGTTTGAAAAAATAATTTATGCCATTGACTAGTAAAGTGCGATTTCATAAGAAACCCTTTGATACTTTCACAATATGCTTGTTTCATGTTTGCATATATGTTAAAATAAAGAAATATATAAAGGTAAATATATGCTTATGCCAATTTTGCTCCCACTTGATATTTTTGGACCTTGTCATTTTATTTCGCTCCAATGACAGGTCAGAATGGGAAACTTTGAAAATTCATAATTCGAAAAGTTTTTGACCGATTTTGACCATTTAACCACCAAAATACTTCTATTGATGAGTTCTATCCAGAAAACAATCTTTTGTAGCAATAGGGGCAACATGAAATTTTGATGGTTATCCCTACTTGTAACATAGGTTACACACTTTCAATCACACCCACACTCACAATCCATTGATCACCAATGTGGTCATTCAGCATATATCCTCCAATGAGGACAACTCTCACTGTCCGAGTGCGGACACACCTGGTCAAATTACAGGATGTGTAATAGTACCCAACGGGCACAAAACACCACATCAGTGCATCTTATCCGCTGCCGTAGTGCACATTAGTAACCATTGGTTACTGGTTCAAGTCTGGGCTCATAGTCATACACCTGTTCCGAATTATGATATGCCATAGGTTATGTGTTGTGATCATTTCGATCAGTAGTTCGTAACAAAGAAAGCGTGAGCCAGTTGACCCAACAACAGTCATATTGAATTCGCTATATTGAAATATAGCGAATTGTTTACTATGCACCACTACAGCTATACTAAAAGGGGACAGTTACCCATTGCAGGTAGGTTTATGTGGCGAATAATCTGTCCCATTTGGCAGCAACCCCGACAGCAACACAAACCATCCTGTCTCCCACACATATAAACATCATCCCCACACATATACTAATTCACTTCCCTGATTTCAAGTTCATGCATCCCATCTGACCTTCTTCACAAGTCCATTTGCTCAGAGGTAACTAATATTACATAAAGTGGTGACAACAGGTTTAAACCATAGAATTCTCATAGACAATTTGATTTGTTTTCCCAAAAAGGTTCCTTCTTAAGGGCAATTGAATTGATACAAGCAGGCAACACTGTACAACTGAATCGCCACCTGACACTCTTACATAATATTCATGTCAGGTGACTGCCTGGAATCAACGCTCACTTTCACATCTGTATTGTATAACATACTGTACTGCAAATAATCAATAGCGCAACACTGACCTACTAATATTGCTGCCTGCTGATGGTGTCCTCCCTCAAAGTGCACAATTCTATTTTTGGATGAGCTATTCCAGAAATCCATACTACCCCTATGGAAGACATGACCTTAATCTCCAACATATAGGGGGTGTAGATTTAAAATGGAATCACCCATTTGAAATTCCCACTCCCTGTGTGGAAGATTTGTGTCTTCTACAGGGGGGGGGTATAAGTTTCAACTGGAATAGCATATTACATCATCATCATCATGTACCAAGAGAATTTGGTCATAATAGATTGTTCAGCATTATCTTTTTGGAGTAGAAATACTAATAAATTCAACCTTTTCAGAGAGCAATTTTGTTCCTATAATATGATTTGCAGTTATAGCATACATTATGTGCCCACACAAGATGTAGTTGCAACTACTGTTTTCCTTACAAATTAACTGTTATGAAATATTCATGAGGGTCTTAAGCTTTCAAACTATAGGTTAAATTTGAAGGGTTGTGTACTACGGTTACATGTTTGAATGTTTGTTTTCCTGTCAGTGCAACCAACAATCAATCATTCATTCAGACATTTAGGGTGAGGAATTCATGGTAAAATAATGCTTGAAATCCATATCCACAAATATAATAGGCCTATAATGATCAAATCAGTTGCAAAGTTGGCAAGAGGTTAAAATGACAACTTTTAGGTAACCTAAATAGTGGTTTTCAAGTGTTTGTTTCTTCATTTTATCTCACTCGCAAACAAGCTTGTTGAGAAAAATATCCTGATTATCTTTCTGAGGCAGTTTATGTATGAACTTTTTTAATCTCTTGGATTTCTAGACAATAAAAAAAATGCCATCCATAACTCTCCAAAATGAAATGGATATGCCCTAAATTTCAACAATATTCAGTATTAATTACTTTAAAAAGGAAGTTCCTGTGTTTTTCTGTAATTGCAAACATGAAGCATGAAGTCATACAACCACCATCATGTTTATCCATAGATCTGTAGCAGATGACAACACCCACATAATATCCCAGAGATAACACCATGGCAACAACATGAACTCATCCTATGAGACAAGTATAATTTTATTCAGGTCACTAGCTACATATCTATACAATAAACACTTACATCTCTCAGGCGGAAGAACACAATTAAAACAAGACGGTTCACAAACCACTAGATCCCCACCCATCACGGTCACAGGGAGGGTTGTAATGGAAAAAGAAGGTGGTTCTTGAACCATTGGGCCTCCTGCCATAGCAGTTGCAATATTAAAGTAAAGTCAGTCTATCAATTGACAGCATTTGACCATTAGCCCATGTGAACCACCTCCGAACTCAACCACTGCCTACTTGAGATACATATCTGCTGCCAAGATGGACACCCACACTCACACTTGCATTGGCAAGGTAGGGTAATTCTTGGTGGGGGGACTAAAAATGGTGCATCATGATATGAATTTGAAATTTCCAAGTGTAGGATGAAAATAAGATTGTGCTGTATATGCTCATTTCTCAAAGCTTCATATTGATTCATATCAAAAGATGTCATTTTTATCAAATTTCAAATATTTACACATGGGAACTTATTTGATTGGAGGTTTAAACTTGTGGTGTACTCTCTGGATATGCCCTCAATCAATAGGCTGTTTTGAATTTTCAACTCTTTAGTGCACCATACTTTCATCACTCAAAATCACACAGCATTGAATTTCTAACCACTTAAATATTTGTATAACACTACTTGTAAGTGCTTCTTTCAGTAAATCTACCATAATAATGGGAATAAGACAATAAAAGGAGATAATTTTCCTGAAACAAAAACATTTCACATGTGATCTATCATGCATTATTTCTATGTCTGATTACATCGTCATGGCAACATGTACGCATAACAAACTAATGGTAATTCATTAGACTTGGTTAAGTAGAAACTGTGAGGGGAGGAAAGTTATTGTGTTTGGGCTGAGAAAATGATATGCTTTATGTTATTATAAATAATAAGCTTGCTGTTGAAACATCCAACAAAAACTGAATTTTTACCATATAAATGTAATGTTATAAATAGATTGTGTTTACATGGCAACCATGCTATAAAATAATATAAAATAAATAAAACTGTTGCTATATTGACTAAATATAGTTTGCCATTATTCACTTTATTCTTTCTTACTTAAGATAGTTCCCTATCCAACAAAAACTGAATTTTTACCATATAAATGTAATGTTATAAATAGATTGTGTTTACATGGCAACCATGCTATAAAATAATATAAAATAAATAAAACTGTTGCTATATTGACTAAATATAGTTTGCCATTATTCATTAAATTCTTTCTTACTTAAGGGCTGGGGTATGAACGTTTGGACAGTATTTATTTTGGGACATTAGAGCACATCAGACATATCGAATTGCATTCTGAATACGAAGAATGTCATTCTGATATCAAATAATTTTGATTTTTGAAATTCGCAATTTACTACACATTTTATGGCAAATCATTAAAAAATTGATATTTTTGATATTTAACAGTACTTGAAGTAAAATTTATAAATCTGATGATTTATACTTACAGTGTATGTAGGTGGGATGAAAGTCCGACGATCAATTGAAAATTTTGACCCTTTCGTATTGAAGATATTGATTTTTTTCCCAAAACACCAAAAAAAAATTAGGTCTTTTTGGGAAAAAAATCCATATCTTCAATATGAAAGGTCAAAATTTTCAATTGACCGTCGGCTTTTCCTCCCTGCTACATACACTTTAAGAATATATCATTAGATTTATATAATTTACTTCGAGGACTGTTATATATCAAAATTTGAAAAATATCAAATTTTTATAATTTGTCATAAAATTTGTATTATATTGTGATTTACAAAAAATGAAAATTATTTGATATCAGAAAGACATGCTTCGTGTTCAGAATGCAATTCGATAGGTCTGAGGTGCTCTCATGTCCCACAAAAAATACTGTCGAAACGCAATAAACGCTCATTTTGGATCCCTTAAGATAGTTCCCTATCACAAACATATACAATTTAAGTTGGCCATTGATTTTAAATGGATGACTTTTATACAAGACAAAAATTGATGTACTATTATAGTGGGAATTTCGATTGAATGAACACATCTTTTGACAACTGTACTCGATCCAACCGTGATCGTTATTGTGTATTTCAAACTATACCATGCGAACGCACAACCTTGGATACAATTCTAACCAATCACAAGTGCGTTGGCATGGTTGTATTCACTTTCACATTATGCACACATAGTCGCACACGCTGCGTATATCGCACAGTGTACGCAAAAAATCGTCACGCTATTGTGTTGGCTGTGTTCATTCAATTGAAATTTCCACTATAATATACAAAGCATTTTCATTTTTCCACAATAATCCCCCTTGCCTGTGAAAACATTCAAACTGTGATATATCCTATAATTGCTGCCTTGTCTATTGATTTGTTTTTCAGGCCCATAGCTGGTGTGACAACCCCCTCCCACCCCAGTCTGTCGACAATAAGGTCCCCTTTTCAGGGGGTACTGTTAAAAAACACCTAAGATGATCCTAATAATTATAAAGAACTAGAATTTTGCGGTTCTCTGGCTTGTGCAGTTCTAGGTTGTTGTGAATCATCATTGTATTCACAGAATATTGATGGGCCACTTTTAATAAATAGTAATTGGAGCAATTTTAAAATTTGACCCCCAGATGACCTTTGACTTTGACCTTCGCTTGACCTGTAACACTTTTCCCGTCTCCTCAAGTTTATGTGCACCAATATAAGGCAGTACATAGTGTATATCGTGTTTTGCGTCTTAACTCGTCATATGCTAGTTGGCTGCAAATTTGTACATATCGCACCACAGAAGGGGACTGTAAACTTTGCATCACTACACAATTCAGTTTTTTAGTTTTTAGATAAAAAACACATTTCACTGTTAAAACCAGTATGCCTCGCTGTGGAGGGATAAAAATAAGTTCCGAAGACCCAATTTTACATCTCATTTAGTTTTCAAGAACCCAGTTTGAAACTTTTTAAACCAGAATGAAAGTTCAATGCTCTCCCTCTCGCACCAGGGGTTAAAACATACAAAATCAGCTCATTGCTCTTGGATAATGTGAATACATAAACTTATTCAAAATACACTCAAAAGTCTACCCCCAACCCAATGTTTTAATTTGCAATACTATTAAAGGTCCGTAACCCGATCAACAGCATCATCCCCGATTTTTTCATTGTTGATGAGGTTTTGGTATCACATAATAGATACTATTTTTCTCATTACTATCCTGAAATTTGACGCTCCAAGTCGATGTATTTCCGGAGAAATCATGAATCACAGCGGTTTTTACAGGTATACCAGTTTGTAAACGCGTCATACACATTCTGTGAAAAAAGCGAACCACACTAACTGCTGAGGAGACGGTGCGCCGTATATAGTTATGAAAACGGCAACAGTAAGCGTGGTGTGCTAAATAGCTCAATTGACTAGCGTTTGTTTTTTACCCGAGAGGTACCCGGTTCAAAACCCGGTCTCGGAAGGTTTTTTTTCCTCTCCATTTTACCCAAACTTTTTTTATATTCATTTGAAATGTACATATTGCAAGGGGAAATATATTTTGTTTCCTTTTTTTCTGAAACGGTACGAAAAAAAAAAACATTTTCCGCTCAATACGGGCCGGGCATTGTACAGCATGTCAGCATTCGTCATTGCCTGCCCAGAATGCAATTCACGTATACCAAGGTATTGGATTGCAAATTTGGCTATTTATTCACATTTACGCTGAAAATGCTCTCGCTTTTTTTCACAAAGCAGCATAAAGGAGGCGATATTTGATATTATTATGTAATTTTAAAGACAATCCATATCCAAAACCAATAGGGTTACCCCCTTTAATCAAATTGAGCAAGCTCCTAAATAACACACAAGCAGGAACTTGACAGATCACACTGGATGTTTTCCTGGAAAAAAAATGACAAATCACATCATATGATTTGTACCTATAAATAAACAAGCCATTATTCAGAACCTGTTATCTTTTACCACTTTCATTCTCCATGTTCAGAACAACGTGCAAGGGAATCTATTTATTTTTGACATTCTGTGAATTCTCTTTGATAAAAAACTCCTCACTCAAAAAACATCATACACATGTACCATTTTCTTTGATTGAAAACATCATTAAAATACTGGAAATGCCACATAAATTAGTTCCAGATATTTTTTTTTTGGGGGGGGGAGGTCATGCAGGCAGGGGACATACCAAAAAAATGCATTTTTCCCTAAAAATAGTGAGACTTGCAGTGACTTTCAGTGATTCTCAAACATTCTCAGTTGCTGATGTAACATTAATTTTCCTTTCAAATTAGGTTTAAAAATTCTTATCTGACTAGAAGCGTACCAACTGGGGGACACCCCCACCCCACCCCTCAATTGACAAAAAGTTGTGATGAATGTCTTCCTTGTTTCAGACCAACAATTTTAGCATTGAAATTTGTCTTGTTACAAGTCATTCCACAGCTGGTCAGCGGGACAATTTTTCAATTTTGTCTCCTTGAGATTTTGCTTGATATGCCACTGCTTTTGACCAGCATGGCTCAAAAAAGTGGGGAATTTAAAAACATGCTATAAATTGTGGGAAATTTAGCTTGCTTCCCAGAGAATTAACATTTTTTTCAAGCTCATTATTCAGTATTTTTTCATCTGCAGGAAAGGTAGTTTTGAGCAGGCGGTGGTGGAAGCGATATCGCAATTTTGACGTCGCCATTGGATTAACACATAATCATGAAATCTTCACAAACAATTCTAAATTTGTTATGTGGTGTCAAAGCAAAATTATCTTACTCTAAAACCATTGGGGTACGACATTGTACCACACTGTACGTATGTTATTTTTCAATTTATAAATGCTAACCGTGTATTTTGAATGGGGCTGTCAGCCTTGTATTTTCGCCAGCCTCGAACGTCACGTGTCGTGTGACCTATGCCGCCTGGTTTTGAGGGAAAGTTGTGAATACCCCCTCAACTGGTTGTTTTGGTACAAATATATAGCTAATGGGGGTCACTATAACTCCCTGTACTCTTGAGGAACTAACTGAAAATTTACACCTCTCTCTGTTTAATAGTTGAATAAAAACCCATAGCATACAAATAATGATGCTCGATGATGTGTTGAAAAATTGCACATTATATAAAGGTCACATTCCATCCTGGTTTCATTCTATAATCGTAGGGGAAATAAACTTGGAAACAATATAACTGGCATAAGCAACCGCATGTTACAAACCCACTGGATATTGAAATTGGTCTTAGTACAGCACCAGTGATTAATTGAGAGGGAAAATAATGGGTACTATTTTTAGCATAATGTTTTTAAAAACATACCGTATTTCGTCAAATAGTCGCCCCCCCCTCTCAAATAAACGCCCCACAGTGTCAACACCCTGTATTATAAATATTTTTTTCCATACAGCTCAATACTCTGTTGAAATCAATATTCTATTATTGACACAGATAAAGAAAATGTACATATGCATTGTGTTATAGGACGTGCACCTGGAACTTAAATGGGCTAAACGCGTTCCTTTATACCTATAAAGTATAATTGTCATTCTCAAAATTAAATATATCTCAATTTTTACGTTGGATTTCAAATTTTTACATTAAAAATGCAGTAAAAGATATCACAGCAAGCTGCACGGCCCCGCTAATTAGTGTACTGCTTTTCGAGTGAGTGTACTGGAAACAAAACCCTGGTTTTACCTGAAAACAATTTTTTTCTTGTAATAGAAACATATGGGGTACTAGAGCATGCACAAATCGTAATAATGTGTAGAATATAGAAACGCTGTGGTATCTCATATGATAGTCATGGTATGCTTAGCCCGAGACGCTCGGCCTATCTCGAACAAAACCGCGATGCGTAGCTGTTAAAAAACGAGAGTATTCGCTGTACTTTCACGGCAATTTTTAACACAAAGATTTAGGGATGATGACGATGTGCGCCCCCACCACTTTTTTCAACCAAGATGTTTCAAAAATTCCGATATTTCCATGCTATCTTGTGTATTAAGGTTATTAGTTATTTTAAACTGTTGTGATTTGGTAGTTCACAGCATCTTACGAATGGTAGTGAGCTTTGGCAAAAACTGCATTGTTCAATTCATAGCGAGCGTGTAGAAGAATTAAAATATCACAGATATACTTTTATAGGTGCTGCGGTTCTTGAGTTATGTTGTAAAGAGGGCTGAAACAACAACACTTTTGTAAAACGTATATAACTAATTAGCAACAATAAATTAAGCACGTTTGCGAAGTATACGATTTGTAGAATTAACTTTGGCAAAACATCAAGGTGTTAATTTTTAATAATATATTGATCTACATAATGAAAATCGATTTTTAGGTTGTTTCGACCAACAATACCTCGTCTACCCTTAAGCTTATCAAGTTGCTCACATGGTTGATAATAGCAGCAATAAATGGCGAAAATCTGCATCGGCAACCCGGAAGTGATCCAAAAGTCATTGTCAAAAGTTCATAGTTCGTCATTTTAGCGTGACTTTTAAGCTTACCTAATGATTTTTAACGGGAATTGTCGTGCTAAAAATGACCTCTAATAAACGCCCCCCCTTGGGAGAATGTAACGCCCCCGGGGGCGTTTATTTGACGAAATACGGTATTTAAAATATAGAACAAAATCGAAACAAATTTTGTAACAGAATTGTTTTCTTACTTTTATTAGAATCAATCTCGGGAAAGAATTGACAAAATTAAAACTATCAAAAACAAAACAATGCATTAATTCCCAGAAATTTCCCAAATTTCACACAGCAATATATTAAATGCATGATAATAAGAATCGATTGACTTGTTTCATTTTCAATATTTGATTGTCACATGAGCCATCAATTTGATCATCTAGTAAACTTAAAATAGTAAAATTTTGTACAGAAATAGAAATGATGCAACATCCAAACCACACAATCCAATGTATCTGGTAACTGCACATAAAGCAATATGGTGAGAACCAAGCTTGACAACAATTGTGCTATTCCAGTTGAAATCCATACACCCCCTATTAAACTGCCACACAGTGAGTGTAATTTTCAAATGGATTCACTCATTCAGCTAACCCCATTTGAAATTCATACTCCCAGTGTGGACAATTTTAGGTTGTGTCTTCCATAAGGGGTACGTATTTTAAATGGCATAGCCCAATATATAATAAAATTAAAGCTATTTGAGAAGTATTGTGCAGAAATGCGGATCCTGCTCAAAAGGAAAACAATTGCTGGGACAACTGTGGGGATTCCCCTTTCTGGTGGTGCACTCAATCAATCGCATAGAAATGATTCATGCATCAAAATTGGCCTTGTTTGTATTACAAGAACAACATTTTCCATGTCGATGAAAGTATTTTTAAAGGGACAGACTTTGATGTCTTTCATTTATTTCAATAAATGATTGTCTATGCTTGATCACAATATTAGACCAGAAACAATAACAGGTGGACAGCTAGAGCAGTTGAAACAGCATGTGGGTGTGCAAGCATTTACAATGTACAAGCAAACATGTGTGAACATATTGTACCAAGTTCAGTAAATCAAAACACACAAACCCTCTCTTGAACATTGTTTCAATTGAGGACACTTGCCTAAAACAACCAAAAGAGGACACACAATTCTAGCCAAAAACCCACCAATTGGGGACATTTGTGTGTCAATTGGGGACATTTATGTGTCAAATGGGGACATTTGTGCATGAAAACGCACAAATCTTAATGCACTTTTAGCCATAGGGGTGCAGGGGGAGAAGTCTTTACAACCGAAACTGTTCCTGGTCATCAGATATCCCCGTTTTATGGGTTTAAGAGCATACAAAGTCCCCCCACAGTGTGGGGGGACCACACACACCCCCACACCCTACTTGTAAAAGGTATATATCGGGGACATCTGTGTATAGCATCTGTCTGGGACTATCCAACCGCGACACTGCTAAGTTGGTATGCCATGTGTGAATATGTCCCCACTTTGCTGGAGAAAATCATGTGTGTATCCCCAGTTAGATAGTATACAAATATTAACTGTCTATGAGTGTGATGGTCGAAATATAATCACAAGGTGAAAGATGGATTATACATCTTTCACCGAGTGATCGTATTTCGACCATTACACAAATTTAAGACAGTTAATATTTGTTTTATATCACTCATACATAAATTCTATTACTTAAAAATACTATTTAAGATAGGGAATACATATTTTAGACAGTTAATATTTGTTTTATATCACTCATACATAAATTCTATTATACTTAAAAATACTATTTAAGATAGGGAATACATATTTTCATCAACATAACACCATGTTTTGCCGTGACATAATTCACATTTTGGTGTCCACCCCGTAACTAAATCGGCGAGTCTAAAAGTCAGCGCACTGCCTGGCACAGGCGCAGTACGGCGCAGCACTAGGATGGTAAAAACTATCACACGGAGAGGCTGATGGTAAAAATGATAAATGGCACTCAACCAATGAACTGTCTAGAATTTATGTATGAGTGATATAATATCAGATATGTGTATTCGTCTGATTCTGTACTAGATGCAATAGGGGATCTCACCCCCTATATGTCTAACTAATTAATGCATTCAGCGCCCTCTAGGGGGGTCATATAGCCCCATTTGCATAACAAGAAAATCAGGGATTTCCCCATTTGCAGGTGTATCCCCAGTTTATCGGGATGGGACGGAAATGTATCCCCGTTTCACACACTTTACAAACGCACCCCCACATGTATACATACTCTTTTCATGCAACCTTGACAATTAATACCTACTTTTTCAAGTGGCCCAGATCATAGAGTAACCATAGCAGTTCCTGTGCAAAAAAAAACAATATTTGAATAAAACTGTTAAACCATAAATATCAAAAGTATGCTCGGTAAAGTTGTCGTCACAAATCTCCTGCATTTGGGCAATGCTAATAAAATTGATAAAACACATTAAATAACAGGACGGTACCAAACAATGCGACTCTGCCATAAATATCAGTGATCACTCGAGATGTCACGAATAATCACACCCATTGTGGTACAGATACATTTTCAAAAAGTAAAGAAAATTACTAACAAAAATATTGTATATTAAAATAAATTGTGTAGGGGTGTCTGTGTGTACAGGGTGTATTAAACCCTAAGGCTGACATGTCATAATAGAACCACAGATGTGTTTACCATAGATGAGCTGACTCAACTGCTATTACATTCACATCAGCTTAGTTGTATGTTTAAAAATAAATAATGAAAAAAAATGAAAATACAACATCTGTGCAGCACTCGCATGTGAGTGTGATTCATAATGCATACATAGTCAACAACAAGTAAGTAATTTTAGGTCACTTTACTGAGATCTTTTTTACTTTTAATGGTTTTGGATATATATTTTGTAAGAATTTTTTATAAGGGGGAGGGGCACAGGAATTTTCAAAATGCGCATCTTTTAGTGAATTTGATGAAAACCATTTACATTAACTTAATTTATGGAAACTAATTCATGTGACATTTCAAAATCTCTATTTCACCATAATTATGCATGACCTAAAATTTAACAACCGTATCAACTTTTCATTTAATTGTGTTTTTTAACAAATGAGATTCTAATTTTGGAATCTAATATGCTATTTTTCACACTTCCTACTTTCTAATTGAGCAGTTACAATTAATGAAGATGCAGCATGTATTATTCTTTAGTATTGTAATATTTTCTACATATACCGTAGTCGTTGGATGTCAAAATAGGATTGAAGAAAATGTTCTTAGATGAAAGATTATTTTCCAAAAATTGCCTCCTTGGACCTGATTGGAAAGTGAAAAAAATTGGAAACTAGGGCTGCTACATGCAATTGCATTAATTGTGGGACAAATCACGTATTTTGGCTCCAAATGTGTGCGTGGACATTTGGGTTTTTTTCCCAGTCTTTTTTCACGGATTTGGACCTAGTAGAACCAAGTACCGTATTTCAATCATTTGTGGTAGATTTTTTTAATGGGGTAAACCACCAAAAACTTCTAATTTTGAATCAAAAAGAGGCAAAATTATAATTTGTGTTCACTTCATAATATATTGAAGATTTAGAATTTTTTTACAATAATAAAATTGTGTACTTTACAAAATCAAGGTGCGTATTACTATTAGGCCTACAAAACCACATTTGTGACTCCTCGCCACAACTGAGCCCGGATGTCGCCAATCATCATTTTTGAGATATTCAACCAAAATATTCTGCTTGAAATTAGCTTTAAAATGATGTATATCATGTCTATAGTACTTGACATTTAAGTAGTGAAAAATCAATAAAACAGTCAATAAATCCTTTCTTTCCTATTGTTTATTGTTAAGTTCGATGGAGCATATCTCAATAGTGGCACTGGCGACATCCGGGCTCAGTTGTGGCGAGAGTCACATTTATAGCAAGATTTAGAATTTTTTTACAATAATAAAACTGTGTACTTTAAAAATTCAAAGGTGCGTATTAAATCAAAATTGATGCAAAAATGATAGGCAACAGCAGATCTTGTTCTTGTTGCATGTGTGCGTTAGTTCTAAGAAAAAATGAAACAAACAAACAAAATCCTCACCCTTAATCAAAGATGTGATTTTGTATCCCTCACATGTCCAGTCTAGAGCAAGGTGAGAAGGGCACAGCTGACTAGGGTAATCAGATACATTTCTTCACACTATTTCCCAGTGTTTAGGGAAAATTCCCGGTGTGCATTTCACGCATAGATAACCACTTCTTAATGCCACCATTTACCAATTTCAGATTTTTTTAAAGAGAATAACGCTCTTGTTTTGGTTTAGCCTCAGTCGCTTTTTGGTTTAGCCTCCGCTCCGCCTAACTGAGCTGTAGATACCAAGTATTTTTCACATAGAACAATGAAGCTGAATGCCAAGTAATTTTTGTATGTTCTTGAGACAAAAGATGCATGTCAGAGGATAAAATAATACTCTTATTCAGTGGCGGCACCAGAATTTTTTTTTCTGGGGAGGGGGCAAAAGGTGTGAGAGCCTCCGACTGGGGGGGGCATTTTCACCTAATTTTAGCAACCCTCTTCCATTTTTCTGGGGGGAAATGGGGGGGGGGCAGAGCTTCTGTCTAGGGGGCATTTCCCCCATGCCCCCCCCCCCTGTAGCACCACCACTGCTTTTATTCTATTTCCTCCTTTTACTCACAGTATTTCTTTTAAAAAAATAATCCTAAATTTTGGTTATGGATGGAATTTCTTGAACTTTAAATCGATCACTGTTGTCACTGTGCAAAGGCAATTATTTCAAGCAGCATGTAATAAATACTTAAGCTTCCACTACAGTCTTCATTTGTTCTTTCATTTTAAGGATTTTGACAAAAATGGGTGGCTTTTTTCCTTCATGTTTTCTGTCCCAGAAAAATATTTTCAATCTTTCTTATGTAATTTCCCCTTCTTGTATTGTAATTAAAAGTAATAAATATTAATAATATTTTTAAACAAATTCTTTTTTTTAAAGTAATCTTACATACAATAACCTGCTCAAAATTTAGAAATGACATTGCAAATATGATTAATTAGTTTCTCACTACAGCCACTGTTTACTACATCGGTCAGAGCATCTATCATGCAATTCAATGGCAATTATCAATCATAATTGTAAAATTGATCATTTTCACTCAATTAATATTTGTTCTGCATTAATTTCAATCAATTTGATAAATATTTGCTAATGTCAAGTTTTCTACACCGACCTACATTCTAAATTGACAGTTTCACACATTTTTTTAAATTCCGCACAAATTCGAAGAGTGAAAATAAATGTATCTTGAAAATTTCCACTTTGAAATGACATCATTAGATCCATTATACAATTCAGCGTAACTATCATTCATAATACTTGATGGCATACATGACATTTACTACCCTGGCATGGATATGGCACGCTATAAGTACCTCTGTACATGAAGCAGCGCAAAATTTAAAGGTTATTGAACTCGGTTATACTGAACAACTAATTAATTTTGCTAGCATTTATATTTTGCAAAGATTGTAAAAGGTTTTGGTGTGCAAAATCTACTTTGTGAAATTTGCTGGTGTGATTAGGTTCTATGTATGCCATAGTGGTGTGACACTTTGAAATATGCCAATAAAGAGTGGGCTTAAAATGCCAAAAGAATGTTGCCACAAAATAAAGTGTTTTTCCATCTTTATGATTTACAAACATTTAGCAATGAATGTGTTATATTATTACCCATGTACATATATTTTTTCTTTCCCATTCTCAACCCCCAGAACACAGGTCAGTGACCTACATAAACATTTATACTGAACTTACTGAACCATGAAGGTGTGTGGAGATGATGCTCCACTTTTGTGTGGAATGGTGAGAATATAGGTCATTTCTATGCAGTGTTATTGCAAGCTATCAGCAGGTATTGACTGCATGACTATGCACATTTCTGTTCAATATGGTATCACTAGAGCAGTACACTTGATATCATTAAATGATGCAGAATTTTCATCTTTATCATCATTTGACAACAATTTTATTTTTGCGCATCTAAATTGACATGAATGTATGCTATAGAAATAATTTGATGGTATTTTAACCTCACAAATGTTTTCAATTTTGAACTAGCTTGTTTTTTAAATTGATGATTTTTAATTTTCTTACATCTACCTTTACACACATTTTTATTTTTGCTTCGAGCGTGTAAATCGTCAAATTAATGTTCCACAAAGATTTCCATGTTTAGAGTACTCCACTGTCAGAGAAGATACCATACACATCCCACAATTCATTTCATCTGATTTGTTATTCAGTGATAACATGGGTCAATAGTAAAAAAAAAATTCAATTTACAGAGCTCATCCAGATTTTGCAATTGAAGTATTTTTTGTCATTATCAACATGTTGCATTGAATAGCAAAATCAGAACATGGAAGAAATGCATTATGGGAAGTGTACGCTATATCTTCTCTGCTCCACTGCAATTTCAAATAACACAGCATCAATATTTTCACTCAGTCAATTTCCTGCATTTCACATACACCTGGATGGATATTAATGCTAGGGGACATTTCACTCATTATTTCACAAAACATGAGATATGTCAATAAAGTCATGATCCACACCTGTGTTCATTTCCATTCCACACAAAATAAATTGTGTCCATTACAATATGTAGTGGGGCAATATCTGCTGGGTCATTGACATTCTGACTGTGAAAAGCAAAAATATTCTGACATTCAGCATCTGCTCTGTAAATAGATAGCAAATACTGCCTTTTACTTCAGGGGCAGAATCATGTCAAATATTTGTATCTCAGTTCCAGATAAAAAAAGCTATATTGCAAATCATAAAGTGATCGCATTTTGACTTTTTGTGAGCAGACCACTTCAAAAACACATACATTCTTCCAAGTAAAAATATACATCCATTTTGTAATTAAGAAATAAAGGGTAATGCATTATCCTTTACATGCAAATAATGTGTCCTTGGCAGTAAAAACGTAAATAATGGGTGAGGCGCAGCCGAACCCATTATTCAAACGTTTTTACTGCCGAGGACACATTATTTGCATATAACTGTTTATAACGTATAAAAGGATAATGCTGCGCGCTTTATTTATATTCTATTACCACAAAATAGTGCGATTTAAAGAGAAAATATCACATTTTTGCCCAAATATTTCAAGTTGTTTACCTCAAGGTGGAGCGACTACGCGTAGCCAAAGCGTAAGTGATAGCGAGTATTGCAGAATGCGTAACTAAGCATAATGCTTTGCGTAGAATGCGTAACGACGCTAATATACTGCATCGGGTGGGGTTTAATTGTCAGAGGTGCCCTATGTGTTGGTCGGGGGTGCCTGCCCGCCCCCATCCCCTGAAGGGGAGGCACACAGCCTGTACAGTATTTTGTAGTATCGAGGGCGGTTAGGGTTGATAGAATCCCACATTGCATACTTTTTTCGATAATTTGTAGGACTAGAATTTGAGTAAAGAATCCGCAAATCAATTCTGGCAAAGATGGGCAAGGGGGTAAAACATATACATGTATGCATTCCAGCTTGGCAACTTATTTTTTCCCCTGGGCCTCACTAACAAATAGTGCTGTAATCGATTGTCGTAAGTATCGATAGTCGGAAAAAACATAGACTTCCGACATGTCGAAACACTCAATGTCAGTATCGATACACAAACGACATGGCACACATTGCCAAAGTCATGTAAAATTGCGGATTTGCAATACCACTTTCGTTTGTTTGATGCATGATCCATGTAGTTTTAGCTGTTAGGCTTCAATACACTTGTTGTTAACTTGTTTCTGGAACTTACTGATAATAAAATTGGTAAACTCAAATCCGTGTTTCAAACTGCGTGAGTATCGATAATAGTATCGACATGTCGGATGTTTGCCTCCCGACATATCGATACCCAGAAAGCTTATCGATTACAGCACTACTAACAAATAAGATGATAAACTATTTCTATGAAAGAACATTTCCTGATTTTCACAGAATTGATGACCTATCACTCTAAGAATTGTGTCATATGATACACTCGCAAACCAGGAACTTCATAATGTGTGGTTTTCAGTACACAGCTAGCCAATAACCTCTCACATGATGATCACATTAGGCATGTCCACATGGAGAGCATTTTGCTTTTAGCAACACGGTTCTTGAAAAAAAAAATTTGGGGAAATATGCCGTGTGAACTCTTTCAAGGATTCCAATCCTTAACCCCCTGAGCACTACCTGCCGATGTAACATTGCCTCTGATTGGTCAATTACATGATATCTTCACTTTAATCACCAATCAGAATGGAGCTTTGCAAATAATTCACCCTAATTTTTTTGCGTGGCGAAATTATTCTAACAATGTTGCTGATTGGTCCAATTGATAATGAAAACTTCTTTTTGACCAATTGGCAGGTAGTTCTCATGGGGTTAAGTTTACCCCAAATTTATCCCCAAGAAATTTAGGAGATTTCATGATTATCCCAAAGTGATGCTTGAGTGATGCACGAATGCTACTGCCGTGTGGATGATACATTTTGTCATTCTCGAGTCCTGAGCTTGGTTTATTTATATTTAATGTGGTTCAATGCTAGAAAACCCAGGGTAAGCTTCGGGTTGTGAATTCCAAAGATGATGACATCAGGCATCGCAAAACTTGAGGATTCCAGGCTTCCATCGAGTCATGTGGACACACACTTGGGGATTGACTTAAGAATCATAATACTCGAGCATGCCGATCTTCGAGAATTCTACGACCTTCTGAACAGGTCTATTATCATAACACTAGTATGTTATTACATGTTTGTTAATAAAATATTGCACACAGCTTTAACCTGTGAAAATGTGTGATTGTGTCAATTCATTACACCAATAATATTGCTCTTGGATCATGAAATGTTGAAAGTCCCCCCCCCCCACACACACACTGCCAGTGAGTGTGCCTTGCCAAAATATTCCCCACGATTCAGTCCAGTACAAAAATAGACACACAGCCTGCCAATAGGGCTTGCTTTATGCCTACCAACTATCAGCAGCCTGTGAAGCAAAGAAGCAAGCAGAACTTTGGAAATATTTTGTAAGCTGTGTTGGGAAAAAAACCAAGATCATTAAAACTACAAATCTGCACTGGAGGTGTGCTTCATCCCCATGTGGACTGAAACTTGTTAACTTGATTCACTTACAAATTCTAGCCACATTTACTTTTCAATGTCAATTTCATGCTTCTCCACCTTTGGATCATAACTGATTTGCATAAAGCTCCCTTTATGCATTTCAATCTGACTTTAGGGTCACTCCATATCAAATCAAGGAGGCGCCCCACCTGACCCCCTCAGATTTGCTTTATATTTTAGTCATATGTTGTACCTGTAAAAATATTAAAAACCTGCAAATTTGAGGTCTGTAGCTCTTACAGATTTTCTGTGGCAGGCATTTAAAGTTGGAGTAGGGAGGTCTAAATTTGGACCCAAAAGTTACCCCTTAAATAAATTTCATCTTTGGGAGTCTGTGCCTTCTTTATAAAAAGAAAGAGAGGTCTGAAACTTTGCATACACACTAACTGCATGCCCAATTTGCAGCGTTCGAAATTTTGGTTGTCCGGTTGCCCGGGACAACTAAAAAAGTCGCCGGACAACCAAAAATACTGATTCGGTTGTCCGCCGGACAACCATAAATCTAGCCAAAAGTCACATTTGTAGGCCTACGGACAACCAAAAACTTAGACGGACAACCAGAAATTGTAATCTGGTTGTCCGTGGGACAACCATTTATTTTTCCTAAATTCGAACACTGCCAATTTGTCAAAAAATAAAAAAGGAAAAAATTCTGTAATTGCGCGTTGTGTCACGGGGTCATTAAATATGCAAGAAAAAATGTAATGTTTTGTAAACTGGCAAGTTTAGCCCCCTAAATTCACATTTTTGTCAGATTAATTATTTTTTTTTTTTTTTGATGCTATATATAGGATAAATACAATGCATACCCAAAAAATTGGGGTCACAACTCATTTACATTTCGAACAGCGCCTCACGAAGATGAAATTTATTGCAAATTCAACATTTTCAGGGGCCCAAAGTCGATGTGGTCCACCTTCAAAATTTATAAAACATCACTTTTATATAACTACTAGTCTTAAATTACAACTTTGCTAAGTCCCAGTAATTGTATAGGTTGACTTCATATAAAATGACAAGCCCAAAGTTGACCATTTTCTTATGATTGCATGTAGTGCAAATGTGCCGAATCGAAGAAGGCTTGAAAGTCAAATTGGCCACAATATTAAAAATAAATGATTAGATGAGTAGTTATTGGCCCTATTTACTTGTATTTCCATTTCGTTTTCAATATATACAGATTTTCTATGGTAGCCATTTAAAGTTGGAGTGCAGCGCCCTCACGAAGATGTTTTGTAAGCTGGCAAGTTTTATAGCCCCCCCTAAATTCACATTTTTTGTCAGATTAATTATTTTTTGTTGTCACCGATGCTATATATAGGATAAATACAATGCATACCCAAAAAATTGGGGTCACAACTCATTACATTTCGAACAGCGCCCTCACGAAGATGAAATTTATTGCAAATTCAACATTTTCATGGGGCCCAAAGTCGATGTGGTCAACCTTCAAAATTTATAAAACATCACTTTTATATGACTACTAGTCTTAAATTGCAACTTTGCTCAATCCCATTAATTTTATAGATTGACTTCATATAAAACGACAAGCCTAAAGTTGACCGTTTTCTTATGATTGCATGTACTGCAAATGTGCCGAATTCGGAAGGTTTAAAAGTCAAAATGGCTACAATATTGAAAATAAATGACTAGATGCATAGTTATTGGCCCTATTTACTTTTATTTCCATTTTATTTTCAATATTGGGATCAATTTGACTTTCAACCTTCCGAATTCGCACATTTGCACCCTTTTTTGCACTACATGCAATCATAAGAAAATGGTTAACTTTGGGCTTGTCATTTTATATGAAGTCAACCTATACAATTACTGGGACTTAGCAAAGTTGTAATTTAAGACTTGTAGTTATATAAAAGTGATGTTTTATAAACTTTGAAGGTGGACCACATCGACTTTGGGCCCCCCGAAAATGTTGAATTTGCAATAAATTTCATCTTTGTGAGAGCGCTGTTCTAAATGTAAATGAGTTGTGACCCCAATTTTTGGGTATGCATTGTATTTATCCTATATATAGCATCGGTGACAACAAAAATAATTAATCTGACAAAAATGTGAATTTAGGGGGCTAAACTTGCCAGTTTACAAAACATTACATTTTTTCTTGCATATTTAATGACCCCGTGACACAACGCGCAATTACAGAATTTTTTTATTTTTTTTTTTTTTTAAATTGGGCATGCAGTTAGTCTGTATGCAAAGTTTCAGACCTCTCTTTCTTTTTATAAAGAAGGCACAAACGCCCAAAGATGAAATTTATTTAAAGGGCAACTTTTGGGTCCAAATTTAGACCCCCTACTCCAACTTTAAATGGCTGCCACAGAAAATCCGTAAGAGCTACAGACCTCAAATTTGCAGGTTTTTAATATTTTTACAGGTACAACATATGACTAAAATATAAAGCAAATCTGAGGGGGTCAGGTGGGGCGCCTCCTTGATTTGATATGGAGTGACCCTTTAATGAAGTGCCAAGTATTAAGTTCTGTATTGTTCCTAATAAAATGACCCAGCAAATCTAAGATTTATTCTTTGTGTAAGGGTTGATTCATACTCCATCCATATATTTGACATCAAATAGTCATGTAACAAGTATTTGTGATTCAATCCATAATATCTTCTAACAAATGTTTGCTGACAAGGTTACATTTGACATCAAATATCTGGTAAAAATATATTACGGTATACATCTATTTGACGTTGACAAATATTCGTTGGTTCAACTTGACTCAAAATAGATTGACTAACAACAATAACAAGTCTTCAAAAACAAAACATTTTATTACCAACTCAGATGTAACTAAGTAAGTGTCCACTTCACGTTGCACAATATTGACAGTCTAGTGTTGACTGTTGGCAAAAGATTTTTTTAATGTTTGCAAAAATATTAATGCATTCTAAATATTTATTTTGGATAGACTGTAACATTTGCCTAATCCATGACTCAACATTTAACATTTTTGTCACATTTTGAAATAAAATATTTTTAAAGTTTCAGAACATGTTTTTCATTTGCTGCTTTGAGTCAATTTTATGTGACTTTTTTAGCAAATTTGTGTAACTTTGTGTTTACAATCAAACATACATTTTTATTTAAACACCCTTTCAAAAAACTGTTTTCTCCATCTACCATTTGTTAAAAACAATACTACATCTCAAGAACAACTGACCCAAATGCAAAGTATGTTTGTCCTTGAATTAAATTGCATATTTCTATACAAAATTTCATTTTTCAGCTTGTGCAATCACCTACACTCAATTCCTCTGCATGAAAGGTTACAGAGTGACCCAATTTGATATGCCCTTACTAATGAATAACAGACACTTTGATTGCCTCACCATATTTGACAATAACGCCCAAAATATATTTTGATTGCATAAAATTAAAAACTAAAACATTGCAATGTGTATAGGCACAGTTCTTCAGCCCAAGTCTATACATTATTAGGTTTTGATGAATCCAAGTGTGTGAAAATATTGGATCCAAAACATAATAATGATAAAATTGGATTCTTTACGCCCAATATTTATTGGTCTCGCTATGAGTTTTAAAATATTGGACTCGACTTCGTCTCGTCCAATATTTTTAAACTCATAGCTCGACCAATAAATATGGGCTCAATAGATCCAATTTTATATCACTCATATAATGACTTTGAATGTGTCGCGTACTAAACTCATAGCATAAATTTGTTGAAACTGTTAAATGTATGAAAAGTTTGCAAAGGGTCATCAAATAGAGCATTTACTGAGAAATATGCCAACTGTTTTGAATACAATGAATGGGATCCAAACACTGACAAATACAGCATCAGGTCTAGGTACAATTTTAAATGTCAACTATGCACTGCTATTGCTTTGTTTTATTCAAGATGGCCTTCTCACAAACAAAATACATCAGTGTTTGTTGAGAATGATGAATACCTACAAATGCTCCACAGTAACATAAAACCATTACATCCTATTATTCATTTGAGAGAGACGACACCCTGTCAATTTGACAAATAACATTTGCAAAAGGTTGGCACCCATCAACTCCAGTACATAATTTAGGATTGATAGAATGATAATAAAGCTAAACAAACAACAACTGAAGAGTGAGCAAACAAACAGATACATTAATAAATACATGAATAAGTGAATGAATGAATGAATGAATGAACGAACTAACAAACAAATAAACAACCAAATAAGTCAAGTTAAGTGGAATACAAAACGTTTCTCTATATTATGAGTCCATTAAAACTTTGCCCAAAAATATGAGATAAGTAATAGTATTCAAAATAGATCCACCCTTCACAGGGCCAGTGGTACCATCCGTATAAGCATTGAACAACTAGAAATATCCCCGAAGTACGCACTCACTAACTTTATTATGGTTCACCGCAAGTTCAGAAGTGACGTCGTGGATGCCTTTTCACGGTTGCGCCTTGTTCCAGCAAACCGCTCATATGCGTGTGTTCACTCTGCACGATTAACCACGACTAGATACTACAACAAAATACACACTTAAATCACTACCAAACTTGCGCTGAACTAAAGTTTTGACACAAGATTTTCCTGATATCCTTTCACCTTTTCCTTACGTGATACTTTTGCTGGTATTCAGTCAAGATTAATAGGTAAATTTTCACGGGAAAATTTTCTGGACACGTGACCAATGCGTATCAATGTGAGTGTAACCTCGAGCCTGATCTCTGACCCCGGCGGTGACCTCGCTATTCAAGTCTTAGTAATTTTGAATTGGAATAGTATTTTTGACCGCAATTTTGATAGAAATTTGTGCATTGCAAATTTATTAAATATTATGTTATCTTAATTTCTTTACAATATCATCAAAATGCAATTTCAAAAATATCTATCTACGGAAAAAAATATTTATCTACGGAAACTCTTACCATAATATTATTAACTTGCGACAAGTAACTTATTTTGCATCAAAGAAGGAATTCTTCCTATTCAAATACATTGGAAGAACACCCGCTGTGCTCGGGGTTACATTCCATAATGCTAATATGTCTGCGCCCATGGGTGTCATGTGTCCAGAAAATTTTCACGTGAAAATTTACCTATTAATTCTGACTGGTATTGATAATGATATATTTACCTGTTGAAGTGATGCTAGTTCTACACTGTCCATAGTAGCGGTAATACTGGGGTTGATGGCTGACACAAGCGCGGCCACCTCTATCTTCCTATCACATAGCACAGGGTGACCATTCAGGTATAACCAACTCCTCTCTGCTACACCTACAAATGTAATATGAAGCGGCAAAATATATGATATGTTCAAGCAAACTGAGGACCATGGCATCAAATCGAAGTTGTTTTTGAGTTATGAGCTGGTTTACCACATGTTCAAATCCTTATTGATTAAAAAGCCATTGCTTTTTCATATATAATTTGGTGCCATGTTACATTTTGATGACACGTATTTACATTTGAAGCTGATTAAAAATTCTTTATCATGATGCAAAAGTCTGAAAATTGACTTTTCACAACATTGTCCTCAATCGCGTCTTGTTTTATCGAATCATGAGACTCTAATTTCTTATTTAAGGCCACTTCTACATGAACACCAGTTACATCAATTGAAAATCACATCGTAATAGAGTGGTTTTGATTTGATGTAACTGGCATTCGTGTTGATTTTAATGTTGGTGTAAGGAATTACTATCTCTGAACTATGACCATTATTAAACGCAACAACCGTTCCGTCTTACAAATGTATATGCTATCTTCTGAAGATTTGCTTGTTTAGTTAAATGCAATAAATAGAGTACTTAGTATTTGAAAAGAGGAATATTAAATTATTACTATCTTTTGAAAATTCATGCTGTCTACTGAAGATAGCAAAACAGAGGTAGCAAAATATGCACTGTATGTCAACTTGCTAAAAGAAATTTATTACTCTCTGAACATACCACACTTGAAGAAACCTGGCATATATTTCAACTATCTTCAGAAGACAGGATATATTCAAACTAATACAATTACAGGGTTTCAATTGAATAAACTAGTGTATGAAGATAGCATTATTTTTTTTTTCTAAATCTTCTTAATTTATATTCCTGATATCACTTTTTTTATTCAATCAGAATTGTCTTTTTTCCTTCAGAACTTTCTCATAATTAATGTTTAGTTTCTGGCTTAGCTTCCCAATTATTTTGATTTGGTACATCTGAATTCCAGGTCTGAAAAAAATTGTTCCTTTCCCAAGAAGATAAGTATATTTTCAACAAAAAAAAATTCTTTTATTTTATTAAAATTTCCTCCCAAATGCACAAATTTGGCCAAGAATAAACTTCCTGAAGTCGGCAAACTTTTTCCAGCTATGCACAATTTCCTCATAGAAATTTATTTTCTTTTTTTCCTCTACTTTTTATGTCAAAGCAATTCAAACAGGTATAATTACATGAATCATATGGAAACTGCTGACAACAATGTACCTACATTAAAGGTAACAATTACTTATATGTCTCGCATGCAACTTAAAACTGTATTAATATTTTTGAGGCAATGCACTAATTAATAGAAGTTGACCTTTAATAAGTGCATTTTATACATTGATTTTTGTCAATGCATGAGCAAAATTAGTTCAATTTCATTGTAGGTAGAAAATGAGATTCTGGACTACTGTGAGTTTTGCAATTGAATTTGGGGATTTTAAGCTTTCTTTAAACGAAATAAACTATTATAAAGTTGTGATATATGAACGAGATTAATGACCAGAAATGATTTTATTGACTTTCAAATGACAAAAATATCAATGCACTTGCTGTTTTATTTCTTGCCATCACAATGTACTCCTCCTTCGGGGTTGGGCATTGTCCTGTAAAAAACGAAAGCGGTACGTGCATTGATAATGATATTTATCATTTGAACTCCAGCATAATCAAATCTAGTGATTACAAGCGCCAATCAATCTGCTTACTATTACCTAGACTAATGGGTTGTCCACGTTTATCTTCATTGCCTTTGCCATGCCATGTCACTTCTGCTGTATCATCTCCAGCCTCGCCATACACCACCCAAGCATGGTCCTCTGATAAGGCTAAGTGAACGTCTTTATAACCCAGTATTTGACATGCTGCTACCACTGCAAATGCAACTCCAAAACAGTCTAATCGATTACCTAAGTTGGGAAGGCAAAAAAAGAGAAACATTTCAATTAGTTTACATAGTTCCACCAGAATAATTCTCTAATTGTGTACTATACCATAATTCACATCACTGAACGTTTTACCACACTACTTGTGAAATAATGTAATGTATGCTGTATTTTTCTAGTTAAATGTAGTTTCTATATTCAACTTTAGCAAATGGATACACAACAATTTACTTTTAATCTTGAGGGATTCCCATGAAGAAACAACCAGGACCGATTGGGACCGATGATTCGAGCCTGTGGTGTACACCCTACTCTTTTCAAAACTGACTGTGATTTAATGTACATGGCTCTTTGTACACAGGAACAAAAGATTTTTAAACATAAATTTCCTCCAAAGGCCAGAGATGTTTTACAAGGTCTAACTTTATTTCCAAGCTCGTAGTAAATACACTAGGCAGCATTCCTATCAGAGGTAACTACTCTTACCCCCTCCACCACTCTATCTAAAAGTCTCCCTCAATGCGTTTTTATTTGTTTGTTTGTTTATTAACTCGTAAACAAGTTCTGCTAATGGCTGTAATAATTGTACAATTTTGACCTTTTTCTTTCAAAAATCAACACTTCACTTTCTCTCGATGATTATGAGTAGGTTGGGTGGATTACTTCAGCTGCAGGTAGGTTTATATTGGGCAGCTTCCAGATCGAGATGAAAACAATTTCTCTCAAGTATCTTGAATGGTAAAAACGTGACAACTTGACAACCTTGAAATTAATTCAAACATTCAAAACCATAGACCTTGAGGGTTTTTGTCTAAACAGGATGAGGATTTGTAAGTTGATTCTTCACTTATCATTCTGCACTAATATTAATGTGGGTTTTTGTTTAAAACATTTTCTTGAGATATTTGCAGACAGACATCAAGGTAAACATGTAATGAATGTTGAATTTATCATTACTTGCAAAAATTTTCCATGATGATTTGATCATGTACTTGCAAAATTGTCCATGATGATTAATGAATTGATCAAATGCAGGTAGCTCTGATAGGGTTACCTGGTTATTTTAAAGCAATAACATTTCCATTGAAAGATTTGTATTCCTAATCCACAAAATATTTGGTTTCATTGTCACTGTCAGATAATGTTCCTATTTTATTAATTTTCAGCTGAGGTAAAACAAAGAAAATCGCTTATTTAATTCCAGCGCCAATGTTGTCAATGCGTGTCACTCTCTGTCGGTCTAAATGCATGATCAACTCTCTTCCTATTACCTGAAGTGGTTTTTGCAGAAAATATTTCCTTGATGCTAATAAAGTACCAAATACTAGCACTGGTACTAGAAAAAATGTTGATTGGCAAAGGAAAGCCTACGTAGAAATACTATCCTATTGACTGAAATGAACATCACCCAAAATGCATTCAATGTCAGTTTGATATGCGTGATATAAGTTAAATATTGATTTTATGACTATTATTAACAATGACATGAATGCCTAATGATCATCAGGAACTATCATTGAATTGCGTTCAAAAATGTGCAGATAAATGTCAGAAGAAATATCAAAATAGATTTTCTCCAAGTAGCGACTGCATGATCACCTAATATCATGACATTTTAGAGGTGTAGCCTGTTATGTGCGAAGTGGGAGTCCACCCACTCAATACTGATCAAATTTCGATGAACCTTATTATCGCACAATGTCTTATTGTAAAATATTCCATAGCAGCCACCTCTAACAATGCTACTTAACAATCTAGCAAAAGGGCACCCAATCAGAGAAGAACTCCATATTTGATACTAATTACTAGTGATAAATTTCGGTTGCAACTAAAATGGATTCCACTTTCAATGAATGACATGGCAAAGTTTTGAATCAACTGCTTCAGGTTTGATTTGAGAGCCAAAATGCACAAAGAAAATCTTCATGAACCAAAGCATTTATAAAGCCCCTTTCCTCCTTTTCACTCCTCAAATAATTACCTACAGCAAATGCTTGAAAATTAGTAATTTGTGTATGACATCTTTTAATTATTTTACTTTCAGGGCTCGGTCAACCACCTTTGCACAGTATTTTTTGTGGGACCTGAGAGCATGTCATCAGATACACCAAAATGCATTCTGAATACAAGGAATGTCCTTCTGAAATCCAATAATTTAAGATTGTGATATGATACAAATTTTAGGATAAACTATTAAAAATTTACATTTTTGACATTTATTTAACAGTCCTCGAGGTAAACCTTATAAATCTAATGATATGTACCGGTACTTTTAAGTGCATGTAGCTGGGATGAAAAGCCGACCATCATGAAAATTCTTATTGAAGATATAGGCCTAAGTTTCCCAAAAGACCTAAAATCTTTAGGTCTTTCATGACACTGTGGGCCAGTTGTTAAAAAAGTTAGGTGCAAGCCCTGCTAAATTCCATTAAAGATGCAACTTTGAGAGTCCAAATACTAAATAGATCAACTGTATATAAAACTCACATCTACAACCATTTCGATGCATCACATCAAACTGAATATAACGAGGGGTGAGCTCAGTATGAATCACATAATTTATCAAATCATTTATCTTCACTCACATGAGATGAGTAACCCAATGCTGTCATTTATCACTCTTCATTTGTAATCTCACAGGCTGACTTTAATAGCACAATGTTCACTGATGCTTTTTTTTCCACAAAGGCTATGCACAAAACAAATTGTTCTATACCATTAGCTGCCTCATGTCAAAATGGTTCATTTCAATTTTACATTGTACTTTGTAACAGTCACTTGTTCCGGCTGGAAAACATCTCATACCCTGTAATACAGTACTTACTGGTATACAATTGTTTTCTGATGTTGAAATACACATGCTGGCACTTTTTTGCAACTTTACCTTGTAGTCCAAGCTGAGTGCCAGCTAATTTTACTATCCAGTAATAGAGCGCTGGCTCAGTACAATCTTTTTAGCGCACATGCAGGATCGGGGAATAGGCTAGGGGGTATACCCACGATTTTATGATGAATAAATCATTTGTGGGGGAAATGTCCCCATTTGTGGGGAAAAAATGTAAATGCTGGTCGGTGCCGGTTACCCCCGACTGGCGTGGCTATAAACCTGCCTTGTACACAGCGTATTGAGCGTAAATACAGAAGTTCGCCTACCAAGATCCTGGTATGACCCAATTCTTTTTCAGGGTACAAACATCGGCTAAATTTCTGGTACAGTAGCAATTGCAGTTCTAAGCAATTGTTTTCAATGTAACCATTAATTCTGACACAAGGCAGCTATTGTCAATTAAATCTATTTCATCCAAATTTAGTGCATTATGTAGTGTCAAACAGTCCATAGGAAAACTATTAAAGCTGACCATGTGACTTGCATGTCATTTTCAATACTAACATCTATTTTTTTAAATCTACACATCCATTAACAAGGGTAACAGTAGTCCAGCATATATATTTTGATTCTTTTTTCAAATAATAACGACAAGACAAGGAAATAAGCTGCTAGGCAGGTGCATGCCCTGCACAGGAAGGGGGTTTGGGGACTGAGCCCTAAGTTTTTTTACCAAAAACATGCACAATCAGCCTATTTTTGGCAGCCCCAGTGGGATTAAAGGTTTCTGCTCAGTACTATGGGACACTACAGTAAATGTTCAAGTCCATTGTCCAAAATACAAGGTGAATATTGGTGTAGCCAAGAAGGGATGTTTTTCTCTCAGGTTTACATACAAATACAAGCATATAAAACAACTTTAGGTCAAAGTCATTGAGACTTGCACTCCTTACTAATTTTCATGTACTTCTGTATTTCATTAGGACCCAAATTAATAGTCAAAAGTCACTAGTCACTAAAAGGGACCCTAGTCTGGAATCATAGACAAATTTAAGCAAGGGAAATCAATCAATGTGCTAATTAGGGGTCTAAAACGGTCATCCAGTATCTCAATCTTGACGGAAATGATCTACACCACTATTCATAGTTTTCAAACAGTAACAAAAACATCGAAAAAGCTGTATTGGACCCGTCCTTAAAAAAAAATACACCCAAGTTAACGACAAATTAGAATGAATATCAAGATCCTGGCCCCTCGACTGCAAACTGAACTTGTTTGTTTTTCACTTCCGATGTCTTCATTACACTCTCCCAGGTAAAAAGATACATAAGATTGGTTCATGACTGGAGACACACTGTATTTCTACTCCTACGTTCCTAGGGTCTACAGCTAGCTAGCTAACCACCCACACTTATATACCTGGACACAATAAAAGCAAGGTAAGTGTCTGATACCTTTATCTGTGCCTACCTACCATCCCTGGTACAAAAACATACTGAATTAAGCTCGTTTCTATTCATTGGGGGTACTTTAGAAAACCACATCCTTTTTAATTATTCTTATCAATAGAAAGAGAACTTGCTATATTAGGCATAAATTTTCTTTTAACTTACTAGTCAAAGTCAAGTTACATAGAAAATGCATGTAATGTAACAATTTTACCAATTCTCAAATGGGACTACTGGTACCGTACAGGGCATAGGAAAAATTTCCTGTCTGGGAACTTAAACTATGTTGCTTTAAATTTTCTGTGAAATTCGCGAGCGCCTTGTAGCTCGCCCTTATCGGTTGGGTCCAGGGGCTCAAAAAGCCTAAAAAGCTCATGGATTTTAGACTTTTAAAAGTAAGAAATCACCATTCTGAGGCTCTAATTCAAGCATGAGAGTGGGCGATTTTAGCACCCCAAAAGAGGCCATTTGTGACATAAAAATGCATATGCATGACCTACATGGCTGAAATTGATATATAATGCACAATATAAAAACAAGGATTCATAAAATTTTTGACACCCCCCCTCTTCGGGTATGTGGGATGGGGCCCCCATGTGGGGGGGTACTAATGTGCATGAAGAATGCATTGTACAGGGTGAGTCAAAAAAAGTGCAATAGAGCAAATAATCGATATTTATGTAAGAACCAAGTTGAACTTTCCCATTATTGAAAGTTTCTATAAATGCCACACTCAATAGTCACCTTCTGTGAAAAAAATGAAGTGACTTGCTTCTACCGTTTAATTTTTATGAGTTCTTTTGCTGCGATACCCAATTTCATTATTTGTCCACGAGGTACAATGTATTTTGAATGGGAGCACACAATGTATGATAAATGCACCAGCTCTGAAACTGACTTTAACTTAAATAAGGCGTATTTTTATTTTTATTTCTTTTTTCTGTTCAAACAAACTTTCTAACATTACTTTCAGTCCTTCATACCCCACTCGACTCCAACTCCAGTTTTTTTAATCCCAATATGTCCAACTTACTGGATGTTTTGTAATTCACTCCACTCCAATTTGCGCGCATTTCATTTCGACATTTGAAAAACCCGCCTACAAATTTATATGGTTTTGATAGAGAATAAACATCTTTAAAATAAAGGGAAAATGAAAATAACAACAAATAATGTTTCTTCTCCTTAAACAAGACCAAGGGCAATAACACTTTGGGTGCTCCATTTTATTTCAATGCCAATGAAGTTAAGAAACGGGCAGTTGTTCCAAATCTATTTTAGGTGTCTCTTGGATAAACATTAAAATGGGTATCGCTATAAAATGTGTCATAAAAACAAAACGGTAAATGCTAATTCCTTGATTTTTTCACACAAGATCACTTACTAAATAGATATGTTATTTATAAAATGTTTTAAAACCTAAAAGGTTCAACTCGATTCTTAAATAAAAATGGATTCTTTTCTCTATTGCACTTTTTTTGACTCACCCTGTATGATAAGAGTACTGTGTAAAATACGCTACATTTTATGCTCTACAATACAACAATGAACAAGAGTTGAGTGTTGGACTTCCTCATCTTCAGAATTATCTTGTGGGATTCATCATACGTTCATTTCCGACATGGTCAAGTAATTATAGCATAAATTTTAATAACATGTTTTTCCTGGCCTTACACAAACTCTAACCCATCTCACAAAATACAAACCCAACCAAGCCTAACACCCTTGCCCAACCCCCAAAAGAGAATTAGGGGTGAAATTGATTTCACCCCAAAATCGGACCTACATGTATAGCATGTTTAGTATTATTAAATGCCTGAATATATAAAGTTTCAATTACTTTATTTAGCCTCATCTCATCAAAATAGCTATTTTTATGGCTTATTATAGGAAGGAGAAACCTTTCACATAATTTTGGAAATATAAAAAAAATCTAAAATTCTAAAAATACAAAAAAAAATACATTTAAGTGCATTAAGCTTTTTCTTAAGAATTTTTTTTCTTGCATGTAACAGTTTTTTTCTTGCAGGTTAGAAATTTGATAAATAGGTCCATGCATGCATTTTGTATTTGATGACCTATTTATCAAATTTCTACCCTGCAATAAAAAAGCTGTTGCACTTAAATGTATTTTGTTTTGTATTTCCAGAATTTTAGAATTTTTTTTCAAATTTCCAAAATTATGTGAAAGGTTTGTCTTTTAATTTGTTACTTGTTAGCAATAAAAATAACTATTTCCATGAAAATTGAAAAGAGGCAAATTTAAAGTAATTAAAACGTTACAAACACATTCATGCAATGCATTTAAAACATTAAATATAGGTCAGATTTTCTGTCATTTTCAGGTGAAATCAATTTCTACTCTAATTCCCTTTTGGGGGTAAGGGCAAGGGTTTTGGGTTATGTTAAAGGTTAGTTGGGCTTGGGTGGTTTGAATACATGCAGTAAGGTTTGTGGGTGGGTAAGAAAACATTTCAAAAAAACTTAGAAAAAAAATAATTTTTTTTTCTGTGACCTCCCAATTTTTTTTCTGGGAACGACGCGGCCGCGTTACCGCGGATTTCGAGGGCCTGGTACCGTACCTAAAAGTACTTCATATGGATGATGAACACTGTACTGCCAGTCTGGTGAAAAATAGCATGGATCTAAGGTTTGAAATCAGGAATAATTTAGAAGACCTGAGTGCAAGAAGACCGAAAGTCCACTTTGCCCCTCAACATGTATACACTAAAGTTATATATAGTTTCGTATAGTTTGGTAATGTTTTATACATGTTCAGGGGCCAAAACAATCTTTCACAACAACCTTTCATGATGTTTTCACCCTGGAACATAAAACCCTAAGAAACTATACGTAACTTTAGTGTATGCATGTTGAGGGGCCAAGTGGACTTACGGTCTTCTTGCGCTCATGTCTTCTAAATGTGGCAGGGCCCTGGACATGCCTAATGAAGATTCCCATAAAAGGAACATGAATTAAAGGGATTACAGAATACACAGGGCTAAGAGCAATTTGCCCTGAAATGTCAAAAAACAAGGCAGTGAAAAAATACATTCAAATTAGCAAATTTAAAGCACATGTATGCAAAGCTCTACGAAAGGACAGTTTTTGTGGAATCTCTTCATGCCCCTGGTAATCCTCATGCCCCGGGCCTCATGCCTACATGTATGTAATTATTTACTGCCCTCCCGAGTCCTGGATGGGCAAATACCACAATTGTGGACGTGTGGGCGAGGGGGGGGGGAGTGTTCAGGTGTGTGTGGCTAGTGCTTTGAATAAATTGGCAACTGAGGACACAGAGAGATTTTGAGTCAATGTGGATGCACAGAACCTCGGATGTCTGCAGTTTCTGCTCTGCGACTGAGTAATCGTAAATGGACTGAAAGCGCATTTAAAACTAAGTGTTATAAAAAGCAATGACACTAGTTGGGAGTGTAGGTTCAGTCCACAGTCTTGGATAGTAAAAACATTATGGCAAAAATACCTGTAACATGTATCAGCTGTTGGATACTGGACAGTAAATCGTAGCTCAATGTTTGACGTGTTGCACATACATGTAGGTGTGATATGTGCATTGATATGAGTATTTGTGTTGGTGTGGATGTCTTATAGCTAGTGTGTGGTTCTCTCTGATCAAAAACATGGCTTGTGTTAACTTTTGAACAACTCATCCGTTGTTTTTGCTTGGAACAGTTGACAATTTAGTTGTGCAATATAATTATGAGCCACCTGGAAAGGGGTAAGATTTCCAAATGGCATGACAAAAAATGCTTGCCCCCCCTCAGCCTGCCAAAAATTGCTTCCTCCCCTTCTTGGCCTGCCAAAAAATCCCCCACACATCCCCAATTTTTGGGATCCCAATTTTCAAACCTTAAATCAAATGGTCTTCGGACCCCCAATTTTACCCTCACCCAGGGCTCATAATTATTGGCACACAGCCCCTTAGTTGGCTGTATTCTACAACTTGCCCACCCAGCTTGCCCGAGGCAAAAGTAAACTTTCTGAAAATTGCCAACGGCTTCTGAATCGAGGTTTTTTGATGTTTGGTTCGGTTTATACAGGTCTGCAACCAAAGACCCACTTCCATCCATATTCTCTACCCCATGTATGCAATTGACTAAAAAGTTGAAACAATGTATGCCTACACTCTATGCCCACTAAATTGTTTGGTACCAACTGCCATAAAATTTACCACTTGTGACAAAAGGATGCACAACTGACATACCCATGGGCCATGGTACACAAACTTATGTTTTTTCTGAAAAAAAAATTGGTTCACCTGAAGGTGGTAGGGTATATAATTCTTAAGGGGGTACTACACCCCTCGATAAATTTGTGTCTATTTTTGCATTTTTCTCAAAAATTAATCACACACTGGTAACAAATGTTATGTATATTATAGGGGCAAAGAATCCAATTATACTACACTGAAATTTCAGTGACCCAAGGCAAGCAGTTCATTATTTATGATAAGAAATAAGGTACCGCTAGGATGTAGGGGAGATTGGGGTTAGTTGGAACGCGGGGTAAGTTGAAACATTGTATTTTTTTCTGACACAAAAAATTAATTTGGTAAAATACTGGCACCTAGTAATAGGTATTAGTAAGGGTCATCCACCAAATTAGCAACAGTGCTGATGCCCCACCAGTGTTGGCTTGGGAAAGGAATATCTGTTTTTTGACTTACTGACTAATTTTTATACCCCTCAGAAAAGATCGTTATCTCCATGTTGTTTGAAGATTCAGGGATTATTTTTTGAGTATCATAAGCACTAGTAGTAAGTCCCAGAATAATGTTAAATAAAAGTTTTATTGTATTTCTTATTTTGTGTAATGAACTTTGAAATGTAAAAATAGGCATCGGGGTTAGTTGAAACTTTTGAGGTGGGGTTAGTTGACACATGAAAATCGTGATAGAAAAATATGGTTAAAAATTTGACTTTTAAAAATTTGTAACATGTTTTCCATTTCTTCAATATTGCTTTAATATGGTTAAAAAGCAATAATACAAGCAAAAAGTGCACACAGAAAGTACATTTTATAATATTTTAGGCTTCTCATATTTTGGTCCATGGTGACACTCGTCACCTTGTGTCCAAAGTATTGACCCGCACTCCCACATATTTATTTATTCATTTTTTCACACTGATTGTATGTTAAAGGGTGCCTTTAAGGGAAGTATAACCCTAACAACACAATAATAATTATTTTGAAATTTTTACAAGCCGTGTTTCAACTAACCCCACCCTATGTTTCAACTTACCCCAGGGGTGGGGTTAGTTGAAACACTTTTTTTCAAATTTTCAAATTGGATTATATGAATAATCATAAGCAGGTCCAATAAAGTTTAAGGCTGTATATTTATACTGATATGGTTAGTGTTTCTTGAAAGTAATCGGTTTGCGTTAAAAAGACGATTTTGTGAAAAATGTTTCAACTAACCCCAATCTCCCCTACCGCATTTCCTATCATATATATACTGAACCGCTTGTCTTGAGTCGCTGAAATTTCAGTGTAGTAATTGGATCCCTTGCCCCAATAATATATAACTTTTGTTGCCAGTGTGTTATTATTTTTGAGAAAAATGCAAAAATAGTCACAATTTACCACAAGGGTGTAGTACCCCCCTTAAGGTACTACACCCTAATATTGTGCCTATTTTTTGCATTTTTCTCAAAATTATAGCACATTGGTGACAGGTAAAAGATATGCATATTATAGGGGCAAGGACTACAACTACTGTACTGAAAATTCAGCAACTCAAAGTAAGTAGTTATTGATTTATTGATCAAATATTGCTTTTCCCTCATTTTTGACTTTAACTCCACAACTGTTGTCTGTGCTGAAATAAAATTTCCAGTGCAGTAATTGTAGTCCTTGCCCCTATAATATACATATCTTACTTGTCCCCAATGCTCTATAATTTTTGAGAAAAATGCAAAAATAGGCAAAAAATTGGGCAGGGGTGTAGTACCCCCTTAAGGCGATATAATACCCCGATTTTCATCAGTACCCCTCTTCTTTTTTTTCTTGCAAATTTATTAAGTACATATATATGTTTATCACCTCATGTCCTGAACTTATAAAATATATCTACATATAAAGTGAATTTCAACAATTTTAGTAAGTCATTTTAGCCCTATATATTTTTTGTTTACTGTAACCTAGTAACTCAGATCTGTGTTTCATAACAAACCATAATTTATTCTTTTGAAAATGTTCAAGTAGGGTACATGAATAGAATACATTAAATCCTTTGTTATACTCTCTATAGAAAATCTATAGTGGTGCATGCAAAATACCTACCATGATATAACACTGAATAAATTAAATAAACACTTATACAATTGATGCATAGTCATTAGTTGTTAGGAGAAGAAAAGGCTATTAGGTCACCGTATGTCAGGTTATAGGTCAATTGGTTCAGGTCAAATTTAAGCATCAATTTTGAATACACATGTGAGAGTCTGTGATATCATATGAGGCATAATTTTGATATTCTGTCTTTAACTGGATATATATCGAGAAGTGCATGGTGGATATACTAATATACCTTGGGATGTAAATGGTGAGTACAATTTAGAATGCCTAGTTGAGACGGATTTCACAAATAAATATAAAATAGTTACCAAAATCACAAAACTTAAGCTTACGGAAAACTACCCAATATGGTTGTATAGGTGACAAGAAATACAATTTTTTTCATCATTGCTGTAGTATGGTTGTTGTAACCTGTTACCTATGGCTTAATTAAGTTTCAGTGCAATAATGTCGCAAGTTAAAAATGCAAAATATAGCTCAACATTGAAAATAGAAGCATTTTAACCAGTTCCTTTTTGATAGTTGTGGAGCACCAAGTTCATGAAGTCATAAAAGAAATCAGGAACCACTTATTCCCATTTTACATATCAACTTTATTTCCTAATGTGTTAGCAACACATATCCAAAATTTTAACGAAATCCGTTGATAGTAAGCTTTCCAAAATGAAGTGAATTTAAATCATCAGTGATGTACCTCCTTTTGGCTTCTATCTGTAAAAGCATGTAAGCTACATTGATACCGATACCACCAATAAAACGAGAAGATTTGCCCCTTCATTTTGCATACCACTTTGTCCAATTTTTTTTTGTAATTTCTTCACAAAATGCAAAAAATGCAAAAAAAAATCAATGGGTGTAGTACCCCTTAAGGGAACTGGAATGAGCGTTTTGAGCGTTTAGACAGCATTTTTGTGGGACATGAGAGCACATCAGACCTATCGAATTGCATTCTGAATACGAAGAATGTCTTTCTGATATCAAATAATTTTCATTTTATGAAATTCACGATACAATACAAATTTTATGACAAATTATTAAAATTTGATATTTTTCACATTTTGGAGATATAACAGTCCTCGAAGTAAATTTTATAAATTTAATGATATAGTCTTAAAGTGTATGTAGCTGAGAGGAAAAGCCGACAATCAATTGAAAATTTTGACCTTTCATATTGAAGATATGGATTTTTTTCCCAAAAGACCTAATTTTTTTTTTTTTTTTTTTTTAAAAAATCCATATCTTCAATACGAAAGGTCAAAATTTTCAATTGATCGTCGGCTTTTCATCCCACCTACATACACTTTAGGTAGAAATCATCAGATTTATTAAGTTTACTTGAGTACTGTTTATCAATTTTAATGATTTGCCATAAAATGTGTATTACATTGTGAATTTCAAAAATCAAAATTATTTGATATCAGAAGGCCATTCTTCGTATTCAGAATGCAATATGTCTGATGTGTTCTAATGTCCCACAATAAATACTGTCCAAACGTTCATACCCCTTAAACAAACTTTGCTTATTTTTTGCATAGATTGTTTTTTTGATGATCTATTATACAAATAATGAATGTTTATGAGTGCAATGGTAAGAATATTTTCATGAGTTGAAAAATGGAATGTTCCATTCAACGAAGCGAAGCTGAGTTGAATGGAACATTGCATTTGTCAACGAATGAAAATATTCTTTCCATTGCACAAATGAAAAAACATTCATTATTTGTTTTATATAACATCTAAGTAGATCTTTGTCATTTGATTGGTTGATTGTAATGGCCTTGCACGAGACGAGTTTTAAAAAAATCATACTAATCGTATAGACAAGTAGGCCCTTTTTAGCAATATATTCTTGTATCACCAAAAAAAGCCATTCAACATGTTCAAAAGTATTATAATAAGGGCCTATTATTATTAATATCAGGCTTTTCCTATGCGGTAAAATGATATTTAAGCTTACCTAGCCACAGGCATGCAGGGCCTAACCAATGCGTATTGTAAGCTTACCTTTTCACTTTGTTTTCTACTTTCCCAAAGAAAAAAAAAAAAAAAAAATCAGAATAGGCATATTCGCAGCTTTATTTGTAGATGTGGATTATATTTCTTAACGGTTATTCATCATCCAGAATTGCCACAAAATAAGTGTGTTGTTTTAAAAATCTCCCGTAACCCGGTATGGCCGATCGGACTGAAAAAACATGCAATTCTCTAGCCATGCAATAGAACGTATGGAATATAACAAAAATGCAAGGTGCATATAACGAAAATGCATGGCGCATATAACCAAACTCCACGGTAGTGACGTAGGCCGTAAAATAGTTTATTTATTGAATGACATGTGACCAACAATCAACCAATCAAATGGCAAGGATCTACTTAGGTGTTATATAAAGTGATATGGTTTATAGAGGGGTCTATAGTAAAATGCAACAAGAAATTACAATTTTAAGCATTGAGGGCAGCATACCATTCAGCAACTTCATTTGTTTCTCAGATGCAAAATGGATAAGTACGGTACAATATACATTTGTAAGGGAAGGGGAACATTTTTATCAGCTCTGTGATGGTTCACTTTTTTTATTTTGGCCATACCTTTCATTATTTTCATGGAATAGTCAATTATCTGAAAATTGAGATGGAAATGGTCAACTATTTTTAAGAGTAAAAAAAAAACTCTTCAATATGTCGGACATGACCTGCTGATGAGTTCAGCACTTTTTCTCAGTTGTAACTTGTAACCTAGGAGCAGAGTTCGAAATAAGGAGGGCCCAAGGGCCCTCGAAAATCAGTGAGGGTCCGCAAAAGATGCATCCGGCGGGCCCAAATGGCCCGCAAAATTTGTGGCAATTTTTATCACTTACGGTAGTAAGCTTACTGCAGAATCCAGCAGTCATGCAACACTCAATTACCAGACTATATCGCATTCTAAATTCACATTTCAGGAGAATTGAAACAAATTCAAGGCCAAAAACATTGTTATAAAAATTAAAAACCTTAAATGATGTTGTTTTTTCACGGCAGTGAAATAATGCCACTTGCACCCACATCTCATATGCACAGTTTATCCCTTACATACCCTGTGTCTTGAATAGCTATATAGCCCACCAACCTTGTAGTTAAAGAGACTAGGAAATAATTCCTAATATCTCATACCTAAATTTGTATGCCTTTATCTAATCTTGCCCCACTAACAACTTACTATTTAGCCCTTGGCCAGGGAAGAGTCTGTTAAATGTAGGAATTTTTTAGCCTTTTTAATAAACATGTTTGTAATTGGCTTATAGCCATCACATGGTGACAATACACATAACTGATTGGTTATCATGTCATGGCCAGGCCTGATCACAAAATAAACATCATCTGTATAGAAAACTATGCAGTAGGCGATTTACTTCAGAAAATTACTACATTGCACAAAACTAAGTCCATTATCTATAGTTAATTGAATGTTTATTGACTCTGATAACCCATGTGTATAAACCTGTATAATATTGGTGTTCAGTTCATAAAAACAGGACCATGACCCTGACAAAAGCAAGCAAGAGCAAATGGCTGTGTAATCAGTGTTTACTTTAATGATGAAGGCATCTTGCAATTTTCTTGTATACTTATAGCCAAATTTGTTTCCTGTATAGGTAGCTTAATCAAAATTCCTTTAAAAAAGGAATGGGGCGCCCAATGTGAGCTTGGTCGTGATGTGGTGAATTTCATGGTGTTTAGATTTGGTATTATTATCTCTTGCAAACCCGGTGACACCTCATTATAGAAATCAGACCTGTCAATAGGTTGTAAGAGGATAGCCTTTTCCAGGCACAAATTATGCCATATAAAGAAAGTTTTGCTACTTTGCAACACAATAAAAACTTAAATGAGAGATCCTGTGGCTCCCGAGGGGGCTTAAAAAACTAAATGCAAAATGAGGTCTTTAAAAAATATTGTTTTCCAGAGTCAAGACGCAGGTATCATTATTAAGCCTCATATCACTTATTTATTGTCGAATAAGTGCAGAGTAGGTTAGATATTCATATTAAATGTTAGACTAAAGTAGCTCAAAGTACATGTACTATACACCTGATCCGTGAACTTGTCTTTTTTAAAGACAAATTCTTGTTTCACATAAAATTGGCAATATTGTATGTTTCCGGGATTGCACAGTACACCACCATGTTAATTTGGGCAAACAAAAATTTGTGAGGGCCCTCAAACATTTAAGATCAAGGGCCCAAATAGCCCTCAGAAATTTTGGCTTATTTCGAGGCCTGCCTAGGAGTATGTGCAGTACCGGGTACCGGGGTTGTTAATTTATAAATCATGTATGGATGTACACCTCAGGCCTAACATTTTTAAATTTTTTAAAATTCTGTGGTTTTCAGCCTAGGGGAACAAACCAAAAGTTTGATTATGTGCTTTCACTAGGAGGCTGACTCCCCTCCCTAAAAGTTGAAAATTCCAACCTGAATGGTCAACTTTGTTATGACAACACCTTCCCCCGAAACAATTTTGACTTTCATTTTAATACGGTGCCATTTACCTATTTTTGTTCCCGAAACCCTAAACTTTCATCAGTTTTATGTATGTTGTACCCCAAGAAACAAAAGCCAGAAATAAAGAAACTAGTTTATATATGTGACACGATCAAGGGAAATGAGTCGGATGTCACTAATATTGATTTGGAGATATTGGCAAAGAAAATTCTTTTGTTTTATATATTAATTTTTCAGCAATTGATAAAATGATGTAACTTTGCAAAGAAAAGTTGGATCAACATAGGGTTTTCAGTTTCAGAAAGCTCTATATTAGGCACCGGAGTTTTGCGCGGTTCGCGCAAAAGCGCACATTTTCGCGCATTTGGGTGTCCAAAGCGCATTTTGGGTTCCATCGAGAATGTTCACGATTTTGACCCATCGATAAGCTTAAAGTTAAAACTTACTTTTTATGCCCCAAATCGGCAGCATTTACAAGAAAATTCACGCAATATTGGTTCTAACTTCTTTTATGTACATCAAAATACAAATAACGATCATTAAGGGGGTACTACACCCATCGCATTTTTTTACGGGTTTTTTGCATTTTGTGAAGAAATGAGAAAAAAAAAAATTGGACATAGTGGTATGCAAAATGAAGGGGCAAATCTTCTCGTTCTATTGGTGGCATCGGTATCAATGTAGCTTACATGCTTTTGAAGGTAGAAGCCAAAAGGTGGTACATCACTGATGTTTTAAATTCACTTCATTTTGGAAAGCTTGCTATCAACGGATTTCGTTAAAATTTTGGATATGTGTTGCTAACGCATTAGAGAAATAATGTTGATATGTAAAATGGGAATAAGTGGTTCCTGATGGCTTCATGAACTTGGTGATTTTCAGTGCTCCACATCTATCAAAAACGAACTGGTTAAAATGCTTCTATTTTCAATGTTGAGCTATATTTTGTATTTTTAACTAGCGACATTATTTCACTGAAACTTAATTAAGCCATAGGTAACAGGTTACCACAACCATACTACAGCAATGTTGAAAAAATTGCATTTCTCGTCACCTATACCCACCATATTTACGTAAGTGCGTTAAGCTTAAATTTATGATTTTGGTAACTATTTTACCTTTTGTTTTCTAACCCATTTCAACTAGGAACTCCAAAATTGATACAGTGATAGCATATTTTAAGCGGAGTCATATCATTTGTAACTTACCTATGATTGTCACTATCCAAGGCAAAAAAAATCAAATATTGTGTATATTTCCATAGAGTTCTGCACGATATACGGTAGCAATTTTGACACACGACAATTTTGACAAGTGTTCACCCACAATCCATTATTATACTGAGTTGCGAGTTTAGGTATTTATTTAGGTATTTTTAAATTCCGGTATGTGGCAATCCCAATACGGAGCCATGGAGAAGGAAAAACAAATTTTAGACAAGCCAAGACGGGCGGGCCGGGCCGGGGCACAGGAATTTGGGAAAATTTGGCAGATCGAAGGGGGGAATTTTTGGCGCACATTAAATGGGACACGACTGATTTTTAAATAACACGCACAAGGCTTTGGAATCACGTCACGGGTATGCCTACAGAATAGAAACGCAGTCAAAATCATGAAAAAATTCCTGCACGTTATCCGCACGCCAGGCCTATAACGTAGGCCCTACGCTCAATTTAGACATTCCCATCTATACAATTTTAAAGGCCTATCCAGTGATCCCAGCAAAGTGTGAAAAATTAAAATTGTTTATATATAAATGTCTAAAAGTGAAGGATAAGTCATTTAAATTGTCATTTAATATTTTTGAAATGTATTTGGCATAGGATCCTAACAGCAGTAGGCCATTGACAAAGTTGAAGCCCGATATAATGTAGGTGGCCTATCATAGGCTTATCCCGCTAGTAATCAGATTCGTGTAAAATGTCTGATGATTTTTTCCCGGGATGAGATTTTGTCTTTAATACTCAGCGTTTGGCTAAACCACTAATAGGCCTACTATAACAACAAACAGGGACAACAAAGGCGATTATGAAGGCCGGGAAGGGGTAAGAAATTCAGTTGGTAGGCCTACACCATTTGGAAATCCCCAGTGAGCCCCTTATCATGCTTATTTCATCATCTAATATTTTAATTATATGACTGCCCCGGCTATAACCTGCAACTTTCATTTTTCCGTGTTACCTTTAAAATGTACGCCTCTTATAAAATTGCGGACTTGTCGGCCTATACTCGTGCTTTTCACCGCTGATTAAGTTTATATTATCGCAACTCGCCATCTGCATGGGGTGGTGAATTTCTTTCCCCATGCCAACAAATCTTTGTCCTCCCCACTTTTGGACATGCCAACCCCCCTCTATCGACATAGGCCTACCAAAACATTGTCCGGTATTCAGTTTTAGGCAGGCCGAGAAGGGGCAAGCAAGTTTTGGCACCGTAGGGCCTATATTTAATATTGCAAAAGCCAAGTATTAATATACTCCTTTAAAATGCCTCTTCTGGCACAAAAGAAATACCGTAGCAGAGTGATGCCACGTGCACATGTGCATTGACATTGGCCAATATCTATGGGTGTAATAGGTCTACTATTATTTATTATTCACTTTTTCTACTCACTTTATTAGGGCCTACCATTTAAAATGTCTAAAATTGCGGAATTGTTAAAATGTCTTAATTTGCGGAAATGAGCAAATTTCTCATACGTTCAGTGCCGTACATAAGGGGGGGCAATGTGGAAGCTAACCCCCCCTTTGGATGCGGTCGCCCTGAAGAATTTTACTAGGGTCTTTTTGTACTTTTGAGCCTATTTTGTTTCAAAAGATTTCCCCCTTGAATGAGGGTTTCCCCTTTCACTCATTTGCCCCCCCCCCCCTTAAAAAGTCCTAGCTACGCCCATGATCCCCCATGACGCCACTTCACGGGAGGGGGGGGGCACAACATACATTTCTGGTGGGTATGCTCCCCAGAATTTAGTAGGGTCCGGGACTGAGCTCCCGGGGGTGCTGACGGCGTATCATTTTTGGAGCTGCCAATAAATATAAAAGGTGGTCTTTTGGAGCTGCGAATAGTCAAAATTGGGTCTTTCTTGGCTTTCTGGGTGAATAACGCCTGAAAAAAACCCGACATATGAAGAATGATCGAGCGATGTAGGTCTTAGAGCTGAAATTGTCAAGTTTCCGTGTTTACGTATGCCTGCGCCTGCGCCTGCGCCTATAGCTCTATTTTTTGGTCACGGGTCTTTTGGAGCTGCGGAATCCAAAAATGGAGGGGGGGTCTTTCCGGAGAGCATACCCGTATGGTCTTTTGTGTTAAGTTCAAACGCTTAAAATTCAATTTTAATAACACCGTCGACGGTCACAATCTTGATTTTATCAGGGATTTTACCAAGAGAAGGTGCTAGGCATACATGCTCATGTTTGAATCTGGCAACTTTGAACTTATGCGGTAGTCTTGTAGCCGTCCGGCCCTGTTCAGTTTTATACACGCATTTGAATAGGAATTGTTTTGCGCACTTACCGAATGTTTATGGAGCACATTTTCTTCATTAGTTTGTCAAGTTGATGTCAAATGTTCTATTCTATATTATTTGGCAATAGTGTTTTTTTTTTCCTATAGTATGTCCAAACATGGTCCAATGTTGTAATTTGTTGTTTTTGATCGCAAAGGTCGGCTATTTTTATTCCCGATTTAACTGTGCACCCGCCGGAGGGCTTCGCATAGGGTGCAGAATTCGCGAAAGTTTGACGGTAATTTTGCCTTTTTGACACTAAAACGCATTCGATCCTTAATTTTATTTCAACAAAATTTTTGATTAGGTAGCATATTAATGAGGCGGCTACAATTTTTTTTACCAAATCTTAAAGAATTATTCTCAAATGTCTGACCTGTGTATTTCCTATTGGTAATACAAATTGACGGTCAGCCCTAAACATACATAGGCAGGTCGTATTTTGGACTGGTAGCAAGTCTAATACTGTATGTGAATACCGATGAATGGTAGAAACGGCAGAAACCGGTTGTGACGGAGACTACGTGGTAGCGCCCTTAACAACCAGTCAACTTTAAGACAAATAGGTGAAAAGGACACTTTCACGATGTTTTTTCATATTTTTTTTATTTCACATGATCAGTGCATATATCGCCTAGCTTGAAATGATAAAATATTTTTTTAGACCAATCAAACCAATATATGGGTGTAGTACGCCCTTAAACCAAGCATAATGTGGGGAAATTTGCCCTTGCTTTCGACATTTCGATCGACGATTTGTGATGGTCGCCATCTTTATTTTTTTTTTTTCCAGAAACTGGAAATGAACCGAAGTCGTTCAGTAATTGATTGACAGGCCATGGTTTTACCGATGTTTTTCTCGTGTTTTGCATTGATAACATGGGATCACGCATTTTAGCGCTTTTTGTCTTTTTTTTTTGGCGCCTTTTCGCGCATTTTGAAAAGTGGCCAGCGCATTTTGCCGTTTTAAATCGCGCAAACTCCGGTGCCTACTCTATATATGTGACCATCCAGCACAACTGAGTTCTGAAGTCGCCAATCATCATCTTTGAGATATTCAACCAAAATATTCTGCTTGAAATTAGCTTTAAAATGATGTATCATGTCTATAGTACTTGACATTTAAGTAGTGAAAAATCAATAAAACAGTCAATAAATCCTTTGTTTCCTATTGTTTATTGTTAAGTTCAATGGAGCATATCTCAATAGTGGCACTGGAGACATCCGGGCTCAGTTGTGGTGGATGGTCACATACATATGTCCTCTTTAGACACATGTAAAATTCATTTTCGACCTAGGTCGACATGTCACATGTGGTCAAACGATCCTGTTATTCAAATTGACACTGACAGTTGGATGAGTCCATGATTGGCTAGTATAATCACGTACGGTAACCATGTACACATGCATGATACTATCCAATGACAGGTTGTGCTCAAGTTTGATTGACAGAATCGTCAGACACAAAGTACACTTTTTAAAATTTTCTTCCCCGTGGTCCAGGTATGCACTGGAGATAAATCAATCATGCAGAAAGAGGAAGTGAAGTCAATTCAATGGATCACTGTCTTGTTGTCGTGTTGATTTATGCATGCCATTCAGACAATGCATGTTTACGCTTGACACACTGCACATACACAGATTTTTTTTTTAATTCCTTTAATTAAATATCAATTGCCTTTTACATTTATTATTTTATATCTGCCTTTTTTATATTGGTCTGGGCGGTTGACATTTCATTGACCTGTATGACCTGTGGCTGCGCAGCACTGCGATTATTTACATTATGTTTTGATGGATCCAAGTGTGTGAAAATATTGGATTCAACACATAATAATGATAAAATTGGATGTTTTACGCCCAATATTTATTGGTCTCGCTATGAGCAGGGCTGTCAACTCTCACGCATGTGCCATTGGCCGTGGGTCTCACGCATTGGGGCACTTTCTCACGGTCTCACGCCAAGGTAGTATAATCTCACGCCTAGGTAGTAAATCTCACGCAAAATGAGTAAAATCTCACGCATCGTCATGAATAATTTGTTACTCCTACCCCCCCTGCTTTTCACTGTCTCGAGCGCCGTGGCTCAAATAATCATGGTACAAAATGAATCCCGGTACGCCTCTGTCTCACACCAAGCAATTCCAAAAAGTTGACAGCCCTGCTATGAGTTATAAAATATTGGACTCGACTACGTCTCATCCAATAGACTACGTCTCATCCAATATGTTATTAAAACTCATAGCTCAACCAATAAATATGGGCTCCACCGATCCAATAATTTTATATATCGAAGTTGGGCCGTGTGCACAAAGCAGCACAATAAAATCATAAAATACTTAGACTCGCTTGCCAGTCCTATATACGCCGTACCTATGTATATTGAGGACTGGCTTACGCCATTTTGGATGTCAATGGAAAATACACACTTAACGATTTGCGCCGATTAGAAACTTGAAAAAAAATCTTTAAAATTTCATCAATGTATATAAATGTGGTACCAACTGTATTGTGCTTGATAATTTAAGACTCGGTTGAAACAAAATTAAGGATCGAAAGCATTTAAGTGTCCAAAATGGCAAAATTATCGTCAAAGTTCTGCCGAAATCGGCACCCTTGCGAAGGGTTCAGAATTCGAATCGGGAACGAAAATATCCGATCTTTGCGATCAAAAACACAAAATTACAACTTTACACATACTATTGGCAAAAGACATTATTACCAAACAATATAGAATAGAAAATTTGACATCATTTTCTCAAAATAATGAAAAAATTTGCTCACTAGACATCGAAAAAGCACGCAATCCAATTCCCGCTCAAACGCTGGGAAACTGAAAGTGCATAATCGTGACTAAAAATACTGGACTTCTTTCAAACAAAAAACACTATTCACCCCTGTTCATTTGTGACTCACGATCCAACTTATGCTACATGTAGGATTATGAATGCTTCATATTACACACCTGTACACATGTACGACCATCCCACCCACGTGTGTAGTGCATTTATTGATTTGATGTGTCATGCTTGATTGATGACCAATGCTTACCTGTCAAATAACTGAATAAGCTCTGCAAGTGAGCCCGTTCCTTGTAATGTCCTCGTGACAACGTGCTCCACACAATGTCAGATACCTTCTTCACCAGATCACGAGTAGCATAGGGGGATTTATACTCGCTCAGATCTACAGTTCCTTTCATAAGTGTCTCAAATTTACAGTAAAGTGCTTCAACACTGGGTAGCTCAATGACCGGAAAGATCGGTTCGATGCCCGCGAGGTTGACATCCGTATCGTTCGCATGTGCCGCTGCTGCTGCCGCCCGATTGCTCGTTAAAGAGTTTTCTATCATTCCCATAACCACGGAAAGCATGCTGAGATTTGGTTCAGCATCGCTGGTAATCTCTGATCGGAAGAGAGCTACCACAGATTTGATATCTTGTAAGGGAAAATGTTGTTTTGCTTGGTCTGTGAAGGCCGCCATGATGCTGCGTCAAAATAGCGAGAAACCAGTGACGACAACGTGCGATTTCATGTAAACAGAGTTGCCAGATATTCAGTAATTGATTTCGTGACCAAAACGTAGCACATCAAAATCGTAATAGTAAGGTTCCAAGTAGTTTCTTCTAACATGTCGCAATCAAATAATAATCATGCACGAGTTTCCCCAGGCTAAAAGCAGGGGTGGCAAAAAAGAAGGGGCCGTTGAAGAAGAAGAAAAGGGCGATGCAGAAGGGGCAGCAGAGTTGGTGATGTTACTTCTGATGAAGATTCCTACCGACAAGGATAGACGTAAGACGTAAGGCAGCAAGAAGAATTATTAATGAAAATGGGCGAAAATTATGGGAATACCGAAAAGGTTTAAAAATTGTTCAACAAATGAAACTATACCTCAAAAAATAGGTTTTGGTCGCGAGCGCAGGGCCGCTGCCATTACGGATGTGGGGTGGGCTTTGTAGAATCTACCGCAAATTGTTATGTTAAAAAAATGATTGAAAATCAATTTTGATCCTCAGGATCCGACTTGGTCGAACCTATTTTGGAATGATTTACAACTAGTTCTCCTTTGAAAGTGGCAAAGTGCACAAGAGGCACAGGCCCAAATGGTTACTTTTCAGAGGCGGTCCCCTGACTCCCCTCCGTCACTTTAAATAGGCATTTTCCCATCATAATTATTATAATAATTTAGTTTGTTGCTGAACAAAAGTTTTTTTCAACTTGTACTTCAATTTCTAATGTAGATGTAGAAGCACATGTTGTCATGCCCGGTTGTCATGTGAGTATGACAGTTACAATTAGTCAATTGGCAATTTATACTGTAACATTGGCAATGAAAATGACGAAAATGTGGTGAGTTTTGCTCAGTGGCGTAACTAGGGTTGGTAGCGCCCGGGGTAAGAAACAAAATTGGCGCCCCTTAGTAACCCACCCCCAAGAATATCTTAGACACGGGCAGTGGCATAGGGTTGTGGCACCCAGGGCTAAGGATACCTAAACCCCCCGCCCCCCCCCCCAATTCTTGCAACAATCGAGTGCGGAATTTTGGACAAATAAGGCTTACCACTAATTAATTTTGTTTACTAGAAGTTGAATATCGGTCTTAAAATGTTCTTTCAATTGATTTTGTGCTGAAATGCACATGAAGCGCACACAAATTTTGACTTTCATCGCTTGGAGGGGTGCATAATCGATGCTTAATTATTGGTCAATTCGGTGCCCCCCAAGGGTGGCGCCTGGGGCACATTGCCCCCCCCCCCTAGTTACGCCACGGGTTTTGCTAACTGACTTCGGCCAACCAAGCAGTATATGTAGCGGGGTATGGGTGTCAGCCCGGGGGTGCCGTCTGTAAGTGCGTAGTAGTAGCAAGTGCTACACAATTTTCATCATTTGCTACATAATTTTTTGGTGAGCATTTTTGCTACACAAATAAAATTGATTTTGCAGACCCTGTGGGGTGTTGGGCGTAAAGATGGGTGAGATTTTGTGCGATTTTATGACCTTGGCGTGACATTTACTATCTTGGCATGAGATTGGAAAGTGCCCGAATGCGGAATGCGTGACAGTTTGACTTTATAGCCGCTTCACTATTACAGCGCGCAGCGGAATCATTAAATTGAGTGACGTGTTTTAAATTTAGCAACGGGATCAACCTGATTGAACGACGCATGCGTATTATAGGATTATAAGACGTAAACAAAACAGGTAATTAGCATATAACTGTCCAAAGTTATCAGTTACGTAACAAATTACTACCAGTCTACCACTGCTTGGGCAAATCCCGGCATTTACCAAGAGGAAAGTTCAAGAGGAAAGTCCCGGAGGAAAGTATCGGAGAAGCCTGGCAAACAGTGTGTTGTAGTCAAAACTGAGACCGAGATCCGCGATCCGAGACACCTGTTTCATATTTTTTTAAATTGATTCATCATAATTTTCTTTCATCATCATTCATTTGATTTAGAGATTAAAATTTGAATGAATTTACAGGCAAATAATAATCTTTTTCATCACCTCATGACCCCAGCATCCAGAGGGTCACTCGCGTGCTCTCGTGATATTTTTTTTATAAACTCACTTACATTTATACAGAATAATTTTACATTAAAAAAATATATATAATATTAATGATATAAATATTATCAAAGCTGCATTATTTTGTCATTTTATATATTATTTAGGGCGAACTTTTTGTCAATTATACGCCTGATTAATACTCATTATAGTTAACACAATAGATGCATGTTTCGATTATTTACATATGAATGATTAATTGTGAGTTTCAACATTATTTAGGGTAAGTTATAAACAACAACAAAAAATCATATTTCTTTCTTCAGGTCATTTGAGACCAAGACTTTTGAGACGAGACCTTGCTTGATATCCGAGATCGAGACTGAGACCAGGTCTCGACAGTGCCGCCGACAAAGGGGGGGGGGAGTTAACGGGGGTGCGTTACCCCCGGGCTCGGGGTCCTAGGGCCCGTAAAAATAATGAAATCATACCTAATGGGCCCATAAAAGCAAAGGCCTCATGGGGTCCCTGTAAAAAGGGGGCCCTGACGTTCATTTCACCCCCAGGCC